>NC_053038.3:58488002-59134854 GCF_002575655.3 Aegilops tauschii subsp. strangulata | reverse complement strand
AACTTGCAAAAATTCTAGAGAAATAATGGCTTGATTAAACATGCCCAAAATGGGTGGAGGTAAGTTATATGGATAATAGAAGGCCTAGAAAAATTGGCAGCCATAATGGAGCAAGATAAAATATACTTGCTTCACAAACTGAAATTTTGGACAGAATCAAAGAATTGAAGATGAGCTCACATGGAGGCATGACATGAGCTCTACTTTGGTGGAGGGCTATGATATGATGATATGAGGGATCATGCAAAATGGCAACTCATTTGGATATGCTAGCTTGCACCTCCTTCACAAAGCTTCTTTCTGGATAGAAACTTTGGAAAATCATAATTAAATAATTACTAGGCAAATGAGGTTGCCTTTTGGCATGTGGCAATGATATGGACATGAAAAGGTGTCCAAGGAGTTTGAGGTCAATTGGGAAAAGGAAAATAGCACTTGCTTCACAATGTGCCATTTAGGGCAGAATAGGAAATGAATTATTTGAGCATGATGATAAACATGACAAATGAAATATTTTGCCATATTTGAGAAAGATATGACCCAAACAATTTATGAGAATTATTTGGGAATTTTAGGAGTGATGGAAATAAATGTTGCTTCACAACCTATGGCAATTTGAGTTATTCCTTTAATAGAAAAGGAATATTCCCAATGAAAAGAATATTGGGATTTGGGCTGGGATGAAAATGAAAGGGTCTAGGGAAGGACTTGGGTATGACAAGCCACTCTGGAAACAAAGAAGAGGGCATCTTCTTCAGTTTCCAGACCACAAAGCCACGGAAAAAGGAAAACTCAAGCAAAAACCTCACAAAAACAAAAGAAAAAGAAAGGGCCAAAAATCAGGCTGTCACAAACCTTACCCCCTTAAAGAAATCTCGTCCTCGAGATTTGGTTGCTCAGGGAACAAGTATAAAGATACTGACTTAAGGAAACTGTTGGGGATATAACTACTGGCGTAACCCGCCCAGGAGGGGCCGGGTTACGTTATGGTAATTCATCATATGAAGCCCAATATCAAAGCTTGAAGATGGCGGTTCAATAAAGGACCTAAAGCCCGTAGGTTATTTAAGGCCCGTAGTGATAAACCACCGTAATGGCGTGACTTGTGTTGTAAGGCAAGATTAACTAGTTACCGAGCCGGATACTGTTTATAAGCCGGCCGGGACTCTGTAGGCCGCGGGGCGTCAACCCGTGTATATAAGGGGATGACCCGCCGGCGGCTTAAGGGAGATAACATCAAATCGGTAGCCAGGCATAGCGGATTCACTCCCTGGTCATCAAAACCCTAGTAATTCCACCTCAACTGGAGTAGGCTTTTACCTTCACCGTAAGGGGCCGAACCAGTATAACCCTCGTGTCCTTTGTCCCGCTTTAACCCCTTTAAGCTTCCTAGTTGCGATGGCTCCACGACTAAGCCCTTTCACAAGGGCATCTGCCATGACTATTCCATGACAGTTGGTGCCCACCGTGGGGCCAGCGCACGGTGGATTTGAGTTCTTGAAGGGCAGCTTCGAAGGGCTCAAGGGATACGCTGTGGGCCGGATGACCAAGAGTCGTCGCGGCAAGCTCTACATCAACGACGCAGGCTGGGGCCCCGATGCCGGCTCAATCGAGTACGGGTACCGGGTCCCCTTCGGCGGAATCCACGTTTTCATTGGCAAGATCGGCGAGCCGGGCCCTGAGCCAGACATCTGCACCGACCTCATCGAGACGGCTCAGCGTGCGAGACCCGCCCAGACTCTGGCTGCCTTGAAGCATGCTTTCGTGGGATGCATCCACGGAGGACTCTCTGAAGGATCTAGATCTAGCGATGAGACGGCTATCTGCTCTGACGATGAATCATCCACAGGTGAGACGGACTCGTTGTATCAACTTCGAGACGGCAGGCTCGGGGGTTGTTCCGATGGTGACAGTATTCCGGACCCTTTTGAGCCACCGAGCCGGGTTGGAATCTTCATGGCCGGCACACAACCTGTTCAAAACTCCGCTGCTGGGGCAGGAGGCCCTGTGCACTCGCCGACTCAGGTGCTGATGGATCTCACGGATAAGATGACTGCCCTGCTAACCGCCACGGTCGTCCCAGCGGATTAAGCTCAACATGATGCGGAGGTGGCACAGTTAAAGCTGGATATAGCACGAGCCAAGGAAGATCTGGCAGCGGAGGGAATCAGGATGGCTGCAGAACGGGCGGCTCTGGACGCCCAGACTCAACTGATTCAGGCGCAGTCTTTCCGGCTCACGATGGATCAGAACGCATCCAATGAGGTCATGAGAAGGAGGCATCAGAAGGCTCAATCTCGGCTCCCTCTGGTTTATGATCCTCGAAACCTCTTCAACACGCCCGGTGCAGGGCCCAGTAACCCGCCAGAAATCACGGCACTCGGGGTGGGACGCCGGTTCAGCCGCAAGTGATGGGGCCTCCCCGTGTGAATACTGCCCCACCTCAATACGTGCCGATACCACCGGGTCATTATTCTAATCCGTTGGAAAACATGATCGCTGCAGCGGCGTGACTGGCGGCTCTCCCAGTCGAGGGTGACTCTCCAACGGCGGTCAAAACCCGCAGGGTTAGAGAACTTCTTCAGATGGCTCTGGCACAACAGGAGGCATATTCATATAGCCGGGACAGGATTCATTCAACCCCTCGTCCGAACCGGAGCCCAAGTTATAGCAGACACATGGTTTCAGCGACCGGCTCAAGCAACGTCCGGCGCCGTGACTTGCCAGCTGGCCACGGCCCGGCGCATAACGGAGCCTTTAACGCGGTAGACCAAGACAGAGCACGTCAAGAGGCGGAGCAGGCGGCTCAGCTGATAGCTTACCAACCCCTCCCGGTTTATCCGACGGCTTCTATCGAGGCAGGCATAGCTACAAGGACCGGAGGTGTCCCTTGTCTGGTGCCGGCTCTCCGTAACGAACGTCTGCCCAAAGATTTCAAAGGACCTAGGAAGGTACCTAATTACACGACTGATTTACAGCCCGGAGCATGGATTGAAATCTACGAGATGGCTATGGAGTTGCTGGAAGGTCAACGAAGCGGCAATGGCCAAATACTTCACCATGATGTTGGATCGGACTGCCCGCACTTGGTTAAAGGGACTACCACCTAATTCCATCGGGTCATGGGCAGAGCTGAAAGCCCGGTTCATCCAAAACTTCAAAGATACATGTAGGCAATCTATGTCGATTGTGGATTTGACTAACTGCAAGCAGCAAGAAGGCGAGTCTACGACCCATTGGGTACGCGGGGTCAAGGAAATAATACATTCGTCTGATAAGATGGATGCCGGCTCTGCGGTTTTAATGTTGGAGCAAAATTGTCGTTTTGTGCCCCTGAAGATGAAGCTTGGGCGGCTCAAGCACGATTGCAACGATATGGGTACGCTGATGGCGGCTCTGGTCAAGTACGCCGACTCTGATAGTACCAAGGATCCCGCGTCTGATGAGGAAAAGACAGGGAAGGGAAAGAAGAATGGCAACGGCAAGGGCCCTCAGCATAACCCGGCGAATCAGGGAGGTAATAAGCGTAAGGCTGATGATGGTATGGAGTTTGTGGCCAACACCAACACGCAGGGTAACAATCTCCGACGTAAGGGGAGACAGCCTCCCCGGTCTGGCGGGTCAGGCCCGACGCTTGAGCAGTTGTTAAATGAGCCCTGCCCAAGGCATGGCTCTAGGCAGAAGCCGACCACTCATCTATGGAAAGACTGCGCGATCATGAAAGCTTTCAAGAATTCCAACATGTTCAACGGTAACAATGGGCAGGGCGGCGGCTCAGGTGGCGGCGGCTTTCATGGCCCGGGCGGCGGTTCAAATTCCAATTTTCAGAATTCTCAAGGTAATCAAGGTGGTTTTAACCAGCAATCTGGCCAGGGTAATCAGCAGCAGTAGCAGGGGGGATACCAGACCCATCCAAAGCAGCTCAACAGTGGACAGTATCATGTGTTTACTACCAGTTTGTGCAAGCGAGACCAGAAGTTTCATAAGAGGGCTGTGAATGCTGTTGAGCCGGCAGTTCCACGTTACTTACGATGGTCTAAACAGCCAATTGTATGGAGTAGGGAAGATCACCCTCCCCGGGTTGATAATCCAGGTCACCTGGCCTTGGTGGTGGCTCCTCAAGTTGGTGGGTATAAATTCACTAAGGTACTCATGGACGGAGGCAGTAGCATCAACATCCTCTATTATGAGACCTTCCGTCGTATGGGATTAACTGATAAAAACCTCAACCAGTCCAATACTGTTTTCCATGGTGTGGTGCCCGGTAAGTCGGCGTATCCAGTTGGTAAGATCGAGCTGGAAGTAGCCTTTGGAGATGAGTACAACTACAGGGCGGAAAAACTAACTTTTGAGGTGGTCAAAATAAGAAGCCCGTACCATGCTTTATTTGGGCGGCCGGCTTACGCCAAGTTCATGGCACGGCCGCGTTACGTATATTTGCAGCTCAAGATGCCGGTCACAATGGGACCATTACGGTTCATGGCAGCCAAAAGATAGGCTTGGAGTGCGAGGAAGGTGACGCTGCATACGCTGAATCTGTTTGTGCGACAGAGGAATTAAAGTTTTACAAGGATAATGTTGACCCGGCATATATGACGTCTTTGAAAAAGCCGACCACGGAGCATGAGCTGGTAATGAAATTTAAGTCGGCCGATGAGACTAAGCTTATTGACTTTGTGCCAGGCGACTCATCTAAGCAGTTCAGCATCAGTGCCAATCTGGATCCTAAATAGGAAAGCACGCTCATCGAGTTCATCCGTGAGAACCGGGACATCTTTGCATGGAAACCTTCTGACATGCCGGGTGTACCGAGAGAACTCGCTGAGCACACTCTTAATATTGATCCAAAATTTAAGCCAATCAAGCAATTTCTCCGGCGGTTTAATGAGGAGAGGCGGAAAGCCATTGGTGAGGAAGTGGCCCGGCTCTTGGCGGCCGGGTTCATCGTTGAAGTCTTTCATCCAGAATGGCTAGCTAACCCGGTGCTCGTGCTCAAGAAGAACGGCACCTGGCGTATGTGTGTGGATTATACAGATTTAAACAAGGCTTGTCCGGCTGATCCTTTTGCTCTCCCCCGTATTGATCAAATTATTGATGCTACGACGGGTTGTGAGCGTTTAAGTTTTTTGGACGCTTACTCTGGATACCATCAGATCAAAATGGTAGTTAAGGACCAAGAGAAGACGGCGTTCATTACCCCTTTTGGAGCCTTCTGTTATGTGTCTATGCCGTTTGGGCTCAAGAGCGCCCAGGCGACTTACCAGCGGTGCGTACAGAATTGCCTTCATAATCAGATTGGGCACAACGTTCATGCCTATGTGGATGATATTGTGGTAAAATCCAGAGAGAAGGAGACCTTGATAGACGATCTGAGGGAGACCTTTGGTAATCTCCGGGTCTACAATATGATGCTTAACCCGGCCAAGTGCATCTTCGGTGTTCCTGCAGGCAAGCTCTTGGGTTTTCTGGTTTCTCATAGAGGCATTGAAGCTAACCCGGAGAAGATCAAGGCAATCACCTCTCTGTCTAAGCCGGCGTGTATAAATGACGTCTAGCGTCTGGCAGGTCGGATCGCTGCTTTAAGTCGATTTATAAGCCGGTTGGGTGAAAAGGCCATACCGCTGTATCAGATGATGAAGAAAACAGATGACTTTGTCTGGAGTGATGCTGCCAACACTGCTTTTGAGGATTTGAAAAGACAGTTAGCTGAACCACCAGTTCTTGCAGCTCCTGTTGATAAGGAGCCCTTATTATTGTATGTAGCTGCTAACACACGAGCCGTCAGTGTGGCCATCATGGTGGAGCGCAAGGAGGCGGGTAAGGAACATCCGGTTCAGCGGCCGGTTTACTACGTCAGCGAAGTACTTATTGAGTCCAAGCAACGGTATCCACATTGGTAGAAGCTTGTTTATGGAACATCCGGTTCAGCGGCCGGTTTACTACGTCAGCGAAGTACTTAAGCAATATTTCAAGGGCCACCCTATCACTGTGGTTAGTTCTGCTCCTTTAGGAGATATCATCCAAAACAGAGAAGCCACAGGAAGAGTCGCTAAGTGGGCCATTGAACTTGGGCCTCATGATCTAAAGTATGTGCCACGCACAGCTATCAAATCACAAGCATTGGTAGATTTCATCAATGATTGGACAAAGCTGCAGATGCCTGAAGAGAAACCGGATAACACATACTGGACTATTCACTTCGACGGATCCAGGCAATTGGAGGGCTCGGGGGCTGGAGTCGTGTTAGCTTCCCCTCGAGGTGACAAATTTTGTTATGTACTACGGTTGATGTTTCCCTGTACTAACAATGCAGCTGAGTACGAGGCCTTGCTCCATGGTCTTCGGATGGCTAAGGAGATGAGCTTAAGCCGGGTGAGGTGCTTTGGCGACTCCGATTTGGTGGCCCAACAAGTATCAGGCAAGTGGGATTCCAAGGACCCCCTCATGGCGGCTAATCACCGTGAAGTTGATGCCATTGCCGGACATTTTCAGGGTTACCAAGTAGAGCACATTGACCGCAGAAAGAATGAGGCGGCCGATGCCTTAAGCCGGCTGGGCTCTCAGCGAAAGCCGGTGCCGCCTAATACTTTCTTGGATATTCTGCATAACCCTTCTGTCAAGTTACCTACAGAGGAAGACTTGGCTGTTCCAGACCCTGAAGCACAGTTGGTGGCGGCTCTTCATGTTATCCCAGATTGGACAGTGCCATACTTGGCTTACATGACCCGGGGTGAATTGCCCGAGGATGAAATTATGGCCAGACAAATAACCTGGCGAGGGGGATTGTGGCCATCATGCCGGCTCAAAATCCCTTGTGGCTAAAGCTTTTCGTCACGGTTTTTATTGGCTGATGGCTCATGCTGATGCAGAGGACTTAGTCATTAAATGTGACGGTTGTCAGAAGTTCTCAAGACGTGCTCACGTGTCGGCTCAAGAGTTGAGGATGATTCCAATCACTTAGCCGTTTGCAGTCTAGGGGCTTGATATGGTTGGACCTTTCAAAAGGTCCAAGGATAAGAAGACCCACATCTTGGTGGCGGTTGACAAGTTCACAAAGTGGGTTGAGGCAGAGCCAGTTAGTTAGTGTGATGCGGCCATGGCGGTTCAGTTCATGAAAAAGGTGATATTTCGCTTTGGTTTTCCACACAGCATTATAACTGACAATGGTACCAATCTGTCTAAAGGCGCCATGGAAGAATTTTGTCAACAAGAGCATATTCGACTTGATGTTTCATCAGTGGCTCACCCCCAATCCAATGGTCAAGCTGAGAGAGCCAAGCAGGAAATCTTGAAAGGCATCAAGCCCCGACTTTTGGTCCCTTTGCAGCGGACGCCGGGTTGTTGGGTGGAGGAGTTACCCTCTGTGATATGGAGCATCAATACTACTCCTAATAGGTCTACGGGTTATACGCCTTACTTCATGGTTTACGGAGCCGAGGCGGTTGTCCCTAGCGACATCCGTCATGACTCGCCTCGTGTGGCGGCTTATGTTGAGACGGACAATGAACAAGCGCGTCAGGATGCTCTTGACTTGTTGGATGAACAGCGTGATATAGCAGCAGCTCGCTCGGCGATTTACCAACAAGACCTGCGCCGCTATCACAGCCGTCGGGTTAAGTCCAGAACCTTTCAGGAAGGTGACTTGGTGCTCTGGCTCATCCAGGATCAAACAGATGCACACAAGTTATCCCCACCTTGGGAAGGGCCCTTTGTGGTCAGCAAGAACTTGCACAACGGGTCATACTACCTCATCGATGTTCGAGAGCACAAAGATTCACGTAAGTCGGAGGAGGAGACCCGCCGGCCGTGGAATATAGCTCAGCTTCGGCCTTTTTATACTTGAGCCACCGGCTCTCATAATGTACATACTTCTGTGACAATGTATATATTATGATAAATAATAAAGCAAGACCTCTGTCCTTTTTCCCCTCAAAGGTAACAGGTGTCATTGTTATTTCCGTTATGATCTCACATGGTCACATGGGGGCTGATCCGGCTTACGATCGTATTCGAATCTAGCCGTTCAAAATTATGATCACTAGGGGGCTTCCTGTTCAAACATAGGCCGTATTCGAACCAAAGGGAACATAGCTGTTGATACCCTCTTGATCGGCACACTGCCGAGCTCATTGGGGAGTTTTCTTGGTCATATTTGAACCATAGCTCAACCCCCTTTTGAGAACCGACGTGGATCGTATTCGAATCAGCGTCGTTAAACAACTCTCAAGGTCATTTGGGGGCTTCCTGTTCAAACATAGGTCGTATTCGAACCAAAGAGAACATAGCTGTCGGTACCCTCTTGATCGGCAACGCCAAAGCCACTGGGGGCTATATGATCGTATTTGATTCTTAGCTTAACCCCTTTGGGACGGTTTTCTGGTCGTATTCGAACCAGAGGCCGTAAGGTTTTTTGAAATTTCTTCTTGCAAACAATTTTTTGGATTTTACCTGACGTTCTTTTTGATCATATCTAAAGTGTTCACGGGTGGTTTTTATTCCACCGGCTTAACCTTGATCAATAACGTTGATAGCACATAATAAATATCATATGTGCTGGTAAACCGGGGTTGGGTTCTCAACCTCATTGTTCGGATCGCATAAACCGGCAGCATAATCGAAGGATCACAGGTATGCTGTTATGATTATGTCTCAAAGATGTGATTGCGAACCGGTTTTTATGATTGTGACTTACTCCGGGTTATATGTAAAATATATGACCCTCCAGGCGGTAAGCCGCCAAGGTACTTGTGATTTGTTCTATATGCAGGACAATTAAAGCAAGGAAAGCAGAGGATCAGTATAATACGGGTGAATATAAGATGGCGGCTTAAGAAGTGTTGAGCGCCACACAAATGTGCAATGGCAAGACAAAATTAAGTATTTTCCTACTCTATTACATGACTCCCCGAGTCCAAAAAGCGAGGCATTGTTTTTTATCAAGACATAACCATGAGCCGCCTGAGGGATCAAAGGTGTTGTTGGGCTGAAGCTTCCGGTTCATCCCTTTCCGCTCCTCCGGCTATTTCCCTGTCCTGGAAGGTTGATGATTTCCAGTCAATGCCACTCAAGGCTTCAAATTCAGCTTCATCATCAATTAACTCGGCCGGGTCAACTTCAGGGGCGAAGGTATGCTTACGAGTTGGAGGGATCAGGCTGATTGCTTCATAACGCGGGGTTGGAATTCTCTGATTCTCGGCATCATAACCCAGTTGATACTTGGTGAGATCTGTATCGTTGCCAATCAGAGTGGCCACAGGGCGTATGTCCTTCACGCAAGCGGCGAAGTCCTTCTGATCAAATGGAGTGCCGTCCTCCTTCAAGCTGGGATACCCAAGGGCGATGTTGGCCGGGTCTAGCTCCGGTAGCCACGCCTTGGCCCGGCTTAATGCAGCTATGGCTCCGGCTCTTGCAGAAGCTCGTCTCAGTTCTTGGAATCGTTGAGGTAGCACGGCAAGCCGCCTTAGCACGTCCGCCAGATGAGTGGGAACTTCATTTGACAGAGCCATGACAGCTAAAGCACGTTGTGACCCGGTGTAGAGTTGTTCCACCAGGGTATAAACGGCCTTCAGCTTTGTCAGCATGCTCTGGTTGAGATTGGAACTCCTGGGGCCTGCATTGCAAAGTCAGGTGAGCTAATGACAATTGAGATACTTGTTGAAAAAGATTTAAAATAGCTAACACTTGCAGAGTAACTTACCAAAGATTGCTGAGACCATCTGAGATACATGGCGTTTTAAGCCGGATAATTCGGCGGTTGTTTTCTGCAAGAGTAGCCTCCGCTTGTTCAGCCCGGTTGAGCAAAGCGGCCTTTTCATCAGCCCAGGCCTTTCTTTCTGCTTCAAACTTCTTTTTCAGTTTCTCTTGAGCAGATACACTGAATTCAAACTTGGAATTTGCCTTTTGGGTCTCATTTTCTTGAGTTTTCAATCGAGTCTTCAGTTTAGAGATCTCCGACTCAAATCGATTAATGGCGGCCTGTATAAATTCCGGGTCACAGTTAGGGTGATCATAATGCAATATTAAGTCCCAAGCACTTTGCAAGCAAAGACACTTGGCACTTGGGGGCTAATGTATGCTGAAGAGCTCTATTTACAATGGCGGTTTATGAAAGTAAGTCCCAAGCACTTTGCAGGCAAAGGTATTTGGCACTTGGGGGCTAATGCATATTGCTGTTCAAATACTTGGTTAAAACACGGTGAGGGCTGGATCAAATCTGTTATCTAAGCTGGACCTTGGGCGCTACTGGATAAGCCGGTTTTCTTGCAGTAATTACTAAGCTGGTGTTAAGTCTACAACATATTTGATCATAAGCAGTAGACTTGGGGACTGGTAGAGTTAAGATAACTATGGAATAAGCAATGAGAATTATACCTCAGATTTTTGGTGAATCTGCTTCACCATGTCAATTTCCAAGTCACGGCTGTTGTGCACTTGATTCAGATAGCCAGTGACGATGTCTCCAATACTCAGATGAGCATAATTAGTAACGTTCAGTTTGTCTTTGCGGCGTCCCAGAAGTTCTTCTTTGGCAGAACATTTGGCCAGTGCGGTAGGTCTCCCCGGTTCAACAAAGTCCGTCTGGGTGATTTCGACCTCCGGGTCATCCATCATGGCCGAGCTAGGGATCTCCTGGTTTTCAGAGCCTTCCATAGTTTGTTCGACAGATGGATCAGTGGTGGAAGTTGGAGCGTCATGAGCTGGTTCAGGCGGCGGCTCAGGAACGAAAGTATCGGCAGCAGCCGCTCTGAGCTCCGATTCAGCCAAGATCGGCTCGTCGGCCGGCTTACTTCTCCTTGCCTTCTTGCTGGGCTTCACTTGCACACTGGGAATCAAAGGGTTAGTACAAAAACATGAGTAAGATAAACACAAGATAAACAGATTATCATTACCCTGGGGCGGTTTTGAAAGCCGGCATGTTAGATTGCATTGAGTCGCCGGAAGAAGGTGAAGTCCCCTGATAGTTTGAGTCAGAAAAATTGAGTGATTGACGAGTGAAACCCGCTAAAAGATACAAAGAATGTAAATCGGAGGTAACCTCAGTCCGGCATTTTCTTGTTGCATCAGGTAAGCCGGAGGAGAGGTCTGCATCTTTGCTAGTCCGGGTCTGCCTCCGACTTCCGTGAATCTGTCGCTTCAAAAGAAATTGAGGATCTTGATAAGCTAAAGGATGTGAAAATCTTACTTTTCGGGTTATTCTTCGGACTTTCTGTCTCGGCAAAGGCTCGGAGTCGGAGGAAATTATAGTTACCTCTTCAATCACTGCAGTACTCGCTCCCGTATCCTCCTGCTGATAATCAGTGTCAATAAGATGGTTAAAAAAGGAACCTAAAGAGTCAAGAGCTACCTCTGACTTGGAGGTATCATCCAGATGAAACATATCGAGGCGCTAGGCTTGCTTCCCTTCTTACGGGGAGCGGCTTTCCTGGCGGCTTTTTTAGCTTTTCTGGCTCTCTTTGCAGCCTCATGGTCATACTTGACCTTCCAAAATTTGTCATCAGCCCTCAAATTGCAACAAAGGTTTTTGAGTAAAGACAACATTATCAAGGTGGGAAGTAAAATGCTCAAGTCAATGGCTTACCGCTGGAGTTGGGTTAGCTTTGCAGAAAGGGCTTAAGCCCACTTTCCCGCAATCGGTCAGGCTTTCGTTCAGAAGAGACTTGGTCATGTCATCAACAACGTCTTCGGGTAAGTCATCGGGACTGTGCCGTAGAGGATCATTGTTCAGGCCAGTGTAATCGCACATCAAGCCGGGGCGGCGGCTTAAGGGGATAACCCGCTAGGCAATCCAAACCCGGACCAGATCAATGCCATTTAGGCCGTTCCCCAGAAGAGCTTTGATCTTGTTGATGGTGGGAGCAAGTGGTTGACGTTCAGCTGGAGATAATTTATCTGGCAAGGGGTGATTTGACTCCAGTCGCAGGGCGCGAAAGCCGGGCAGAGGGTTCTCATCAGCCGGAGAAGTGTCTTGACAGTAGAACCACGTCTGGTTCCAATCTTTAGGGTGACTTGGCGGCTCAGCATAAGGGAAGAGACAATCTCTCCATCGTTGGATTGAGATTCGACGAGTTCCAAGCTGGGCCCATTGGCACATTCTTTTTGGCGGTTCAGATAAAATAACTCTCTAAAGAGTAATAAGCTGGGTTCTTCTCCAAGGTACACCTCACAGAACACTTGGAAATTGCAGATATTTGACACGGAATTGGGTCCGATGTCTTGAGATCGCAGGTCAAAAAAGTGCAGGATGTCTCTGAAATTTTTTGAGCCGGGTGGAGCAAAGCCCCGGTTCATGTGATCAGTAAAGATGACAAGTTCCCCATCCTTGGTTGAGGTTTTCCTTCTGACGGATCAGGAGCACGATAGGACATGACCTCTTTCTTCAGCAGATAACCAGTCTTTACAAAATCAGCTAAGATGCTATCAGTGACGGTGGAATTAACCCAGTTACATGTGATGGGTGCTTTGGGAGCCTTGGGCGGCATTATGAAGGATGGAAGCCTATGACACAATAAAAATTTCCGGTTCAAATTTAAGCCGGAGAAAATACTTCAATTCATATTCAAGATGGCGGCTTACGAAGGGGCCTAATGATATATGGCTAATTGTGTCAGATTGTTTAAGCCGCCATGGGAAACAGTAGCAATTAGATTATTTAAATCCACTATGAGTGATCAGGATCATTCATTGAGCATTGCCTCGTTAAGCCGGCGGTAAGAGCCGTCATGGATAACGGATACAGTTTTTGCCCAAGTGTCGCACAAACAAGTTTCACGAGTTGCAGCTGTTATTTTGGATCAAATGGTTGTTGAGAAAAGAAGATATTCTAGACCTAAAAACAGCTACAGATGAGTCCGTGAGTTCTAGTGAGGCCTCTGCACGAAGGAAAGGGATCTGCCAGTATTAAAAATGGACGCGAAATAACTACCGCATAAGTTTCCATATTACTTTTGGATCAAATAAGGCCGCAGTGGAAGAACTACGAAGAAACCGTGATGAACCATGAAGAACAGGGAAGAACTTGGAAACCCTAATGCAGATCTGACGTTCGAGAAGGAAGAGACTTACGGCTGCAGATTCACTGCGGAGAATCGCCGCTATTCTCTGGTCGATTCAGGTTGATGCAGCGGCCAAGATCGACGAAGATGAGGTGCTCTGTTAGGGCGGCGGCGGCAGAGCTCGAGCGGCAGCAAGGTCGAGAGAGGAGGAAGACGATAGGAAGGGGGAGAATGAGAAAATACCTGGTCGTGCTTATTTATAAGGGAGGACTGATAAGTGGGCGCGAAAAACGAGGAGGCCGAAAACTTGATTACCCAGCGCCTCGATTTTCGGGAGGTTATTAAGATAAAGATCCGTTGGGATATGACAGAATAAAAAAATGAATTTAATGGAAGATGACGTCATGGCGGGTTATCAGGAATCCAGAAGATGACGTCACAGCGGGTCATAACTTTTGCACAGACAGAAGCCAAAAGTTTTCTTCTTAAGGTATTGAAGATCGACATGAACCAGTTCAAATCAATCTGGGGCCCAATGTTGGGGATATAACTACTGGCGTAACCCACCCAGGAGGGGCCGGGTTACGTTATGGTAATTCATCATATGAAGCCCAATATCAAAGCTTGAAGATGGCGGTTCAATAAAGGACCTAAAGCCCGTAGGTGATTTAAGGCCCGTAGTGATAAACCACCGTAATGGCGTGACTTGTGTTGTAAGGCAAGATTAACTAGTTACCGAGCCGGATACTGTTTATAAGCCGGCCGGGACTCTGTAGGCCGCGGGGTGTCAGCCCGTGTATATAAGGGGATGACCCGCCGGCGGCTTAAGGGAGATAACATCAAATCGGTAGCCAGACATAGCGGATTCGCTCCCTGGTCATCGAAACCCTAGTAATTCCACCTCAACTGGAGTAGGCTTTTACCTTCACCGTAAGGGGCCGAACCAGTATAACCCTCGTGTCCTTTGTCCCGTTTTAACCCCTTTAAGCTTCCTAGTTGCGATGGCTCCACGACTAAGCCCTTTCACACGGGCATCTGCCGTGACTATTCCACGACAGAAACCGTTTCCAACTCGAGTATCCTTTTTCTTATTTTTGTTCCCACTAAATTTTTATCTAACTGGCCCTGGGTGGTTTGCTTTAATATATCCATATTCTGAGAGATCTTACCCTGCTTGTTCATGCTTATACAGGCTCCAATTTCTTTTTAGATCTCCTGCCTTAGCTGACTGTGATTGATTCTCACGACTAAAATATATGTCGGTCTCACAAATCCAAGAGCGATTTCCGCTGGGAGTGTCATCCGGCACTGAAAATCTTTCATGAAGTGGTGATCAGATTTTTCTAGTGGACACCCAAGCTCTAACTCCTTGTATTGGGTTTCTCCAATAATGCAGGTCCTTCGGGTTCCAAACAGTGAGTTGGGTCATACCCGTTTTCCCGACAGCTTCTAGCTTATCGCGGAAGTTTCTGAATCATCTTAACTGGTTCCACTGTCTTGAGTATCGGATCCGTACCAAATATTTGATTGTCGCCTGTCGTGGCTAGCATAAGGGTTTGACCTTTAGGATAATATCTGCAGACTTGACTGATGGTGGTTTTGCACCACGCGGGTCTTGCAACAATTTTCATACCCACATCACTGGTCTTGCTCCTTCATTATCGTTTTCTTGATCTGGATCCTTGGCTGAAAGAGTTGGGTCATATTGCTTCTTTGTATCACCATAGGTACGGTCGGTACAATTTTTTGGCAATCGCAGCCTATCCTCATTTTTCTGACAAGGTACCCCATTTAAATGGCAGTTTCAACTCCCCTCAAGTTCTGACTGATTCTTGCTTCTGACCAAAATGTTGCGGATCTGATTCTTGGGATTCACTACCATATGCTGTCAATTCACAGCGTACTACCTTGTACCAATGTCTTACTGGGGAAGATTAGCTAGCTTGTGCTCGAAACTTTCATCGGATAGCTTGCTGAAGAAGACTGGGTATCGTGCTTCAGAAGCTTACCGCCTTAAAGACTTTGCTGGGGAAAGACTCAGTACCTTATGCCAGAAGCTTTTGCGGTTGCTTACTGAAGAAGGCAGAGTACCTTGTACGGGAAATCATCCATGTGTCGTACTGAATAAGATAGATGAATCTTGCCTTGGAAGCTTCTCGGGTATCTTGCGAGGTTAGATTGGGTTGCTTACACCAGAAACTTCTTATTGTGATATGCGGACCGATTTCCACATATATAACCATCTTAAAATTTTTGTTATTGATTTCTTGTATGAAACGGGGTTTTGTAGGACTATCCTCCTTTCTGAGGACATGCCATATTTTTGCATGCTTCCAGGTACCTCGGGTTCCAAAATCATCCTCAACGAAAAATTACACTTGTATCTGAGCCATACCTTTGATAATATTTTGTCAACCTTGCACACAATTTATCTTCTTGCTGATTTGATCATTTCTGCTATGAGGAGAGCACGTTAATGCAAACTTTATACTGACATTCCATCCAGGATTTCTTTTGTATTCAGATGAGCTATTTCCAATTTCACTGCAGTCTGCTGACAATTCCATTCTGTTTAGCTGAGTTTCCAAATATATGCATTTCTTGCTGACTCTTCGGGTCCGGTGTCGGCTGATGAGCAACTTTAATAGGGGAAAAATTTGTAACACCGAAGGCCCAAAGAAATAAACAAAAGAAACGACTAAAACAAAAGCACACAAGCATACTACTAATTTAATTAATCAAGCAATCATCACATATTACTGCTACTCACACCATAATATGCATGCACACCTAAGCACACAAATCGCACAGAAACTCTGGTAGTACGGTCTAATATGCTGTGGCGGTGTGCACGAAAATTATATCCATGTGTGGAAGGAGTTGGCGTAACCGAAGCTACACCAAGAACTGACTGAACTGTGGCTGGATCTGGATGGATACACAGGTGAGAACGGACTTGACGATCAAGTAGCGAGACACAAAAGTCACGACCACCTCGTCATCAAGCATACGAAGGGAGTCGTACCTGTCCGAAGAATGAAAAGACATGGCAAGATAACAGTGGAAGACTGGGTTTATTGGCATTGCCCTTTTCTGATAACAAAGATCAGCAAGGGTTGCCAAGGGGACGAGATGGAGGGCATGGATGATGATGTGGTCGCATCACACCGAGGAGCAGGCATGCTAAGAAAGATGGTGCAGGCGGTGGACCGAAAACGATGCCACCTACACTCACAAGATTAACCGTTAGTGACAAAATACCAATCTATATGCATGCTATGCGACAAACAAATGCAACAATCAAGTGCAACAAACCAACTGGGGTCTATACTACCGCTTTCTAACGTTCGCGCGGGCTAGGGCATCCTACAGCCAGACCTGCTCTGATATCAAGCCTGTGGCACCTCGGCTCAGAGAAACTGGAACACCCCGTATTCCAGCCCAGAGATTGAGGAGAAGTCTTCCGGAATACGGAACTGCTTAGCATAGAACAAACTAGCTTTCTATTATTACACGAATATGATTACAATGTCTCCGATATTACAATGAATAACATCGGTACGGCGACACTACACCATCCTCACTTGCTCTATGCAAGCAGTAGAACAACTCGAAGCAGCGGAATAACTCTAGCAGCGGAACAACGACGACGGTGGTGAACTCCACTCCGCAGGGACTCTGGCTGGAACGATTATCCTAGCTCGCAAACAAAGAATCCACGGCAAACAAGCATGCAATCCAGGCACGACCTGCAAGCTGGCATGACACACGAGGTCAGTACATTGAATGTACTTGCAAGCTCACAATAACCAGAAGCATTCAAGACAAACAACAGCATGGCAATTACAGGTTAAGCAGGAGTTAACATGAGATCCTCATAACAACATGACATGAGCAACATGAACATGATACAGCTAGAACAATATGAGCATGGCATGAACATATGAATCTGACGATACTAACATGCAACATGATGACACTATATGGACTATTTATTCTGCTCGGGTTACTACGTAACCATCACATGCATCACTTACCAACCTCGGACATCACACGATCATCTCAGGATCAAATCAAGCTTGGTATAAACAATACCGTAGTAATCATTAAATGATCACAAGGAGCTTGATCTTTACCCATGATTCTCGCACAACATCACGAATATCCAACAACTCGGTATCCTCGATACCACGGTGATCATTCCGGCGATCACAACCATGACCAACACTTGGTCTCAAATGGTGATCTTTCCGGCGATCACAATCAACTTATCTCATCATCGAACCGGGGTTGTCATTAATCAAGTTATTATTAATACTGTTGACTCACAGTGGGACCGACACGAACTGGGCCCTTGTCCGCGGGCGCGGCTATCGATAGATTTAATATACACTCTGCAGAGGTTAGTACACTGTACCCACACCACGGAACCCATGGCCTCGCACTCCCATTCGGGTGGACCAACGACGTTCCAACAAAACCGATCTACTGCCATGACACTCCCCCGGCCACTCCGACCAACTCCCCTTTGGGCTAAGTCCTGGGTGGCCCCGTGTCTACCAAAGACACAACGACCACCGTCGTGGTCCGTCCCAAACAGGGACAAAAGCGCTTATCATCCAATCTACGGGCACACAAGGTTATGTCCGCCTGCCTGATTAGGGTAAGCACGCCCATAACCTTCCCTAGTTGGAGGCACCGGCGACAGGCATGACAATAGACCCAGTTAGGACCTTCCCATATCAGCAAGTGTGGTTGCACTGGTCAGCTCGATATGGTGGCACCTTGACTCAGCCAACAGTTGTTCAAGTTCAATTTAATCCGGTTAAGCTTGAATGCAAATATGCTGAGCCATAATAAAATAACATGATGCAATTGCAAAGCATGAGCATGATATCAACATAAGCATGAGAGTACGACATAACTATCCACTATATCAACAATGAATCATATCCAACTGAGCATGGCATACTGACTAACATGAACATCACAAGTACATACTTCTCAGAAACATGGCATGACCACTACCATCAACAATAAATATCATGCAAGAACATAACAACAATGCAAGCATTTAACCAACGGGATGCAATGAAACATGCATAACAACGGCACTCGGAACAGACGATAGTCATGCACCGAAGACCATCGCCAACATCAACATGTAGTATTAGCAAGCATAAGCATATGAAAGGAATACTAGCAACTATCAGGGCATGATAACCAGGTGCATAACAACATAGCAAACATGTAAGTACTAACCCAGAAGCATTACCGAAACAACGATAACCATATTTTAAACAAGCAAACATTTATTAAATATTCAAGTTGAAAACCATGGCTACTGCATGACTATCATGCAAGTGGGTATTGTGGCTTGCCTGGGGGTGAAGAAGGCACCGGGAAGGAGTGCGGTGAAGCCGCGAAAAGATTTGCCGGAAACAGTTCTCTCTCGGAGGGGCTGTTTACGTGCAAGGGAAAAAAGGTCATTTTCAGAATGATAAAGCATAGTGAATATGATACCAACAGAACGGGCTCGACGAAACAAAGACGTGGGCTTTGGAATCACCTCATTTGGAGTTGTGGTTAAAAAGATATGAAGGGTTGAAGTTCAGGGACTTTTATGCAAAAATATCATCACAAACAAGTCCCTAAGTGGATAAGGCAGAAGCTCAAAGTTAGAAATATGCTTTCTGATTAAGAAAACGCATTCTGGGCTGAAACAGGGAGGAAATACGCTTTCAATAAAGGAAAGCGTACTTTGAGCTGAAGCGGAGGGAAAATGCGCTTTCCCGAAGGTGAAAACGTACTCAACCGAGTACGCCTCCACTTAATCCAGTCAGCCGAGGCGGGACCGGGGCGTGTGACACTGACGTGCGGGTCCCACGGGCTGTGGGGCCCATCACTTATCCAGCTAGGCAGGCGGGGTCAATGCCTACCCGCCGACAGGTGGGGCCGCGAGGAGATGGGGCCCGCCAGGCTCCTGTCTTCTTCCTCCTCCTTGCTGCGCCCCGATGGAAATAGAGGAGGGAGGCAGGGAGGAGACCGGCGACGGCGCGGGCAGCTCCGGCCGTCCCAGGCTCAGGCGAGAGCACCGGCCAGTTCGGGGTGGAGTGCCGCGCCCATCCAGACGAGAAAAGGGCGCCAGGGAGGACCAGGGGCGATGGGGCTCACGGCGACAGGGAGGTGGCAGAGAGCGGCGGCCGTTCTTGGGGCATGGCCCTAGGGGTGCTCCGGCGAGGTGGAGAGAGGGTAGGGAGGTTCGCCGGACTCCGGGGAAGCCGAGGGTGGTGGCTAGGGGAAGAGTAGGGCTCTGGTGGCCGCGAATTTAGGATGAGGAGGCCTGCGGCCATCGCGGTAATGGTGGGGCAGGAGAGCTCCAGAGGCTCGGGTGGATGGATGGGGAGGTTGCTGGGAGTTAGGGGGGCTGGTGGTGAGGTCGAACGGCCTCGGGGTGGGCTTATATAGCCGCGGGGCGAGGTGCCGCGCCGTCGTCGCCGCGGACACGCGGCCGGCGCCGTGGACGCGTGTGCACGCGCATGAGCTCGGGGAAGGCGACGGAGAGGGAACGGACGAGGGGCAGGGCTCACGGAGACGAGGCCTAGGTCGTGGACAAGAGGAGAAGAAGCCGAACGCCATAAATGCCCGGTCGGCTACAGGCTTCCCATGGGCGCGCGGCGACGAGAGCTGACGGAGGGGAACATGGCTCCAGGAGGACGGTGATGACGCATGCCAGCTGTTGGACAGGCTCACGAGCGCGAAGGCGATGAGAGGGAGAGGGGCCCGAGCAAGAAGACGCCCTGGACGCGGCCAACGCCAGCAGAGCGCGCGCATTGCATGCCAAAGCTCGTGATCACCGCGTGCACTGGTGCACACAGTGGCACACGGCCGGCCATGCAATGTCTGGGGGCTTGTCCTTCCTGGGGAGGTTGCAACTGCGGTGGTAGTTTGGTTAAAAGTGACATGGTTAAATGGCAGTTAACACCTGAAGTTTACTGCAGTAAACTTGATCGTGTACTGCTACTCAACAGGGAGGTGATTGGGTCAAATGGAGTTGTCTGGGAGGTTGAGGTAAAGAAGGACTTACATCCTGGTAACTATGGAGGGGTTTGGATCAAGATTTAACAGAGTTGCTTTGCAACGGCCAAATATGGTCCAGAATCAAGATTTGGATGATGCACTCTGATGAAGCATCAATTTGAGCTCAAATTGGGCAAGGCAGAGTCATTTGGTCCTATGAAGATGCTCAAAAAGTCTCATACCAATTGGCCAAGCCAAACTGGTACTTGCTTCACAAACATCTCCTCTGGACAGAAACTTGAAAAAATTCTAGAGAAATAATGGCTTGAAGAAACATTTCCAAAATGGGTGGAGGTAAGTTATATGTATAATAGAAGGCCTAGAAAAATTGGCAGCCATAATGGAGCAAGATAAAATACACTTGCTTCACAAACTGAAATTTTGGACAAAATCAAAGAATTGAATATGAGCTCACATGGAGGCATTACATGAGCTCTACTTTGGTGGAGGGCTATGATATGATGATATGAGGGATCATGCAAAATGGCAACGCATTTGGATATGCCTAGCTTGCACCTCCTTCACAAAGCTTCATTCTGGATAGAAACTTTGGAAAATCATAATTAAATAATTTCTAGGAAAATGAGGTTGCATTTTGGCATGTGGCAATGATATGGACAGGAAAAGGTGTCCAAGGAGTTTGAGGTCAATTGGGAAAAGGAAAATAGCACTTGCTTCACAATGTGCCATTTAGGGCAGAATAGGAAATGAATTATTTGAGCATGATGATAAACATGACAAATGAAATATTTTTCCATATTTCAGAAAGATATGACCCAAACAATTTATGAGAATTATTTGGGAATTTTAGGAGTGATGGAAATAAAGGTTGCTTCACAACCTAGGGCAATTTGAGTTATTCCTTTAATAGAAAAGGAATATTCCCAATGAAAAGAATATTGGGATTTGGGCTGGGATGAAAATGAAAGGGTGTAGGGAAGGACTTAGGTATGACAAGCCACTCTGGAAACCAAGAAGAGGGCATCTTCTTCAGTTTCCAGACCACAAAGCCATGGAAAAAGGAAAACTCAAGCAAAAACCTCAGAAAAACAAAAGAAAAAGAAAGGGCCAAAAATCAGGCTGTCACAAGGGGGTCCCGAACTGTGGATCTAGGATCGATTGGAACATGTGATATGGGACACAGTATTTACCCAGGTTCGGAACCTCTCTAAGAGTTAAAACCCTACGTCCTACTTGATTATATTGCTTGTGTATATGAGGATTACAGAGTGGATCTACCACGAGATCGGATGAGCTAAACCCTAGGCTTGTCGGAATATTGTCCTCCTATGGTTAAACCCTCTGGTTTATATAGACACTAGGGGTACTAGGGTTTACATGTATCCGGTTACATCAAGGGAACAAGGACGCCGAATCTTCCATCTTGACTTGGGATGTACGTCAAGGCACATAAAGGTCTTCGGTCCGGATATAGTGCGGCCCAACTGTCCAACCCATGAGAGATAGGTCAGCAGCCCAAGGACCCCTTATTCATGGACTCCCTCAGCGCCTGCTCGTCGGCTCTACTGCACTCGAGTACGTTCGTCTTCAGGCGATCAATGGGTTGAGTAGCTTCCACACCACCTCCATGACTCGCTGGACTATTTATGTGTGTTGTTGGTGCTGCAACAAGAGATCACATGAGGTGTAACACAGTATGGTCATTACGGACACACCTTCACTTGAGAGATTACTTGTAGTTGATCAACAAGGTCCAACAAGAATCAATGTCATTTCTGCGTCGAAATTGATAGTGGTGAGCTACTCGTTTGTCAAATACTCCGAACTTGTTATTGGATCCACACCCGTTCACGTAGAACAATCGCCTTCTTCCTCTCCTTCTTGAAATTAACATTATTTCTAATTTTTTAGATGTATGCTCGTCTGTCATCTAGAAAATGATTCCGACAAGCTTGACCCCGAATCTGCGCTCAGTGAAGTTCTTGGCACTAGAATCTATTGGCCCCAACCTGAATCAAGTTGTCAGTTTCCTGAGATGCTTTCCATGCTTGGTGTTGGTGCAAGAATCTACCTCCTTATGTTTTGGATCTTGTTGACATCAACAGTATGGGACTTATGTGTTTGCTAGTGCACATAGAGTAACAGGTCCCTAGAATCAAGAGGAGTTTGATTCAAACGACGGAGATAATCCCCTGCGCAGTAGTGAGGTTATCGCCGAAGATTATGCTGACAAGTGTGACCCCTCAAAAATTGCTGATGTGAAGCCATTGGTTCGGTGCTTGTCCAAAGGAAGTGACTGCGACTGAGGAGATTGACCGTTTGGTGGCTGATCCATTTGATTCTGAGAAGATTGCTGAGCAACCCCCTCTCCGAGTGATCTGAGTTTAAAATCCACCGAGAGAAAACCCCTAGAGCCAAAAAATTAGATAGTGGTTTAGCATCACTCGAATCTAAGTCTAGTACGCTCCTCCTATTACTCTTTAGAGCTGCAAACTCTCTAGACGGTGAGGTGTCAATTTCTTCAGATACCAAGAGTGATTGTGGTTCTCGAAGAAGAAGTCTGTGAAGGTTTGGAGAACGCCTCAGGTATCTACCATGAGTAATTGGCATTGGTTGATGAACCAATTGTCGAACAGAATAGGGCGAAGAGAGTTTATCTTGTGTGTTAAATCACAACCCCTCCAACCAGACGTAGTCCTTGTGCAGAAGGAGGAACTGGTTGAAACAATACCTTGTCGCCATCGAGCATCACTAGTTACCTCAGTCTGTCAGCTTTTCATTCGTACTTTTTCAACCATGTGATTTGCCTTGATGCATGCTTTAGTTTCCATTCGATAGTTTGTACTTGCTCATTGTACGTTGTTTTCTTTTGCTCTGCTAATGGGTTTTGAGAGTTTTGATCTTTCCGAAAGAAAATTTAAAACTCTCATTCACCCCCCTCTGGTAGACATACTTCGTTCCAACAATTGGTATCAGAGCAAGGTACTCCTTGACTCTGCTCATTTTGGTCTAACCACCTTGGAGTTTAAGTATGTCTTCAGTGAGCTACAAAGTCACATCTCAAGATTCCCATCTTCGATGGGGCGGACTATCCCTTCTAGAAAGAGAAGATGAAGGTCCGTCTCTGAGCTATTGATGATGATATGTGGAATGTGGTGTAGAATGGAGTCTTGATTGAAATACCCCAAGCCCCCACTGACTACGAGAAGACTCATTCAGTTGGACGCACAAGCCAAAGATGAAATTGGTGGTCATCTATCTCGGGCTCAATTTCTTCGCTATCATCAATGTGAAACTACGAAGGAATTGTGGGACATTCTTGAGAAGATTAATGAAGGTGTTTCAACTCAGAAACAAGCTCGCAATGATACTCTTCGGGTGAAGTTCAATCGGTTCAAGCGAATCAGAAATGAAGCTGCCAGCAAACCTTCAATTGTCTGAGTGACATTGCAAACAAGCTGCAAGGTCTCGGTGCGAAAGATATCACTGATCATGAAGTTGTGAAGAAACTGCTCGATCTTTTGACAGTTCATTTGACACTCTGGTTCTGATGATCAGGGAACACGCTGATTTCAAGTATCTCGACTCTGCTGACATCATGAAAAGGCTAAACACTCACGAAGAATAAGAAGAAGAAAAGTGAGATCTTTATGGCTTAAGTCACCACACAAGTCATGCTCTCAAGGCTGTGGCCAATTCTTCCTCAGAAGGAAATGCCGAAGAAGATTCAGATGACCCAGAAAGCTCAGCAAAGACCTCACACTAATCACGAAGAAAATCCAGCATCTTCATAGGAAGAACCAGTTTCAGAAGAAAGGTTCCAGCAACTCTGGCTGTTCAAAATCTTGATCAAAACCTACGGGAGAATACACCTACTTCAAGTGTAAAAAGCCAGGACATTTCATTTTGGATTGTCCTCTCTGGGAAGCTGAAATCCGTGCCAGTGGAAGATATGATTCGGGTAACTATTGAAGCAAAATCAAGAGCAAGAACTGCGATTCCGATGATGAGAAGAAAACGAAGAAGTTTTTCAAGAAGAAGGACAGCTCCTCCTCAAAGCCTTCGTCAAGATCTTCATTGAGGAATCCCTCCAAGTCCTCCTCCAACTGCAACAATACCTCTCGCAAGGCCAAGGCATACATCGGCAAGGAAACGGACTCTGATGAAGAAGAGTCATCTGAGTCTGAAGAAGTTGTATATTCTAACGAAGATTCTGATTCCGGCATGGCTGGTATTGCATGTGCCTCCACCGCTTCGTCAAGCTTCTTCGAGAAACATTCAAGCGATGATGAATCTCATGCCTACTGCTTCATGGCCAAAGCTTCAAAAGAAAAGGCATCTTTGAAACATCACAAGGTTCACTCCAGTGATCAATATTCTTCGGATGAGGATGACCAGGCTAAACTGATTAAAATTGTGTAATATACAACAAAACTCTCTTGAGAAATTGAGAAACACTCAAGAAATTTGAAGGGCTGTTGGTTGAGGAGATGGAGAAAAATCAGTCGTTGACTGAAGAGTATTCTGCTCTCAAGTCACGAATGGATGAACTATCAAATTGTCACGATTATCTTTCGGCCGACCATGAGCAATTGACTTATGATTACGTGAAAAGGAAACAAGAACTCGAGTCGCTGAAAGAAGCTCATGCTGATTTGATGAGAGAAAATTCTCTTCTCACCCGACAACTCAAAGAGAACCTGAAGTGTTTACACCACCTTGCTTAAAATGCTTTGAACGTAGGGATACGTCGCCAACGTATCTACTTTTCCTAACGCTTTTGCTCTTGTTTTGGACTTTACTTTGCATGATTTGAATGAAACTAATCGGGACTAACATTGTTTTCAGCAGAATTACCATGGTGTTGTTTTTGTGCAGAAATAAAAGTTCTCAGAATGGAACGAAACTTTTTGGAGAATTGTTTCAGAATATATAAAAAATACTGGGACCAAGAAGCACTGGAGGGGGTGCCCTGGCTGGGCACAATAAACGAGGGCATGGCACCCCCTCCAGGCGTGCCCTGGTGGGTTGTGCCCACCTCATGGGCCCCTGACCCTAATCTCAACTCCATAAATACATATTTTCGGAGAAACAAATCAGGGAGGAAGTTTCATTGTGTTTCATGATACGGAGCCTCCGCCACCTCCCGTTCTTCATCGGGAGGCCAGATCTATAGTTTGTTTGGGGCTCCGAAGAGGGGGATCTTCGGTCTTCGTCATCACCACCCCTCCTTCATCACAAATTCCATGATGCTCACCGGGAGTGAGTAATTCCTTCGTAGGCTCGCTGGTCGGTGAGGAGTAGGATGAGATTCATCATGTAATCAAGTTAGTTTTGTTAGGGCTTGATCCCTAGTATCCACTATGTTCTGAGATTGATGTTGCTATGACTTTTCCATGCTTAATGCTTGTCACTAGGTCCCGAGTGCCATGATTTTAGATCTGAACCGTTTATGTTATCACAATTATATCTATGTTCTTGATCTGATCTTGCTAGTCATATGCACCTGCTATGTGTTATGATCCGTAAACCACGGGGTGACAATAACCGGGATACTTTCCCGTGATGACCGTAGTTTGAGGAGTTCATGTATTCACTATGTGTTAATTGTTTGTTTCAGTTCTCTATTAAAAGGAGGCCTTAATATCCCTTAGTTTCCTTATGGACCCTGCTGCCACGGGAGGGTAGGACAAAAGATGTCATGCAAGTTCTTTTCCATAAGCACGTATGATTATTTACATAATACATGCCTACATTATATTTATGAACTGGATCTAGTTATGTATCGCCCAAGGTTATGACTATTATATGATGAATATCATCCAACGAATTCACCGATCCAATGCTTACGTGTTTTCCACATATTGTTCTTGCTAATTAACTACTGCTGTTGTTACTGTTACACTTGTTACAAAATCATTGCTATCACTGTTACTATTACTGTTACCACTACTATCAAAACTATCATATTACTGTGCTATAGTTCACTTTGCTGTAGATAATTAATCTCTAGGTGTGGTTGAATTGACGACTCAACTGCTAATACTTACAAATATTCTTTGGCTCCCCTTGTGTCGAATCTATAAATTTCGGTTGAATACTCTACCCTAAAAAACTGTTGCGATCCCCTATACTTGTGGCTTATCAAGACGTAGCAATGTTGAATAAAATGTTGAATCTTCTATGAATGCTAACCCCTCTGTCGAGGAAAATGGTTCTGTGTCTGATGATAATGCTAGGTTGAAGGATCTCATTCAGACAGGCTTGTTCAAATCTCTCAAAGGGCACCAAACTCTCTGTGATGTTCTGAAGAAATCCATCCTTCACAAAAATCCCTGGAAAGAAGGTGTCGGTTTCAAAAGGAAACTGAATGAGGATGGCTCCTACTGGGAACCAGATCAATATCCTGACATTGTGTGGGTGCCTGCCAAGAGCAAAACGCTCGATCCAACTTTGCTTTCGGGATATGACTCTCCTATTCCCAAATACTCTTATGAAGATTCTTCTGGACAAGTACAAGCTGTTCAAAAACCAATATGGTGAGGTTGTTGCTTGCTATGTTGGACCAAACAGCAAGAATGGCCCTCCAAAGAAAGCTATTTGGGTGCCCAGGAAAACTACCGATGCATTGCCTATTGCTTCGTCACTAACCATGCAGGTAGAAAATGCTCGGTAATTCGCAGAATGAATATATGCATACCTAATTTAACCACTATACTCATTCGTATGAAAATAATTGTAATGCTTATTCTTTCAATTATGGTCATACTTCTTCGAGTAACAATTATGGTTATCGAAAGAAATCATACCCTACTCGCTCATCTGTTCCGAAGCCACCTGCAAAGATGTGGGTGGTTAAGAAAGTCTAATTCTTCTGCAGGACTATGTCTCTGGGTGTACCGAATGGATAATGGATAGTGGATGCACTAGTGATATGACCGGAGACAAGTCGTTGTTCTTCAACCCAAATTTAACTTCTTCATCTCTGAAGTATATTACTTTCGGCGACAACAACAAATGAAAGGTAATTGGGCTAGGTAAAATTGCAATATCCAAGGACAAGACTAGTGATGATGTTCTACTTGTTCAGTCTCTTGGATTCAATCTTATGTCAGTTGGCAAGCTATGTGATCTAGGCATGTGATGTTGGCTTGAACTACGTCGGTATTTCCCCAAAGAGGAAGGGATGATGAAGCACAGCAACGGTAGGTATTTCCCTTAGTGATGAGACCAAGGTTATCGAACCAGTAGGAGAACCACGCAACACCACGTAAACAACTCCTACACACAAAGAACAAATACTTGCAACCAGACGTAAGAGAGGGGTTGTCAATCCCTCATGGGTAAAAAGATAGGTAAAATTGTAGTAGATTGGATAACTAGATCTCGCGGGAACACGAGATAAAATAAATAAATAAAAATTGCAGCAAGGTATTTTTGTGTTTTTGGATTAATAGATCTGAAAATAAAAGCGAATAAAAATAGATCTCGAAGGCAAATGTAATAAAGAAGAGACCCGGGGGCCATAGATATCACTAGTGGCCTCTCTCAAGAAAAATAGCATACGGTGGGTAAACAAATTACTGTTGGGCAATTGATAGAACTTCAACTAATCATGACGATATCCAAGCAATGATCATTATATAGGTATCACGTCCAATATTAGTAGACCGACTACAGCCTGCATCTACTACTATTACTCCACACATCGACCGCTATCCAGCATGCATCTAGTGTATTAAGTTCATGGAGAAACGGAGTAATGCAATAAGAATGATGACATGATGTAGAAAAGATCTATTTATGTAGAAATAGACCCCATCTTGTTATCCTTAACGGAAACAATCAATATGTGTCTTGCTGCCCCTTCTGTCATTGGGAAAGAACACCGCACGACCGAACCATCACAAAGCACCTCTTCCCATGGCAAGAAAAATTGATCAAGTCGGCCTAACTAAACCAAAATTCAAAGAAGAAATACGAGGCTATAAGTAATCATGCATATAAGAGATCGAAAGACTCAAATAACTTTCACGGATAAAAACATAGATCTGATCATAAACTCAAAGTTCATCGGATCCCAACAAACACACCACAAAAGGAGTTACATCAAATAGATCTCCAAGAGACCATTGTATTGAGAATCAAAAGAGAGAGAGAGGAAGCCATCTAGCTACTAACTACGGACCCGTAGGTCTATAATGAACTACTCACGCATCATCGGAGAGGCACCAATGAGGATGATGAATCCCTCTGTGATGGTGTCTAGATTGAATATGTGGTTTCTGGAACTTGCGGCGGCTGGAATTGATTTTCGTCGACTCCCCAAGGTTTCTGGAATATTGGGGTATTTATGGAGCAACGAGGCGGTGCGGGTGGCCACTGAGGTGGGCACAACCCACCTGGGCGCGCCTGGGCCCCCAGGCGCGCCCTATTGGGTTGTGCTCCCCTGGAAGCTCCCCTCAGGTACTTTCTTGGCCCAACTGGTGTCTTCTGGTCCAGAAAAAATCACCAAAAAATTTCGCTACGTTTGGACTCCATTTCGTATTGATTTCCTGCAAAGTAAAAAAAACAACAACTGGCACTGAGCACTATGTCAGTAGGTTAGTCCCAAAAAATGGTATAAAGTTGCTATAAATGATTGTAAAACATCCAAGAATGATAATATAACAGCACAGAACAATAAAAGATTATAGATACGTTGGAGACGTATCAACATGCTGGTTATATTTTCCATATCTAAATGCATTTTCTTGATGGCCTCTGACAATTCCTTCATCTTCAAAGGAAATAGAAATGGTGATTTGTATATTGTGGATTTCTCTAAGGGTCCCTCAGTCCAAACTTGTTTGCTTGCAAAAGCAACCGAACGATGGATGTGGCACCGAAGACATGTTCATGCAAGCATGAGAAATTTGCAGACTCTCATGAAGAAAAATAATCTCAGTGGCATTCCTGTTGTAAAATTCGTCAAGGACCATCTCTGTGCTGCGTGTGAGGTCGGTAAATTGTCCAAGAAGCATCACTCATAAAAAACTGTAATGACCACGATAAGACCTCTGGAAATTCTTCATATGGATTTATTCGGACGTCTGAACTATGCAAGTTTTGGTGGTAGTCACTATGGTCTAGTTATTGTTGATGATTTCTCTCGCTATACTTTGGTATTCTTTCTCGAAGACAAAACCTGCACCCAAGACATCTGCCGGCTTCAAGGCTCCGCTGACCCAAGAGAGGTTCGAACACAAGGGCGTGTGTGAAGAACTCAATCTCTCCATCCTGCCAATTCGATGCTCTCACAGCCTAGCTCGATGAACGGGAAAGGGAAGGGACACGACAGTTTACCCAGGTTCAGCCCACCTTGCGGTGTAAGACCCAACTCCTGCTTTGTGGTGGATTAGCCTCGTAGTGGGCTGAGGATTAACTAGTACAGAGGAAGAACAACCCCCGGAGGCCAGTTCTTGTGTGGGTGTGAGCTGGTGAGGGTTCGGATGGATCGATCAGATCCAGCTCCGTCCTATGGTGGTGGCTAACCTATATTTATAGTGGCCTTGGTCCTCTTCCACCAAAACAAGGCGGGAAGGGATTCCACAATGACCAATTTGAAAGGGGACAAGAAATACATATTATGCTGACGAAAAGTGATCTTCGCCTGCAAAGCTTCTGGCCATGACGCCGTGGCGGGCTCGGCAATGACATCCGTCCTGGCGGTCTTTCTTGTTGCACAAGAATGGAAACCTTTGGCTGATTCGTCGGGACTCCGCGCCTGTGCTTGCCTTCTTAGCACCGAAGAGGAAACCTGCTGCTCTGCGCCCGCTGGCGCCCGCCTGGCCTTGGTCATCATGGCTTGCATCACCTTAGCCTCATGAGGTGAGCGTCTACATAGAAATCTCCGCTCCCCAGGAGCCACACTACTCGGGGAATGCCTAGCAGTAGCACGGGTTTTCAGCCTATCAGTAGCGCGGATAACTGCGCTACTGCTATGGTGCTACAGCTAAAGGTTAGCAGTAGCGTGTGTTGACACGCGCTACTGCTATATCTACTTAGCAGTAGCGCGTGGAGGAACAAGCACTACTGGTAATTAGTAGTAGCGTGTCTCAAAGCCCGTGCTACTACTATTCGGTATTCTATTTTTATGTCGTTATTCATATACCTTTATACAAGTTTTTATACAGTAGAAATTTAGAGATTGTTTTTACATCATAATGAGTTACTAAATCACTAGGTGAAAGAACCACAAATTAATTTCAAGTGGATGGATCCTAAGTGATCAAGTCATGGAATATCTGGATCCTAAGTGATCAAGTCATGGATTATCACGATAATCCATGACTTGATCACTTAGGATCCATCCACTTGAAACTAATCTGCGGTTCTTTCACCCAATGATATAATAACTCATCGTCATCATCATCATCATCATCATATTAATTTAAAAACTCTTACATCATGTCATCACCAACAACACTAGCTAATAATCATCATAGTCATTACCACTATTTAATCATCATAGTCATAGTGTAGCTATCTAATCACCACCAACACTAGCTAATAATAATCATCATAGTCATTACCACCAACACTAGCTATTTAATCATCATAGTCATGGTGTAGCACATCATCATCTTCAAACTTATTCTAGCTAGCTAGTCACTCCTGCTGCTCTCTCTTAGGTAAAATAGCATAGAACATGTGTAGCACTCCTGCTTCATCATGTTGGAGCATGCAGATGAACCTGTCTCCTAATCGTGGGCCGCGCTTCTGATTGCTGCCCCTAGTACTTCTCTGCGATCATTCAAAATTTGGCTGCAGTCTTTCACTATTAAGCATTCCTCGATTTTAGAAATCCTGAATGCCCTCATGTGCAATGTAAGATGTCTTGGCCGTAAGCTAACTATTGACATGCGACCTTTAGTCTCGATCCACTGAGGCACAACTATCATCGGGAGTCCCTGTTGAAGAACATCGTATAGTAAGATACTTAGCAATGAAGTTTAGCTTAAAAAATAATGTATGCAAAAGATGCACTGAGGACAAATAGTAAAAATCTTACCATCTTTCCTAAATAGATGTGATCGTAGTTCAATACGAACACTATTGGTCGCACGTTTTGAGTACTAAGATTTTTAAGTCCAGGAAAATAATTTGTCTTGAGAACATGAAGATCCTAAAGCCATGAAACATAATGACTTATCTCCTCGCAGTTTAGTTCAGCCCGGGACAGTGGACGGTCATGTCTACCAAGCGTTGGACATGTTTGCTTGAATGGAAATAAGCTGTCAATAGAAATTAGTTGTCAACTATTTTTGAATAAACAATATCGAAGACATAAATATGGTTGAGAAACTCACATAATGGTAGAACTGGAGGCATCTGCACATCGACCCAAATGTCTCTATTACCTTCAATATCATCTTCCGGACGAATATCAAAGGTGATAACCATATCAGGCTCAAATGCATAAGCCTTGCATAGTGCTTGCCAAGTTTTGCATTCAAAATAGGTGTAGTGTCTGCATTGTATAATTTTGCGTCGAAAGTATAATCATGCTCGGTCTTCAAGTAAACTCTCTTTACCTCCATAGTTTTCATAGGACTGAAACCTATCTTATCCAAGACAAAAACTCTTTTATGGCAGGGGATACGCTAGTATAATAGTAAAAAAAATTAAATTATAAGTTGAAGCAAATGAAGCAGAAATCATGCTTAATTATGAAAAAAGACTTGTCGTTGTGACTTACTATATCCACTTTGAAGTTCTCATCCAGCTTGATGCTGAAGCGCCTATCATCAACTAGGAAGATTCTGTCGCACAGGGCGCGCTCGTGTTTGCAGTATTCACAAATACCTAAATCCTTTTCGTCGTCAGACGTTTCCTTTGTTCATAGTTGAAACTTTAATTGAAAATCGATCGAAGGCACCAGGAAACTCAACACACAAATCCGGGGCACTCGTTATTTCCTACATATTCTAGCACAAGTCATGCTTAAATTCACGAAAAAATCCGGCATGGCCTTTGCTAAAATAGGACATATAGAGCGCCTGAAAATTGCCGGAACGGAAATGAATCAACACTCCGGCAAAACATAGGCCACTCGGATTTTCCCAGCGATAAAAAGATGTTCATACACATACAATGATGCATGCTTAAACTTGCAATTCCATCCGGATCAATTATGATAGGCATTCGCACATGAGCGCACCGACTAAATACCGTAGTTCTACTCTATTCAACACACCGAGGACTGGATAAAGTGGAGGTGGAATTTTAGCTCACCGACTCGGGTGTAGAGGAAGTAGAGGTAGTTCAGATGACGATCACTCCAAGGAGACACAACTGTACAAAGCCTGCATATTCCACCGAGTAAAATTTTAATTAGATCATCAAATCTCATATAGTATTCTTTGATGACAAAGTGATAATGACATAAATTCAACTAGTTCTATTAATTCAACTAGTACAACTAATCACTTACTAAAAATAAACTAGTTCTATTAATTTTCTTACTAAAAATGAACTAGTTCTATAGTAAATTTTTAATTATATCATCAAATCTCATATACCTAAATTTTCTTACTAAAACTAAATTAGTTCTATTAATTCAACTAGTTCAACTAAGCACTTACTATAAATAAAAATAATTAATTTTCTTACTAAAAACAGTAAAAAAAACTACATTATGCAAGAACAGTACAAAAAAAGTTTAGGGTTTAGGAGAGATGGAGGGAGGAGGGAGTAGAGAGGAGGAGGAGGGAGGAGGAGGGAGGAGGAGGGAGGAGGGGGAGGGGGCGGCCGGAGGAGTGGAGGTGGAGGAGGAGGAGGAGGAGGGAGGAGGGGGCGGCCGGAGGAGGAGTAGGGGCGCGGTAGGGAGGAGGGATTACTGTTGGGGAATGCAGTAATTTCAAAAAAATTCCTACGATCACGCAAGATCTATCTAGGTGATGCATAGCAATGAGAGGGGAGAGTGTTGTCCATGTACCCTCGTAGACCGAAAGCGGAAGCAGTATGACAACACGGTTGATGTAGTCATACGTCTTCACGATCTGACCGATCCTAGCACCGAAGGTACGACACCTCCGCGATCTGCACACGTTCATCTCGGTGACGTCCCACGAACTCTAGATCCAGCTGAGGTCGAGGGAGAGTTTCGTGAGCATGACGGCGTGATGACGGTGATGATGAAGTTACCGATGCAGGGCTTCGCCTAAGCACTACAACGATATGACCGAGGTGGAAAACTATGGAGGGGGCACCACACACGGCTAAACAATCAACTTGTGTGTCTATGGGGTGCCCACCTCCCCCGTATATAAAGGACGGGAGGAGGGGGCCGGCCGGTCTTCATGGTGCGCCCCAAGGGGGGGATTCCTACTCCTACTAGGAGTAGGTTTCCCCCCTTTCCTAGTCCTAATAGGAGGGGGAAGGAAGGGGAAGAGGAGAGGAAGGAAAGGGGGGCCGGCCCCCTCCCAATTCGGATTGGGCTTGGGGGGGGGGGCGCCCCCACCTCTTGGCCGCCTCCTCTCTCTCCCACGAAAGCCCATGTAGGCCCATATAGCCCCCGGGGGGTTTCGGTAACCCCCCGGTACTCCGGTATATGCCCGAACTCATCCGAAACCTTTCTGGTGTCCAAACATAACCTTCCAATATATCAATCTTCATGTCTCGACCATTTTGAGACTCCTCGTCATGTCCGTGATCACATCCGGGACTCCGAACAACCTTCGATACATCAAAATACATAAACTCATAATACCGATCGTCATCGAATGTTAAGCGTGCGGACCCTACGGGTTCGAGAACTATTTAGACATGACCGAGACTCATCTCTAGTCAATAACCAATAGTGGAACCTAGATGCTCATATTGGTTCCTACATATTCTACGAAGATCTTTATCGGTCAAACCACATAACAACATACATTCACTATTGCAGGATGCTGCTAACGCGACACTATGATCAGAGACCCTTCGAGAAACTGTGTGCGATACCATAATCACAAACTGTGTTGTATGAAACCATCAGAAATGTGTAAAACGTTTGCGATGACGGATGCATCAAACACGGTTCAGGTTTTAGTTGCGTGTGCGATGAAGGGCATACGGTTCAGTTCAATGAACTGTTTGTGATGAGGAGGAACAAAAGAAACGGGATGCCAGATGGAGGTGTGTGCGATACACAGCATACGGTTCACTCGGATGAACTTTTTGTGATTAGGCAACACAAAAGAAACGGTCAGCCAGATCAAAGGTGTGTGCGATATACGACATGCGGTTCACTCGGATGAACTGTTTGCGTTGAGACATGAGAACATAAACGGTTCAACTTAACAAGATGTGTGTGATACGCGACAAACAGGTCTGTAATCAGAAATGTGCCTAAAGACCGATAAGAACACAGACGGTTGCTGCTAATAAGATGTGTGTGTTGTGCGATGGGATTGCATACATAACAACAACATATATATACACACACACTTATAAGGACATGCTTGCATAACCAAATTAAAATCCACTTACATAGGTGGCTACTACAACCATGATATTTGCACACACCAAAGTAAACTATTACATGCATAATTACATAGGTGGCTACTACACACATGACATTTCCACACACACCAATAAAGTATACTATATATTACATGCATGATTAACTAGCATAAACGATCATCTGATCATCATCTACTTCTTGTGACGCTTGCTCTTCTTGTGGCTCGATCCGGGCTCGTCGATTTGGGTAACGAGGCACTTCCTCATGTCAACGATCCGCATGTGCATCTCGTAGCATGTGTACACGCTCTTGGCTGCGAACCTGAGGTGAGGTTCATCCAGTTGCCGCATCCAGGCCTTGTGCCAGCATATACGGGACTTGTTCTCTGGGCATCCTGCTTCATCTTTTCGTAGTAGGGGTCGATGATGGCCGAGGGGAGCTCGACCAGGCTGTCCTGCTTCGTGCTGCCCCAGACCCTGTAGTGGTCACGGATTTCGACAAGGTTCTTGCAGGCCAAGCCCGTAACACTGAGTGCTTTTACATCGTCTTTGGTATCCACCATGGCGAACTTGTAGTCGGTGCTGTTGACAAACCTGTTGAAACGGTCGCAAGGCTCTATGGCCATGCAGTAGTGGTAGATGAGGACATGATGGCGCACACACAATTGTGCGATGGCAACTTTCTGATCTATGCCGGGACGACCGGCGGTTTAGTGGAGGTCGATGCCGACCACCTTGTACTTGTCTCCAGCAAGCAACTGGTCAACACTATTGATATAGTCGTCCACCATGGCCGGGTCGATGGTGTACACCATCGAGAGATCTGTATCCCTCGTGTGGGTCTCCACTCAATGCTCGCCGAACTCCATTGGAGCGCCGCCGGACATCCCCTCTCTATGTGTCGTCATGGGTGTGCTTGTTGTGTTGTGGGGCGCGATCGAAAGGTTGAAGAGACTAAGGTTATAATGGTTGCGGGAATTAAAGGGGAAGCTGGGCGGCCAGGAATATCGGCATGCCCTGATGGCAGTTCTAATTTCCAGCGCGTAACTCCATCGTGCCGCACATAACTGCATCGCGTGGCAACGCTGTCAGGACTGGATTTTCAGGATAATAATTCTCCAAAAAATGGCCCTTGTGCTCACCAGCCCCAGGATTACTGTTAGCTGATGAGGCACCAACCTGATACAAGAATTCCAAGCAAGGTACAGAAATATGTAGTACAAGACCATTGTGGCCTAGGAGTACAACATTTGGTTTGTAATGGTTGATGGCGAAAGCGGTTTGTGGTTCATCTGCGTCTATGGGACTCCATTTCCCACAAGAACAGCTGACCAGGATAACTCCTATCTTCGCGAGGCTGCTATCACCTTTACATGGGTTCCGGGGCTGTCGTCGAAACGCTCCTCTCCACGCAAGAAATCTGGCCAAGACAATAGCCAGGGACAAGCCAGTGAGTACGTTTGAATGTACTCGCAAACATTTAGAACACGAGTATAATATAACCAGGGGTAATCATGCTCCGAAATATTCTATGATCACAATGTCTGTCACGAAAGATACGAAATCCATGATGTATGCATATGGGAAAAAATGGATGTGCAATATAGAAATAGAATGTAGTGATCGAGTGTCTGAAATGACTCCTCGAAGAGGGTGCAAATAAATTAACAATGCCGCAGTCGGGCGTCTGAGCGACACCACATAAAGGGCTTATATATATAAAAGAAACAACAAGCATGCCACAGTCGGGCGTCTATGCGACACCACATAAAGGGCTTATATATAAAAGAAACAACAAGCATGCCACAGTCGGGCGTCTATGCGACACCACATAAAGGGCTTATATATAAAAGAAACAACAAGCATGCCACAGTCGGGCGTCTATGCGACACCACATAAAGGGCTTATATATTTATCACATTGAATATCCAGGAGGTAGAACCATCCCAGGGATACTCAATAATTCAAATAAAATAAATGGTTAGTCCACAATAATAATGATCATAATCCACATATGTCACAGTTCATAGTCAAGGTTCTGGTTCAAGTGTTCCCTGCATGATTATCATAACAAAAATATTTCCATTAACAGGTAAACTTACCACTCGTCAAGCCTCACCATGCCATACCGGACATACTCGTCCCAACGAGGTACTAGGGACAAGCCCGTGTCTACCCAAGACCACGACTTTCTCGGCTTCCTTCCGGTATGCAAGGGAAGCTTACGAGGATGAATACCATCACCAACATATCCATTTATCACAGCAAAGAAAACTCCACTATGCACTCATGCATATGATTTTTATCGTCACATAAAATAGCGTATGCTCTAAGTCAAGGTGATGTTGTAACCGTATCACAACATCCAAAATATTAAGCCAGGGTTCAGGATGCTTGCCTTCAAGTGTATGCATGTGGGGGTGCACTTTTGAAGGTTGCCTTTTCTCCAAAAATCCTATTTTGAGAAATATTCAAACAACACACATTTCAAAAACAGTACAAAAAGCTGTCCCAAATATTTTTGAAATAAATCTTAAAATAAACTAGATGAAATTTGAGAGAGGTAGGAAAAAGAATCAACTCATTTGGAGTTTTATTTTAAAAGTTATAGCCAGTCAAAGATCAGTCAAAGTTCTGTTTTAATAAAATCAGAAAAAGGAAAACGCTTCGAGGAAAATACGCTTTCAAAGCAGAGGTGACGTACTCCGGTCTTTGCGCTTTCACTTAAACAGAGAGGACGGCCGCGCGGGTCACTGACAGTGGGTCCAGGGGGCCCACTGGTCAGGTTTGACCGTTCTTCCTCTCCCTCCCTTCTCTCTGCCCGAACGGTGCGGGGCTCCGGTGATCGCCGTCGGCGAATGGCAGTTCCCCACGGGGTCCCGAGGGCAGGGATGGATCCGCCAGACCGAGGCGGTCCTCCCGGTGGGTGCTAGGCGGGTGGGGACGGAGAAAGTCACCGGCGGCGAGCTCCGCGGCGGACGGAGGTTCCGGAGCTGAGTGGGTTTTGGGCTCCGGTGGTCCTTGGTCGAAGCTGAGGCGCTAGGCAGCTCCGCATGACTACGGGGAAGCTCTTGGTGGCGTTGGATTGGCGGGGGAGGGCTTGGCCGCGACGTATCGCACCGGAGCTTGGCGGCGGCCGAACTGGCCGGAGACGAGGAAGAAGGGTCCTCCCCGTCGATTGCTGGCTAAGGGGAAACTATGGGAGTGGCCTGGGGTTGCCTGAGTGCTCGGAGGAGCACGGGGTCCCCTTTTATAGCGCGACGGGGCTGGCTCCGCGGCGGTGGATAAGATCGACGACGAGTCACCGTTGCTGTAGCTGCAGGGCGTCGTGGCGGCGACGAGCGCGTGCCGACGAGCATGTGGATAAGCACGGGCTGTTCCCTGGGGGCAGCTGGCGCGCGCGGGTGGCTTGGGCGGCGCCGTCCAGGGCAGAGCCCGCTGCCGACGCCGGCGTGCCGCCAAGGGAGCTCTGCCGGCGACGCTGGAGGGCGCCAGTGCGGCTTGGAGGTTTGCTGCGAGGGGGCGAGTGTATGGCGCGGCTCTGCAGGCGAGTTGGGGCCAGGGACGGGACGCGTCGAGGGTGGCAGTGCGGCGCGGCAACTCAGTGCACGCGCGTGCAAAACGTGCGCTCTGGGCGCGCCCAGAGCACGCACGCCAGGTGCTCGACGAAATGCCAGCGCGCTCTAGAGAGCGTGGGTGAGGCTGGTAGCTATCAGGCCAGGGTTAGGGACATCTGGGAGGTTAGTGGACATGCTGGATGGGTCAGGGGCTCAAGTCCACAATGCAACCCAGAAGACATGCCAAAACTGTTCCTGCACACAGGGTGTTCGACAGAATGCCATGGTTAACTAGCCAACTCTTGGGGTGGCCACAATCTCCAGATCCTAGTCTCTTTAGGAGCTCAAGAAGGTGGTAAGGTTAGTTTGGCAAAAACAGAAAGTTGATACTGCAAGTTTTTGAGAAAACCAGTTTTGGGCAGAAACTAAAGGCTATCATTGCATGCACCAAAAATATGCCAATGGGTCCAATCTCCTGGACTTAAGGGTTTGGTAGGGAGGACTATAAGTAGAAAAAAGCTCAAGGGCACTAGAGCAAAATAAAATGGGGTTGCAGTACAAATCACCAAATTGGACCAGAATGAAGATGAGGTTGATTCACTCAAATTTTCAAAGAACATCACTGGGTTTTTGCATGAAGTTGAATTATATGCATCTCCTGGCATCACCAAACACTTGGAAGAATTTTTAGAAAAATATTTAAATAGGTTGTAGTGCGAAAATACCTACTGGACCAGATTTGAAAAATTGATGTAGAGCTCAAACTCCAATAACCAAAAGATGTTTTTGCATAAAAGTGATGTGGGAACCTCACATGACATCCCCAAATTTTGGTGAAAATATTAGAAGCATTTATCAAATGGTTGCAGTGCAAAAAGGGGCTCCAAATTAATGAAAGTTCATTTTAAAAGAATAAAGCTCATGAAAAATAACTATGCAAATAAATCCACTGATAAAGAATTGATTTTATAAAAAGGGCATACAAATCCAAAAATACTTTTGAAAAGTTTTCCTCAAGAGGTAAAAACTCACAATATTAAAGAAAAGAGGGGTTCTGAAATCAAAGGAGAAATCCAGAAAAATAAAAATTTTATTTCCTGGCAAAATTTTAATTAATAAAACAAGTTCAAAAATTTTGGGGTGTTACAAACGCGCGCAGCGCAACCGCATACAAATGGGGCCCCCGACGTGATCGTGCGCACGCCCAACCGCTGGCAGAGCGCGCGCGAAGGGACGCGAGCAGAGCGCTGCGCGGTCGCCTCAAGGAAAAGCTGTCCACAAGCCGAGCGCGCCGACGGACGCCAGCAGAGCGCGCCAATGGACGCGACAGAGCGCGTCGCGGCGCCTAACTGTGTGCACAGTGCTGCAGCGCCTAACGGCGAGCAGAGCTTGCCGAGGGACACGAGCAGAGGACGACACAGTGATAAGTGGCAAATAAGACGAACTGTGCGAGCGATGTCAGAGACATCAAGCACGAATCATATTAGAGTTGCGTGTGCGATACGTGGTAGACAGTTGATCCATCAGAGCTGTTTGTGGTGGAATAAGCCGTGTGTGTTGCGGGCAAATGCCTGCTGGTGTATTACCTGAAATTTAACCAAAAAAGTGTTAATGCATGTTACAAAAATTGTATAGCTGGAAACTATCTTCATATACGACTCCAACGATATAATCTATGGCGACATGCATTCGTATTTTATTAGTTAAATCCTACTTATAAACCAGGACGGGGTATAGTAGGTAATTAAATCGCAAACGTTTTTTATTAACTGTATGTGTACGTGTCCTCTCGTCCTCCTCTCGCACGTCTTGTCACCCCGCTGCCGCAGACGGCTTACAGCGCAAGCTTGCGCAGCGCACGGGGGCGTTCTTTTGGCCAAACGGTGGCGCCAATGAATCGTCAGTGAGCCCGCTCCCGCGCAAGCTTCCCGCCTAACTCGGTGAAATCCCCCAAAATCCCAATGCTTACCAGCCTGCTATAAAAACCCTCACGGCCGGCGAGTCCAGCGTCGCATTTTCCCCACCCTCCTTGTAGCTTATCTCGTCTGTTTCAACCACAATCGCCAATGGCACCGGGCCGTCGTTGTCACTCAGCCACTCCGCCGTCATCAGAGGACAGCTCCAGCTGGGAGGCTACACCGCAGCGGCGGCGCAGTCCCCGACGTAGTGCAGTGCGCGTGGCGTCCCTGTTGGGTGTGTGCGGAACACCCACCACACGCTCCGCCTCCGCTGCCCGTCGGCAACTGTTGCTAGCCGCCGTTGCCACCACACCACCGTCGAAAGCCAGGGCCATCTCCCGCTCCGCCGCCGCGGCCCGAAGGCGGGAGGTGGCCGTCGTGGCCGCCACCCCACTGCCGGCCACCGTGGCCATCACCCGCTCCGCCACCGCGGCCCGAAGGCGGGAGGTGGTGGTCGTGGCCGCCACCTCATCATCGTCCATCGTGGCCGCCAGCCCACCGTCGACCACCGTGATCATCACCCACTCCGCCACCGCCGCCTGAAGAAGGGAGGTGGAGGTGGAGGACCGCACATACGTCAGCAACCTTGCGCGCTACATCGAGTTCTTACGGGAGGAGGAGGAGCGCCTCGTGGAGCATGCAAAGAGCCTTACCGCAGCCGGGCCACAGCACACGCCGACGCAGAGGTGAGGAATTAGGAGATCTACGAGCAGTCCGGCCGCTTCAAGAGGGATTGTCTGGAGCGGCAGTGGGCGTTCGAGTTGGCGAGCTTCGCTGAACGTGCAAAAGCGGCAGGCACCGTCTTGCATTTCTCCGGCTCGTCGGTAGGCTCCTCGTCCTCCTCTACCTCTCACTGAGCACGCTCGGCAGAAGAGAGGCTGCCGGAAGTAGCACAAAGCCCCTCCGTGGTAGTAGTAGTATTTAGGGGCTATTTTGTTCAGTTCATCTGACTATAGATGTTTGGTCGAATAGTTGAACTAGCTATTTCAGTACGTGGTTGGCAACAATTGGGGAGAAGTTTGGTCGGTTCAGCTGTCCAGTTGAACTATTTGTATAAATTAAGAACGACTGCTTAATCTATGAATGAAATCTATGCATGATTACTGAATTTTAGTTGCAAAAATTACATAGTGCTAATGATTTCTAGTTGCATATTTTGACAAATCGCAGTGTTACAAGGATTGACAAATGGCAACATTACTAATCAACAAATGTAAATCTTTCCAGTTTGACAAATGGCAACATACCCAATATAACAGATGCACATCTTACCAAATTGTTTGTACATGGTTACACACGGGTCATCCAGAACAACCGTTTGCATTGAAGGGATGCACAAATCCTGCGCTGCTCTCACTTTGCATACGGGTGTTCTATCTAAATCGTTTGCGATCAAGAGCTGCAGAAATCCCGTTCAGTCAAGGTCAAGCAGCTGTCCGCACGGCACCTCCTACAGCTATTGAAACCAAGACACGTGGCGTCACGTGAATGGTTAACAGAATTTTGGATTTACTAGAATTTAAAAACCAGGCATCTCAATGTTTTGCCGGCAATCAACGGTGCCCTGGTGTTTGAAATTCATTCCCATTTCTTGCATGGGACCTAAGCATGCACCCAAGGACACAGATTTGATTTTTCAACCAATTTATATGGACTGGAGCATGTGCATGTAGTTCAAATTTGAATTATGCACATAGATGCATTGAAAACTCAGTTAATGCATAAAAATGTCCAAACGAAGCACGAAAAATCACAAAAATTCACACAACACTCCAGTTGTTCTAAGTTGACATGAGAAAAAAATTTGAAAGCAATAAGAGGCAATGGATATCATTTCGTCCCCAAAGGTGGGACGTTCCCTACCAAAAACCATCATGCTTGTTGTGAGAAGCTCCGGTTTGTGAGAAGCATATACCCAAACCTGCCCCAAATGGGACAAAATTTGTACCACTGCATGTTGATGCCGCTCCATGATAGCATCCCAAGTTTCAGGAATTTCAGACGAGTTTTGGATTTACTAGAATTAAGAAACCAGACATCTCAATGTTTTGCCGGCAATCAACGGTGCCCTGGTGTTTGAAATTCATTCCCATTTCTTGCATGGGACCTAAGCATGCACCCAAGAACACAGATTTGATTTTTCAACCATTTTATATGGGCTGGAGCATGTGCATGTAGTTCAAATTTGAATTATGCACATAAATGCATTGAAAACTCAGTTAATGCATAAAAATGTCCAAACGAACCCCGAAAAATCACAGAAATTCACACAACACTCCAGTTGTTCTATGTTGACACGAGAAAAAAAATGAAAGCAATAAGAGGCAATGGATATCGTTTCGTCCCCAAAGGTGGGACGTTCCCTACCGAAAACCATCATGCTTGTTGTGAGAAGCTCCGGTTTGTGAGAAGCATATACCCAAACCTGCCCCAAATGGGACAAAATTTGTACCACTGCATGTTGATGCCGCTCTATGATAGCATGCCAAGTTTCATGAATTTCAGACGAGTTTTGGATTTACTAGAATTAAAAAACCAGGCATCTCAATGTTTTGCCGGCAATCAACGGTGCCCTGGTATTTGAAATTCATTCCCATTTCTTGCATGGGACCTAAGCATGCACCCAAGGACACAGATTTGATTTTTCAACCAATTTATATGCACTGCAGCATGTGCATGTAGTTCAAATTTGAATTATGCACATAAATGCATTGAAAGCTCAGTTAATGCATAAAAATGTCCAAACGAACCCCGAAAAATAAAAAAAATACACACAACACTCAGTTGTTCTATGTTGACACGAGAAAAAAATTTGAAAGCAATAAGAGGCAATGGATATCCTTTCGTCCCCAAAGGTGGGACATTCCCTACCAAAAACCATCATGCTTGTTGTGAGAAGCTCCAGTTTATGAGAAGCATATACCCAAACCTGCCCCAAATGGGACAAAATTTGTACCACGGCATGTTGATGCCGCTCCCTGATAGCATGCCAAGTTTCATGAATTTCAGACGAGTTTGGGATTTATTATAATTTAAAAACCAGGCATCTCAATGTTTTGCCGGCAATCAACGATGCCCTGGTGTTTGAAATTCATTCCCATTTCTTGCATGGGACCTAAGCATGCACCCAAGGACACATATTTGATTTTTCAACCAATTTATATGCACTGGAGCATGTGCATGTAGTTCAAATTTAATTATGCACATAAATGGATTGAAAACTCAGTTAATGCATAAAAATGTCCAAACGAACCCCAAAAATAAAAAACAATTCACACAACACTCCTGATGTTCTATGTTGACACGAGAAAAAATTGGAAGCAATAAGAGGCAATGGATATCGTTTCGTCTCCAAAGGTGGGACGTTCCCTACCGAAAACCATCATGCTTGTTGTGAGAAGCTCCAGTTTGTGAGACACATATACCCAAACCTGCCCCAAATGGGACAAAGTTTATACCACGGCATGTTGATGCCGCTCCATGATAGCATGCCAAGTTTCATGAATTTCAGACGAGTTTTGGATTTACTAGAATTTAAAAACCAGGCATCTCAATGTTTTGCCGGCAATCAACGGTGCCCTGGTGTTTGAAATTCATTCCCATTTCTTGCATGGGACCTAAGCATGCACCCAAGGACACATATTTGATTTTTCAACCAATTTATATGCACTGGAGCATGTGCATATAGTTCAAATTTGAATTATGCACATAAATGGATTGAAAACTCAGTTAATGCATAAAAATGTCCAAACGAACCTCGAAAAATCACAAAAATTCACACAACACTCCTGTTGTTCTATGTTGACACGAGAAAAAAATTGGAAGCAATAAGAGGCAATGGATATCGTTTCGTGTCCAAAGGTGGGACGTTCCCTACCGAAAACTATCATGCTTGTTGTGAGAAGCATATACCCAAACCTGCCCCAAATGGGACAAAATTTGTACCACGGCATGTTAATGCCGCTCCATAACAGCATGCCAAGTTTCATGAATTTCAGACAAGTTTTGAATTTACTAGAATTTAAAAACCAGGCATCTCAATGTTTTGCCGGCAATCAACGGTGCCCTGGTGTTCGAAGTTCATTCCCATTTCTTGCATGGGACCTAAGCATGCACTCTAGGACACATATTTGATTTTTCAACCAATTTATATGCATTGGAGCATGTGCATGTGGTCGGGGAATGGCGGCAGTGGACAACAGAGGGTGTGGGCGAGTGAGAGTGGAGAGGGAGAGTAGGGGCGGTCGTTTGGGGAAGGTAAAACTGAACTTAGCAGTAGTGCTGGATAGGATAAAGCGCTACTGCTAAGTACATTAGCAGTAGCACTTTTAGCATAGGACGCGCTACTGCTATGCCTGTAGCAGTAGCGCCTTCTACAAAATGCGCTACTGCTAAGGCTAAGCATGTAAAAAAATCAAAAATACATTAGTCATCAATGATCTTTTTGTGTAGAATCTAAATTGTCAGTAGGAATCTTCCCCAGTTTTTAAGAACCGGCGGAGATTCCTATTGCGGCCACAGATCCTACGCATAGAGTTCAATGAAGACCAAGTGCTTGTGGTGGTTTGTGAAGTAACGTATTTAAGGTGGTAAACACCCTGTTCACTTAGCAGTATGGGATTAAACTTAGGCGCGAGAGGGGATGAGACTTTAGCAGTAGCGGGTGTTGGCGTAACGCGCTACTACTAAGTACGTTAGCAGTAGCGCGTCTATGGGAAGGGCGCTACTACAATACATAGTTTGGAGGCAACGCCCTGGCAATTGTATTAGTAGCACTCTTTTCCCCTAGCGCGCTACTGCTACCCGTGTATTAGTAGCGTGCTCTTTTGAAGCGCGCTACTGCTAATTAGTAGTAGCGTTTGTTTTTAAACCGCGTTGCTGGTAAGATTCGGTGTATACGGTTTTCCCTAGTAGTGCCAGCCTGACGAGGCTGCTCCTTCTGGAGGTCTTGGTGTCGTCCGCCTCGCGAGGCTTGGCCCCACACGAGGGTCTTGTCTTGTCGATGCTAAAGATGGGCCATACCGGGCCGTTGACGGAGCCGCGCCGCGGGCCGCATGCAGGCAAGTCTGGGTACCCTGGTCAAAACACCGACAGTAGCCCCCGGGCCTGATAACCCACAAGTATAGGGGATCAATTGTAGCCTCTTTTGATAATTAAGAGTGTCGAACCCAACGAGGAGCTAAAGGTAGAACAAATATTCCCTCAAGTTCTATCGACCACCGATACAACTCTACGCACGCTTAACGTTCGCTTTACCTAGAACAAGTATGAAACTGGAAGTACTTAGTAGGTGTTGTTGGATAGGTTTGCAAGATAATAAAGAGCGCGTAAATAAAATCTAAGGGCTGTTTAGATAAAGACACAACTAAGTTAGTTTTAGTAGAGAGCCTGTTGTCACGCAAGAAAGTTATTTGTCCCTAGGCAATCGATAACTAGACCGGTAATCGTTATTGCAATTTTATATGAGGGAGAGGCATAAGCTAACATACATTATCTTCTTGGATCATATGCACTTATGATTGGAACTCTAGCAAGCATCTGCAACTACTAAAGATCATTAAGGTAAAACCCAACCATAGCATTAAAGCATCAAGTCCCCTTTATCCCATACGCAAACAACCTGCTTACTCGGGTCTGTGCTTCTGTCACTCACGCCACCCACTATAAGCGAATCATGAACGTATTGCAACACCCTACAGCGGGAATCCCTCACGCTTGCGCGACACGGAGAGCACCATAGGACAGCACCAATAATAAAACATGCAACTCAAACCAATCACGATCATCAATTAACCCATAGGACAAAACGGATCTACTCAAACATCTGATTCTGCCCTTTCACCGTTTCTTAAATTCCCGGAGATCCGTAACTCCGATTGGGCTAAATTTTTGGCACGATCTCTATCCGGATATTAGATTTCTTCCCCGTCCCTTCGGGGGTCATCTCCGAGTCTTCCTCCTCGCGAGACTCGTCAGAAGACAGCTCCACCGGCTTCGGTGCCGCAGGGGCCCCGATAGGCGCCGGCGGGACCAGCCCGCGCCCGTCAAAAGTTGGCCTCGAAGCCGCAACCTGCGCCCCGTCCTCGCGGCGAAACAAGGGGGTGAAGATGCTCGGCGGTTACTCCCGGCCATCCCCAACCAGGAGGCGGAGAACCGCGGCGAGCTCTCCGTCGGACAAGGCCTTCAGGCTCAGGCGAACCTTGTCCTCTTCGTCCCCAAGCTCCCACAGGGGGCGCATACGAGCCTGAAGCGGGGCTACGCGCAGCATCAGGAATTCCCTCAGGAGTATGGCCCCTGTCACCTTTGCTGCCTTCACGTTGCCCGGCTTCAGGTCGGTCTTCATCTGCTCCAGCACCAACGTCACCCGCTCATCGGTGAGCTTCGCGCAAGACCACCCTTTGTCAGACTGGGGCATCTCCGTCGGCAGCGTCAAGCGTGGGTGGATGCATTTAGCGTCCATCATGGCCCACTTGCTCTGGAAGCCGTCGGATTTCTTCCCCGTCTTCGAGATCGAGTTGGCCTTGCCGGCCGCGATGAAGTTGGCACACCCGGAGGTGTGACCCTCGTTGATGTGAAGGAAGAAGAAGTGGCGCTGAAGAGCCACGGACGGCATCACGCTGAGGTACGCCTCGCAGTAGTAGGCGAAGATCGATAAGAGAAGAATGGAGTTGGGATGAAGCTGCAGCGCCTGTAGCCCGTAGTGGCCGAGGACCTCGTAGAAGAAGTCGGAAAAGGGGGGAACCAACCCCGTGGCGATACTGCTCGAGAAGAAGGGAAAAAAGGTGCTTCCCTCAGGCTCCAGCACGGCGGAGCCGGCCCGAAGCTCAGTCTTCCCCCTCTTGTTGCTTTCCCCCGCTGTAAGAAGGCGAGTGGCGGCGAGGCTCTTCTCAGAAACATTGGGTGCGTCGAGAGTCGGCTCGTACCAGGCCAGCGATGAGGCAGACTTGACCTTGCGAGGCGCCATTGGTCGTTGATGCGATGGAGGATGGAAGCAGATCTGGAGATTTCAGAAGCATGGCACAAGAAGGGGGATCTGAGCAAGGCGAAAGGAACCAGAGAGGGCAGGCTATTGGGGCCGGCGGCGCTCCGCACTTGACCTTTGGCTTCGCCTCGAAGCCAAGCCCGAGGGCTACTGTCAGCGTTCTGGGAATGGGGGTCCCCAGACTTGCCTGCCTGCAGCCCACGGTGTGGCTCTACGAGAGGGCCCATACGGCCCATCTTCACTAACAAGCATTCAAGACCCTCGCGAGGGGCCAAGCCTCGTGAGGCAGACGATGCAAGACCTCCTCGGGAGCGGCCTCACTAGGTTGGCTCGTGAGGGGCGGAGAGATCAAGACAAGGAAAACCTCGCGAAGTTCCGATGACGTGAGCCATGACGATCGAGACCAGACTAGGCGGGCGCCAGCGCACAGTGTCCTTATTTACTCTTTGGTGCTAAGGAGGCAAGCGCAGGCGCGGAGTACCGAGGCGTCAAGCAAAGGTTTCCATATCAGTGCAACGAGACCAAGACCAGCAGGACGGCAAGATGGAGGTCACCATGGAGCCTCGGCGAAGACTGCTTTTGTCAGGATAAGCTGTACTAGCTGTCCCCTTTCAAATTGGCCATTGTTGGCTCCCTTCCCACTAAATATTTGGGGAGAGGACCAGGGCCTCTATAAATAGGACTAGCCACCACCGTAGGAGATGACTCATTCGGAGGCATCTCATCTCTCCTTGAGTAATCCTCACCCTCACCAGTTCACCAAGCACAAGAACACCCCGCCTCAGGAGGCTGTTCTTCCCCTTGTACTATTCATCCTCAGCCCAAGAGGCAATCCACCACCACACACTGGAGTAGGGTATTACACCACAACGGTGGCCCGAACCAGTATAAATCTTATGTCCCTTGTGTTGCGAGTTCATCGAGCTAGCCCCTGAGATCGTAGTGAGGTTAGGGCATGGATCGGTAGAGGGAGATCTTCATGCGCACCCCAGTGTTCAAACCTTGAGGGTTTTGCCGGAACCCGAGATCCGACAGTGCTACTCTGAAGCGCAAGTGTGGTAAAAGGATAGTAACATTGCCCCCTTTTTTTCTTTTTTCTTTCTTTTTGTTTTTTTGGTGGGCTTGTTTGGCCCCCTTTTTTTATTTAGGCTTCTTTGACCTCTTTTTTTTCTTGGGGCAATGCTCCAATAATGATGATCACCACACTTTTATTTACTTACAACTCAATATTACAACTCGATATTAGAACAAAGATATGACTCTATATGAATGCCTCCGGCGGTGTACCGGGATGTGCAATGATCTAGCGTAGCAATGACATGAAAAAATGGACAAGCCATGAAAACATCATGCTAGCTATCTTACGAGCATGCAAAGCAATATGACAATAAATGCTCAAGTCATGTATATGATGATGATGGAAGTTGCATGGCAATATATCTCAGAATGGCTATGGAAATGCCATGATAGGTAGGTATGGTGGCTGTTTTGAGGAAGATATAAGGAGGCTTATGTGTGACAGAGCGTATCATATCACAGGGTTTGGATGCACCGGTGAAGTTTGCACCAACTCTCAAGGTGAGAAAGGGCAATGCACGGTACCGAAGAGGCTAGCAATGATGGAAGGGTGAGAGTGCGTATAATCCATGGACTCAACATTAGTCATAATGAACTCACATACTTATTGCAAAAAACTATTAGTCATTGAAACAAAGTACTACGCGCATGATCCTAGGGGGATAGATTGGTAGGAAAATACCATCGCTCGTCCCCGACCGCCACTCATAAGGAAGACAATCAATAAATACCTCATGCTCCAACTTCGTTACATAACGGTTCACCATACGTGCATGCTACGGGAATCACAAACTTCAACACAAGTATTTCTACAATCCACAACTACCCACTAGCATGACTCTAATATCACCATCTTTATATCGCAAAACTATTGCAAGGAATCAAACATATCATATTCAGTGATCTACAAGTTTTATGTAGGATTTTATGACTAACCATGTGAATGACCAGTTCCTGTCAACTCTCTAAATAGACATAAGTGAATCAAGAGAGTTTAATTCTTTCTACAAAAGATATGCCCATGCTCTAACAAATATAAGTGAAGCAAAAGAGCATTCTAGAAATGGCGGTTTTCTATGTGAAGAGAAACACGCAATCCAAACTTCAAATGATATAAGTGAAGCACATGAAGCATTATATAGAGCCATATCAAAAGATATAAAGTGAAGTGCAATGAGCATTCTATAAATCAACCGAGCACTATCTCATACCAGCATGGTGCATAAAAGAAAAGTGAAAACTAAATGCAAAATACGCTCCAAGATTTGCACATATCGCATGAACGAAACGAATCCGAAAACATACTGATACTTGTTGAAGAAAGATGGGATGCCTTCCGGGGCATCCCCAAGCTTAGACGCTTGAGTCTCCTTGAATATTTACTTGGGGTGCCTTGAGAATACCCAAGCTTGAGCTCTTGCCTCTCCTCCTTCTCCTCACATCGAGACCTCCTCGATCTTCGAACACTTCATCCACACAAAACTCAACAAAAAGCTCGGTAAGACCCGTTAGTATAATAAAGCAAATCACTACTCTAAGTACTGTTGCAAACCAATTCATATTTTGTTTTTGCATTATAGCTACTGTAATATAACTTTTCCATGGCTTAGTCCACTGATAGGAATCGATAGTTTCATCAAAACAAGCAAACTATGCATCAAAAACACAATCTGTTTTAGAGAGGACAGTCTGTAATAATCTGAACATTCACCATACTTATGGTACTCCAAACATTCTGCCAAAATTAACAAAAATAAAAAAATTTGTATAGAAAGACAGTGCACAAAGTTTCAGAACCGTTTGACGTTCCAGTAAAAAATGTAAAATCGCGCAGTACAGCAAAAGTTTCTGTTCTGCACCGCACAAACCAACTAGCAATGTAAACATCCTAAAGGCAAACCTTGGCACATTATTTTTATTATACAATGGAATTGTACAAGGGGATAATTATTTTTGTTGAAAAGTTGCTGTAATCAAGATTCACAAAGTTTCCGTGAGCATGAACAAAGTTCAAGGCTAGCTCCCACTTTAACAATGCTCGTCTTTCTCACTTTCGCTTTCCTTTTTTGAAAAAGTTTTAGGTTCCCCTCTTTATTTTTTTTGTTTTTAAACTATATAAAAGCACTCAATAGAAATAAATGACTCTCTAAAACTTCCGGGTTGTCTCCCTGGCAGCGCTTTCTTTAAAGCCATTAAGATAGGCATATAGTGCTCAAGTAGTGGATCCACCCGGATCCCAAGGTATATCAAAGCCAATTTTAATTAACAATGATTTGTGATTTTGTAGTGAGCACAAAGTAACATATATCAAGCAATGATGAAGTCTAACTCTCTTCCTATGCATCGGCATGTCATAGAAGAACAATTCATGCACACATAGTAAAGGCCAATGCATAGTATAAACAGTTTCTTGCAATTTTATCATGTGGGAAACATAGAGAGGTGGAGATATTCCTCTCTCATAATAATTGCAAGTAGGAGCAGAAAGCACATGCATATTATATCTATCGAAATCATCATGTGTAGCGGTAAAAGGCAACCCATTGATATAATCCTTAATAAGTGCAAACTTCTCCAATATAGTGTAGTCGGGAGAATTCAAAAAGATAATAGGACTATCATGCGTGGGTGAAATAACAACAATTTCATGTTTAACATAAGGAACTATAGCAAGTTCATCTCCATAAGAATAATTCATATTGGCATCTTGGCCACAAGCATAGCGAGCATCATCAAAAAGGGATATTTCAAAAGAATCAACGGGATCATAACAATCATCCTTCGGTAAGCATGAAGGGAAATTAAACAATGTATGAGTTGAAGAGTTACTCTCATTAGAAGGTGGGCACGGGTAGTTAATAGGCTCTTCCTCCTTTTGTTCTTCGCTCTCCTCATCATCTTTTTCATCCAATGAGCCCACAGTTTCATCAATTCCTTCTTCCATAGACTCCTGCAAAATATTAGTCTCTTCTTGGACAGCGGAGGAGTCCTCAATATATGGTTTAACATAGGCATTAGAAGGATAATTATCATAACAATATTTAAGTATGGCAAAATTTTCAGATTTGTAAAGAGTAGCATCATACTTTCCAATCAAAGAAGCAATTTCATAAGCACCCTTAAAAGCAACAAATTCTTCAATTTGTTGAACATCATAGTAATTATAAACACCCTTAGCATACGAAGATACGATTCAGTTATCACTAAACTCACATTGGTAGGGAAGGTGTTTCTTAGGGTTTTCAGAACAACAAGTAAAATCATATATTTCACATAAATTCCAAGCATAGCACTGCAAACGATGAATTTGATCAAGTAAAACTTTCCCTTTTTCGGATATGCGGTGTCGCACATAACAAGCATGCTCATCTAAAGATTTTCCCTCAACTAAGCTAGTTGGGTTTTCAGCACGAGCACATAGGGATCAAAGATGATCCAAGTAAAAATCTTCAGGAGTGTGATAGATTTTGAGTGGTTCTTCAACCATTGGTTCAGTAGATACAACTAATTTTTTGGTATTTTGCATTTCCTACCCATAACTAAAGATAGAGAACAACTCAGAACAGCAAATAAAGATTACTTAGTGATAAAGCAAACAAGCACACACGAGAATATTCACCCCACGCTATTGCTCCCCGGCAACGGCACCAGAAAAAGGTCTTGATAACCCACAAGTATAGGGAATCAATTGTAGCCTCTTTCGATAAGTAAGAGTGTCGAACCCAACGAGGAGCTAAAGGTAGAACAAATATTCCCTCAAGTTCTATCAACCACCGATACAACTCTATGCACGCTTAACGTTCGCTTTACCTAGAACAACTATGAAACTAGAAGTACTTAGTAGGTGTTGTTGGATAGGTTTGCAAGATAATAAAGAGCGCATAAATAAAATCTAGGGGCTGTTTAGATAAAGACACAACTAAGTTAGTTTTAGTAGAGAGCTTGTTGTCACGCAAGAAAGTTATTTGTCCCTAGGCAATCGATAACTAGACCGGTAATCATTATTGCAATTTTATATGAGGGAGAGGCATAAGCTAACATACTTTATCTTCTTGGATCATATGCACTTGTGATTGGAACTCTAGCAAGCATCCGGAACTACTAAAGATCATTAAGGTAAAACCCAACCATAGCATTAAAGCATCAAGTCCCCTTTATCCCATACGCAAACAACCTACTTACTTGGGTTTGTGCTTCTGTCACTCATGCCACCTGTCGGGTGGTAGGTGCGACATATGCCAACGGGTGGCTTATCATTGTGGGAGCCAGTAAGACATCGTCGGTGCCTGGAAACGGGATGAGGCGAAGACATGCACGCCGGCGGATCTTACCCAGGTTCGGCGCTCTCCGTGGAGATAACACCCCTAGTCTTGCTGTGCGGGGTCTCCGCATGATCACTAGATCGGAACGAGTAGCTACAAGTGCTCCTTGAGCTGTCTGGTTCGAGGGAGAAGAGGAGCAAGGCTAGCTCTCACTTCCCTTTCTATATGGTGTGTGTAACTCTAAGAAGCCAACCCTTTGCATGGGTGCCCCGGGGGGTTTATATAGGCCTACCCCCCGGGGGTACAATTGTAATCCGGCTGGGCGCGGGTCCCAGCCGTCAGTGTCTATGCTCACCGGCTTCTCCGCCGGCCATCGGGGCCCGCCGACTGGTGGGTCCCGCCGGCTGCCAGCCTCTTGGTCGACAGGCCGGCCCCACCGCCTGGGGGTCTTGTCGGCGGCTGTTTACTGTAGCCTCGCCCCTGATGACGAGGGCTTCGTCGAGGTAAGCGTGGCTACAGTGCGCCGCCTCGAGGGCTCTCACTATAGCCTTACCTCGTCTTGTCTCCTTAATGTGGCACATGTTTCGAGGGAGGGGAGTAGCCGGCTTCTGGGGGCCGGCTACGCCCTTGGCCGACTGGGGGAGGCTGGGCCCCCTTCGTGCCTCTCTCTGGCTGAAGGGGCCCGCCGCCCGTGGGCCGTACTAGCGTCTGTCGTGGATGACGTTGAGGCCAGCGTGGCTACAGGGCCGAGCCGGACGGGAGATGGCCGACCCGTACGGCATCCTGTGGCCATGCCTGCCTCGGGGTTCGGGGGTAGTGGGCCGCACTGTAGCCACACCCCGTCTTGTCACCGTTATGTGGGCGTAGTTTGGTGGGTGCGGTCTTGGCCGGCTTCTTGGAGTCGGCGTTCTTCATGGCCGGCTCTGGGGAGTCGGCGCTCTTCATGGCCGGCTCTGGGGAGTCGGCACTCTCTATGGCCGGCTTCCTGGAGTCGGCCATCTCGTAGTTGTCTTGGGGGAGGTTGCCGAGGCTGGGTCGCCTTCTGAGAGTCGGCTTCTGGGGTAGCCGACTGGGGGAAGGCGGCCCAATGCTTTGAATGCTTGAAGGCTCAAATGGCCTGATAATTTTTGAAGAGCCAGGGGCAGTCGGTTAAGCTACCCGTGGCTATTTACTCCGACACCACCACTATAGGCGAATCATGAACATATTGCAACACCCTACAGCGGGAATCCCCCACGCTTGCACGACACAGAGAGCACCATAGGACAGCACCAATAATAAAACATGCAACTCAAACCAATCACGATCATCAATTAACCCATAGGACAAAACGGATCTACTCAAACATCATAGGATAGCCATACATCATTGGGAAATAATATATAGCGTTGAGAACCATGTTTAAGTAGAGATTACAACAGGTAAAAGAGGGGTTACACCGCTGCATAGAGGGGGGAAGAGTTGGTGATGATGGCGGTGAAGTTGTTGGTGTAGATTGCGGTGATGATGATGGCCCCGGCGGCGTTCCGGCGCCACCGGAAGAGAGGGGGAGAGAGCCCCCCCTTCTTCTTCTTCTTCCTTGACCTTCTCCCTAGATGGGAGAAGAGTTTACCCTCTGGTCCTTGGTCTCCATGGCACGGGAGGGGCGAGAGCCCCTCCGAGATTGGATATGTCTCTCTGTCTCTCTCTGTTTCTGCGCTCTTGATTCTGCCCTTTCACCGTTTCTTAAATTCCCGGAGATCTGTAACTCCGATTGGGCTGAATTTTGGACACGGTCTCTATCCCGATATTAGCTTTCTTGCGGCGAAAGAAGGGCACCAACTGCCTTACGGGGTGGCCACGAGGGCCTAGGGCGCGCTTGACCCCCTGGGGCATGCCCCCTGCCTCGTGGCCCCCTTGGGCATCGTATCACATTGATTCTTCTTCCCAAAAATCACATATATTCCAAAAAAAATCTCCGTCAGTTTTTACACCGTTTGGACTCCGTTTGATATGGATTTTCTGCGAAACAAAAAACATGCAACAAACAGGAACTGGCACTGGGCACTAGATCAATATGTTAGTCCCAAAAATAGTATAAAAAGTTGCCAAAAGTATATGAAAGTTGTATAATATTGGCATGTAACAATAAAAAATTATAGATACGACGGAGACGTATGAGGGCCCAAGGCGCGCTCGGACTTGGCTTCAAGGCGAAGCCAAAGGGCAAGGGTGGAGCGCTGCGGGCCCCAATCACCTGCGGTCCAAGTTGACGCATGGCGCTTGATCGGACGTGGGCGTCTTCACTTCCCCACGCAGCCCCGGTCCCTTCTTGATAGGCCAACTGCCTAGTGCATGTAGAGAGGCCATCATTGCTTCGGGTACTTGCCTTCTCCTCCCTTTCCTGCGGGTGCGCGCCGTCTTCCCCGGAATCCTCGTCTGCTCCAGTCCACCTCGCCGTCATGGTCCCCAAATAGTGGTCAATTGGTTGCTTAAATAGTAATATGACAACATGGAGAAAGTTGAAAGGACACTAACCTCGATCAGACTTTGATCGACTAATGACATCGGGGAAGTAAACATCCATCTTAATTAGACCAGGTTGTGGTGCACGCACTAGAATTTTATTGCCAGCTTTCAGTTCATAACACTTAGACATTTTTCTCCAAAGGTCCGCATTAAAATAGGGTGACCATCTTTATCAAGTTTTACACTAACTGTCATTGTAAATCCATGTTGCGTTGTCAATATGACATCCTGGGAGTCATCAGCAAAGTAAAGCCCAAGATTTCCTTCTACTCCTATTCTTGCAAAGCAAGGGATGTACTGCTTGAAATGAAAATTAAGATCGTAAATTAGATATTTTGAAATAACCGAGCAAGATGCAAATACGGGAGTAACTGATAGAACATATCCATATATAGATGCAAGCAAAGTACAAAAATATAGAATTAAAAATAGATAACGTAACAAAGATTTGATGCAAATATATAGATGTAGCAACAAACGGTATATGTTCACAAATTTAGGCCAAGCCGACCGTGGTAGGTTGACATTGAACATACCGAGCGCTCCCTAAAGTCATCCGGAATGGTGAGATAGAACTTCGTTTCTGACTGGCCACGACCATAGTTGCCCGATTTGTGCTCACACTGTGCACACATCAATGAACACCCACGAATCAGCTAGAACAAAAATGATTCCACGGCGATTTCCGCCGGTTGATTAACAGCGACGGACGGACTATGATAAGAGATGAGTGAATATTTTGCTAATTAAGTTGATTACCTTCTCCATGAGAAAAATCCCCGGCCCAATTCCGCAGAAAACCCCAGTCGACCAGAGTCTAGAATGTCGGTGCAGGTAGGCGACGGAAAGCGGTGGAGGCGAAATCCGGTGCCGTTTGGAGCGCGACCTACGCCCGCCGCCAACAGCCGTCGAGCTTAGGGTGCAGAGTTGCGGAGGAGTCCGCGGCGAGTGAGTGGGGACGAAGTGGCCGAGGGTTTTCTTTTTTCCTTTTGCATGTGTGAGTGAACACATACGGTTCGCAGAGGCGACGAAGATGAATCGTATGCGATAGTAAATCACCGAGATTGAATGGGAATCCAAATTTCCTTTGTCCTTCATCCATGAGTTTTTTTCCTACGATGAACATAAACCCTGCTAATCACCGTGTTCAAATTTGACACTTTTCCGGGTTCATTTACAATATTTAGGGGATTATGTGCATTTTGTAGGCATTAATGCACGTAATTCAAATTCAAAAAATCGGTCCATGAAAGGGTGCACTAGAACGGTCTGGAAAAACCATACTCGTGGTATTTAGTAATTTCTCAAGCCTTTTACAAGGAATGGGCAGAGATTTCAATGGAATGCGTGGCAATAGTCAACCACAAACGCGTCATTTACAGGGTTATCAACTATAAAACAATGAAATATGTGCTTGAAAAACATGACGGATGGCATGGTGCCATGGTATGGCCTCACCGTGCCCTGGTTAAAAGCTGAGAAGGTTTGATTTATGTTGTCATGCACGCCCTTCATAAATCGAACCATCACCGAGGAAGTTCAATGCTTTTGAGAGGGAAATCACCAAGATTGAAGGGGAATCCAAATTTCCGTCCTAGTTTATCATTCAGTTTTTTTCCAACGATCAACATACCGCCTCAAATGAAACGTGTTCAAATTTGACATTTTTCCAAACTCATTTACCATATTTAGGGGATTGTGTGCATTTTTAGGCATTAATTATGCACATAATTCAAATTTGAAGAATCGGTGCATGAAAAGGTGCACAAGAACGGTCTGGAAAACCATGCTCGTGCTATTTAATACATTCTCATGCCTTTTCCAAGGAATGGGCAGATATTTACTGGGTTAACAACTATACAAAAATGAAATACATGCTTGGAAAAACATGATGCCTGGTGTGGTGCCATGGTATGACCTCACCGTGCACTGTTAAAAATGTCGTCATGCGCGCCTTTCGTAAAACGAACCATCATCCGAGGAAGTTTCATGGTTTCGAGGGGGAAATCACCAAGATTGAAGGGGATCCAAATTTCCTTTGTCCTTTGTCCATGAGTTTTTTTCTATGATGAACGTACAACCTGCAAATCACCTTGTTAAAATTTGGCACTTTTCCGGGTTCATTTGCCATATTTAGGGGATTATGTGCATTTCCTGGGCATTAATGCGCATAATTCTAGTTCAAACAATCGATGCATGAAACGGTCCACAAGAACGGCCTGGAAAACCATGCTCGTGCCATTTAGTAAATTCCAATGCCTTTCACAAGCAATAATGGATAGATATTTCGTTGAAATGTGTGGCAATAGTCAACCACAAATGTTTGTTTGTTGGGTTTTCAACTATAGAACAAATGAAATAAATGCTTAAAAACATGACGCCTGGCATGGTGCCATGGTATGACCTCACCATGTCCTGGTAAAAATTTGAGAAGATTTGGCTTATGTCGTCATGCACGCCCTTCATAAATCGAACCATCACCAAGGAAGTTCAATGCTTTCGAGAAGGAAATCACCAACATTGAAGGGGAATCCAAATTTCCGTCCTAGTTTGTCATTTCGTTTTTTCCAACGATCAACATACCGCTTCAAATGCAACATGTTCAAATTTGACATTTTTTCGGGCTCATTTACCATATTTAGGGGATTATGTGCATTTTCTAGGCATTAAATGGACATAATTCAAATTCGAACAATCGGTGCATGAAAAGGTGCACAAGAACGATCTAGAAAGCCATGCTCGTGTTATTTAGTACATTCTCATGCCTTTTACAAGGAATGGGCAGATATTTCAAGAAAATGTGTGATAATAGTCAACCATAAACGTGTCGATTACTCGGTTAACAACTATACAAAAAATGAAACACATGGTTGGAAAACATGACGCCTGGTGTGGTGCCATGGTATGGCCTCACCATGCCCTGGTAAAAATTGGAGAATGTTTTCCTTATGTCGTGATGCGCGCCTTTCATAAAACGAACCATGATCCGATGAAGTTTCATGGTTTCGAGGGGGAAATCACCAAGATTGAAGGGGGATCCAAATTTCCTTTGTCCACGAGTTTTTTCTATGATGAACATACAACCTGCAAATCACCGTGTTCAAATTTGGCACTTTTCCGGGTTCATTTGCCATATTTAGGGGATTATGTACATTTCCTATGCATTAATGGGAATAATTCAAGTTCAAACAATCGATGCATGAAAGGGTCCACAAGAACGGCCTAGAAAACTATGCTCATTCCATTTAGTAAATTCCCATGCCTTTCACAAGGAATAATGAATAGATATTTCATTGAAATGTGTGGCAATAGTCAACCACAAATGTTTGTTTGTTGGGTTTTCAACTATAGAAAAAATGAAATAAATGCTTAAAAAACATGACACCTGGCATGGTGCCATGGTATGACCTCACCATGGCCTGGTAAAAAATTGAGAAGGTTTGGCTTATGTCGTCATGCACGCCCTTCATAAATTGAACCATCACCGAGGAAGTTCCATGCTTCCGAGAGGGAAAATCCCCAAGATTGAAGGGGAATCCTAATTTCCGTCCTAGTTTGTCATTTAGTTTTTTTCCAACGATCAACATACCGCCTCAAATGCAACGTGTTCAAATTTGACATTTTTCCGGGCTCATTTACCATATTTAGGGGATTATGTGCATTTTCTAGGCATTAATGGACATAATTCAAATTCGAACAATCCGTGCGTGAAAAGGTGCACAAGAACGGTCTGGAAAACCATGCTTGTGTTATTTAGCACATTCTCATGCCTTTTACAAGGAATGGGCAGATATTTCAAGGAAATGTGTGGCAATAGTCAACCATAAACGCGTCGTTTACTCGGTTAACAACTATACAAAAAATGAAACACATGGTTGGAAAAAATGACGCCGGGTGTGGTGAAATGGTATGGCCTCACCATGCCCTGGTAAAAATTGGAGAATGTTTTCCTTATGTTGTGATGCGCGCCTTCCATAAATCGAACCATCACCGAGGAAGTTTCATGGTTTCAAGGGGGAAATCACCAAGATTGAAGGGGGGTCCAAATTTCCTTTGTCCTTTGTCCACGAGTTTTTTTCTACGATGAACATATAACCTGCAAATCACCGTGTTCAAATTTGGCACTTTTTCGGGTTCATTTGCAATATTTAGGGGATTATGTGCATTTCCTAGGCATTAATGCGCATAATTCAAGTTCAAACAATCGATGCATTAAAGGGTCCACAAGAACGGCCTAGAAAACCATGCTCGTGCCATTTAGTAAATTCTCATGCCTTTTACAAGGAATGGATAGATATTTCGATGAAATGTGTGGCAATAGTCAGCCACAAATGTTTGTTTGTTGGGTTTTCAACTATAGAAAAAATGAAATAAATGCTTAAAAACATGACGCCTGGCATGGTGCCATGGTATTACCTCACCATGCCCTGCTAAAAATTTGAGAAGGTTTGGCTTATGTTGTCATGCACGCCCTTCATAAATCAAACCATCACCGAGGAAGTTCCATGCTTTCAAAAGGGAAATCCTCAAGATTGAAGGGGAATCCAAATTTTTTTCGTTCTTTGCCCTGGAGTTTTTTTCTACGAAGAACGTACACCCTGCAAAGCACCGTGTTCAAGTTTGGCATTTTTCCGGGCTCATTTACCATATTTAGGGGATTATGTGCATTTTCTAGGCATTTAGCGCATATAAATCCAATCCAGCTACAGGTGCACGGGTGTGATGTGAGGGACCTGGATTGTTGTTCGATCGTGGCGCATCCAACGGTGCACACGCGCGATCCGCGTGGCTGGGGTTCCGGCCAATCATAATGCAACACACAATAGGCTCAGCGCACACTGTTTCCGGAAGCGACGGAGATGAACCGTGTGCAATAATGAACGAGCAAAATTGTAAGGGAAGCCAAATTTATGTTGTCGTTTGTGGTTGAGCTCTTGAATATCCCCGCACTGTACGGCTGTCCGGCCCCTCCGTCCCAGAGCTCTCTCCAGGCGTCGTCCATGGCACCGCGATGCACAGTAACTGGTAAGGAAGTGATGGCTTACCGCAGCGCCGCATTCCTTGCCGCCCGCGACCGCACACATGGTAAGGAAGCGATGGCATCTCGCCACGCTGAGTTCATCACCGCCACCGGCCAGACAGTTACATGGGAGGACTTTGAGGCTACGATGGCCGAATGGGTGGTGGATCTAGAGGCGGCCAAAGCTGCACAGAAGGAGCGGAAAAGGCAGAAAGCAGTTAAGAAAAGAGAGTCCCGCCGCCGCAAGAAAAAAGAGGCCGCACGCCGTGGTGAGGAGAGCTTGGCGGAGATCGAAGCACGGTGGGCTGCCGCCGACAAGGCCGGGAAGGAGAATGCCGGCATCTGGCTAGCATGCCCTGATGGCAGCATGTGAGAAGTAGTTTAAGTTTGTAGTATTAGAGCAAATTACAAGTAGTACTTTTAGTTTGTAGTTTAACGTACAATGTCGGTAAGAGCATCCTTTGAGGGCTTTGAGCGTTGATTAGCATGTGTGCCCGTGTGTGTTTTTTTTTCATTAATCATTAGAAGATCACAAAACACACGGTTTCTATGCCGTACCCGTCTGCGTTTTTTGCGTTAATCACCCATAAGTCAGTTACCTGTGCAATATTTCCAAATAAACCAGGCGTACCATTGACCGAAAAAAATCAAGTACACGTGTACATTTTTTGGAGACGGGATCTGCCAACTTTCTTTTTTCTCGCACACGAATATTTTACGTGCTTCGTCTGCGTTGTGTGTTTCCCCCGCCCAAGTTTCAAGTTTCGCATCGAAATTTTCATTAGGCGCGCGATTTCAGAATTTATTCCTCCAACCACATCCCCTTCCCCTCAGTATCCCCCCCCCGCCCTCCCTCGCGCCTCCCCCTACCGGCATCTCAAACCGCCGCCGCCGCAACCACAGCCTCAACCACATCAACGTTCTGCTCGGATCCAGTTAGGTAACCCACTAATCTCTATCACGTCCCCGGCCTGATTGCTTAAATGGCGCCTGCGAAACATCCTCATGCCTCCAAATCCCCCCCCCGCCAGAAGCTGATGGCGGTCCATGGCACGATGGCCGCTATGCGTGTTGACCCGGAGGAACACCTCGCCTCCGCCTCCGCCACCGACATGGTGCAGGCTCTGGCCCAGATGAAGTCCCCCAGCGACTACCCCCAGGACTTAACAGGTAAGTTCTGACCAGCTAAACCTGACCAATACCACTTGCAACGGCTATGATTTGTACAGTTGATGGATTAAGCACGTCGTGCCTTGTTTATTTAAGTACTACACACTGTGTGATGTTCAAATATTACCGTGTCCAGCTCAATTTCACCAATACCAGCAACAAACTTAAAATACATGACTCATGATATCACTAGAGATGTTGCCCATTTGCTATGTTTAGTGGATGCTAACCCTGTTGCACATAACATGCTTGTCCATGTACTTACGCAGTGTCATAACGGTGATGCTTTTGTTTGCCATCGAGGTGAGCTGCATCCCATGTCTTACAGTATTTCACATAATTTGTGCAATTGCAGTTTAACTTCTACCCATTTACTGGTTGCCTGTAGGTACACATGTCAGTGGCACTGATACACGCTTTGACCCGGAGGAACAACTCGCCTCTGCCGTCGCTGACTTTGGGCGAGCTCTGGCGAAGATGAAGTGCCCCAGCAACTACCTCTCAGGACTTACCAAGTATGTACTCACCAGTTCAATCTTACCAATACCAGTTGCAATTAATGGCTATGTTCTGTACGGTCGATGTATTAAGCATGTTCTAGTAAACATGCCTAACACGTTTGAGCTACTTTCCCTAACTTTTTATAAACATCTAGGCCATTCTCTGCTCTGGCAGCACCTCCCTTGTGATGTTTAACTATGCCAATTGCATTTTTATCAGTACCGGTTTCAATGTCTATTAAGCCTATTGCAATTAACAGTTGAATCCATTTTTAAACAGTTGCATTTCAGTGGCTACAAACTTACAAAACATGACTTAGGATGTTGTTAAGCCTGTTGCAATTAACAGTTGTATCCATTTTTTAATCTGTCCATTTGCTACCATGATACTCTCCGCAATGAAGATATACTAGAGATGCTGCCCCATTTGCTATTTTTGGTGGATGCTAACCCTGTTGTACTTAACATGCTTGTCCATGTACTTACACAGGGTCATAACGGCCAATGGTGTTGTTTGTCGTCAAGGTTAGCTGCATCCCATGTCTTACAGTCTTTCGCATCATTTGTGCAATTGCAGTTTAACTTCTACCATTTACTGGTTGCATGTAGGTACACATTAAGGGAGTCTGGGATTAGGGGGTCCTCGGACAGCCGGACTATATCCTTCTGCCGGACTGTTGGACCATGAAGATACAAGACTCAAGACTTCGTCCCGTGTCCAGATGGGACTCTCCTTGGCGTGGAAGGCAAGCTTGGCAATACGGATATGTAGATCTCCTCCCTTGTAACCGACTCTGTGTAACCCTAGCCCCCTCCGGTGTCTATATAAACTGGAGGGTTTAGTCCGTAGGACAAGAACAATCATACCATAGGCTAGCTTCTAGGGTTTAGCCTCTACGATCTCGTGGTAGATCAACTCTTGTAATACTCATATCATCAAGATCAATCAAGCAGGAAGTAGGGTATTACCTCCATCGAGAGGGCCCAAACCTCGGTAAACATCGTGTCCCCCGCCTCCTGTTACCATCTTCCTTAGACGCACAGTTCGGGACCCCCTACCCGAGATCTGCCGGTTTTGACACCGACATTGGTGCTTTCATTGAGAGTTCCACTGTGTCGTCACCATAAGGCTTGATGGCTCCTTCGATCATCGGCGATGATGCGATCCAAGGTGAGGTTTTCCTCCCCGGACAAATCTTCGTATTCGGCGGCTTCGTACTGCGGGCCAACTCGCTTGGCCATCTGGAGCAGATCGATAGCTACGCCCCTGGCCATCAGGTCAGATTTGGAAACTTGAACTATACTGCCGACATCCGCGGAGACTTGATCTTCGACGGATTCGAGCACATGTCAGGTGCGCCGCACAATCATGACGAGCATGATTTAGCTCTGCTGTCGGACAGTGTTCGGGAGACCACACCTGCAACTACTCCGGCCCTCAATCCAGAACAAATTGTGCCATCTGAGGACGGTTGGATGGACCCCGCCACGGAGGCCGCACACTCAGCGGCGATAGAGCCAAATACTGACTTCACCTCCTACGAGACCCGTGTTGCCGAACCGTTGGATTCGTCCTCGGCCATGGACTCCGAGCCGCCTGCGTCCGTGCCCATCGAATCCGATTGGGCACCGATCATGGAGTTTACCTCCGCGGACATCTTCCTGCACTCGCCTTTTGGCGACGTGCTAAACTCGTTGAAGTCTCTCTCCCTGTCAGGAGACCCTTGGCCGAACTATGTCCGGCTAGAATGGGATGCGGACGACGAAGAAATTCGCGCCCCACCCACCACCCACTTAGTAGCCACTGTCTACGACTTAACCGACATGCTCGACTTCGGCTCCGAAGACATCGACGGTATGGACGACGATGCAGGACACGAACAAGAACCACCGCCCACAGGGTGCTGGACTGCCACCTCATCGTATGACATATACATGGTGGACACCCCCAAAGAGGGGGATGGCGATAAGACAACGGAGGATAATCCCTCCAAGAAGCAATCCAAGCACCGACGTCAGCGGCGCCGCTCTAAGTCTCGCCACAGCAAAAGCAGCGATACCGGCACAAGAGACAATAACGCTCCGGATAGTGCCGAAGACGACGATAATCCCCTCCAGCCAGACCTCCAGCGGGATGATGAACAAGCTAGCCCTCCGGAACAGGCAACAAATGGAGAATCAGAGGACGACAATTACATGCCTCTCTCCGAAGACGAGGTGAGCCTCGGTGACGAAGAATTTATCGTGCCTGAGGATCCCGTCGAGGAGGAGCGCTTCAAGCGCCGGCTTATAGCCACAACAAACAGCCTGAAGAAAAGCAACAACAGCTTCGAGCTGATCAAGATCTGCTAGCGGATAGATGGACTGAAGTCCTGGTAGCCGAGGAATACGAACTCGAGCGACCAACCAAGAGTTACCCAAAGCGCAGGTTGCTACCCCAACTCGAGGAGGAAGCATTGAAACCTACATCACCAGCGTATGATCCGGCTGATCGGCCACCTCGCGGCCGAGACAGAGAGGCTTATCAGCCCGAAGTACAGCCCGCACCCCGCCGCCATTCAAACAAAAATACCAAGGCCCAGGGTAACACGCGGAACCTGCGAGACGTATTGGAAAACAAAGCAAAACATGCAGGATCGATCTACGGATCACGGGGGCGCACCCCAACGCGGGACGATGACCGTCATGCCGGATATGCTAAAAGCAAATCCGGCCGGGCCGAATACAGCAGACAAGACTCGTATGAACTGCGTCGTGATATAGCCCAGCACAGAGGCGCTGCACACCCCCTATGCTTCACTGATGAAGTAATGGATCGCGAATTCCCAGAAGGATTTAAACCCGTAAACATTGAATCATATGATGGTACTACAGACCCCGCGGTATGGATAGAAGACTTCTTCCTCCACATTCACATGGCCCGCGGGGACGATTTACATGCCATCAAGTATCTCCCGCTAAAACTCAAAGGGCCGGCTCGGCATTGGCTCAATAGCTTGCCGGCAAACTCCATCGGAAGTTGGGAGAGCCTGGCAGATGCATTCCTGGACAATTTCCAGGGCACTTATGTGCGACCGCCGGACGCTGACGATTTAAGTCATATAACTCAGGAGCCAGGGGAATCGGCCAGGAAATTCTGGACCCAGTTCCTAACTAAGAAGAACCAAATTGTCGACTGTCCGGATGCAGAGGCCTTAGCGGCATTTAAGCATAATATCCGCGACGAATGGCTCACCCGGCACCTCGTCCAAGAGAAGCCAAAATCAATGGCAGCCCTCACGACAGTTATGACCCGCTTTTGCGCGGGCGAAGATAGCTAGTTGGCTCGTAGTACCAATACAGCAAGCAAACCTGGCATATCAGAAGCCAGGGATAGCAACGGCAAACCATGACGCAACAAACACAAGCGCCGCAAATATGGTGAAAACGCCAAAAATACGGCAGGTAATGCCGGGTTCAGGGGCTCAAAGTCCGGTCAGCGGAAAGGGCCACCCAAAAATAACAATCCGGGTCCATCCAGTCTGGACCGCATACTCGATCGCAAATGCCAAATTCATGGCACCCCAGGAACGCCAGCCACCCATACCAACAAAGAATGCTGGGTCTTCAAACAAGCCGGCAGGGCAGGCGCCAAAGACGGAGAAGGGGGGCCTCAAAGCGATGATGGCGACGAAGAGCCCAGATCACCGAACACAGGAGGGCAAAAGAAATTTCCCCCGCATATTCAATCGGTGAATGTGGTAAATACCACCCAAATTACCAACTCGGACCGGATATGCACCCTTAGGGATGCCGACTTAAGGGAACTAGTCGTCCCACAATATAAACTAGGGTCGGTCACCTTCAACCGCACGGATCGTCCGGTTAACGCCAATCAGGGCAATCCAGCCGCACTAGTCCTCGACCCAATAATAGACGGGTTCCACCTCACTCGAGTCCTTATGGACGGAGGCCGCAGTCTAAATTTGCTTTACCAGGACACAGTGCGCAAGATGGGCATCGATCATTCAGCGATCAAACCCACTAAAGCCACTTTCAGAGGCATTATACCAGGTGTGGAAGCCAGCTGTACAGGCTCCATCGCCCTTGAGGTAGTCTTCGGATCACCAGAAAATTACCGCACCGAAGAGTTAATCTTCGAAATCGTCCTTTTCTGCAGTGATTATCAGGCACTGCTCGGACGAACCGCGTTCGCTCGATTCAACGCGGTGCCACATTACGCCTACCATAAGCTCAAGATGCCCGGTCCACACGGTGTCATCACAGTTAATGACAAGGCCGAACCTCCCCTCGGCACCAGCAAATACACCACTGCCTTAGCAGCAGAAGCAACGAGCAGCACCTTGCAGCCGAACCTCGAGTCGACGTCCAGGCTCCCGGACACCGTCAAGGGACTCCGAACTACTTTGCGGAAGGACAGCCCGGCTCGTCTAGAGCTCAATTAAACACTCCGACGAAGGCCAGGACAGGCCGCATTCAGCGGCTCAACCGCTCTCCGGCACGCAAATATTTTTTAAATTTCCTTCACAGGTTTACCCTCGCGCCGACCAGGACGGGCTATACGGAGGCAGCTTGAACGCGCAAGGGAATCCTTAGACATTCCCCGCAATGACCATCCGGCTAAATTACGGATCCGCACTGAGCCTCTTCCCCCTGGTCTCAGCAGGTTCCGCAATCATATTCCTTTTTTTATCACATTACTTGTACCCATACGCATAGACGTACTATTCAAATACAACATGTGGATTTATATGACGATTACTTGTTGTTATTTCTTATTGAAATTCGTTTGTCAAGTGGCATCCGTACACAGTGATATGCCTTAAAATATGCCAGGGGCTTCGTTTTACCCATAACACGACACTAAAGTCCGAACACCTTCATGGAAGTTCGGCACCCCGAACCTATAGCATTATATGCATCAGCTCCGAATCATGTCTTGGTTCAATAGTTGGGTTTGCCCGGCTCCCATGTTTTGGTACCTTACGTTCCGCTATATCGGCTAAGCTAGCACTGGGAGAACTACTTCGATTGTGTCCCGGTTCTTCCGGACGAGCACCTCAGTAGAGAAAGCCGAAAACTGACTGTCATGATACGGCGAGAGCTGGTCAGCTGTTCGAGAGGTCACAAAATCTTTAAGGATTTCTCCCGCATAATGCCATAACCAATGCAGCGTGCGATGGATTGGTTCTTTCTCCGATCAGGCGCTTATAGAGCCCCTAGTACGGTCTTCCGAACACCAGGGGCTGCCCCTACCTTACTAAAGCTCCTATGGCTAAGTGAGAGTGATAAAGCCCTATAGTCCGATTGCCTGGTTCGTTGTGCTGAGCACCTCCTTCGAAGGACCCAAAACTGGGATAAAGAGTGCTCAGGTTTATCCCGAACACCCCCGTACTTCTTACATGGGGGCAGAAGCCGACGACTGGCCAACTCTCAGGTTTAACATATAAAACGGTCGCACAGGAGGGTAAACTTTTATACAACAGGCAACAAATAAATGACCTTGTTCAAACATTACAAAGGACAACATGATTGGCATTCATGGAAATATAATGTCCTTGGCGCATAGCTCCGCTGCAAGGTAGGATCCTTTCAGGACACTCTCATAATATAATTCGGGCTTGCGGTGCTCCTTTCCCTCTGGCGGCCCTTCGGTCCTCAGCTTCTCAACATCCATCTTCCCCCAGTGCACCTTTGCGCGGGTGAAGGCCATTCGCGCACCTTCTATACAGACCGACCGCTTGATGACGTCAAGTCGAGGGCAAGCGCTTACAAGCCGCTTCACGAGCCTGAAGTAGCTGCTTGGAATCGGCTCGGCAGGTGTCGGGGATATACCCCGCGGCGTAAACCGGCCGGAAGTTTAACCCGGCCGGACTTGGCGGTTTACTTGAGACCCGGCTGAGACTTAACGATTCACTGGCGACCCGTTTGGACCTGGCGGTTTACGATTCATTGGTAATCCGGCAGGCGGGTCAGAGGAGCGACAAGACCCGGTGGCCCAACGGGCGGTTCATGAAGGCCGGTTCATACTATGGTGGGCCGGTTTAAGGGGAAAGGCGTGAGGAATATTTGTTTTACAAGGAGTTAAGACCTGGACTTGTATCCGGTTTGTATTAGGGATAGACTAGTCCTAATCCTAATAGGACTCCACATGTAAACCGCCCCTTCAACATATATAAGGAGGGGCAGGGCTCCCCAAAGAGGGGGCAAGGAAGAAGCAACAATCTCTAGGGCTAGACACAAAGAGCCGGTTTACCGGCAACTCTCTGGTGATCATAATGAGACCTAGCCTCAAACAGCATGTAGGGTTGTTACCGGATGATGTTTCCCGAGGCCCGAAGCTGTCTAAATCCTTGTTTTGTGTTGCGTCTCTCGATTCCTCTCAACCCCTCTCAAGCTACCACATAGATGCGTTGGCCTCGCGACTAAGTCCTGACAATAAGGACATTTGCCGTGACAAAACCACTACAGCTGGCGCCCACCGTGGGGCTCGCGCTCGGTTGTGTTGAGTTCTTGAAGGGATCACATCTAGGGTTTCGAGAAGTTCACGAATTTCCTAATGAAGGAGAACCGGTTTGAAACGATCTACATCAACTCTGAGTTTTACAGTCGACAACTGTTTTGGCAACAATATGCAGATCGGAGTCAAGGAGTAATTTTTGACTTCCAGCCGCCACTGTGGCCGGTGCACCCAACGTCACTGCTTCACATCACTGTAAACCGCCCCCGAGTTATCTCCGAGCCGCTGGGTCAGACGGCTGTATTTCAAAGTAACTGTGCGGCCGAGGTTTTCCTTGCTTAGCAGTGCTTTGCCTGCGGTTTTGTCGTTGAACAGATGCATAAAGCCTAAATTGGATGGGAAGTACAAGGACGTGATGTGTGCAACAAAATTTCCTCATGTAAGTCTGCCAAGCGTGTTAGATCACGTTCAATGCCAAAGATTGAACTGGCCATGACCCGGATGGGTTTTACTTTGACTCTGCCTCCAAGTCGCCGCTACGCCAAGAGACGCCTGGCCTCCCTCTGTTTCAAATCCGGATGGGGCCTCGCTCCGCATCTGCTTTCAATCCGCCGCTATTAAGTCGCCATGGCCTCTCATTGCCTCTGACCCGGTTCGCGCGTCCGTTAAATCGCCGCGAGCACCACCAACCGCCATGGCCAGGATTGTAAGCCGCCTCAGCTGACCACATCGCCTCAGTCACGACTACGACTGGACCGGAGAGATGGACAACCCGCCGTTGCGCGCGGGCATTGCACTGCTGCTATCATCGCCCGTCAAAAGTCACCGGCCAGCCACGAGCTTGAGCTTGGTCTTCACTTAGGAGCCTGTCCGTCCGCGTCCGGTTTGCCTCGACCTGCGGTTTCCATCTTACAACAGGCTTCGGATCGCCTATGCTATGGAAAGGGTCGCAGTACCGGTCTCCGCTTCTGTCCGGGGGGTTCATAACATTGATACGGCCAGATTTTTGAGAGAGGATGATACGGTCAGATTATCCCAACGAAAGTAATGGCGTATTGCTGCTATGTGCAAAGCTCCATGCATGGATTCCAAACTTGATCGATGCTTTTTGACCCCCACGTGAAGACCAAAGTCAATACATCCGCCGAGCACTACCTTTGCTCTCTGCATGTTGAAACAAATAAAGCAAGGAAAAAAGAAGATGGTCACGATCCGGAGTGGTTCGTCTGCCGACCGCTGTCGCGGGTCTGTGCCCGCGCGCCTGTCGCCTCGAGCCGCTGCTGCCGGCTCACCGGCGCACTGCCGTTCCTCACGGCCATGGCTCCGCCTCGGCCGTGGCCTCGCCCGGCCTCCCGAGCCGCTCAATTGCCGGCTCACGCACCACCACAGCTGCCTGATCCGCTTCCGCTGCAGAGCCGCCTCTGCTTGCCTCCATGGCGGCACGTAACCCGTCGCAGCCTCACTCCGAGCCGCCCTTGACTCCGAATCTTCCTCGGCTGCTACTGCACCCTGAGCTGCCAAGTCGCCTACTGCTGCGTCAGCTCCGCCTCGGTGCGAGTCGCCGTGCTAAATCGCCCAGTCCAGGCCTCCACATGGCGGCCCCGCGCCGTGAGCCGCCACGGCCTCGCGCCGGTTCAGCTGCAGTTTCGTCAAATCGCCACGGGCCTCGGCCATAGCCGCGCCTGGTTGCCTCCGAGCGCGTGGCCTGTGCTGCCCCCGCGTGGCCGGCCGCTGCCGCGCCCGCCACCGGCTCCGGCCCGCCTTGTGGTCCCGCCTCCGTCTGGGATTGGTTCTGCTCTGCTCCGCTCCTTGCCCTGCGTTGCTCCTGCATGCTACTCTATCATCTAAAAAAAAGACAGCAGCACAGGAAAAGAAGGGAGTACTGCATGAACATATATAAAAGAAAAGAAAGGCCACATGGGTGCTACCACTTTATCAGACCTACGTCAAGACGATCATCTGACACCGTCCGACATTATCTAATGCCAGTGCCGGTGTTCATATGACGAAATATACCAGGTGCTATCTTGTCTATTTATTTTTAGCGCATATTGTTTTTATCAAAGAACAATTACTCCGGTTTGTGATATTTTTTCGCAGGACTATTTTTTATTACAAGGGTGTCAAACAAGGGGCGTGCACCAGCATTTTTTTTGCACTAGCACTTGTCCATGCCATGCTGCTCGACGAGCATGTACGCAGGTTGTCGCCCCCGCTACATCAACACGACGCGATTGACTCGCCCGTCCGTGCCGGTTTACGACACCGGTGCCGATTTTCCCCATCCGCACCGGCTTACAATGCCGCGGCCGACTCATCTGTCCGAGCTGTCTCTGATGCTGCAGTCGTCTTTGCTGTCCGTCTCCCGCGGTCTGGCCTACATCAACATACCGGGCCGCACCTGTCTGCATGAGCTGTTTATTGAGTATGAGCAAGTCACGGCTTGGGTAGCCCGTTTTTCTTTCAACAAAATGGAGGCAAATTATCATATACTATCAACTGCCGTCTGCACTGGATGGCTCAATGGACATGCGCACAAGTCACCGTCACTACAGTTTGGTTAAACTTCAAACAGCCAGTTGGAAGGAACCATTGGCCGAGTTGCCGACACGGCTCAAACGGGATCATTTATAACCTGCCGCAGTCACCTCAACCTTCTGTGGATACACATCGTGCTATCGACACCAATGATATACAAGTTATGCCGGTTTATATCACGGTCAAATATGGAGAATCTCAAGTCAACTACTCGAGTCACCTTGAGACTCGGAGGGCTACAGTAATATGACTCAACAAATGTTGCTGGTTTTCAGTGAAGTCAAGAACCCCAGGACGTTGGAGGGTAAGATAACCCGGTCCCAGAGGCTACTACCATATGGATGAAAATTTAAAGGCCGTCAGAAAATATCTGGTTCAAAATGAAGAATGCCGGTTTGCAATCCGGTTCAAGGGAAATCTGTTCTCCCACAAAGCTCTGAAGCTTTCAAATCCGGTTTAAGAATTTCCGGTTCAAAAAGGAATTAACTTCTCGCAAGATCGAGTTTAAGGGCTGTCAGAAAATTTCCGGTTCAAAATGAAAAATGCCGGTTTGCAATCCGGCTCAAGGGAAATCTGTTCTCCCACAAAGCATTGAAGCTCTCAGCATCCGGTTCAAAATCCCGGTTCAAGAAGAATTTATCTCTTGCAAAAAGTTAAAAGTTGCCGAAGAGGACCTGTTGCCATGGTGCACGGTTCAAACATGGGTATCACGCCTTATTGGCTTATTATATTATTGATCAATTGGGGGCTTGGTCGTATCCGAACCATAGCTACACCTCTTGATCGGCGCAATGCCATAGCATCACTTGGGGGCTTGGTCGTGTCCGAACCATAGCTACGCCTCTTGATCGGCGTAATGCCACAGCATCACTTGGGGGCTTGGTCGAATCCGAACCATAGCAACGCCTCTTGATCGGCGTAATGCCACAGCATCACTTGGGGGCTTGGTCGAACCCGAACCATAGCAACACCTCTTGATCGGCGTAATGCCATAGCATCACTTGGGGGCTTGGTCGAACCCGAACCATAGCAACACCTCTTGATCAAATTTGGGGCCTGGCAGCCCGTAAAAAGCCTCGACTACAACGGACATTTATTTGCCTTTTGCTGAGTTTTCTTTGTTTTCATAAGATTTGTGACATTTTTAAACCGGTGTTTATCAACCCGGTTAGGCCGTCAACTACAAGTTGACAGTATACAATCAAATTATAATCCGGAGACTATCAGCCCGGTCTAGTTTTGACTCAAAGTCACCAGTATTATATATGGTTAATCCGGTGTTTATCACAACCCGGCACGGTTTTATCATAAAGCGACACGATATGGAAGGAGTTATCAGCACTCAAGATTGGGATTATCACCCTTACTACAAAAAGTTGGTAAAACCAACAATGTGATTCAATGTCACAGGTATGATATATTTCATATTTGATTATTCTTAAGTGCAGCCTTGGTTATAAACCCGGGTTATATGTTGGGCATTATGACCCGTCCGGCGGTAAACCGCCGGGACACTTTAAACTTGTTGTATGCAGAAACAGGTTGAATAAAGCATGATGATAAATTATCCGGTGTTTATTAAACAGGCCTGGCTTTGGACTATAAGTCGCCAGTATATATTTGGATTGCGCCATTGGAATCATGCGCTTATAAATCATTGGGTTATATTATTCAAATAGCCAAACTTTGCTGAATTTTCATTATGATATTGAATGAATAAGGTTTTCATACCGGATTATATTATCTTGAATAGCCAACATGGCTGGATTTTTATGGTTATTAATAACCGGTATTATTGAGGTTTTCAAAGTCGCTTTAGCGCAATGGCTATTATTTTATCAAAGGATATGATTTATGCTACAATGGAAGGAATAGTCCCGAGTTGCTGCAGGCTTACAACCCGGCACTTGGGGGCTACATTATTCAAATTGAGATTACATGCAAGTCTCATGTCGCTGCAAGCATGCACCATGACACTTGGGGGCTAATGCAAAGTCATTTTTACTAATCTTATTGAAGATCCGACTCATCGTATCATAATGAGCCGGCCCTTGGGGGCTACACATCACTGCTCAAATCTACATGATTATATTTACAAAGTCCCTACTCATTATTGCATAATGACCCGGCCCTTGGGGGCTACACTGATTGAAGTTTTTATAAGCAATTATAAGTCCCAGGTTGCTGCAAGCATGACAACCCGGTACTTCGGGGCTACATATATGGAGTATTCAGTTTTTAATAGTGACTGAGATGAGCAACATGGATTTCTTCAAAGTGGTAGTAATTATATGGAAACAAGTCTTAAGCCATCACTTTGTTCTGCTCAAGACTTGGGGGCTACATGTAATATGGATGTAAGGGAGAAAAATCTTCAAATTCTCAGTACTGAGCAAACCAGATTGACCCGATGTCTGCAACAATTATGACCTGGCATCGGTAACAATTATGACTCGGCGCCATCCATATTTACAAACCGGTAATTTTGGTAACATTAAACCGGCAAGTTTTACATCTTCAAACCGGCTGAATATCAGATGAGTATTTCAAGACCAAATATTCCTTAAGCCGGCGCTTTGGAACCCGACTCAAGTGGATTATTCTTCACAATATTTCTCTGTGAGAAACCAATGTCAGCAAATTGACTATGAAGCTGGCTTATTGACCTGAATTTTCTAGAAGAAGAAAATGACAAGGAATTCATGATGATCAGGTGCCGGTTTACAAGAATTCTTAACCCAGAGCATAATCTGCCAAGTTTGTTCTTGTGTTTATTTTATAGGATCAGTTTAAAATGGATAAATCCAAATTAAACTGGGGGCTAATGTCGGGGATATACCCCGCGGCATAAACCGGCCGGAAGTTTAACCCGGCCGGACTTGGCGGTTTACTTGAGACCCGGCTGAGACTTAACGATTCACTGGCGACCCGTTTGGACCTGGAGGTTTACGATTCATTGGTAATCCGGCAGGCGGGTCAGAGGAGCAACAAGACCCGGTGGCCCAACGGGCGGTTCATGAAGGCCGGTTCATACTATGGTGGGCCGGTTTAAGAGGAAAGGCGTGAGGAATATTTGTTTTACAAGGAGTTAAGACCTGGACTTGTATCCGGTTTGTATTAGAGATAGACTAGTCCTAATCCTAATAGGACTCCACATGTGACCCGCCCCTTCAACATATATAAGGAGGGGCAGGGCTCCCCAAAGAGGGGGCGAGCAAGAAGCAACAATCTCTAGGGCTAGACACAAAGAGCCGGCTTACCGGCAACTCTCTAGTGATCATAATGAGACCTAGCCTCAAACAGCATGTAGGGTTGTTACCGGATGATGTTTCCCGGGGCCGGAAGCTGTCTAAATCCTTCTTTTGTGTTGCGTCTCTCGATTCCGCTCAACCCCTCTCAAGCTACCACATAGATGCGTTGGCCTCGCGACTAAGTCCTGACAGTAAGGACATCTGCCGTGACAAAACCACGACAGCAGGCCATAGCCGGATAACCAATCTTTCATGGCTAGTTCCGCTGCCTTATGCAGTTCGATCAGCTGTTTCAGTTGATCAGCAAAAGGCACCGGATAATTCGGCGCCAAATACGGCGACCAGAAGAGCTTATCTGTAGTGTTCCTTTCTTCGGCTCGGTAGAATTGGGCGGCATCTGATATGCTGCGGGGTAGCTCAGCAAATACCCCTGAGAAATCCGGATTCAAAATTAGAAACATAGTTTTCCCCTCAAATACTTGCTTTACATGGAAAAAGCCTTACCCGCCACGATCTTTCTCGCCTCTTGGATCCCCTGCAGGGCGCTTTGGGTTGCCCCCCGGGCATCGCTCGTAGCCCGATGCGCCTGGGTGAGTTCGGATTCTTTCTCCGTTAAACTCTGCTCCAAGGTCTCGCACTTCCTCACGGCCTCTTGCAGCTCCTGCTCAGCTTTAATAACCCTGGCCTTGTGCTTCTCATGAAGAGCCTGCTCTGTGGCTGCCTTTTTCTCGGCCTCGGCCACAGCCTTCTTAAGGGCTTCGACTTCGGTCACAATCCCTAGCGCAAATCATGAAACTTGGTTCATACTGAAAATTCATTCACAATAAACGCGAACAAGACTTGTGCATACCTTGTTTATCTCTCAACTGCATTTTCAATTGTCCAAGTTCTTCTTTGGCCCGCTCCAGACTTTGATTCAGCCCGGAGATCTCCGCAGTATGAGAAGCAGCAGCCGCTACAGACGCCTGCTTATAACAGAAGAGAAATAGATGTCATTCAATGAGTCTTTCTGCGAACATAAATTCGATCCTCTGTCCAGTTCTTTCTTTCACCGAACAGTGTATCAGGGGCTACTATCTATACTATGACACTCTTCGAAAACTCATAAAACATACCTCAAAGCCTCTTATTGTTGGAGATCGTTGCAGAAATTAAAAAATTTCTACGCATCACCAAGAACAATCTATGGAGTCTTCTAGCAACGAGAGGGAAAAGTGTGCATCTACATACCCTTGTAGATCGCGAGCGGAAGCGTTCAAGTGAACGGGGTTGATGGAGTCGTACTCGTCGTGATCCAAATCACCGATGACCGAGCGCCGAACGGACGGCACCTCCGCGTTCAACACACGTATGGTTGGGGAAGACGTCTCCTCCTTCTTGATCCAGCAAGGGGAGGGAGAGGTTGATGGAGATCCAGCAGCACGACGGTGTGGTGGTGGAAGCAGCGGGGATCTCGGCAGGGCTTCGCCAAGCTCAGCGAGAGGGAGAGGTGTCACGGGAGGGAGAGGGAGGCGCCAGGGGCTTGGGGTGCTGCTCCCATGCGCCTCCCACTATATATAGGGGTGGAGGGGGCTGGTTTCTTGCCCTCCAAGTCCATTGGGGCGTTGGCAAAGGTGGGGAAAGAAATCCCATCATTTCCCTTCCCCACCGATTGTTATCCCCCTTTTTTAGGGATCTTGATCTTATCCCTTCGGGATATGATCTTATTCCTTCTAAGGTGGGATCTTGGTGCTCCTTGACCAGGGGTGTGGGGCCTTGCCCCCACTACCCACGTTCATGTGGGTCCCCCCATGCAGGTGGGCCCCACTTCAGAACCTTCTAGAACCTTCCCGGTACAATACCAAAAAATCCCGAACATTTTCCGGTGGCAAAAATAGGACTTCCCATATATAAATCTTTACCTCCAGACCATTCTAGAACTCCGCGTGACGTCCGGGATCTCATCCGGGACTCCGAACAACTTTCGGTTAACCACATACTAATATCTCTACAACTCTAGCGTCACCGAACCTTAAGTGTGTAGACCCTACGGGTTCGGGAGACATGCAGACATGACCGAGACGACTCTCCGGTCAATAACCAACAGCGGGATCTGGATACCCATGTTGGCTCCCACATGTTCCACGATGATCTCATCGGATGAACCACGATGTCGAGGATTCAATCAATCCCGTATACAATTCCCTTTGTCAATCGGTACGTTACTTGCTCGAGATTCGATCGTCGGTATCCCAATACCTTGTTCAATCTCGTTACCGGCAAGTCACTTTACTCGTACCGTAATGCATGATCCCATGACAAACACTTGGTCACATTGATCTCATTATGATGATGCATTACCGAGTGGGCCCAGAGATACCTCTCCGTCATACGGAGTGACAAATCCCAGTCTCGATTCGTGCCAACCCAACAGACACTTTCGGAGATACCCGTAGTGCACCTTTATAGCCACCCAGTTACGTTGTGACGTTTGGCACACCCAAAGCACTCCTATGGTATCCGGGGAGTTACACAATCTCATGGTCTAAGGAAATGATACTTCACATTTGGAAAAGCTCTAGCAAACGAACTACACGATCTTGTGCTATGCTTAGGATTGGGTCTTGTCCATCACATCATTCTCCTAATGATGTGATCCCGTTATCAATGACATCCAATGTCCATAGTCAGGAAACCATGACTATCTGTTGATCAACGAGCTAGTCAACTAGAGGCTCACTAGGGACATTTTGTGGTCTATGTATTCACACATGTATTACGATTTCCGGATAACACAATTATAGCATGAACATTAGACAATTATCATGAATAACGAAATATAATAATAACCATTTTATTATTGCCTCTAGGGGATATTTCCAACACTTATAAGGCCGATACAGGCTTCGTTCAGTCCACTCTTAGCTGCCTGAATCTTCTCAATCACCGCACCCATAAGGGCACGGTGTTCATCAACGATGGAGGCGCTCTTTAGCGCCACCAACAAAGCATCCGACACCTCTGGTTGGACAGGGGTTGCCGATGGAACAAGCACGCCCCCTCCAGCTGAGGAAGGCTGCCTGCTTGATTCTGGAGCCGTATAGATCTCCGGAATTGCATCCGGCTAGGAGCCGAACTCAGGATGGCCCCCGCCGTCAGCTCCCATTGGAATCTTTTCCCCCATGTGTTCGGCCCCTGATGTTTGACCTCCAGGCGCCGCCTTCACGGTCTTTTTCTCTCCTCCTTGGTCGGGGTCCTTCTGGGACGAAGCCTCGGTGTTATGCAGCTGTTTGGAGGAAGGGGCCTTTGGGGGCGTCCCGCTCTCCATAGTATCTGAGCTCAGCGAATCCTCTGATGAGGATTGTTTGGTACGGGACCTCGCCGGACTACAAAAAATATGGCTTAGGTTAAAATACTATGCCATGATGAGTCTGGACGCCTAAAACGTACTCGGATTTTATATACTTACGAGTTCACCAGGGGCTGGGCCCTGGGATCCCATGCCGGGCCGCTGTCGGCGGTGGCGGCGGACTCCTCTGGAAGAGGAGCCTTTCCCCTTTTGGGCAGCTCGGCCTCCAAGTGTACGGAGGCCGTCCTCTTCTTTCTTCCCCCCCGTAGGGGATTCATCTTCCTCCTCCTCCTCTTCCTCTTCGGAGGCGGAATGGGCATCAGAGCCTTTAGATATTGTGTCAGAAGTGCTGCGGCGACGAAGGCCGCCCCGGGTCTTTTTGGCCTCCTTCCCGGCCGTCTTCTTCGGCACCTTGTAAGGCGTCGGGACCAACATCTTCGTCAGAAGTGGGACGGTCGGTTCTTCGGGCAGCGGGGCCGGACAATGGATCCGCTCCTCCTTCTTCGTCCGGCCCTAGGAGAGTTGTATAAAACACGCTAAGCGCTTCCTTTGGGTTACGCAGCTAAAAAGTTTGATGACTTACCGAACTTGCAGGGCGGGACAATTGGTACCCGCGGTCCTCGGCGGAGTCCGGCCATGATTTGCTGGACTTGAAAAGCACCTTCCAGATGTCCTTGTGCGAAGAGCCGAAAAGCTCTCGCAAGGTTTGGTGCCTGGCCGGCTCGAATTCCCATAGATTGCAAGTCCGGTGCTGACAAGGCAGGATCTGGCGAACTAGCATCACCTGGACCACATTGACAAGATCAATGTTCTTGTCCCATATCTTTAACGCGCGTCTGGAGCACCGACATTTCGTCGGACGAGGACCAGTCCAGGCCTTTCTTGACCCAGGATGTAAGCCGCAGGGGGGCACCGGATCGAAACTCTGGGGAGGCGGCCCATTCTGTGCCGCGCGGCTCAGTGATATAAAACCACTGCTGTTGCCACTCCTTGACAGAATCATTAAAGGTTCCCATTGGCCATACGACGTTGGGCATCTTGCTCACCATAATGCCCCCGCACTCGGCGTGCTCACCGCCCACCACCTTGGGCTTCACATTAAAAATCTTCAGCCATAAACCGAAGTGCGGCGAGATGCGGAGAAAGGCCTCGCACATGACAATGAATGTCGAGATGTTGAGAAAAGAATTAGGGGACAGATCGTGAAGATCGATCCCATAGTAATACATGATGCCGTGAACGAACGGGTGGAGGGGAAACCCTAGCCCGTGGACAAAGTGTGGGAGGAATGCAACCCTCTCGTGGGGTTTCAGAGTAGGGACGATCTGTCCTGCCGTCGGGAGTCGGTGGCTGATTTTCTTGGCCAGGTACCCGGCCTCCCGAAGCTTTTTGATATCCTTCTCTCGGATGGTAGAGGCCATCCATTTGCCTCCTGCTCCGGATCCGGACATCTTCGGAAGTCCTTTTGTGGGCAGAGAAGATGAACGCTTGGGCGCTGGAGCTTGGGCGGAGGGGAATGAATCGGGAAGTAGAAAGCGTGGATGCGAAAGGTGTCCTTACCCCCTTATAAAGGCAGCAGGGATTCTGCGCCTCCCCACTTGCCTGGTAAAACCGCTTATTCCCCAAGCTCCGTAATTGATGGCGCGGTTGGGTTACCCACATCCGTATTGTTGAGAATCCCGTGATAAGGGGACACGGTCTCTGATTCGACAAGACGTGCCAAGAAAACGGCCTCGCAATATGTGCAGCGGCTGGTTGTGAAAAATGGTTCGAATAATGACCGGGCCGTGGTGTGATGTCATGCTGCAAAATGCGTCAGCAAATTAGATTTGTGGAAATATTATTCTCTCTACGGTGGTATGTGGAATTTGTTTTGCGGAGTCAGACACTATCTTTGTGTTCAAAATCTTCTATGGAGTATTCGGAGGAGGAACCCGCCTTGCAATGCCGAAGACAATCTGCGCGCCGGACTCATCGTCATTGAAGCCTGGTTCAGGGGCTACTGAAGGAGTCCGGGATTAGGGGGTCCTCGGACAGCCGGACTATATCCTTTTGCCGGACTGTTGGACCATGAAGATACAAGACTCAAGACTTCGTCCCGTGTCCGGATGGGACTCTCCTTGGCGTGGAAGGCAAGCCTGGCAATATGGATATGTAGATCTCCTCCCTTATAACCAACTCTGTGTAACCCTAGCCCCCTCCGGTGTCTATATAAACCAGAGGGTTTAGTCCGTAGGACAAGAACAATCATACCATAGGCTAGCTTCTAGGGTTTAGCCTCTACGATCTCGTGGTAGATCAACTCTTGTAATACTCATATCATCAAGATCAATCAAGCAGGAAGTAGGGTATTACCTCCATCGAGAGGGCCCAAACCTGGGTAAACATCGTGTCCCCTGCCTCCTGTTACCATCCGCCTTAGACGCACAGTTCGGGACCCCCTACCCGAGATCCGCCGGTTTTGACACCGACACACATGTCAGTGACACTGATCCACGCTTCGACCTGGAGGAACAGCTCGCCTCCGCCACCGCTGACTTTGGGCGGGCTCTGGCCAAGATGAAGTGCCCCAGCAACTACCTCTCAGGACTTACCAAGTATGTATCCACCATTTCAATCTTACCAATACCAGTTGCAATTAATGGCTATGTTTTGTACTGTCGATGTATAAAGCATGTTGTAGTAAACATGCCTCACATGTTTGAGCTATTTTCCCTACCTTTTTATAGACAACTGGGCCATTATCTGCTCTGGCAGCACCTGCCCTGTGATGTTTAACTCTGCCAATTGCATTTTTATCAGTACCGGTTTCAATGGCCATTAAGCCTGTTGCAATTAACAGTTGTATCCATTTTTAAAGAGTTGTATTTCAATGGCTACAAACTTACAAAACATGAATTAGGATGTTGTTAAGCCTGTTGCAATTAACAGTTGTATCCATTTTTTAATCCATCCCTTTGCTACCGTGCTACTCTTTCGAAATGAAGATATCACTACAGATGCTGCCGTTCTATTACCATTTGGTATTTCTGGTGGATGTTAACCCTGTTGTAGTTAACATTGGCTTTCCATGTACTTACACAGGGCTACAATGGGCGATGTTGTTGTTTGTCGTCGAGGTTAGCTGCATCCCATGTCTTATACACCATCTATTCCTAAATATAAGTATTTTTAGAGATTCCAATATAGACTACATAAGGAGCAAACTGAGTGAATCTTCTAATCTAAACTATATCTATAATTCTATATACATCCGTATGTAGTTCATATTGAAATCTCAAAAAAATACTTGTACTTAGGAACATACGTAGTTGTATTTTACATCATTTGTGCAATCTCAGTTTAGCTTCTAACATTTACTGGTTGCTTGTAGGTACATATATGAGGGGTACTGATCCACGCTTCGATCCCTTTTGCGTATGGGGCAATGAGATATTTATGAACAAGCGTCGAGTGAGGAAACTAAGAAAGATTGTTAGGCGAAAGAAACAGGTGATTGGAATTAAGCCCTTTATTTACACTTTGTCGAAGATAACAGTGAACTTTAGGATGGTAAGTAATGTGTTGCCTTTTCCCCCTGCCCACAACAAGTTACTCTATTAGACCTCAGTATCTGATATTTTTCTCTTTTCAGTGGTTTCCGAAGCTATTTACTGATGATTACCTTGCAAACTACATGACCAGAGTGGAGGCAACTAAAGTTAAAGTATATAATTCATGCTACCATGATAATGCTCTAGACGTCTTCCTGAAGGCGGTGAAGGATGGGCGGGCGATCGTCACAAGGGGTTGGACAAAAGTGGTTCGTGCCTATGGCATGCAGGAAGGCACATTTTATGGGCATTCCGCTTCTTCAACACCGTCGGCAGTCAAAATGATTTACACTTGTCTCTTCACCTTTACCGCCTTTAAATACTGTGGTTCATCATAGTTAATTGCTGCCTAATCCTGTAATTACTGAACATATTGTACTTGCAGTTTTATTTATGGATTCGTTATTGAACCATTGTGCTGAGAATTTGAATTGCACGTTTCGTATTTCAAAATTTCCAATTATAATAATAAATTACAGGCAAAAATAAATAGAGAACAGACAGTCATGGAACTTTGCAAATGGTTATGGCAGTAAAAGCGCTTGTGATGGATAGCCCAATGCCACACAGTTTTCTACTTCAAATCGTGTGTGATGTAGTTAATGAAAGCAAACAGTTAACCAAGACGGAGCATGTGTGATAGTTACACCTTTCACAAACGAGCGTATACATAAAACCGTGTGGGATGTACATCCGAACGGAAACGTTTTCCCTGGATTGACTGTGTGGGATGTACATAAGAAGGAAACGTATTCCTTGGATTAACTGTGTGTGATATACATACGAACGGAAATGTTTTTCTGGGATTCACCGTGTGGGATGTACATACCTACGGAAATGATTTTCTCGGATTCCCGTGTGGGATGTACATACCTAAAGAAATGATTTTCTCGGATTACCGTGTGGGATGTACATACCTATGAAAATGATTGGGTTTTGATGCCTCGCCTGATCGCACACGGCCCCAGCCTGGGTCCCTGTAGGGCCTATCCCCGACGAATTATGGGTCGTGTGGGAAGGACACCCTATTGCACACTCTCACTTGGCGACGGTTCCAAATGCAGTCGCGGAAAGGGGTTAAAAACCGTTTGTTTAGGACCGACGCGCACCAGTGTAACTACTGTGGCAGTTTCTCCTCTATCTCTTTGACAGAACCTACTAAGTATGAGGAAGCCATGAATGATCCCTATTGGATGAATGCTATGCAAGAAGAGTTGGTGCAATTTGAACTGAATGATGTATGGGAATTGGTTGACAAACCAAATCCTAAGAAGCACAATATCATCAACACTAAAGGGATATTCAGGAATAAGCAAGATGAAAAAGGCATTGTTGTGAGAAACAAAGCGTGTCTTGTTGCTCAAGGGTATACGCAGGTAGAAGGTATTGATTTTGGTGAAACTTATGCTCATGTTGCTCGTGTTGAGGCAATTCACATTCTTCTTGCTTATGCAAACTATAATGATATCCTGCTTTATCAAATGGATGTGAAAAGTGTTTTCCTCAATGGTGTAATTGATGAGGAAGTATATGTTTGACAGCCACCTGGCTTTGAAAACCCTCAGTTTCCTAACAAAGTTTCCAGGTTGAAAAAGGCTCTATATGGGCTAAAGCAAGCCCCTCGAGCTTGGTATGACACCTTGAAGAGGTTTTTGCTCGAGAAAGGGTTCAAGCTAGGATCCACTGATTCCACTCTCTTCACACGTGTTGTTGATGGTGATCTTTTCGTGTGTCAAATTTATGTGGATGATATTATCTTTGGCTGTACTAACACTGCCTGCAGCTTAGAGTTCGGGCGAATGATGTCCGATAAATATCAAATGTCTATGATGGGAACTTAAGTTCTTTCTCAGATTGCAAATACATCAACAGGAAAATGTAACTTCCATATCTCACGAGAAATATCTCAAAGGCTATCTAAATAATTTTAAAATGCAAATTGCAAACTTAATTGCTACGAAACTCCAATGCCCATGAATGGTAAGTTGGATGCAGATGAGTATGGTAAGGAATACGATCAGAAAGCTTATCGTTCAATGATTGGTTCTTTACTCTACCTATGTGCATCTAGACCTGATATTATGTCGAGTGTTTGTATGTGTGCCCGCTATCAAATTGCACCGAAAGAATCGCATCACCAAGTGGTCAAGCGTATTCTGAGATATTTGGCTCACACCCCCACCTTTGGCTTATGGTGTCCTAAGGGAGCATAATTTGATCTCATTGGATATTCAGACTCAGATTACGCAGATGACTTGGTTGACAGGAAATCTACTTAGGGGACATGTCATTTCCTCGGTAGATCTTTAGTATGCTGGTCATCAAGGAAGCATAATTGTATTTCACTTTCTATGGCTGAGGCCGAATATATTGTTGTTGGCGCTTGCTGCACTCAATTGCTCTACATGAAGTAGACTCTGAAGGATTATGGCATCAAGGTCAAGACCATTCCTTTATATTGTGACAATGAGAGTGTGATCAAAATTGCACACAATCCAGTGCACCACTCTCGGACCAAGCATATTGCCATCAAATATAATTTCATTCGTGATTCATGTTGCTCGAGAAGACATTGTTATTGATCACGTCAGTACCGAAGATAATCTTGCTGACATCTTCACCAAGCCTCTCGATGAGAAAAGATTTTGTGCATTATGGTGTGAGATAAATATCCTAGATTCCACAAACGTGCAGTAAGATGGACCCGGCACCCGTGCAAACACTTCCACATCTTAAAAGGAATGGGTGCATAACACTTGAAGAGTTTGAAAATTTTGACAAAGTGAATTTTTCTTTCTGAGAGTAAATACATTAACGAAGAACTAGACTAGCCGGGTGCCACGATAATTGTGCGACGCGGGGTCATAAAATTCTTATACGATGGGTCAAGCCACCTCAATTTTCTCTCTTTTAGTTGACTTTCGTTTGACCGATTTTGCGTTAGTCCGAATGCATTTCACTCATAACTATTCTTTCGAGTATTTGTGTTTCATTGTCTGAGTGAAATGACTAGAAACTTGTTTTCCATCTATTCTATCTCTTCAAGTCCATGTTGTTCTGTTATGAATGCTCAATTTCATCTGGAAACGAAACTTTATCTGGTGTCCTTGACCAGCATACTAAAGTTTCGGTCCGAACTTTATCAGTTTTGGTGAAAGCCGTCCAAAATTTGGGGTTTCCCGCCCAAGTCTGGACCACGATCTTGATGACGGTTGCCATGTGCTATCGAACAACTGTCGTTTCTTCTGGACGGTTGAATCACAAAATACAGTTGACGATAGTTGTCCGATCAGATTCGCCTGATGCGGTTATATTCCCCTCGCATATATATACCGTATCGCCACCCCCCCTCATCCACTTCTTCCCTTCGCCACCGCACCGTCACCTTATGAACCCTACGGCTTTGCTCCACCTTGATCTCGATGCCGATGCTCGACTTTGCCGCTTTGCTGCCAAAAAGAGGTCGCCGCAGTCCTTCATCACCACCGCGGGACATCTTCCTCCTTACGCCGCCGTATAGCTGCTGGACATCACCAAGTTAGGGTATGTCCACACAAACTCGCTCTTCCTTCCATCGCGTTCGAGTTCATCTGCAGTAGAAATATCTATTTTATTGCAATTTCTTAGATCCTTTCTGCTAGGTCACTTGTGCGGACATGGTTTGTAGTTGTCCCTCGCATCCGATTTTTTTTCAGATCTAGAGTTTGTGATATGTCTCAAACAAATGGAACACTTAGCACGTTAACTAGTATATTCTTCGAACCTACTAGTTCGTTCTGCACATTTACTTCTTCCGAAACATTTCTCAAAGTCAGCATCTAATTCTTCTCCAAAACATTTTTGTTTGAAAAACCTTGTTGTGAGCATTGGTAACCCTGTCCCCATTTTCCATTGTATCTATTCTTGTTCAAAGGTGTGTGCAGTCAGTTGAGGATTCTACTCAACCAGTGAGCACGGTTGATGGAGAAGATATCATTTTGGGCACAGCTGATCACTCTAAAGCTCCGAATGGAAAGGGCCCAATGGTAGGCCCCCTCAAACAGCAAATGCAAGTGCTCCGAGCAAAATGCCGATGAGCAAGAAGAAGATGCTCCTAAGAAAAAGAAGGGTGACCGACAATCTTACACAAACACTGCAAAATATATTTCTCATGATCATTATAACACCGAGCCCGGAGAGACTAAGCAACAAAGAGATAAGTGTCTGCAATGGATTCGACGCCACTGGGTTCATAAATGGTTCAACTATGAAAGATTCATCCTTGATTTGCGTAGAACTTTGCATTTCATCCATCGTGGGGTGACTGCTGAGAAATTGGTATCATCAAGCGAAATGATCCCCATGAGAGGTCACCTCCTCCTCCAAATGCTCACGTGTCCTCTCTTCGGACTCCTGAATCTTATCCTGATGAACTGGCTAAACGTCAGAAGAATGCCATCAAGCGAGCCAAGAAGGCTCAAAAGGAAAGGGCTCATGAAGAAGAAAATCGTCGTCTTCTCAAGGATGATGTCGAAAAGAAAAAGGCCGAAGGAATTTATGAAAGTCGCTCCAACCGCAAACATGATCCCAGTGTCACTTCTAAGCGAAAGAGTGCTCTGAAGAATAAACTAGCTGAACGAGCAAATGACTCTGCTGATGGAAATTCATCAGAAAAAGATGATCCACCGCTCACAAAGGATGAAGTTGCCGCTACTCTCAGCGAGCAAGTGAACATTACCACCTCTACAGTTCTACCTGATCTTTGTGCTCCTGCTGTTCTAAAAGCACTTTGGAAGAAGATCATTCTTAGGAAAACTCCTCGTACCACTGTCACCATGCACCAACATGTGAATATAGCACCTCATCCAGAAGCTATCAACTTGTAGGATTTGGTTGTTGATGCTCTTATAAGCACTGCAAAGCCTGCAAAACAAATTTCTAAGCCTGATGTGAAGAAAATCAAGGCCCCTACTCCCGAGCAAAATGCTCCTCAAGCGTCTGATCCGAAGGAGAAGGCTACTAAATTTGCTCCCACCTTAACTCAGCCATTGGCTTCAATGACACCTTCCGAGAAAATTCCTGTGCAAACAGCTACTGCTACTGACAAGTCTGAGGCTCCACACTATTACAATCATATGTTCATCATGGAGCAACTTGAAAAATTTGTGGAAAATCCTTTCGCTAGAGAAGTAAGCTCTTTGCCTATCCCTCCTGGAGTAATTGCCAGGCCACCATAGTTGTTCAAGATATGAGAGAAGATGCTGTTGAAATCAACACTCTAACTGCCGAGCTGAATGATCTGGATGCTCGAATGAAAACTGCTTCTTCCAAATTTGTCATTAAGGCACTCAAAGATTCCTATAAGGATGTCAACCGAGCCATGACTCTTCTCTGCAACAGAAGGCTGCATTTTCACTCGGATCTGGATGAAGTTGGTAGGAAGATTTGTGACAAACATCAAGCAGAGATTACAAGCTATAATGACTTGGTCAAAGGCCACATTGAGCAAACTGCTAAGAAGATGAAGAAGTGTCGAAAGAAAACTACCAAGAAAAATGAACCTCCTTCGTCAGAAATACCATCGGATAGCCCAGGGGCTCAGGAGCAGAAAGAAAATTCACCTGAGCTAGCTATTCCTTCGCAACATCAAGTCCAAGATTCGGATGCTCCTCATTCGCCTAGGCCAACTGAACTAGTGCCTACGGCCTCCCCTGCTCAAGATGAGATTCCGCCCCAGCGAATGGTTTCAGAGGAAGGTGAAATCCCTTATTCAAAGCCTCAGGCTCATGAAGCACAAAATGTCTCGGCCTCTGCGACTATTCAGCAACAACAGATTCATGAAGAAAAATCCCAGCCTCCACCAATGATTGATTCGGCCTCTGTGCCCCCAGTGAAGAAATCTGCTCAGCTGCCATCTACTTTTGCAGCTCCCTTAGTTGTGAATCCTGCCCCATCTCTGCTCAAGTTGTCTCTCAATACAGTGAATGTATTGCAAGAGGTGGGTCCATCAGAACCAAGATCAGTTTCTGCTCGTCGTTCTGGCTCTGTGGTATATGGTGATGAATTCATTTCACCCGAAGAAGAATTAAAGTATCCATTCCCTCGTGAGGAACTACCTTTATTCTCGAAAGGAGCAAGCACCAGGGGTCTACTTTTCAATCGAAATGCGCATCCCCAATTCTTTCAAGAAAGTCCATATAATGGGCCGTGCACATCTGAATCCCCTCGCTTTTGGACACAAGAGCAAGCAATCTATTACGCTTGAGTTATATATGACAGCAGAAAGATATTTCCTCATGAATATCCAAAGATCCCTTCTATGAGAGCTATTGGTTGTTTCTCTCAATTGCTTCAAGACATGGACGATTTCTGCCTTACCAACAATTTTGCGTTCGAGCATCCCTGGAACAGGGAAATTGTACTTCAATTCTATGCCATGTGTATATCACGGGCGATGAATCGCACCGCTCTAAGTGGATCTTTGAGTGGATGACCGAAGGAAAACAAATTAAATGTTGTTCCACATACTTTGTCTCACATTTCCATTTCCCTCAGTATGAGCATGGTACTACTGAAATTCGTGTGCACAATATTCATGTTGATTCAGATGAAACCTTTCGGTGTACCATGGACCAAGATAAAATCCGTGACTATACTGTTCCTCCTCGTCATGAGCATCTGAAGTTCGAGAATCAGACACTTTATCATTTGCTCTTATACACTATTTGCCCTTTGGCAGGAATGAACTCAGACAACTCCATCTCATATGTTCTTTGGGATACTATTTCTGCAATCTCTCAGCGATATATCTTTGATCTTGAAGACATGTTTCTATGCATACTGAAGGATTCTGCTGAATATCCCAACTGCATCAAAGTGTTCGCGCCATGGATCCAACGAGTGGTTGATTATGCTATGCGCAATACATGTCTAGCGAAAGAAATCCACAAATGCTTCATTCATCCAGTTCGCGACACATTACAAGCTATGTTAGATTTCTGTTCGGGCAAGTCACCCGTGTCAAGCCCTCAAGATTACCACAATGCATTCGATGGGCCGCATCTCCCTAAGCGTGATCCACAACTTTCACCTCAACCTCCTTCGCAGCTTGAAGTCGGTCTGCGCACACAAAAACTGTTGCTCAAGCACATAGCTGAAGATCGAAGAGAAAAAGAGCACCTTGCCTCCGAGCTTAATGTCATCAATAATCGAACAAGAATCACGCACTTGATTGTAGATGAGAACAAGAAGAGGCTCTGGAAATTGCTCCTTAAGTTCTTCTCCGAGAAACAACTCTCGAATGTAGATCTCAGAGAACTCTATGATTACATTGACAAAGGCTTCACTCTCGAAGATTTCCAAGATCGCAGCACACCTCCTCTGTCGGATCGTGAGACAACTATTGATCTTCTTCATCTGAAGCTTCGCAAATTGCTCGATGAGTCTGAAGCCACTTCGCCAACAGAGAAACCCGCCGACGGAAATGTGCTTTCTCATGTTCCTCAAGTGGTTGACCCCAATACGCCCTCGTCCTCTCAGCACCAACTTGCTTCTCCTGAAGGAAAATCTGCACCAGCTGAAGATGAGGTCACTCCTGTCACTTCCGAAGCTGAACTCTCCTCTGATAGTTCTTCTGGAGATGCCATTGAGTGAACACTCATGTTATTCGTCACCTTTTTGACACTAGTTGACAAAAGGGGCAGAATTACATCGAGTTTCGATAGAGTTGCATTTTATGCCTCTTTTGGTTTGGTTTTGTGTGAGTTGAGACTCTTGGCTTAAATACTAACTGTTATGTGATGTATAACTTATGTGATGTAATGTCAATAACCCCGCCTGTTGCACCATTTCTCTCGAAGTATTTATTTTGCAGGTGGTATTATTATTGGAAGTTATGAATGATTGCACTACGATCTTGATGGATTATATGTCATCAGTGTGAATCATTGACTCGAATGACTGAAATTTCCTCCACATACCTCAATACTAGTAGGAGAATTTATTTCATATCATTAGCCCTGCATACATCTAAGGGGAGTCTATTTCAACTTTGAGCAAAGTAACATTTAGTCACTCTTGTTTGAATTTATTTTCACTTATCTATCTTCACTTCGATGATCATCTGTTTTGTCAACAATTGTCCAAAAAGAGGGAGATTGTTGGTGCAATAATCTGCATCCTTATGTTTTGGAGCTTGTTGACATAAACAGTATGAGACTTATGTGTTTGCTAGTGCACACAGAGTAACAAGTCCCTGGAATCAAGAGGAGTTTGATTCAAACAACGAAGATAATCCCATGTGCATCAGTCAAGGTTATCATCGAAGATTATGCTGACAAGAGTGCCCCTCAAAAATTGCTGACGTGAAGAAATTGGTTCGGTGCTTATCCGAAGGAAGTGACTGCGACCGGGGAGATTGAAGGCGAAGTAAAGATGTATCATTTATTTCGTTGTTTCTCTTCTCTTTATTGAGTCATAGGATCACCGTACTACTAAGAGGGGTGTAGCGTTCGAAACTTTGATTATCTGACGTTAACGCAAATCCTATGAAAATTGTGAGAGAAATCTCTCTGTGTTCCGAGCAAATACTTGCTAGCAAGAGACTGTGATCTTCTTTGCTGCGAGAGATTTGGCTCAGAACGAGGAGTTAGTATTACTTATTCCTCAAGTAATATCGTTGCTCCAAAATCTGAACGTTGTGAATGTGTCGGTTGGCCATTGGCTGGACAGCGTGTCCAAAATGGTCATTTCCCATCCGTGAAGGTTGCGGCTATAAATAGCCACCCATCACCAGGTTTGTTTGGTGGTTGCTCCGTTTGATTCTGAGAAGATTGTTGAGCAACCCCCTCTCCGAGTGATTTGAGTTTAAAATCCACCGAGAGAAAACACCTAGAGCCGAAAAATTAGATAGTGATTTAACATCACTCGAATCTAAGTCCAGTATGCTCCACCTATTACTCTTGAGAGCTAAAAACTCTCTAGATGGTTAGGTCTCAATTTCTTCAGAGACCATGAGTGATTGTAGTTCTCGAAGAAGAAGTCTGTGAAGGTTTGGAGATCGCCTCAATTATCTACCACGAGTAATCGGCATTGGTTGACGAACCAATTGTCGAGGAGAATAGGGCGAAGAGAGTTATCTTCTGTGTTAAATCACAACCCCTTCAACCAGACGTAGTCCTTGTGTAGAAGGACAAACTGGTCAAACAAATACCTTGTCGCTACCGAACATCACTCGTTACCTCTGTCTCTCAGCTTTTCATTCGTACTATTTCAATCATGTGATTTGCCTCCATGCATGCTTTAGTTTCAATTCGATAGTTTGTACTTGCTCACTGTACGTTGTTTTATTTCGCTCCGCTGCTGGGTTTTGAGAGTTTTGATCTTTCCGAAAGAAATTTTAAAACTTCCATACAGCCCCCCCCCCCTCTGGTAGACATAGTTCGTTCCTACACTTGGAGAAGCTATATATTGAGGTGATGCTCCTTTCGTATTAAATATTAACCATAAGGGAGTTCAATTTTTGGTACCTTTTCGCAAGTTTATAATGACAATGTACTACAATTTCTGAAGGAATTTTTGAGGATTCCAGTACATACAAGTTTTCCCCCATATTGGTCGCTTGATTCATATGGTTACAATCCATAAGTATTTCTCCTCTGGATTCATCTGTACTAGTTTTCGTAGGGAAATTTCCATCCACTCCAACCTCTTGTGAAGAAGCCTACATTTTTCTAGATTGGAATCAAATGCCAATGTAAATCATGTAGGATCGAAGATGGCACGTCACTCTATTAGTGTATTTTAGAAATCCTGCAAACCAAACAGGCATGTAGTAGTGTTCAAAACTGCATGTAGGCACTAATACATTCTCTTCTTTTGCAGATAAGATTAGGCCTGGTGGTGGATAATGTGATATAATATAACAATCACATCAAATGCCTTGCTCTGCATATCTCAGAAATTACTTTGAACTCCTATCGAGGGACCTTATTAGAGATTATATTCGCAAGATTCTTTGTTGTCAGAGTAAGGGTGCTAAAGGTAATGAGCTTTGCCCTAAATTAATTTCGCAAAAATGAATGGTTTCTGATCAGCGTTGGTGGTTCCAGCAGAATGGAAAAGGCTCTAAAGAAGCTGAACTTCATTTTGGAACTGCAGTTGACAGAGTAATCGGAAGTCATTATGTCAAGCCCATACATGACTTGTCAGTGGTTGATCCCTTTGCAAAAATGATGAGGTTTCGAAACAAGCCTTACAAGTGGTAATATAGTTTGAACCTCTCTTATGTCCATGTTCATCTAATCAGCATGGGCAACTGTAGTTGCATGAGCTGAATTTCATTTCTAATATCAGTTTGAACCTTGTAATCTTCGAATATGAGCCATATAACTCTGGAATTTGAACTTTGTAATATTTTTGGCTTTTGTGGTACAATCGTTGAAATGGCATCGTATGAGACTTGTATATTGGTAGTACTATTTTTACCTTAATATGCAATGGACTTAGATTTTATTTACCATTCTCGAATGTGTTTCCCCTATCGATCTCATCGCAAACTATATTTATAGATTACTCGACTACGATCTTCGACATTATTGCACACAGTTGGTTTCTTCAACTGTGTGCCCTGTAGAGTGCATAATTAATTATCACACTCGAGTGTCTATCATTACCCTTCTCTGTAACTTTGACCTCATCACCTATGGGTAAACTTATGGTCGAATTCATTCCACACTCCTTATGGTCGAATTCATTCCACACTGTTCGTTTTTGCACAACTTTTTGCCAATAAATGCCCATGATTTGCCCCTCTTCTAGCCGATGCGTGGCCAAACTAGCCAGGCGAGAATCTTGCGCGGTTGCGCTCGGTAACCTGGGCGGTTGCGCGGGAACAGGCTCAGCAATGATACTTTTGGTGCCTCTTCGAGCTCACGCGTGGTCAAACAAAACGCGTCTAGGGTGCTCAAGAGTGCATTGGAATCCTCTCCACTATGAACGCAGTGACAAGACGTGACGATTACAGGCCGGCCGGTCCCAATTTAGTACAGCAGCCATTTACCCTTGTGTCTCTTCAACCTTTCGATCACGCCACAGTATTGCAAGAAGCACACCCATGACGACAAATTCTTAGAGGGTATCATGTGCAGATCCAATGGCGCTTCGAGCGGCTGCCGATGGCAGTTCACCATGTATGCCATAGTAGACACCCACAGAAGGTTCACGCAACTCTCGGTGGTGTACACCAACAACCCAGTCTGGGTGGAGAACTCCATCCACACCGTGGAGCTGTTGCTTGCTGAGGCGAAGTACAAGGTGGTCGGGTTCAACCTCGAGTACACCCGCGCTCGTGCCAGGTCTCGTCACAAGGTCGTCGTCGCCCAGATGTGTGTGCGCAGTGACGTCCTCGTCTCCCACTACTGCCTGGACACAAGGCCTTGCGAGCATTTCGCCAGGTTTGTCAACAGCCCCCACTACACGTTCGCTACGGTGGACATCACCAATGATGTAAAGGTGCTCAACAATTTGGGCATCGCCTGCTAGAATCTTGTCGACATCCAAGGCCAATACAAGATCTAGGACAACAAGAAGCATGAGAAGGACTCACTGGTTCACCTCGATGAGGCCATGATCGACCCCTAATATAGAGACATGAAGGATTCCCGCAACAAGGACAAGCGTGTTGGGCACTCGGCCTGGATGGAGAAACTCGACAAAGCTAACGTCATGTACGCGGCCAAGGAGGCATACACGAGCTACGAGATGTATAGGCGGATCATTGACATGAGGAAGTGCCTCCTTCCCCAAAACGACCAGGGATCCATCTGGAATAAGAGCAATGGCAGGCGTCGTCACAACAAGAAGTAGATGATTAGATGCTCATTTCTCCTAGTTTAGTATGCATGTAATTGCTTACTTTGGTGTGGAAATGCTATGTATGTAGTCACTTATGTAATTGTATGCTTAATTTGGTTATGCAATCATGTTTTTATAATTATATATGTTGATGTTCTGAGCGTAGATGTTGTGCGGACAAAACAAATCACACCGCACACGGACTAAACAATGGAACCTATCGGTGATGATTTCATCAATCGCTCACAATTTTATAGCAGCAAGCGTTTGCCCACAACACACATGACTTGTTAAAAGGAATTGTCTGTGTTGTTATCGGTCTTCTCACACATTTCTGATTACTAGCCTGTTTGCCGCGTATCACACATGTCTTGCTAAGTTGAACCGTTTATGTTGTGTTGGCTCATCAAAAACAGTTCATCCGAGTGAACTATATGTCATATATCGCACACACCTTGATCCGGATGCCCGTTTATGTTGTGTTTCCTAATCACAAACAATTAATCCGAGTAAACTGTATGCTCACACACCTTCATCTGTGTGACCGTTTCTGCTATTATGCTCATCGCAAACAGTTCATTCGAGTGAACTGTATGCCACGCATCGCACAGGCAACGATAATCTGAATCGTGTTCGATGTGTCCGCCATCACAAACATTTTGTATCTTTTTTCACGATTTTATTACATCATCGTTTACGATTAATGCATCACATGCAGTTTCATCGAAGGGTCTCTGATTGTAGTGTCACATTAGCAGCATACTGCAGTAGTGGTTGGCCATCTCATTGTTGATGAATGCTAGCCTAGAGTACATCTCGGTGGCTGCTTCACCAAACTTATCAAGCTAACCTTGTAGAACATCAAGCTGGACTCTTTCAGGGACTCGATACCTCCATGCATTTCCACCAAAGTGTCCCCAAAAAATTTTGCACTATCAAAATGGCTAATATTGGAGTTCTCCAGGGCATAAAGCATTGAAGATAATATCACATGCTTGAGAATCATGTTGAAGCATCTTCACTTCTTCGGCGGTAGGTTCACAATCCAGAACTTTCTACCTTGAAATAAATCACCTTGCAAGCCAACATGAGCAACAATCCAAACGATGGGATTATGACCAAGAATATGCATTCTCATTTTGTATGTTCAACTACCAAAGTTAGAACCATTAAAGTAAGGACCTCTATGGTGATAGTTTCCTTCATTAGGCACCATACTCTCCTAGGCGGTAAAGCCAAAACCAAATTCAACTTATCAAGGATTCATTGTCTATCAAGCAACCTACACATGCAAGTCTACAAGAGTATAGGATGTGGAAATTAAAGACATGCAAGAGTGTATAGTAAGAATAGAGTTGGATATATGCAAATACATGGTGGCTCGGTGAAGCTTTTTCCCATGGTTCATACAGTTGGCGCTATCCTACTCCAAGTTAATGGAGCCATCGATCCATGAAGGATCTAAGATCACAAGGATCCCGATTTTCAATTCTACTCCCTCCGTCCGAAGAAGCTTGTCTCAAGCTTGTTCCTCAAATGGATGTATCTAGCACTAACTTGGTGCTAGATACATCCATTTGAGGGACAAGCTTTTTCAGACGGAGGGAGTACTAAGGAACAATGCCACGAGGAAACACACCCACGAAGGGTCTACAAAGGAGAAACCAATCTATGCAACCATGTCTGACGCCCATGAATGAATAGCCTCACTCGGCTTAGATCTTCATGAAGTAGGAAATCTCGGGCCCTTACAAACTTATTGGTTTCTTCACAAACTTGAAGCTGCTAGGTGATGAATCCCTTGCTCTTGCACTTCAACAGATAATTTCCCAAACACTCAAAATCTCTCAAGATTTGACTTTTGGATTGGAGAAGCAGGAGTGGAAAGGAAAGAGGGATTAGGTCTAAAAATTGGCTTGGATAGTCGGAGTAGAAAGCCCTTTGAAATTAGCACAAGGAGGTGGAGTTCCCTCTAAGAACATAGGGTATTAGTGGGGTTTGCTTTGAGTGAACTGATGGGATAGGTGGTGGATAGGTAGGGTTATATAAAGACTGGACCAGGATCTAACCATTACAAACACTTTAACACAGTTCGGAAGCTCCGAAGTGATCTACTCAGAGGCTTCAGCTTGTACAAAAGGTGGCAACTTTCAAATAACTCGGACTCTCCGAAGGGATAGCATTTGGAGGCTCTGAGATTACTACCGCAACTACGACACTCTCTCTGTAACCGCTTCCAGAAATTTAAAGGGGGGGTCGAAAATTTTGAGAGGGAAATAGAAGGTTGGCCACACGCTTTGGTGGTTCTAAGTGTAGGAATTGGCGGCTCCAAATGGCTAGGGTTTGCAATGGCTACATCTGGATATGACCTGCTTCGCAGTTCCAACTGGAAGAGCTAGGCAACTGTGAGGTGTGGAAATTGGATATTTAGTGGAGAAAATGAAGGCTTTTGGAGTTGGTTTTTAAACACTGAGAGAAAGAAACTCACACAACATACTCATACCCTTATGATAGTATCGGCATGCCTATGGAATCAATGTGATCTTGGATCACTAAGATGAAAATGGAGAATCTTTGGCATTGCCAACACTTGTCTTCATGATAATTTTATGGGGTTCACCTTTCATTTCCTTTGTTGCAATCTAACAAAATTTTCCCGAGATAAAATACTGAAAGTATTAGTCTCATTACTCAAATCCACCAAGGGTATTAGATGCACTTTCACCATTCTGCAATGGCTCTTGTATTTATGGCGCTTATGATAAACGAGTAGTCTCCTCGGGCTAAAGGTGGAGGCATAGCCTCGCAAGCCGCATACGCTTTACTGATGGGATCCATAATATGACGTACATGTTGGTACTATGATTTAGTCTTTTGTCTCTCCTTGATCTAGGAGAGACCTGTTAATATCCTACGCTTCAATGATCGACACAATGGTGAAATTGACAAGGAGGCATGAAAGGAATACCATGAAAGGACAATACAGTGAAGTGAGGTGACCGGTGCAAATCCTTGGGAATGACATAGTCACAAAACGTTGTTGTGTTGGTCCGGTTTTGCCTTAATAACAATGACAGCCCCATGAATCAAAGGGTTTGAAGTTGGACATTGTATCCTGCAGTGTGATGGCATTTGTTTGAGGTGCCATATGGACGTCCGACCTATTATTTCATACAAATTAAATTTTATTTACTATTCATACCAATGCCTATTGGTTATCTTGTGATCCTACACACACATATGAGATTGCAGGTGAACGTTTTCTTTAACTTATTTTAAATATATTAAATACGGCATTTTTAATTTTCTTTTGTGTCTCGTTTGTGCTGCCAACCATCACAACAACACAAAATCTAGCAAACAAAAAGTGTATGATAAGCTTGCCACTTCGTTGATGTCACCAATTCACCATCCCTAGCACCAACACCTCCCACGGATTAGATAACCTAGGCCAATTATGGAAGAGTGACGACATTGCATTATGCAATCAAATTGAAGGCATCCGTGGTGATGTAGATTTAAAGTCGTTGGCGTTTTACTCATGGACCAGGTGTGAAAGGTGAAAATTTACAAATATCGGGGTGAGTTTTAAAAATACTCAAACCATGTGCTGATGTTGAAATCCAAAGTGGGTTTTTTCTGTGAGAAACAAACGAACCAATGTTCAAAAAACTATTCTTCAGGTACATTAATAGTTTCATAAGCCTATTATGTTACAGCTCTCATGCCGATTTGATGTTGTATATGTTTAGGCCAAAAAGGAAAGAAGAAAACAGAAGCTAGTGAAGACAAGATCCAGCCATTCAAATGAATTGTCCCGCCATGTTTCACTCGGTCTTTCTTGAATGTTGTCTCGCTAATTCCTGGATATTCTTTGTGGTTGGATTTACAGCAGTGAGTACATTCTGATATGCACTGAATTTGCATCAACCCCAGGGAAGTACACACGTGAACTAATAAACTAGGCATCACGAATTCATTGAACTTCAGAGGATACAAACAATTGTATGGCTTCCTAATACCAATAGGTGAAAGGATGGCCCAAGTAGGAAGGCGCCCCCCTTTCCTTGTGGGGGGCCAAATTGGACAAGGGGAGGGAGTAGGACTCCCTCCCCATGGCCAGCGCCCCAAGGGGGGACTTTCCCCCTTGGTGGCTGCCCTCTCCTCCTCCTCCAACCTATGTATACTAGGGTTTTTGCTCTATTGGATACACAGTTTTTGGAGCCTCCTATAGGTCTTCTAGTTCACGTTCTAGTTGGTACTGGTTGACTAATTAGAGCGTGGCTAATCCTCTTGTCCTCATAATGAAGTCCAGTGTGGTTCTAACCTCCTCTCTCTAATCTCCGGCGACGATTAGCTCTGGACAGTGAAGCGTTGCCGGATCGTGAAGGCTGCACGCTTGCAACCAAATAGAGGGGACGTGCTTTCGGTCTTCGGTTCGAGGGGATGTTCATGGGAGGTACAAGGGATCGTTCATCGACGGTTCAAGGGACTCCAAGTACGATCTACACCAACACGTTTTTCTTCCGCTACAACTCGGTGAAGGTAACGATCATGATTCCAATACGTTATGCATCTTTATATTGATCCTGGGTGATCGTAGGCGCGATTTTTTTGTTTTCTACTACGTTTCCCAACACGTACCACCCCCAAACTGATGATCAGAGCGAGCGCGTCAACCAATGCCATGAGATGTACCTTCGGTGCGCCGTCCACGACCGCCCAAACAATGGCGCAAATGGCTCGCCGCCGTGGAATTCTGGTACAATTCGACACACCATTCTTCTCTACAATTCTTCGCCGTCCAAGGCTCTCTATGGCAGGGAGCCCAATCTAGGAGAGCTCCCCACCTTCAGCAACAAGTTATCGCCCAATGCAACGACCGGTGTCCTCGACTGGACGACCCACACCGAGCTACTGTGTCCATGGCTCGCCGGCGCTCAAGATCGCTTCAAGCGGACAAGCATCGCTTCGTGCGCGCCCTTCGCCATCAGTGAGCAAGTTCTCCTCAATCTCTAGCCATACATTCAAGTCTCTGTCGCCAGTAGTCCTTGCCGCAAGCTGGCGTACAAGTACTTCGGGCTATTCACCATCAGCGAGCGCGTCGGCACCCTCGCCTATCGCCTGGTGCTACCGCCGGACATCCGAACCCACCCAGTCTTCCACGTGTCGCAGCTGAAGCCGTTCACCCCCAACTACTCCCCAGTCTTCTCCGAGCTCCCCAAGATTCCGGACCTCACAGCTCTGCAGTTCAGCCCCATTGCCATCCTGGAGTGCCTCTTGGTGAAGAAAGGATCTGCGGGCGTCGTTCATCTCCGAATCCAGTGGTCCACCCTACCAACGGACGCAACCACTTGGGAGGACCAAGACGTTCTACGCCTCCGCTACCTTGACGTCGTCATCTAGGACGATGCTGCCGCTCAAGAGGGGGCAAATGTCACGCCTGCTCCTCAAGTTCAGTTAATTGAATCAGATGCAGCGTGACAGTGATGCACTGAAGTGCAAGGCCACTATTGGGCTGAATTGGGCTATGGGCCTTGTAATCGTGTTGGGCCCAATATAATGGGCGTGTACTTGAGCTCTTGTAAGCGGCTAGGAAAGGCATGACTTGGAAAGAAAGCTGATTCGGTCTCTTCCTCATCTCTCTGATCCCCTCCTCTCACTTGCTCCCTCTTCTTCACCTACCAACTCTCCATCCCCTCTCTCTCTGGTTCATTACACATAAGACAACTCTCAGCAAAAAATCCTTTCGGTCGCGCCTCTCTCGTAAATTGCAAAAAACCACCACAATTGGAGACCCTAATTCAAAAAACCACCACATTTTTTTAAACCGTCACCATTGTGCTGAATGTTTTGAGAAACGCTGATTAAATGATTAGAGCGGTTTGATCCTACGTGCACATATGAGATTGCAGGTGAACGTTCTCCCTAGCTTATTTCAATCATATTGAATACAACCTTTTCCATTTTGCGTATCGTTTGTGTTGCTACCGATCACAGAACCCAAAATTTTAGCAAACAAGAAGTGTACGATAAAGCTTGCCAATTCGTTGATGTCACCAATTCACCATCCCTAGCACCAACACCTCCCGCGGATTAGATAACCTTGGGCAATCATGGAAGAGTGACGACATTGCATGATCCAACCAAATTGAAGGAATCCATGGTGATGCAAAAATGAAATCGTCATCGTGTTATTCATTGAACGGGTGTTAAAGGTCAAAATCAGGGAAGTTAGTTTTTCAAATACTCAAACCATGTACCGATGTTGAAATGCAAAGTTGATTTTTTTGCGAGAAACAAACGAACCATGCAAAACAGTACAATAAACCATGGGGAAAATGAGAAGTGAAGACCATGAAATTTTCTGAACAAGATTTTTCTAAACCATGGAAATACAAAAAAAGCGAGATATTCTGTATAAAATAAACTGGAACTTGAAATTATTCAAACCACTCATTGGTGATTTGTTTTGAAACTTGAAAATGTTCAAACCACTCAATGGTGAAAAAAGGAATTCAAGACTTTTGGAAATTTAACCATTGAGATAAAAAAAACTGAAAGGTTTCTACGTGAACAAACCTAACAGCCCAATTGGTTTTGGGCTTGTTAAGATTGCGAATATTAAAATTTCAAAATAATGGTGTCTGACCCTAATATAGTTGAAACTGATTAAAACAGTATAAAACAAAATTACGTATTTATTCTTCAGGCACATTAATTGTTTCATAATCCTATTATGCCACAGCTCTCATAGCCGATTTTGATGCTGTATATGTTTAGGCCAGAAAAACCAGAAGCTAGTGAAGGCAAGATCCACCCATTCAAATGAATTTTCCCACCATCTTGAACGTTTTCTCACTAATTCCTGGACATTCTTTATGGTTGGATTTACCGTAGTGAGTACATTCTAATATGCAATGAATTTGCATCAACCCTAGGGAAGTAAACAAGTGAACTAAGAAACTAGGCATCATGAGTTCATTAAACTTCAGAGGATACAAACAATCAAGTGGCTTCCTCAAACAAACTTGGTCAACACAACTACTCGTTTAAACTTCATGCCACAAAATAAGGCTGCCAGGGAAAGTAAGAAATCACGGTCTGTTTGAAACTAAGCTACTACAGATATAGGTTTCTTACTCCACAGACTGGCCATGCCCACAGTTCTACTTCCAGATCACAAAAGCAGCAAAGAGCTCCATTACAAGCAACATACAAAATGGCAGCACAAAGAGCAGAGACCTCTCTGCCTCTTGTCAAGAGCGTGAAACTAACCTAGCAACGCTCACGGCGAATGATATAGACCATCATCTTCTTCAGTCCCACCTTGTTTTTCATCAGCTCGAAGAGGCAGATGTCCCCCTCCCGCAGGTTGTTGTCTCTGGCAAAAGAAGTCCAGCCTCCACGTATCCTCAGGGCACGATCGGTGACGTGCAACCCACCATGCCATTGCTGGATCTTCCCCTCTGCCTGAAACACCAAACTCCGGCTCCCCTTCCGAAGGTACGTGTCACAGTATTTTGTGGCAAAGGTCTGTTTGTTCATATACACGCAGAATACATAACATATTAGAATAAAATGCAAACCCGCAACTATGGACTGTTGCTGAAACAACTATGGGTGGTAGTAGCATAGTTGCTTATATGGACTGATTTCTCTCAAAACAAGTAACTATCAACTGAAAATCAGAAGAATATTATTCTAGACAAGACTTACTAGGGAGCGTCGGACATTGGTCTTGTTCATGACTGCGACGTAGATGTGCAGATCTGATGCAATGGCTCCAACTTTCTCCAGAACTTTCTTCTTCTGCCCTTGCGTTAGACGGGCACCCAGTGACATCATGTATGGGTCTGTATCATCATGCTCGGGTGTTATTCCAATACGTTTAGTATCTTCCGATTTAGATGACTCGTGCTCATATGGACTGTCTTCTCCTGTGAAATAGTTCAAAAGTAAGGGTGGGTAACTGCGTTACTGCAGTAAAATGGTACCATATGATGTGATCAATAGTTACAAGTCAACTGTATAGTTAACCTGACGAATCCTCCGAAGGTGAGGATATTGCATCTTTCTTTGGTCGTTTTCTACGGTGGCCTGAGCTTCCACTCTGGCAATCATCTGATCGTCCTCTAGCTGACGAATGAGTATTACCATCGCTGAAACTGGTTGAAATGTCTCTAGAATTTGTGCTTGGTTCTTGATCACTAATATTGGTCAGCATGCGAGCACATGACACCACTTTCTCACAACCACTAGAATGAAAGACCAAAACATTGAAGCGACAATTTCCACGGTATCGGAACATCAACGAGTCGGTTTCTACTATATAATTGGCGTCGACAAACGCCTCCCACCCAGATCTGAGAAATGTTTTATTCCTACGCTCAGTAACTCGAACATCGTACACATTACCATTGGGGGCTTCTAGTTCAATGGTTCCTGATAGCTTCCACCCGAAATAGTTCACAAAGCTCTCTGGTATGATCTGCCAAAAAAATTAATGGTTACTAGTTTTAGCTTAAAACATGTCTTATCGCTACTGGTTCAATGATCTTACCATGCTATGCCTAGAGTTTCTGTCCATGGGCGCGACGAAACACTTGACCTTTCCATGCAAATGAGTCCAGTATCTCTTGCAGCACACACAGGACTTTCTCATCTCGCCGCCTACTAATGTCCTGTAAGCAGAAAAACATAGATCATGGCTGGCACTGGCAGCGAAAGAAAATCTTGCTATCATCTGCAGCACTTCGTATTAGACTGCCACTACTCATCAATTTTTCTTTTCCGAATCATGCATGAGGACTGCTTGTGGTATATCAAGATAGAATCAAGAAACAGAGTACAGAGAGTACAGAGAGTTTCTGGCGGGAAGGACCAGCCACAGCCAGAGCTCAAGCAAAATACAAGCGCCTAAATGCTTAGCCCCTGCACGCATCCATCATCAAGTTACCAGATCTCCAACAAGAAAGAAACCTGTATAGCTTCTCCGTGTGGGAATTTCTGAAAGTTTCCTTTGTCTAAGCGGCAGCAGATCTTGCTGAGCCCAACAAAAGGACTGGAGGAAAAGAAGCAGAATGCACAGGGAAAGAGATACACAAAAGGCTAGGCAGCACAGAACAGCGAAGGACTTACTGCAATGCAGGCCGGAAGGGAGTACTCAATGCTCACAACGCTGAAGTGTTGCTGGAACTTGAAGAGCGGAGGAGGGAGAGAAGAAGCAAAGGGGAGCCACCGAACGGAACGCCTGTAGGATGCCTTGATTTGCCCTCTCATTCTGCTCTGATGGGATGGGACTCTACGGCCCTAGGCTCGCACTGTATCAGTTCGGTCATAGACTTGTAGGCCCGTCTTGTATAAGCGGGAGGTTTTTTGGTCAAAAAGATTGCAAAAAGAAAGTTGGCACCACCGGTTCGGCACTTCGGCCGATGAGAGTAGGGTGTTGGATTTTGCCTTAGGAAAAAAAGTCAAATCCATAGAAGTCTTGTTTCTGATTTTAGAGCAAAGACAACTATTCTTTTTTCAAATTTGGAGCCAAAATTGTATAAAATCTAGGTGAAATTTGAATGGAAAAAATCTGCGCTTTAAACAGTAAATAAATAAACAATCAGCACCAAAACCGAAGACTTTCTTTCTTCATAGGGAGAAAAAGGGGAATGACCCTACGCGTGCCGTCCACCTGATTTGGTTTGGTTTGGTTTTATTTTATTTTCTCTCCTTCTCCAGTTATTAACTTGCGTGCAATTTAGCAAATGATACGATCGGGTAATAAGCCAACCATGAGCAGTTGGGTATGTTTTGCCCACCAACAGGTATTTACTCATCGACTGATATTGCTTGATATGGGGATTCATAATAATCAATGGTATTAACATTATCTCGGAATATTAGCATTTCAAATACATCTCACAATTACACAACTACACATCACCCAAAGTACATACACTATATTCACCATAATCACAAACTATCACAAGCCTACTGAGTTGAATCTAAATTGCATTGTTCAAAATGATCCATCTAGGAAGCATCGAATACACAACAAAATAGTACCTAAGGTATAATGTTGCAAAGCATTAGTTAGGCTTTTCACAGAATTGAGAACTTCGTTTTGATGCATGACTTCACGGTTAAAAAAATGCATGACTTCAAGATCATCACACTCATCCCCATACATCGCCATCATTGCCATTACACACATTAACTTGTGCCACAATGGCGGCCAGCCAGCATGGCCACGTCACTATAGGAATCGGGCACTTTGCCGTCTGCCATGGCGGACGGTAAAGGCGTGCTTGGCGGACGGCAAAGCTTTTGCCGTCCGCCAGCAGACGGCAACAGGTCCAACTGAATAAGCTACGGCAAAGGGCTCTTTGTCGTCCATTGGCGGACGACAAAGATGAAATGGTGTTTGCCGTCCGCCAGCGGACGGCAAAGAGCCTGGACGGTACACATGGCAGCTTAGGTTCGTTAGGGGGTTAACGGCGTGCTTTGCCGTCTGCTGACGGGCGGCAAAGACCTTTGCATCTTTTCCGTCTACCAGCGGATGGCAAAGCGCACACATATGCCAGCCCAGACGCCCCCGGGTAGCTGCCACATGGCAAGCTATACCGTCCGCTGGCAGACGGCAAAGATGCCAAGGTCTTTGCCGTCTGCCAGCAGACGGCAAAGCTGCCAAATAGGCCAGTCCAGTGCACCCCAGGTTGCACAGGTAGCTGCCACGTGGCAGCTTTGCCGTCTGCTGGCTGATGGCAAAGCTCTTTGCCGTCTGCCAGCAGACGGCAAAGAGCCTGCACAGCCCCTGTTTTTTCTGTTTTTTCTTAAATTCATTCAATTTCACATACACACACACACACATTTGAAAATACTTTCAACAAGCATAACAACACATATACATACCAAATCATATCCCTGTCATATGGATATGATCATCCAAAACATATACATACCAAATCAAAAGTCTATATGCAACATATATAGCTAGCCAACATATCCAACAACAAGCATACAATGGTTTCATCCATACATACATATATAGATAGCAAGTTTCACATTGTTCATCCTACAAAATCAAAACAAAAAGGAAGCACAAGGAGAAAAGTAGACTCCATGAACGCAAGCTTCCTCATTGAAAGCAAATCTGCAAATTGGGGAAGAAGAAAGTTAGAAGAAGAAGAAGAAGAAGAAGAAGAAGAAGACTAGCTAGAAGAAGAAGAAGAAGAAGAAGAAGAAGAAGAAGACTAGAAGAAGAAGATTAGCTAGAAGAAGAAGACGAAGAAGAAGAAGAAGAAAAAGAAGAAGAATTTTTCTTCTCCTTGTTTTTCTCCTCTCCTCTTCTTTATCTTCTTCTTAGGTAATTATTGGTCATTTTTTGTGGTAACCTAGGTGACGATGCCATTTTTGAGCCAACTTACGTAGGTATAGCTCATTTTTTATCTAACTTAGGTAATTATGCCATTTAGGAGGAAAATAAGCTTAGTATGCATTTGTTAAGAAAAACACTAGAGAAAACTTACCCTCATCACAACAAATGAGATGAAGATCGCAACTAAGGTAGCAATTGATCCAACGGCATAATGATACCAAGCCTCATTATCAATGGCATATTTTCTAATCTTCTTAAGCTTGAGGCGCATTGCATCCATCTTCAAGCGCGTTGCATTCATCTTCATCTTGTGATCATCGATGACATCGGCAACATACAACTCCAATGTCATCTTCTCTTCTTCAATTTTTTTAATTTTTTCTTTCAAATACTCATTTTCTTTTTCAACTAAATTTAACTTCTCGACAAGAGGGTCGGTTTCAAATTCCGGTTCACATACCTCCTAGATTAAAATATCTCTATGTCAACTTGATGGCCATAATTGTCATAAATGCGAAATACAATAGATAGTTATAAAAGAGAATTTACCACATCTGAATCATAAAGCGGGCGAGGGCCGACGGGGACGGACATCAAGACCATGGCACTATGTATAAGAAACAATCATACAAAGTAAGAAAATTATACAAGTAACTATATAAATCATACAATCATACAAGTAACTATATAAATCAAGTACAACATAAAAAATTGAATACCTAATAATAATCTGGATCGTCGGGTTCAATAAATGCTCTGGGATCAATAAATGGATCATCATCATCACTATCGGTAATGACGTGCCCATCATCATCATTAATAAATGCATCATCATGTGGAAGGACACGTTTACGTAATCGGTCAAGCATTGACAGGTCATCCACAGCAGTAACCTCTTCTAGTTCAGGCTTTTCTTGTTCCGGCTCAGGGGTGAAGTCGGGTTCACTGTCGCTGTCTACTTCAATGTTCTGGGGTGAAGTAGAGCGGTTCTTGAAACGTTTTTTTGGAAAGACGCGTTTCTTGGAAGAATTCTCCTTCATGTGTGTTTGGGTTAATGTGAGGTTCATAATCCTCTTCATTGGGGGAGGTGGTCTAACATGTGGCGGCACTTCATAAACTACATCCCAACCATTGAGATTTGGATCACTTTGACAGGCCCACGGTAGATAGAAAACTTGGGTTGCCTGTTGAGCCATAATATAGACATCGGGAACATCCAAATGGGTGCTTTGTTTGATTTCCACTAGCCCTAAGTGTTCATGAGTCCTTCTAGTCTCCTTCGGCTGGAACCAATAACATTTGAAGACTACGACGTTTGGTGGGTTTGCGCCATAGAATTGAAGTTCATAAATTGCTTCAACTCTTCCATAAAACTCGGTATCTCCTTCGCCGATAGCAGAGACACAACAATTTGTAGACTTTCGGTCAGCCATAGATAGCTCTTTGCCATAGGTACGAAAGCGATACCCGTTGATGCCGTATTTGTCAAATGAACGGACCTTAAAGTCAAAACCATTAGCGATTTGTCTCAAATCGGCGCCCATAAACTCTGAATTAGCCTACAAGTTTAATACGAAAGGGATTGTTGCATTAGCCGCAAATTATACGAAGAAATGAAATGGTCTAATGGAAATTACCGTTTGTTTGAACCAAGAGATGAAACCGGGATAGCCGCCTCCATGCTTTGCCAGAAGCTCATACTCTTCGATGGAATCCTTTTGGATCACCACTCCATACGAGAATTTGGCGACGTATCGACTATATCAAATTTATCCGGGAATAAGAGCAGTTCAAAGGAATTAGAAGTTGCGAAATAATGTACCGAGAACTTACTCGATGTACGACCGCACTTCTGTTAGGTTGGTGAAGATATACAACGAAATGATCTGCCATTCTTTGAAATCCAACATTAAGGAATTAGAAGCACCGGCTGGTGCGAGATCCCCTTTGAATAGGCTGAGGTTGGATCCACCCTTTTTAGGGTCGTCAGCATTGTACCGAGGCTTCGGATTATGCAAATGACGATTTTTGGCTTCGTAGTGTGCTATCACGAAGTTCACTGCCTCCTCAGTAATGAATGCCTCAACCATCGATGCTTCTATTCTACATTTATTTTTACATTTTGCTCATAGTGTCTTCTGCATCCTCTCAGTTGCGTAGCACCAACGATTTTGCACAGCCCCCCCCCCCAATCTTGCCTCGGTTGGGAGATGCAAAATCAAGTGCTGCATTGGATTAAAGAAGCCCAGCGGAAAGATCTTCTCTAACTTGCAGATCAACTCCGGCGCCAACTCTTCCATTTCTTCTAGCAGGCCAGGTGATAGTTCTTTCGCACAAAGAACACGGAAGAAATAGCTCAGCTCTGCCAGTACTAGCCATTCATCCTCAGGGATGAAGCCATGCAACATCACCGGCATTACCCGCTCAATCCATATGTGCCAATCATGACTCTTGAGACCAAATATCTTCAATTTATCAAGACTCGCTCCTCTCTTTAGATTCGCTGCATACCCATCGAGGAACATCAACTGCTGTTGCACCCACAAGATAATTTCCCTCATAGTTGGCCTTCCAAGATTAAACCATGCCTTTGGCTTTGTCCAGTTCTGCTTTCCTTTCGGTGGTTGCATGTTTTGTAACGGTCTATGACATAGCGCCTCCAGATTGACTCTAGCCTTAGTATTATCCTTTGACTTCCCATCTATGCCGAACAATGTACCAAAAAGTGCCTCGGCGATATTCTTCTCAGTGTGCATCACGTCGATGTTGTGTGGGCAAAGGAGGCCTTTGAAGTAAGGCAGATCCCACAAGCATGTCTTGTGAGTCCAGGCGTGTTTCGAATTATACCCCTTGAAATACCCTGGATGCTCTGGATCTGGCTCGAGAGAGTTTAACTAATCCAGGGTCTCTTGGCCTGTCAACATAGGTGGTGCAGAGTTTTTGACAACTCTACCTTTGATGAAGTTCTTCTTGTCTTTCCTGAACTTATGGCGAGGATCCAGGAATTGTCTATGCATGTCGAAGTAAGAAAACTTGCGACCGGCCTGAAGCCAACGAAACTCAAGAGCTCCCTTACATGTGGGGCACGGGAACCTTCCATGCACACACCAGCCAACGAATAGCGCATACGCCGGCAAGTCATGCGTCGAGTACATGTACCAGACACGCATTATGAAGTTCCGTTTGCTAAAGGCGTCGTATGTCTTGAACCCATTATCCCGGGCTTCTTGCAATTCGTCCTTCAGCGGCTGCATGTACACATTCATATTCTTCCCCGGATAGTTGGGCCCTGGAATTATCAATGTCAAGAAAATGTTCTTTCTTTGCATAATCTGTACGGGGGGAGGGGGGGAGATTGAGTGGAAAGACAAATACGGGCCAACAACTGTATTGGGCTGCCGTCAGGCCAAAACACACTAAACCCATCCGTGCTATTGCCGACTCGAGGATGCCTCAGATCTGCCGCTTTGTCATCATGTTATGCAACGAAGCGCTTCCATGCTTCACCATCCGATGTGTGCACCATCATCAGCTTCCCATCTGCATCTAGTTGGGTTCTTTTGCCCGTTTTGTGCCATGTCATTTGTCTGGCCGTCTCTTCGACCATGAAAAGACGTTGAAGTCTTGGTACGATTGGCATATACCAAAGAACATTAACGGGGATTTTGGTCTGCGTCTTCTCACCCATACCGTTGTCTACCACAACATACATGGATGACTTGCAAATGGGACATAGTTCAAGTCCGCATACTGAACCCTAAATAAGGCACATCCTTTCTCACAGACATGTATCTTCTCATAGGGCATCTTAAGAGCACGGAGGATTTTGTCTGACTGGTACAAATTTGCAGGTAGTACATGGCCTTTGGGTAGAAAACGTCCAAATACTAACATCATTGCATCGTAGCATTCTCTGCCCAAGTTGAATTGATCCTTCAGAGCCATTATTTGTGAGATGGCATCCAGCTGACAAAGCTCAGTGTGCTCATGGAGAGGACGTTTTGAAGGCCTTTGCAGATTTCTCCATCTCATCGTCCGAGTCCCGAGCATCATCAAAGTCTTGCACCATGTCTTGCATCTTGGTACCATGCTCGTCGGTGTGACGACGAAGCACCACAGCTCTGGCACGTTGGGCGGACTCGCGATGAAATGTCCACACCGTATAATCTGGCGTAAAACCCCTCTTCTGCAGGTGTTTGCCCATTTCATCCTCTGTCCTCTTGTGCCAATTGTTTCACCTGGCACAGGGGCACCATGTTGTCCTCTGGCCATTTGCAAATGCGGCTCTCAGAAACCCCTTGGTTTTTGTTAACCATTCAGTGGTCATGTCTTTCTGACTAGTGTGACCTGTGTACATCCACACACGATCACTCATCTTGCCTAGCTACTGGACACATAAGAAATATATATATATATATATATATAAATCAGCATGTACATAGTCATCAATTAATGGAGTTTGTCACTTTTATTACGTACATGCAACCTAGACGCTAATAGCTAAAGATATGTCCTAATCCCACCCGAGTATGTGTAGATTGGGTTCGTTTTCCCATGCTCTTCTTCGGATCCGACGCAAAATTTTGGCAGCACCTCCCCGCTATTCTCCTGATACACGTCTCGGCAATAAGCAGAGAGGATGTGTACCCGGAGAACAATGATACATCTCCAACGTATCTATAATCTTTGATTGTTCCATGATATTATATTATCCATCTTGGATGTTTTATGGGCTTTACTATGCACTTCTATATTACTTTTGGGACTAACCTATTGACCCAGAGCCCAGTGCCAGTTTCTGTTTTTTCCCTTGTTTCAGTGTTTCGCAGAAAAGGAATATCAAACAGAGTCCAAACGGAATGAAACCTTCGGAAAAGTTATTTTTGGAAAGAAAGCAATCTGGGAGACTTGAAGTGCACGTCAGGGGATCAACAAGGAAGGCACGAGGCAGGGGTGCGCCCACCCCCTGGGCGCGCCCTCCATCCTCATGGGCCCTTCGTGGCTCCCCTGATGTATTTCTTCCTCCTATATATACCAATATACCCTAAAACCTTCGGGGAACAGAATAGACCGGGAGTTCCGCCGCCGCAAGCCTCTGTAGCCACCAAAAACCAATCGGGACCCGGTTCCGGCACCCTGCCGGAGGGGGGAACCCTCACCGGTGGCCATCTTCATCATCTCGGCGCTCTCCATGATGAGGAGAGAGTAGTTCACCCTCGGGGCTGAGGGTATGTACCAGTAGCTATGTGTTTGATCTCTCTCTCGTGTTCTTGAGGTGATACGATCTTGATGTATCGCGAGCTTTGCTATTGTAGTTGGATCTTATGATGTTTCTCCCCCTCTACTCTCTTGTAATGGATTGAGTTTTCCCTTTGAAGTGATCTTATCGGATTGAGTCTTTAAGGATTTGAGAACACTTTATGTATGTCTTCCATGTGCTTATCTGTGGTGACAATGGGATATTATGTGATCCACTTGATGTATGGTTTGGTGATCAACTTGCGGGTTCCGCCCATGAACCTATGCATAGGGGTTGGCACACGTTTTCGTCTCGACTCTCCGGTAGAAACTTTGGGGCACTCTTTGAAGTTCTTTGTGTTGGTTGAATAGATGAATCTGAGATTGTGTGATGCATATCGTATAATCATACCCACGGATACTTGAGGTGACATTGGAGTATCTAGGTGACATTAGGGTTTTGGTTGATGTGTGTCTTAAGGTGTTATTTTACTACGAACTCTAGGGTTGTTTGTGACACTTATAGGAATGGCCCAATGCATTGATCGGAAAGAATAACTTTGAGGTGGTTTCGTACCCTACAATAATCTCTTCGTTTTTTCTCCGCTATTAGTGACTTTGGAGTGACTCTTTGTTGCATGTTGAGGGATAGTTATATGATCTGATTATGTTATTATTGTTGAGAGAACTTGCACTAGTGAAAGTATGAACCCTAGGCCTTATTTCCTAGCATTGCAATACCGTTTACGCTCGCTTTTATCATTAGTTACCTTGCTGTTTTTATATTTTCAGATTACAAAAACCTATATCTACCATCCATATTGCACTTGTATCACCACCTCTTCGCCGAACTAGTGCACCTATACAATTTACCATTGTATTGGGTGTGTTGGGGACACAAGAGACTCTTTGTTATTTGGTTGCAGGGTTGCTTGAGAGATACCATCTTCATCCTACGCCTCCCACGGATTGATAAACCTTAGGTCATCCACTTAAGGGAAATTTGCTACTGTCCTACAAACCTCTGCACTTGGAGGCCCAACAACGTCTACAAGAAGAAGGTTGCGTAGTAGACATCAAGCTCTTTTCTGGCGCCGTTGCCGGGGAGGTGAGTGCTTGAAGGTATATCTTTAGATCTTGCAATCGAATCTTTGTGTTTCTTGTTTTATCACTAGTTTAGTTTATAAAAGAAAACTACAAAAAATGGAATTGAGTTTGTCTCATACGCTTCATCTTTTTAATATCTTTCGTGAGTATGATGGAAAGGAAAATTGTGCCAAAGTGTTAGAAGAAGAATGCATTAAAATGTTTGGCACTAAATCTTTGAATGATGAGCATGATTGCAATGTTGTTAGTATGAATTCTTTGAATATCCATGATGCTAATGATATGCAAAGCCACAAGCTTGGGGAAGCTATGTTTGATGAAGATGATATTTTTAGCCTCCCAAGTTTTGATATGCAAAGTTGTTACGATGATAGCATGCCTTCTACCTATGCTGATTATATTGTTGAAAGTGGGTTTGGAAGAGTGTCAACTTTAGGAAGTAATGATCCCACTATTTTGGAGGATGTTGAATCTTATAATATTCATGAAAGTGGATTTGGAGAGGTCATGACTTTATTTAGTGATGAGTCCACTATCTTGGAAGAGGTTTCAATCGATTATGATGAGAACAAAGTTGCTACTTATGATGATTATTGTGATGAAACTTATGCTATAAGAAGTAGTGATGATTATATTTATAAAACTTGTCATGATTATGATTACCCTTTTTCTGAACATTACTCTTTTAATGTGGAAACAATTTATAATATTCAAGTCTCTTATGATACTCCCACTATTCCGAATGAGAAGAATTTTGCTTATGTGGAGAGTAGTAAAATTTCTATGCAAGTAGATCATGAAAAGAATGATTTAGGTGCTGGTTATATTGTTGAATTCATTCATGATGCTACTGAAAGTTATTATGAGGGAGGAATGTATGCTTGTAGGAATTGCAATAATATCAAGTTTCCTCTCTATGTGCTTAAAGTTTTGAAGTTATGCTTGTTTTACCTTCCTATGCAAGTTGATTCTTGTTCCCATAAGTTGTTTGCTCACAAAATCCCTATGCATAGGAGGTGGGTTAGACTTAAATTTTCTAGTCATATTCTTCATGATGCTCTCTTTATGTTTCAATTCTTATCTTCTATGCGAGCATCATTGAAATCATCATGCCTAGCTAGGGGCGTTAAACTTTAGCGCTTGTTGGGAGGCAACCCAACTTTATTTTAGTTTCTTGCTTTTTGGTTCTGTTTAGGAATAAATAATCTATCTAGCCTCTAGTTAGATGTATTTGTATGTTTTAATTAGTGTTTGTGCCAAGTTAAACCTATAGGATCTTCTTGGATGATAGTTATTTGATCTTGCTGAAAATTCCAGAAACTTTCTGTTCACGAAAACAATTGTTAAAAATCACCAGAATGTGATAAAATACAGATTCAAATTGCAGCAGATCAATAATCAAATTATTTATGTCTTCCTATTTTGGTATAATTTTTTGAGTTCCAGAAGTTTGCGTTAGTTACAGATTACTGCAGACTGTTCTGTTTTTGACAGATTCTGTTTTTCGTGTGTTGTTTGCTTATTTTGATGACTCTATGGCTAGTAAAATAGTTTATAAACCATACAGAAGTTGGAATACAGTAGGTTTAACACCAATACAAATAAAGAATGAGTGCATTACAGTACCTTGAAGTGGTGTTTTGTTTTCTTTCGCTAACGGAGCTCACGAGATTTTCTGTTAAGTTTTGTGTTGTGAAGTTTTCAAGTTTTGGGTAAAGATTCGATGGACTATGGAATAAGGAGTGGCAAGAGCCTAAGCTTGGGGACGCCCAAGGCACCCCAAGGTAATATTCAAGGATAACCAAGAGCCTAAGCTTGGGGATGCCCCGGAAGGCATCCCCTCTTTCGTCTTCGTTCCTCGGTAACTTTACTTGGGGCTATATTTTTATTCACCACATGATATGTGTTTTTCTTGGAGCGTCATTTTATTTTCTTTTGCTTTGCTTGCTGTTGAAATAAAATACCAAGATCTGAAATCCTTAAATGTTAGAGAGTCTTCACATAGTTACATAATTATACAACTACTCATTGATCTTCACTCATATCTTTGGAGTGGTTTGTTGTTTGCTCTAGTGCTTCACTTATATCTTTTAGAGCACAATGGTGGTTTTATTTTGAAGAAATAGATGAACTCTCATGCTTCACTTATATTATTTTGGGAGTCTTAAACAGCATGGTAATTTTCTTAATCCTAATATGCTAGGTATTCAAGACTAGTAAAACCTTTCTTATGAGTGTGTTGAATACTAAGAGAAGTTTGATGCTTGATGATTGTTTTGAGATATGGAGGTAGTGATATTAAAGTTGTGCTAGTTGAGTAGTTGTGAATTCGAGAAATACTTGTGTTGAAGTTTGCAAGTCCCGTAGCATGCACGTATGGTAAACGTTATGTAACAAATTTGAAACATGAGGTGATCTTTGATTGTCCTCCTTATGAGTGGCGGTCGGGGACGAGCGATGGTCTTTTCCTACCAATCTATCCCCCTAGGAGCATGCGCGTAGTGCTTGGTTTTTGATGACTTGTAGATTTTTGCAATAAGTATATGAGTTCTTTATGACTAATGTTGAGTCCATGGATTATACGCACTCTTACCCTTCCATCATTGCTAGCCTCTTCGATACGGTGCATTGCCCTTTCTCACATTGAGAGTTGGTGCAAACTTCGCCGGTGCATCCAAACCCCGTGATATGATACGCTCTTTCACACATAAACCTCCTTATATCTTCCTCAAAACAGCCACCATACCTACCTATTATGACTTTTCCATAGCCATTCCGAGATATATTGCCATGCAACTTTCCACCGTTCCGTTTATCATGACACATTCATCATTGTCATATTGCTTTGCATGATCATGTAGTTGACATAGTATTTGTGGCAAAGCCACCATTCATAATTCTTTCATACATGTCACTCTTGGTTCATTGCATATCCCGGTACACCGCCGGAGGCATTCATATAGAGTCAAACTTTGTTCTAGTATCGAGTTGTAATCATTGAGTTGTAAATAAATAAGAAGTGTGATGATCATCATTTTCTATAGCATTGTTCCAAGTGAGGAATAAAAAAAGGGAGAGAAAGGCCAAAAAAAAGGAGAAGGCCCAAAAAAATGAGAGAAAAAGAGAGAAGGGACAATGTTACTATCCTTTTACCACACTGGTGCTTCAAAGTAGCACCGTAATCTTCATGATGGAGAGTCTCTTGTTTTGTCACTTTCATATACTAGTGGGAATTTTTCATTATAGAACTTGGCTTGTATATTCAACAATGGGCCTCCTCAAGTGCCCTAGGTCTTCGTGAGCAAGCAAGTTGGATGCACACCCACTTAGTTTCTTTTGTTGAGCTTTCATATATTTATAGCTCTAGTGCATCTGTTGCATGGCAATCCCTACTCCTTGCGTTAACATCAATCGATGGGCATCTCCATAGCTCATTGATTAGCCTCATTGATGTGAGACTTTCTCCTTTTTTGTCTTCTCCACATAACCCCCATCATTATATTCTATTCCACCCATAGTGCTATATCCATGGCTCACGCTCATGTATTGCGTGAAGGTTGAAAAAGTTTGAGATTACTAAAGTATGAAACAATTGCTTGGCTTGTCATCGGGGTTGTGCATGATGAGAGCATTCTTGTGTGACGAAAATGGAGCATGACTAAACTATATGATTTTGTAGGGATGAACTTTCTTTGGCCATGTTATTTTGAGAGGACATAATTGCTTAGTTAGTATGCTTGAAGTATTATTACTTTTATGTCAATATGAACTTTTATCTTGAATCTTTCGGATCTGAATATTCATACCAAAATTAAGAAGAATTACATTGAAATTATGCCAAGTAGCCTTCCACATCAAAAATTCTGTTTTTATCATTTACCTACTCTAGGACGAGCAGGAATTAAGTTTGGGGATGCTGATACGACTCCAACGTATCTATAATTTTTTATTGTTCCATGCTATTATATTATCCATCTTGGATGTTTTATGGGCTTTACTATGCACTTTTATATTACTTTTGGGACTAACCTATTGACCCAGAGCCTAGTGCCAGTTTCTGTTTTTTCCCTTGTTTCAGTGTTTCGCAGAAAAGGAATATTAAACGGAGTCCAAACGGAATGAAACCTTCGGAAAAGTTATTTTTGGAAAGAAAGCAATCTGGGAGACTTGGAGTGCACGTCAGGGGATCAACGAGGAAGGCAAGAGGCAGGGGGCGCGCCCACCCCCCTGGGCGCACCCTCCACCCTCGTGGGCCCCTCGTGGATCCCCTGACGTATTTCTTCCTCCTATATATACCAATATACCCTAAAACCTTCGGGGAACATAATAGATCGGGAGTTCCGCCGCCGCAAGCCTCTGTAGCCACCAAAAACCAATCGGGACCCTGTTCCGGCACCCTGACGGAGGGGGGAACCCTCACCGGTGGCCATCTTCATCATCTCGGCGCTCTCCATGACGAGGAGAGAGTAGTTCACCCTCGGGGCTGAGGGTATGTACCAGTAGCTATGTGTTTGATCTCTCTCTCGTGTTCTTGAGGTGATACGATCTTGATGTATCACGAGCTTTGCTATTGTAGTTGGATCTTATGATGTTTCTCCCCCTCTACTCTCTTGTAGTGGATTGAGTTTTCCCTTTGAAGTGATCTTATCGGATTGAGTCTTTAAGGATTTGAGAACACTTTATGTATGTCTTGCATGTGCTTATCTGTGGTGACAATGGGATATTACGTGATCCACTTGATGTATGGTTTGGTGATCAACTTGCGGGTTCCGCCCATGAACCTATGCATAGGGGTTGGCACACGTTTTCGTCTTGACTCTCCGGTAGAAACTTTGGGGCACTCTTTGAAGTTCTTTGTGTTGGTTGAATAGATGAATCTGAGATTGTGTGATGCATATCGTATAATCATACCCACGGATACTTGAGGTGACATTGGAGTATCTAGGTGACATTAGGGTTTTGGTTGATGTGTGTCTTAAGGTGTTATTTTACTACGAACTCTAGGGTTGTTTGTGACACTTATAGGAATGGCCCAATGCATTGATCGGAAAGAATAACTTTGAGGTGGTTTCATACCCTACAATAATCTCTTCGTTTGTTCTCCGCTATTAGTGACTTTGGAGTGACTCTTTGTTGCATGTTGAGGGATAGTTATATGATCTAATTATGTTATTATTGTTGAGAGAACTTGCACTAGTGAAAGTATGAACCCTAGGCCTTGTTTCCTAGCATTGCAATACCGTTTACGCTCGCTTTTATCATTAGTTACCTTGCTGTTTTTATATTTTCAGATTACAAAAACATGTATCTACCATTCATATTGCACTTGTATCACCACCTCTTCACCGAACTAGTGCACCTATACAATTTACCATTGTATTGGGTGTGTTGGGGACACAAGAAACTCTTTGTTATTTGGTTGCAGGGTTGCTTGAGAGAGACCATCTTCATCCTACGCCTCCCACGGATTGATAAACCTTAGGTCATCCACTTGAGGGAAATTTGCTACTGTCCTACAAACCTCTGCACTTGGAGGCCCAACAACGTCTACAAGAAGAAGGTTGCGTAGTAGACATCAAACAACAGGGAGGCACTGATAATCCCCAAGTGCAGGGAATCATCGTAGCAATTTCCAAAGGTGGAAGTGATGAGTATGGAGTGTCGAACCCACAAGGAGCTAAAGGTAAGATCAATATTCTCTCAAGCCCTATCTGCCACTAATACGACTCTACGTGCACCGAACGTTTGCTTCCAACTAGAAACGAGAAATAAAACTACGTTGTGGGTATGAAGAGGATAACTTCGCATGGTATCGGAGAGCTAAAATATAAAAGTAGGTGATGTTATCATAAAGTTAGAATATATTACTAAATATTGTAAATAGCGAGTTGGAATAATGGTGGATCGATGTGCAGAATTGTCCTAGGCAATCGTTAACAAGACCAATAGCCATCATTGCAATTTCATATGAGGGAGAGGCATAAGCTAACATACTTTCTCTACTTGGATCATATGCACTTATGATTGGAACTCTAGCAAGCATCCGCAACTACTAAAGATCATTAAGGTAAAACCCAACCATAGCATTAAAGCATCAAGTCCTCTTTATTCCCATATGCAACAATCCCTCTTACTCGGGTTTGTGTTACAGTCACTCACCAACCCACTATAAGCGAATCATGAACGTATTGCAACACCCTACAGCGGGAATCCCTCACGCTTGCGCGACACGGAGGGCACCATAGGACAGCACCAAAATAAAACATACAACTCGTACCAATCTATGTCATCAATCAACCCAAGGATAAAAAATATCTACTCAAAACATCATAGGATGGCAACACATCATTGGATCATAATATGTGGCATAAAGCACCATGTTCAAGTAGGGATTACAGCGGGGTGCGGGAGAGTGGACCGCGTAAAAGAGATGAGGATGGTGATGATGGTGGTGATGTTGATGAAGACGATCACTGTGGCGATGATTCCCCTCCCGATGGCACTCCGGCGCCACCGGAAGAGAGGAGGAGAGGTTCTCCCCCTTGTGCTTCCTCCTCCATGGCCTCCACCCTCTGGTCCTTGGCCTTCATGGTGATGATGGCCCCTCCGGGATACTCCTCCATGGCCACCGGTGATGATGGCCCCCTCCGGCAGGGTGCCGAAGAGGGCCTAGATTGACTTCTCGTGGCTACAGAGGCTTGCGGCGGCGGAACTTCCGATCTAGGTTTCTTTTTGGAAGTTTGGGTATATATAGAAGAGTTTTGCGTTGATTTCACGTCAGGGGGGTTTCCGGGCTGTCCACGAGGCAGGAGGCGCGCCCTAGGGGGGTGGGCGCGCCCCCCACCCTCGTGGACAGCCCGGGACTCTTCTGGCCTGCTTCTGGTACTCCGTGGGCTTCTTCTGGTCCAAAAATGATCTCCGTCAAGTGGCACGTCAATTGGACTCCGTTTGGTTTTCCTTTTCTGCGATACTCTAAAACAAGGAGAAAACAGAAACTGGCACTGGGCTCTAGGTTAATAGGTTAGTCCCAAAAATCATATAAAATATCATATAAATGCATATAAAACATCCTAGAAGGATAGTATAATAGCATGAATACTTCATAAATTATAGATACGTTGGAGACGTATCAGCATCCCCAAGCTTAATTCCTGCTTGTCCTCGAGTAGGTAAATGATAAAAGAAATAATTTATGAAGTGTGAATGCTAGCAAGTGCTTAAGTTTGATCAATGATAATTCCAATCACTTTTTGTAGCATCATTATATGTCATAACAATAGCTCATCTCATAAAACTTTTCATGATCAAGTAACAAGAAAATCACATGTTTAAAGTATAGATCATAAACTTTCTTGAAAACTAACAAACAATATTATCAGTCATCAAACAATTACAATTCATCGTATTTTCAGGAAGAGTCTATGTCAGAGCTTTGATTTAGCAAGTCCACATACTCAACTATAATTTAGTCTTTCATAATTGCTAACACTCACGCAATACTTGTGGTTATGGAGTTTTAATCGGACACAGAGAAAGATAGGGGCTTATAGTTTCGCCTCCCAGCCTTTTACCTCAAGGGTAATGTCAACAATAATAGCTCATGCTAACTTACATCCAATTAGATATATATATATCAGGATCCTTCCAACATCCTGTGCTTGCCAAAGGATAAAATGTAAAAAGGAAAGGTGAAGATCACCAAGACTCTTGCATAAGGTAGAAGATAAAAGTAAAAGATAGGCCCTTCGCAGAGGGAAGCAGAGGTTGCCATGCGCTTTCAGGGTTGGATGCACAAAATTTTAATGCGAAAGAACGTCACTTTATATTGCCACTTGTGATATGGACCTTTATTATGCGGTCCGTTGCTTTTATTTCTTCCACATCACAAGATCGTATAAAGCTTATTTCCTCCACACCAATCAATCATACATATTTAGAGAGCATTTTTTATTGCTTGCACTGATGACAACTTACTTGAAGGATCTTACTCAATCCATAGGTAGATATGGTGGACTCTCATGGCAAAACTGGTTTTAAGGGTATTTGGAAGCACAAGTAGTATCTCTACTTGGTGCAAAGAATTTGGTTAGCATGAGGGGGAAAGGCAAGCTCAACATGTTGGATGATCCATGACAATATACTTTATTTCAGATATAAGAAAACATAACCCATTACGTTGTCTTCCTTGTCCAACATCAACTCTTTAGCATGTCATATTTTAATGAGTGCTCCCAATCATAAAAGATGTCCAAGATAGTATATTTATATGTGAAACCTCTCTTCCTTCAATATTCTTTCATGAATTGTTCAAGTGAACAATTCTACGTTTGCTAACTTTCAATAAGTTTACTACCTATACTTATTATGTGTGAAGTCATTACTCCCCATGTTATAAGCATATGAAACATATATAAATTCAGGTTTATGACATTCAATTTATTCAACCATTTATTCATAGGATATACATGAAGCACATGAGTAAATGACAAACTACTCCAAAAGATATGAGTGAAGAACACTGAGTAGTCAAATAATTAACTAGCCATGGGAGGATTCTTTTTCATTCAATATTTCAGATCCAATGATTTATTCAAACAGCAAGTAAAATTGAAAATACGCTCCAAGCAAAACACATATCATGTGACGAATAGAAATATAGTTCCGAGTAAGGTATACCGATAGTTTTGAAGACGAAAGAGGGGATGCCTTCCGGGGCATCCCCAAGCTTAGGTACTTGAGTCTTCCTTGAATATTGCCTTGGGGTGCCTTGGGCATCCCCAAGCTTAGGGTCTTTCCACTCCTTATTCTCCTCATATCGATATCTCACCCAAAACTTGAAAACTTCAAACACACAAAACTTAACCAAACTTCGTGAGATAGGTTAGTATGATAAAGAGCAAACCATTCACTTTGGTACTGTCAAAGACAAGGTTCATAATTGTTCTCACACAATGCATACTGTACCATATCATTTCTACAATTTATATTGAGGAATATAAGTCATAGAAATTAGAAAACAAGCAAACTATGCAATGAAAACAGAATCTGTCAGAAACAGAACAATCTGTAATGATCTGAACATAAACCATACTTCTGCTACTCCAAAAATTATGAAATAAATTGGTGGAGGTGAGGAATTTGTCTATTAATCTTCTGCAAAAAGAATCAACTAAAAAAGCACTCTTCTGTAAAAAATGACAGCTAATCTCATGAGCGCAAAGTTTCTGTTTTTTACAGCAAGATCACATTAACTTTCACCCAAGTCTTCCCAAAGGGTCTTACTTGGCACTTTATTGAAACAAAAGCTATAAAACATGATTACTACAGTAGATTAATCATGTAGACGCACAAAAACAGTAAGGGTAAATATTGGGTTGTCTCCCGACAAGCGCTTTTCTTTAATGCCTTTAAGCTAGGCATGATGATTTCAATGATGCTCACATAAAAGATAAGAATTGAAACATAAAGAGAGCATCATGAAGAATATGACTAGCACAATTGATTCTAACCAACTTACTATGCCTAGGGATTTTGTGAGCACACAACTTATGGGAACAAGAATCAACTCGCATAGGAAGGCAAAACAAATATAACTTCAAAACTTTAAGCACATAGAGAGGAAACTTGATATTATTGCAACTCCTACAAGCATGTATTCCTCCCTCATAATAATTTCCAGTAGCATCATGGATAGCAACTTTGTTCTCATACTCAATTGGAACCTCTTCCGAAATAGTGGAATCATTACTAGCTAAAGTTGACACTCTTCCAAATCCACTTTCATAAATATCACACTAAGATTCAACACCCTCCAAAATAGTGGGATCACTAATTCCTAAAGTTGACACTCTTCCAAACCCACTTTAAATGATAGTATTATTCATACTCCAAAAGATATAAGTGAACTTCATGGAGCATTCTACAATTAACATAGACTAACCAATATCCAAGCTCAAAATGTATAAGTGAAGCACATGAAGCATTCTATAAAACCATACTCAAAAGATTTAAGTGAAGCACAAAGAGCAATTCTATAAGATCATACTTAAAAGATTTAAGTGAAGCACATGAAGTATTCTATAAATCAATGAAGGGCTATCTCATGCTAGCATGGTTCCTAACAAAAACACAAAGGACACAAATCATGTGAACAAAACAAAAAACCGAGGTATGCCGATAATTGTTGAAGAAGAAAGATGGGATGCCAACCGGGGCATCCCCAAGCTTAGATGCTTGAGTATCCTTTGAAATATTTACTTGGGGTGCCTTGGGCATCCCCAAGCTTGAACTCTTGCCTCTCTTTATTCTTCTCACATCGGTAACTCCTCGTTCTTCGAACACTTCATCCACAAAAACTTAACAAAAACTTTGTGAGATCCGTTAGTATAACAAAGAAAATCACTACTATAAGTACTGTTGCAAACCAATTCATATTTTATTTTTGCATTATATCTACTGTAATATAACTTTTCCATGGCTTAATCCACTGATAGAAATCGATAGTTTCATCAAAACAAGCAATCAATGCATCAAAAACAGAATCTGTCTTAAACAGGACAGTCTGTAGTAATCTGGAAGTTTACTATACTTGTGTAACTCCTAAAATTATGAACTAAATTTTACAATTTGATCAATTTGTACAGAAGTAATGTGCAAAAAGTTTCAGACCCATTTGACTTTCCAGTAAAAAATGTAAATTCACGCACTACAGCCAAAGTTTCTGTTTTTGTTCTGCACATAGTAAACAAGCAATCTAATCATCCTAAAACCAAAGCTTGGCACATTATTTTTATAATACAATGAATATATACAAGGGGATAATTATTTACAGAGAAACTTCCATGAAAAATTCTACATTGTTTCCATGAGCATGAACACAAGTGCTCAAGGTCGACCCTCACTTCTTCAATGCATAACTTTCCAATCGCTTCTCTTTTTGAAAAACTTTTTAGGCATGAAAGGCAAGTAATTTTTTTGTATTTTCATTATTTTAATTTTGTTTGTATGTTTCACCCACAACTAAACAGAAACAAAAAGGAAAAACAAAATCTACTTAGTGAAGAAAGCAAACAAGCACACACGAGAATATCAACCCCACGCTGTTGCTCCCCGGCAACGGCGCCAGAAAAGAGCTTGATAATCCCCAAGTGCAGGGAATCATCGTAGCAATTTCCAAAGGTGGAAGTGATAAGTATGGAGTGTCGAACCCATAAGGAGCTAAAGGTAAGATCAATATTCTCTCAAGCCCTATCTACCACTGATACGACTCTACGTGCACCGAACGTTTGCTTCCAACTAGAAACGATAAATAAAACTACGTTGTGGGTATGAAGAGGATAACTTTGCATGGTATCGGAGAGCTAAAATATAAAAGTAGGTGATGTTATCATAAAGTTAGAATATATTACTAAATATTATAAATAGCGAGTGTGGAATAATGGTGGATCGGTGTGCGGTATTGTCCTAGGCAATTGTTAACAAGACCAATAGTCGTCATTGCAATTTCATATGAGGGAGAGGCATAAGCTAACATACTTTCTCTACTTGGATCATATGCACTTATGATTAGAACTCTAGCAAGCATCCGCAACTACTAAAGATCATTAATGTAAAACCTAACCATAGCATCAAAGCATCAAGTCCTCTTTATTCCCATACGCAACACCCTCTTACTCGGGTTTGTGTTTCAGTCACTCACCAACCCACTATAAGCGAATCATGAACGTATTGCAACACCCTACAGCGGGAATCCCTCACGCTTGCGCGACACGGAGGGCACCATAGGACAGCACCAAAATAAAACATACAACTCGTACCAATCTATGTCATCAATCAACCCAAGGACAAAAGATATCTACTCAAAACATCATAGGATGGCAACACATCATTGGATCATAATCTGTGGCATAAAGCACCATGTTCAAGTAGGGATTACAATGGGGTGCGGGAGAGTGGACCGCGTAAAAGAGATGAGGATGGTGATGATGATGGTGATGTTGATGAAGACGATCACCGTGGCAATGATTCCCCTCCCGATGGCACTCCGGCGCCACCGGAAGAGAGGAGGAGAGGTTCTCCCCCTTGTGCTTCCTCCTCCATGGCCTCCACCCTCTGGTGCTTGGCCTTCATGGTGATGATGGCCCCTCCGGGATACTCCTCCATGGCCACCGGTGATGATGGCCCCCTCCGGCAGGGTGCCGGAGAGGGCCTAGATTGACTTCTCATGGCTACAGAGGCTTGCGGCGGCGGAACTTCCGATCTGGATTTCTTTCTTCAAGTTTGGGTATATATAGAAGAGTTTTGCGTTGATTTCACATTAGGGGGGTTTTCGGGCTGTTCACGAGGCAGGGGGCGCGCCGTAGGGGGGTGGGCGCGCCTCCCACCCTCGTGAGCAGCCCGGGACTCTTCTGGCCTGCTTCTGGTACTCCGTGGGCTTCTTCTGGTCCAAAAATGATCTCCGTCAAGTGGCACGTCAATTGGACTCCGTTTGGTTTTCCTTTTCTGCGATACTCTAAAACAAGGAGAAAACAGAAACTGGCACTGGGATCTAGATTAATAGGTTAGTCCCAAAATCATATAAAATATCATATAAATGCATATAAAACATCCTAGAAGGATAGTATAATAGCATGAATACTTCATAAATTATAGATACGTTGGAGACGTATCAGACACTGACGAAATTCTGCATCGGATCCGGAGCAAAGCATATGGGAAAACGAACCCAATCTACACATACTAGGGCTGTCCATGGATAACGTTGGACAATTCGAAAGAATCACGGTTATAAATATGCAAATGCGTGCATATGTGTAGATATAACCCTTTCGAATGGGAGACACATAGTGGTCACGCATACTAATGATTGAAGACACCTATAGCTAGCAAGTTTCATCGGCACGAAGACTGGAACAGAGCAAATGAAATGGGGAGGAGGAGATGTCATTTGTGCTCACCCACGAACGTAGGGGCGGAGCTCGTCGAACACTAGACCCTCGTAGCGACGAAAAAACTGCACATTTAAATCGAAAGATGAATAACATAGCAATTTTGTTTTTTCGTCAACCTAACTAAATATTTACAACAGGACGAGCGGGTTAGGGGGTTCCTAGGCGTCGATGGAACCCTAAATAGCAAGTATCATCGGTGCGAGATACATGTGGCGCTCGGCGTTGAACACTAGATCCACATCCCACAAGTGACGCCGGCGCCCGGCGTCCCGCGCGCAGCAATAGTTCTGGGGGCCGATGACGGCCGAACACCTTGGCGAATTTGTCTGGCAGCCTATGCGATGAGGATTAAAGCCAAGTTTTGAAACTTCAAAAAACCAAACCGACTTGAGTCACTTTGGGTGTTTCAAGTTACAACACTTGGCTTTTAATCGTCATCACAGAGGCTGCAAGACAAATTCGCAAAGGTGTTCGACCGCCATCGACCCAGAGAACTGTTGCTGCGGGACGCCGGACGCCAAGGTCACTTGTGGGATGTGGATATAGTGTTCGACACCGACGGCCACATGTATCTCACACCAACGATACTTGCTATTTAGGGTTCCATTGACGTCGAGGAACCCCCTAACCCGCTCGTCCCCGGGCGCCCTCTTGTATGGCAACACACGGTCTACGAGTCAGCACTCGGACCGGGGGATTCTCGGCATGGGCGTCGGGATCGGCGGGAGCCACTGGCTCCACCATCTATCCCCTCGACGACCGGTGATCCACGACCCTCTTCCTTTTTTTCCATTTCCCTCTTCTTCTACTTATTCTTCTTTTCAACTTTTTTCTTCTTCCAATTATCTAAACCTAAACCTATCACTAACCTAAACCTATTAATAACACCTAAACCTAAACACAAATAACAGTAGAAAAAACAAAAAAATCACCTTGGCTCCGATGGTGGTGGAGGAGGCAGCGGGCGCTGCGGCGGCGGGGCAACGAGCCTGGGCGGGCCGGGCGCTGAGGCGGCGGGGGCGGTGAGGTGGCAGCGTTCGGCGACGGCGTCGGCGAGGCGAGGCAGAGGCCTCGGGCGGCGACGCGCGGGGGCGAAGGAGGGGCGAGAAGGCGACGGGCGAGGCGAGGAGAAGGCGGTAACGGGCGGGGCGGCGCTCGGGACGGCGGATGGCGGCGGGGCGCGTCAGGGCACGACCCAATCTAGAACTGGATCGGGGGGTGCGGCGCCGGGGCGGTGGGGGCGGGGCGGCGGTGCGGGAGGGAGAGAGGGGTGGGGCGCGGGCGCCGGCCCTATTTCACTTAGGTCACAGCTCTTTGCCGTCTGCTAGCAGACGACAAAGAACCTACCTAGTTGGGTGGGGCCGGGGGAAACGGCCGTTAAAACGGCCACTTTCTTTGCCGTCTGCTAGCTGACGGCAGGTCGTGCTCGATAGTGCGCCACCCACCCTCTTTGCCGTCTGCTCTACGCTGTCAGCTCGCAGACAGCGAAGAGCAGGCTGACGGCAAACACCCTCTTTGTCGTCCGCTCTTTCTTTGCCGTCAACTTTCTTTAAACTGGTGGCAAAGACCTTCTTTGTCGTCAACTAGCGGACGACAAAGAGCTAGCTGACGGCAAAGATCCTGATTTCAGTAGTGCGTGGTGCATGCTGGTTGGCCGCGGTGAGAAACTTTTTGATTTTCTTTTTGGAGATTATTTTGAAAGATGGAAGTGAGATTTTTTTTTTTGAGAAAAGTTTGTGTTGGAGATTATTTTTGGAAGTGTCATTTTTCCTTTTTCATTTTGAGAAAAGTTTTTTAGGCCTTTTCTCTCTTTTTTGAGATGGGTGTGATGTCCATGTTTTGGTTTGAGTTTTTTTTGGTAGATGGAAGTTTTTTCTTTTTCTGTTTGAGTAAAGTCTTTTAGGATTTTTTTTCTTTTCTTTTTGAGATGGATGTAATGTCCATGCGATATGAGAACGTTTTTTTTTTACTTTGAGATGAAGATGAGGTTTTTTTAGAATAACAGATCCTGTTCAAGGAAGGTCGTTTTTTTTTCTTTGAGAGGGAAAAATGTGCACAACTTCTTTTTAAGAGGCCCGCAATGGCTGGCCCCAACCACTAGTACATATCATCTTGCTCATCGTCATATGGTTGGATCCTAATGATCTTTATCATAAACATCATCATTACCCTCACCATAGATATCACATCCCTCGTTGGGTTTTGGAATTTTTGGAATTTTTTTGGATTTTGCTCTTTTATTAAGAAGAGGTTTTGAATTTCTCTCAATTTCAAACTTCAAATGAAACTTAAACATTATGCATGCTATGTACAGCTACTCTAGTACACTACGAGTAACTAGGGTTGTGACAAAATATCTGTTACAACTACTCCCTCTAATCCAAAATAAGTGTCATGGCTTTAGTTCAAATTTAAACTAAAGCTGAATTAAAGCCACGTCATTTTTTTTGGATCGGAGGGAGTACCTTTTTTTAGATTGAAAGGTAGTGCTCCTACTGGTTGCTCGGGAAAAAAAGGACAAGATCCACCCATTCAAACGAATTTTCCCGCCATCTTCCACTAAATCCTTCTTCTTGAGCGCCGGGTCACTAATTCCTGAACACTCTCATATGCGTTGAATTTGCATCAACCCAACGGACATAGATAAGTGAACCAAGAAACTAGGTATCACGTCTTCTTTAAACCTCAGGGCCTCCTCCTCATAGAAACTTCATCACCATTAACTTGTTTAAACTTCAGGATACAAAATAAAGCTGCCACTGAAGTATGATGACAATTACTACAGTAGTTGGCCATAATCAGCGAATGGTCCCATGCCCACCGTTTCCACTTCCAAATCACAAAAGCATCAACGAGCCCATGAATGAATATACAAAATGCCAGCACATAGAGTCGAGGCATGTCTCAAGCTAACAATTCTCTGGAAACGATGTAGACCATCATCTTCAGTTTCCCCTTGTTTTTCATCAGCTCGAAGAGGCAGATGTCAGGCCGTTCTCGCTCGCAAAAGAAGTCCAGCCTCCACTTATCCTCAGCGCACCTTTGTGGTCGCGCATCACGCCATGCCATTGCTGAAGCACCAAATTACGATCTCCTTTTCGAAGGTATTTGGCAGCGTACTCCGTGCCAAAGGTCTGTCAATGTACACGCAGAATATTGAACAGGTTAGAATAACATGAAAGCCAAACTTGGAATTTTGTAGAGGAATAGTACTAGTTGATAGAACAAAACTGTTGTACAGATATCCAAATTTCTCTTGATACAAAGGATGACTGGTTGAAACATAACTCTTGGTAATCTAAAATTCGGTAAAACTACCATGCATCATATTTCTTTTTGCGACAACTACTGCTGCTGCTGCTGCTATGCTACTACTGTACATCCATGGCCGCAACGCAAATTGCCTTAGAGACGTTTATATGGATGATTTTTCTGCAAATGAAATTACTGTTAACTCAACATGAGAAAAAATATATTTTTCTAGACTTACTAGTGAGACGCGGACATTGGTCTTGGTCATGACTGCCACGTAAATGGGCAGATCTGATGCAATGGCTCCAACTTTCTCCAAAACTATCTTGTCCTGCACTTCCGTTAGTTCGGCACCCATTGCCATCATGTAGGGGTTCTGTACCATCATGATCAGGATACTTCTTACTTATCCGATGTTCGTCATAACCCGAAGAGAAGGTTTCTTCATCTGGAAAGTTTTCATATTAATCAAGACAGAAAAGATACAAACTCTTGGCATGGTAATAAACTAATAATTGTGTGATACTAGCATACCGTCTTTTGGTTCCTCCTTAATACACAATGTTGGGGTATTCTTTGTGCTTGGCAAACCACGTTTTGAGATATTTTCACTTGACGGATGATCAATAGTCGCTTTGCGAAACAGATGGACAATCACTTTAAATGTTCTACCCTTACAATTCGGCATGGGCTGAAAGACACACAGATCTCCCTCCAGTAAATGATTGTCACGAACAAAGCCACAATCATAAAGACTGCAATGACCTCCATTAGATTTTACATGGAACTCGCAGTACCATTTCTTGCTCTGCTCAGGCAGTTGTAGTTTGATAGTCTGATTTTTGCGAGGAAAGTGTGCGAGTGCGTAATCCTTGGGAATTACCTGATCACAGAAAGGTGCAGAATGTGAAACTGATCCAAGTTTTAATCACGAGCATTAATACTGTAATAAAAGTGAGATCCCCCAGATAGCATGATTTCCAATGTAAAGCACGCTGATATGTTACAACCACAACAAAAGAAAAATTGACCAAGTAAACTGAATCTACAATGAGCGATCATCTTTCTCTATTTTGGTCATTTTTACTTCAAAAGGGTAACAAATGACAAATGTATATATATGGAAGTAGTTATAAGGCATACAATTAACTTCTTATTCATGGGGATTCATACGATTAACTTAATATTACCACATCAGGATATGGTTTCGCACTGGGCTTCGTCATCATAGCCACAAGCGAAGGCATTTCAGGTTGAATTTCCTGGACAAGTTCAACTATATTGGCGTCATCTTCTTCTGTTACATAGCACTTCCCTGATAACACATAAAGAGGCGTTGGGAGCGTGTGATCATCGGATTCAGACGACTCATGCTCATAAGGACTGTCTTCTCCTGTAAAATAGTTTCGAGAGTAAGGGTAACTGCAGTAAGATGGTAGTTACCATATAATGTGATCAAAAGTTAAAAGTCAGTGGTAAAGTTAACCTGACGAATCCTCCGAAGGTTAGGATATTGCTTCTTTCTTTGCTCGTTTTCTACGGTGGCCTGAGCTTCCACTCTGGCAATCATCTGATTGTCGTCTTGCTGACGAATGAGTATTACCATCACTGAAACTGGTTGAAATGTCCGTAGAATTTGTGCTTGGTTCTTGATCACTAATATTGGTCAGTATGCGAGCACAGGAAAACACTTTCTCACAACCACTACAATCAAAGACCACGACCTTGAAGCGACAATTTCCACGGTATCGGAACATCAACGAGTCACTTTCTACAATATGATTGGCGTCGACAAACGCCTCCCACCCAGATCGGAGCACCCAGATCGGAGCACTGTTTTGTTCCTTCGCTCAGTAATTCGGACATCGTACACATTACCATTTGGGGCTTCTAGTTCAATGGTTCCTGACAGCTTCCACGCGAAATAGTTCACGAATCTCTCTGGTATGACCTGCAAAAATATTAGTTTGCCGGAAATATTAGTTCTAGTTTCAGAAATGTCTTATTGCTACCAATTCAGTTATCAAGGCCACCCACCACTGAGCTTACCATGCTATGGGTAGAGTTTCTGTCCATGTGGGTGAAGAAACACTTGACCTTTCCATGCAAATGAGTCCAGTATCTCTTGCAGCACTCACAGGAATTCCTCATCTCGCCGCCTATCAATGTCCTGTAAGCAGAAAAAATACAGACCGTGAAAGATGGCACTGCCAGCGAAAGAAAATCTTGTTGCCCTCTACACCAATTTTGATTTACAACTTTACTCTGCAACTGCCCATCAAGTTACCTGGCTTAACGAGAGAGAAACCTGTAGCTTCTCACTGTAGAAAGCCCCGAAAGTTTCCTTCACCTAAGCAGCGGCAGAATCTTGTTGAAGCACAGCAAAAAGGACTGAAACAACAGAAGCAAAATGAACATGCAGGGAAGAGATGCAGAAAAGGCTAAGCAGGAAACAAAACCGAAGGACCTGCCGCAATGCCGGGCGGAAGGGACTTGTTGCTCCAGGTCCAGGGGGAGGTGTTCCGTGGAGCGCAAATCCTGAAAACACCACGTCCTGAGAACCAAGCAGGGGAAGGCGGAGGGAGAGAGGTTGAACTCCAGGGGGAGGAGAAGAACCAGGCTCAACCACCAAACGGATGTGTGCGGTGCTGTAGGATGCCGTGATTTGCCCTGTCATCCTCGTCTATGCGACTCTGATATGACTACTCTGTGGCAGGCACTGTATCACGCGTCTAGCCGTCCAGTCGTAGACTTGTAGGCCTGTCTTGGAGAAGCGGGAGGTTGGTCAAAAAGTTGGCAAAAATAAGGTTGGCGCAGACTACGAGGTAGATAGGGTGTTTGGGTTTCATTCATTTACTAGATCATTATGGCCCGCGTTCGCTGCCCCCGTCTATTTTTACAAATAAATGATATGTACTTCTATAAGTATAGACGTGGAAAATGAAAGTTAAATAGGTCTGTAGCAAAAGAATATGTTGCACATTTTAAGCTTGGCTATTTCTTATTATCGATGTCACTGGATGCATTTCTATAGTAGTAAGAAAAATATATTGAAATAGACTTGGCAAGCATGCATTCCATCAATCCACAAACCACACCAAATGCTTCTTCATGAGATTTTATTTCCGCAAGGACACACACATTTTCAGGAAAAGAGATCAATTGCAACCTTTTCATGACTTGTGACAAGGAATGACTAAATTTGGTGACAAATTATGCACAGAAATAACATGAACAATTGTAAGGCTTTTATTACCTTTTGTGACCATGCTGCATCCTGGTCCTCGTCCTTCCTCCTTTCCTCTAATCTTGAAGAGTGGTGGCAGCAACGCACCAATGGTTTGCCCAAGGCATGAAAGCGCATGGGTGGTTAAGTCAGAAGTTAAACAAAATAGCTTATGATGAAGCACTACCTATTATGATCTTGCAAGTGCAGACGAAGCAATACCTACATAGGTAGTCAAATTTTAACTGCATCAATTAGAGTATAATCGTATCTATTTTTTCAATAGATGCAAGGCTTCAGTTTTGGTTACCCAAACTGAAATATTTAACTATACTGAATAATAAAACAAGCATACTTTAAAAAATGCTCCAGGATTTACTGCATGAAGCTGTCATTGCCCAACGTTAAAAAATACTAAGTTGTACCCGTACATCTTCAAACAGTTTTTTCCTTAAAAAATGCGATGATACACATTAGATGGGAGCAGTGAGCAGCTATATCCAAGCCACGGCAAGAAAGAATCATCACGCATCCATGGTGAAAACGGTAGAAGGTAATCTTCTTTCAATATAGCTACATCGGCTGAGGGAAACCACAAAAAAAACACGGAACGAACTCACGATTTATGAGTTAGGATTTGGACAAAACAAAGCAAAGAGAAGGGCAGGCATCTAGAACCGAACGATATATAAGAAATCAACCGCATTATTGCCTTCATATCCTTCTCGCGTTGCTGATGCTGCCCTCACGGCGTTGTAGCGGGGGAGGAAAACGGGTGCATGGCTACGGTTAGGACCTGGCCGCGGCGGCCCACCCATGGTTCGCCTGAGGAGACATGGTCAGAGGGGAATGATGGGGGCGGTGGCGGTGACGGCGGCAGCGGCGAGACGGAGGTTCGTGGATGAGCGAAGCAGAGAGACATGGGAATGAAGCGACCCCCTGCGCGCAGCCGCCGCCGAGACGAACAGACTCGTGGGGATTGGAATTGATTGGGGATAGGTTTTTTGTTTTTTCTGAGAGAGATAAACGGTTCGGGAGTTTGCTGTTATTGGGCCTATGGGCGCCTTTGACTGTCGGGCCTGATTAAGGAGATAACTCCCAGTTCGGCCTGCGGAGCCAGTTATCGTGGGCCGAGCAGGTCGCGCGATTTGAGAGGTTAAGGCCTCGTTCGCTTCAAAGGATTCTAAACCATAGGAAAAATTAGAAGCGTAGGAACAAGGAAGCCTTGTAGGTACAACTAGCATGCCCGCGCGGCGACACGCCGCGCCTGTTGATATATTATGTAATAAATTCAGTTTCCTTTATAGGTAATTAAATCAGCTGCCAATATGGTACAACTTTTATTTGTCCAGCAAAAGAAAAAAAGATATAGACACTTGAGACGTTAAACCTGGTTAGTTGAAAATATTATGGCTCATTATAAAAGTTCCATGAGCCATAGGAGAGCATGGAAAAATGCAAAGGAAAAGAAAATATGAACGGTGAAGATAACCTCTGAGAGGGATATGAACCAAAGGAAAAGAAAATATGTCACAAACTGATACATAGAAGCATCTTGTTCAATCATATTCGCTTAGAATGGACATAAATAAATAACCACACTGTCTAGATTACAACATGACAAAAAATGTATCTACCCAGAACAGGAAGTTACATAACCAACTTCCGTCAAGAGACATTTTTGTTCCGTGAAGCTGAACATGGCGTTGTAACGATCTAGAACTAAAAGAAACACACTTCTCTCAACTTAGATTCACTCGTCCACATATCAAAGAAGATGACCATCAATACCACAATGCGTCGAGTCAAAAATAAGCATATGCAATGTGGGCATGCATACTCATCTTACACCGAGTATCGATACAGTTAGACCTAAACTGGTTAAGAGTACAATTTTTAAGGTCACAACAGGATGACAAAGAAAATGTTGCAATAACAGGTTCAGATGAAGCATTATTGTTCATAAAATAAAACAAAAATATTTGAAATCCTAATAGATAAAATAAATCCACTGTTCTGGCTCTTTGCATTGGTAGTTTTCCACAGTGCCACTTACCTACATCAACCATATAGTTTAGCGCGAGCTGCATCTTCCAGAGAAAATATGCATATATTGGCAGTGCTAGTTACAGAAAAAGCTGGAAACAATACTCTGCACCTTCAGTTCGAGAGGTTTTTCAGAAACCATCGAAGTCAAGCTGTTGTTGAGAAGCATGTTCAGCTAACACAATCTAAATTCCTTTTCCTCCTAACACAATCCTAATCCACGTAAAATGATCAAACTATATAGCAGTATGTTCTAGGAAACTACAAGAAAAGCTTGATAACTATTGGAAGATATCCTAATACTGTAAGGTGTAATAGTGTAGAAGTTCTGCACAAAACATGCGTTGCTCTAGGATTAAGGCAGTCCACGGAGTGGGAGAACTAACTCATTGCGATGATCAGTTTTAGTAAGTAGTAGCATTTTCGTACATGATGAAGGAATTAGGAGAACATACTCACAATAGAAGGTCCTTTGATTGTATCACCTGTGCCCAAAAGAAATATTTAATTGTATCACATGTGTGCGATATGCGGAAACGCCTTGTCCTCGGTGCGAGGGGGCGTGGTACGTGTTATAGGCAGGGGCGCAATAACCCTGTAGCGCATACATGAGATCTTACAGGGGACTTGGAGAGGAAGGGATAGAGTAGGTTACAATAAATAGATATCAACTAACTACCTAGCTTATCTCCTGGTGAACTCCTGGTGCGCATGAGAGAGGTAACGTGACAGGTTGACAGGTTGTTTGACACCCTCCCTTAATCACAACTTCATCAAGTTGAGATTATGTTTGAAATCTTCAAAGCTTCTAGTGGGCAAAGGTTTTGTGAACCCATCTGCAATTTGATCTCTGGAGTGCACAAAACGAATCTCAAGTTGCTTCTCGGCAACCCTTTCTCTCACAAAGTGAAAGTCTATCTCAATGTGCTTTGTCCTGACATGAAACACTGGATTAGCAGAGAGATAGGTAGCACCTAGATTATCAAACCATAAACATGGAGGTTGAGTGCCTCTAACACCAAGTCCCCTCAAAATGGATTGTAGCCAGATAATCTCTGCTGTTGCATTTGCCAGTGCCTTATATTCTGCCTCTATACTGGATCTAGAGACTGTAGCTTGCTTTCTTGCACACCATGATATTAAGTTGGGACCAAAAAATACTGCAAAACCACCAGTAGACCGCCTATCATCCAGGCAACCTGCCCAATCAGAATCTGAAAAGGCACTTACAAGTGTAGATGGTGACTTACTGAAATTGAGACCAACATTAAGAGTGGTCTTGACATATCGAACAATCCGTTTTGCAGCAGTCAAATGAACTGTGGTGGGTGCATGAAGGAATTGGCAAACTTTGTTGACAGCAAAAGAAATATCAGGCCTAGTAAGTGTTAAATATTGATGTGCACTTACTAGGCTTCTGTACCTTGTACTATCATCTTGACTTAGAGGCTGCCCTTCTGTTAGGGACAATTTTTTTGAACTTGACAAAGGAGTAGGTGAGGGTTTACAACCTTGCAGACCAGATTTCTTTACCAGATCTGCTGCATACTTTTCCTGAGAGAGATGAAGTCCATCCTCATGCTTCTTTACCTCAATCCCTAGGAAATAGTGCAAGTCTCCAAGATCCTTAAGAGCAAACTCAGTGCTGAGATCCTTTAACAGTCCTGTAATGGCCTCATCTGATGAACTCGTGACAATAATATCATCAACATATATGAGTACAAATATGTATGTATTGTACTTGTTGTAAATGAACAGTGAGGTGTCAGACTTAGAAGGAGCAAAGCCAAGTGTTTGCATTTTGTGCTTAGGCGTGAGTACCATGCCCTTGGAGCTTGTTTCAACCCATACAGTGACTTGTCAAGTTTGCACACATACGAAGGTTTATTTTTGTTCACAAACCCAGGAGGTTGCTTCATGTACACTTCCTCTTCCAGAACACCATGGAGGAACGCGTTCGGCACGTCTAGCTGTATCAGACTCCAACCCCTGGAAACAGCAATGGACAAAACAAGACGAATAGTGGCAGCTTTCACAACAGGACTAAACGTGTCCTCATAGTCTATGCCATACCGTTGTTTAAAGCCCTTTGCAACGAGTCTAGCTTTGTAACGATCAATTGTTCCATCAGATTTTCTTTTAATTCTGAATACCCACTTGCAATCAATAAATTTTTTACCTTGTTTTGGGGGAACCAAATGCCATGTTTTATTTTTCTGCAATGCTACAAATGTTGGGGAACGTAGCAGAATTCAAAATTTTCTACGCATCACCAAGATCAATCTATGGAGTAATCTAGCAACGAGGGGAAGGGGAGTGCATCTACATACCCTTGTAGATCGCGAGCGGAAGCGTTCAAGAGAACGGGGTTGATGGAGTCGTACTCGTCGTGATCCAAATCACCGATGATCCTAGCGCCGAACGGACGGCACCTCCGCGTTCAACACATGTACGGAGCAGCGACGTCTTCTCCTTCTTGATCCAGCAAGGGGGGAGGAGAGGTTGATGGAGATCCAGCAGCACGACGGCGTGGTGGTGGAAGTAGCGGGATCCCAACAGGGCTTCGCCAAGCACTAACGGGAGGGAGAGGTGTCACGGGAGGGAGAGGGAGGCGCCAGGGGCTAGGATATTGCTGCCCTCCCTCCCCCCCCCACTATATATAGGGCCAAGGGAGAGGGGGGCGCAGCCTTGGCCCTTCCTCCAAGGAAGGGTGCGGCCAGGGAGGAGTCCTTCCTCCCCAAGGCACCTCGGAGGTGCCTTCCCCCTTTAGGACTCTCCCCTTTTCTCATCTCTTGGCGCATGGGCCTCTTGGGGCTGGTGCCCTTGGCCCATATAGGCCAAGGCGCACCCCCTACAGCCCATGTGCCCCCCCGGGGCTGGTGGACCCCCTTGGTGGACCCCCGGACCCCTTTCGGCACTCCCGGTACAATACCGATAAAGTGCGAAACTTTTCCGGCGACCAAAATAAGACTTCCCATATATAAATCTTTACCTCCGGACCATTCCGGAACTCCTCGTGACGTCCAGGATCTCATCCGGGACTCCGAACAACTTTCGGGTTACCGCATACTAATATCTCTACAACCCTAGCGTCACCGAACCTTAAGTGTGTAGACCCTACGGGTTCGGGAGACAAGCAGACATGACCGAGACGACTCTTCGGTCAATAACCAACAGCAGGATCTGGATACCCATGTTGGCTCCCACATGCTCCTCGATGATCTCATCAGATGAACCACGATGTTGAGGATTCAATCAATCCCGTATACAATTCCCTTTGTCTATCGGTATGTTACTTGCCCGAGATTCGATCGTCGGTATCCCGATACCTTGTTCAATCTCGTTACCGGCAAGTCTCTTTACTCGTTCCGTAACTCACATCATCCCGTGATTAACTCCTTGGTCACATTGTGCACATTATGATGATGTCCTACCGAGTGGGCCCAGAGATACCTCTCCGTTTGCACGGAGTGACAAATCCCAGTCTCGATTCGTGCCAACCCAACAAACACTTTCGGAGATACCTGTAGTGCACCTTTATAGCCACCCAGTTACGTTGTGACGTTTGGTACACCCAAAGCATTCCTACGGTATCCGGGAGTTGCACAATCTCATGGTCTAAGGAAATGATACTTGACATTAGAAAAGCTCTGAGCAAACGAACTACACGATCTTGTGCTAGGCTTAGGATTGGGTCTTGTCCATCACATCATTCTCCTAATGATGTGATCCCGTTATCAACGACATCCAATGTCCATGGTCAGGAAACCGTAACCATCTATTGATCAACGAGCTAGTCAACTAGAGGCTTACTAGGGACATGGTGTTGTCTATGTATCCACACATGTATCTGAGTTTCCTATCAATACAATTCTAGCATGGATAATAAACGATTATCATGAACAACGAAATATAATAATAACCAATTTATTATTGCCTCTAGGGCATATTTCCAACAGTCTCCCACTTGCACTAGAGTCAATAATCTAGTCCACATCACCATGTGATTAACACTCATAGGTCACATCACCATGTGACCAACATCTAAAGAGTTTACTAGAGTCAACAATGTAGTTCACATCACTATGTGATTAACACTCAATGAGTTCTGGTTTGATCATGTTATGCTTGTGAGAGAGGTTATTAGTCAACGGGTCTGAACCTTTCAGATCCGTGTGTGCTTTACGAATATCTATGTCATCTTGTGGATGCTACCACGTGCTACTTGGAGCCATTTCAAATAATTGCTCTACTATACGAATCCGGTTTACTACTCAGAGTCATCCGGATTAGTGTCAAAGTTCGCATCGACGTAACCCTTTACGACGAACTACTTTTCACCTCCATAATCGAGAAAATTCCTTAGTCCACTAGATACTAAGGATAAGTTCGACCGCTGTTATGTGATCCATTCCCGGATCACTATTGTACCCCTTGACCAACTCATGGCAAGGCACACTTCAAGTGCGGTACACAGCATAGCATACTATAGAGCCTATGTCTAAAGCATAGGGGACGACCTTCGTCCTTTCTCTCTCTTCTGCTGTGGTCAGGTCTTGAGTCTTACTCAATACTCACACCTTGTAACACAGCCAAGAACTCCTTCTTTGCTGATCTATTCTGAACTCTTTCAAAATCATGTCAAGGTGTGCGTTCTTTGAAAGTATCATCGGGCATCTTGATCTATCTATATAGATCTTGATGCCCAATATGTAAGCAGCTTTATCCAGGTCTTCCTTTGAAAAACTCCTTTCAAACAACCCTTTATGCTTTCCAGAAATTCTACATCATTTCGGATCAACAATATGTCATTCACATATACTTATCAGAAATGTTGTAGCGCTCCCACTCACTTTATTGTAAATACAAGTTTCTAACAAACTTTGTATAAACCCAAAAACTTTGATCACTCCATCAAAGCGTATATTCTGACTCCGAGATGCTTGCTCTAGTCCATGGAAGGATCGCTGGAGCTAGCATACCTTTTAGCATCCTTAGGATCGACAAAACCTTTCTGATTGTATCACATACAACCTTTCCTTACGAAAACTGGTAAGGAAACTTGTTTTGACATCCATCTGCCAGATTTCATAAATGCAGCTAATACTAACATGATTCCGACGGACTTAAGCATCGCTACGGATGAGAAAATCTCATCGTAGTCAACTCCTTGAACTTGTGGAAATACTCTTTGCCACAAGTCGAGCTTCATAGACGGTAACATTACCGTCCACGTCCGTCTTCTTCTCAAAGATCCATTTATCTCGGATTTCATGGCTTCTAACCATTTGTCGGAATATGGGCCCACCATCGCTTCTCCATAGCTCGTAGGTTCAGTATTGTCCAACAACATGACATCTCAGACAGGATCACGTACCACTCTGAAGTAGCACGCATCCTCGTCGTCCTACGAGGTTTGGTAGTGACTTGATCCGAAGTTTCATGATCACTATCATAAGCTTCCACTTCAATTGGTGTAGGTGCCACAGGAACAACTTCCTGTGCCCTGCTACACACTAGTTGAAGCGACGGTTCAATAACCTTATCAAGTCTCCACCATCCTCCCACTCAATTCTTTCGAGAGAAACTTTTCCTCGAGAAAGGACTCGTTTCTAGAAGCAATTACTTTTGCTTCCAGATCTGAAATGGGAGGTATACCCAACTGTTTTGGGTATTCTATGAAGATGCATTTATCCGCTTTGGGTTCGAGCTTATCAGCCTGAAACTTTTTCACATAAGCGTCGCAGCCCCAAACTTTTAAGAAACGACAACTTAGGTTTCTCTAAACGGTGTCGTCTCAACGGAATTGCGTGGTGCCCCTTTTAAAGTGAATGCGGTTGTATCTAATGCCTAACCCATAAATGATAGTGGTAATTCGATAAGAAACATCATGGTATGCACCATATCCAATAGGGTGCAGTTATGTTGTTCGGACACACCATCACACTATGGTGCTCCAAGCGGTATTAGTCGTGAAACAATTTCCACAATGTCTTAATTGTGTGCCAAACTCGTAACTCAGATATCTCTATGATCATATCATAGACATTTTATCCTCTTGTCACGACGATCTTCAACTTCACTCTGAAATTACTTGAACCTTTCAATAATTCAGACTTGCGTTTCATCAAGTAAATACACTCAGCATCTACTCAAATCATCTGTGAAGTAAGTACATAACGATATCCACTGCATGCCTCAGCACTCATTGGGCTGCACACATCAAAAATGTATTACTTCCAATAAGTTGCTCTCTTGTTCCATCTTACTGAAAACGAGGCCTTTCAGTCATCTTGCCCATGTGGTATGATTTGCATGTCTCAAGTGATTCAAAATCAAGTGAGTCCAAACGATCCATCTGCATGGAGTTTCTTCATGCATATATACCAATAGACATGGTTCGCATGTCTCAATCTTTTCAAAAAACGACTGAGTCCAAAGATCCATCTACATGGAGCTTCTTCATGCGTTCTATACCAATATGACTCAAATTGCAGTGCCACAAGTATGTGGAACTATCATTACTATCTTATATCTTTTGGCATGAACATGTGTATCACTACGATCGAGATTCATTTTAGGTGCAAGACCATTGAAGGTATTATTCAAATAAACAGAGTAACCATTATTCTCCTTAAATGAATAACCGAATTGCGATAAACATAATCCAATCATGCTCAACGCAAACACCAAATCTCGATGGTAGAGGGAGCATGCGATGCTTGATCACATCAACCTTGGAAACACTTCCAACACATATCGTCATCTCACCTTTAGCTAGTCTCCGTTTATTCCGCAGCTTTTATTTTGAGTTACTAACACTTAGCAAGCGAACTGGTATCTAATACCCTGGTGCTGCTAGGAGTACTAGTAAAGTACACATTCATATAATGTATATCCAATATACTTCTGTCAACCTTGCCTGCCTTCTCATCTACCAAGTATCTAGGGTAGTACTGCTTCAGTGACCGTTCCTCTCATTACAGAAGCACTTAGTCTCGGGTTTGGGTTCAACCTTGGGATTCTCCACTAGAGCAGCAAACGACTTGCTGTTTCATGAAGTATCCCTTTTGCCCTTGCCCTGCTTAAACTAGTGGTTTTACTAACCATCAACAATTGATGCTCCTTCTTGATTTCTACTCTCGCGGTGTCAAACATCACGAATAGCTCAAGGATCATCATAACTATCCCTGATATGTTATAGTTCATCACGAAGCTCTACTAGCTTGGTGGCAGTGACTATGGAGAACTATCACTATCTCATCTGGGAGATTAACTCCCACTCGATTCAAGCGATTGTGGCACTCAGACAATCTGAGCACACGCTCAACGATTGAGCTTTTCTCCCTTAGTCTGCAGGTTCAAGAAACTTGTCAGAGGTCTCATACCTCTTGACATGGGCACTAGTCCGAAATCCCAATTTCAGTCTTCAGAACATCTCATATGTTCTGCGACGTTTCAAAAACCGTCTTTGGTGCCACAATTCTGAACCGTTAGCATTACTCACTGAACTATCACGTAGTCATCAAAACGTGTATGTCAGATGTTTCGTAACATCTACAGACGACGCTGAGGTTCAGCACGCCGAGCGGTGCATTAAGGACATAAGCCTTCTGTGCAGCAATGAGGACACTCCTCAGTTTACGGACCCAGTCCGCATAATTGCTACTATTAACTTTCAACTAAATTTTCTCTAGGAACATATCTTAAACAGTAGAACTAAAGCGCAAGCTATGACATAATTTGCAAAGACCTTTTGACTATGTTCATGATAATGAAGTTCATCTGATTAATGAACTCCCACTCAGATAGACATCCCTCTAGTCATCTAAGTGATACATGATCCGAGTCAAACTAGGCCGTGTCCGATCATCACGTGAGACGGACTAGTCATCATCGGTGAACATCTCCATGTTGATCGTATCTACTATACGACTCATGTTCGACCTTTCGGTCTCTTGTGTTCCGAGGCCATGTCTGTACATGCTAGGCTCGTCAAGTCAACCTAAGTGTTTCGCATGTGTTCCGAGGCCATGTCTGTACATGCTAGGCTCGTCAACACCCGTTGTATTCGAACGTTAGAATCTATCACACCCGATCATCACGTGGTGCTTCGAAACAACGAACCTTCACAATGGTGCACAGTTAGGGGGAACACTTCTCTTGAAATTTTAGTGAGGGATCATCTTACTTACTACCGTCGTTCTAAGCAAATAAGATGCATAACATGATAAACATCACATGCAATCAAATAGTGACATGATATGGCCAATATCATTTTGCTCCTTTGATCTCCATCTTCGGGGCACCATGATCATCTTCGTCACCGGCATGACACCATGATCTCCATCATTGTGTCTTTATGAAGTTGTCACGCCAACGATTACTTCTACTTCTATGGCTAACGCGCTTAGCAATAAAGTAAAGTAATTTACATGGCGTTATTCAATGACACGCAGGTCATACAAAAAATAAAGACAACTCCTATGGCTCCTGCCGGTTGTCATACTCATCGACATGCAAGTCGTGATCCCTATTACAAGAATATGATCAATCTCATACATCACATATATCATTCATCACATCTTCTGGCCATATCACATCACATAGCACATGCTGCAAAAACAAGTTAGACGTCCTCTAATTGTTGTTGCAAGTTTTTACGTGGCTTGTATAGGTTTCTAGCAAGAACGTTTCTTACCTACGTAAAACCACAACGTGATATGCCAATTTCTATTTACCCTTCATAAGGACCCTTTTCATCGAATCCGTTTCGACTAAAGTGGGAGAGACAGACACCCGCTAGCCACCTTATGCATCTAGTGCATGTCACTCGGTGGAACCTGTTTCACGTAAGCGTACGTGTAAGGTCGGTCCGGGCCGCTTCATCCCACAATGCCGCCGAAACAAGATAAGACTAGTAGCGGCAAGAAGAATTGACAACATCTACGCCCACAACTTCTTTGTGTTCTACTCGTGCATAGAAACTACGCATAGACCTAGCTCATGATGCCACTGTTGGGGAACGTAGCAGAAATTCAAAATTTTCTACGCATCACCAAGATCAATCTATGGAGTAATCTAGCAACGAGGGGAAGGGGAGTGCATCTACATACCCTTGTAGATCGCGAGCGGAAGCGTTCAAGAGAACGGGGTTGATGGAGTCGTACTCGTCGTGATCCAAATCACCGATGATCCTAGCGCCGAACGGACGGCACCTCCGCGTTCAACACACGTACGGAGCAGCGACGTCTTCTCCTTCTTGATCCAGCAAGGGGGGAGGAGAGGTTGATGGAGATCCAGCAGCACGACGGCGTGGTGGTGGAAGTAGCGGGATCCCAACAGGGCTTCGCCAAGCACTAACGGGAGGGAGAGGTGTCACGGGAGGGAGAGGGAGGCGCCAGGGGCTAGGATATTGCTGCCCTCCCTCCCCCCACTATATATAGGGCCAAGGGAGAGGGGGGCGCAGCCTTGGCCCTTCCTCCAAGGAAGGGTGCGGCCAGGGAGGAGTCCTTCCTCCCCAAGGCACCTCGGAGGTGCCTTCCCCCTTTAGGACTCTCCCCTTTTCTCATCTCTTGGCGCATGGGCCTCTTGGGGCTGGTGCCCTTGGCCCATATAGGCCAAGGCGCACCCCCTACAGCCCATGTGGCCCCCCAGGGCTGGTGGACCCCCGGACCCCTTTCGGCACTCCCGGTACAATACCGATAAAGTGCGAAACTTTTCCGGCGACCAAAATAAGACTTCCCATATATAAATCTTTACCTCCGGACCATTCCGGAACTCCTCGTGACGTCCGGGATCTCATCCGGGACTCCGAACAACTTTCGGGTTACCGCATACTAATATCTCTACAACCCTAGCGTCACCGAACCTTAAGTGTGTAGACCCTACGGGTTCGGGAGACAAGCAGACATGACCGAGACGACTCTCCGGTCAATAACCAACAGCGGGATCTGGATACCCATGTTGGCTCTCGCATGTTCCACGATGATCTCATCGGATGAACCACGATGTCGGGGATTCAATCAATCCCGTATACAATTCCCTTTGTCTATCGGTATGTTACTTGCCCGAGATTCGATCGTCGGTATCCCGATACCTTGTTCAATCTCGTTACCGGCAAGTCTCTTTACTCGTTCCGTAACTCACATCATCCCGTGATCAACTCCTTGGTCACATTGTGCACATTATGATGATGTCCTACCGAGTGGGCCCAGAGATACCTCTCCGTTTACACGGAGTGACAAATCCCAGTCTCGATTCGTGCCAACCCAACAGACACTTTCGGAGATACCTGTAGTGCACCTTTATAGCCACCCAGTTACGTTGTGACGTTTGGTACACCCAAAGCATTCCTACGGTATCCGGGAGTTGCACAATCTCATGGTCTAAGGAAATGATACTTGACATTAGAAAAGCTCTGAGCAAACGAACTACACGATCTTGTGCTAGGCTTAGGATTGGGTCTTGTCCATCACATCATTCTCCTAATGATGTGATCCCGTTATCAACGACATCCAATGTCCATGGTCAGGAAACCGTAACCATCTATTGATCAACGAGCTAGTCAACTAGAGGCTTACTAGGGACATGGTGTTGTCTATGTATCCACACATGTATCTGAGTTTCCTATCAATACAATTCTAGCATGGATAATAAACGATTATCATGAACAAGGAAATATAATAATAACCAATTTATTATTGCCTCTAGGGCATATTTCCAACAACAAATTCTTCATTCATAGCCTTCTTCCACTTTTCATCTTTTAGTGCTGCTTCAAACGTGTGTGGCTCACCTGTAGAACACACCATGCCATATTTTGTCACATGTTTATAATCAATAGGCTGTATTAATCCTTTTTGCAAACGTGTACGGCGTGGAGATGATGCAGCAGCAGTTTGTGCCACAGACGATCCCGCAGCAGATCCTGAAACAGCAGCAGCAGCGGGATCTGTGTGAGCTGGATCTTCTGGGGTGGATGGTGAAGACGCAGGCGTTGCAGCGGTCACGGAAGATCCCGCCCCGCGGGGCTCATCATGGGCGCATGATGGCAGGAGCGGGCCATCGACGCGGGATCTCGCGCCTGTCGGAGCAGCGCTTGTCGGACGGCGCAGGTCACGCCTTTTGTAGCAGATCGGCTGAGTTGGGAACCGAGACCCAGCCGCAGGACGCCGCGTGTCAGCGTCTGATTGGCGCGGGGCGGGAGAGGCCGCCTCCCCAGCCGCGGGACGCCGCGTGGCTGGCTCGGATAAGTCGCGCACTGGCCCCCGTCCGACCGCACCTGGCGAGGCCGTTGGCGCGGATTCTGGTGCAGATCCACCTGGCCAGTCTGGCGTGTCTGGCCGCCCGGATCCCGGAGACGATCGGCTGACATATCTGGCGACGCAGATCCCGAGGGGGATTTGTTCCCCTAGTTGGAGCACATGAAATATGGCTCTGTATTGAGTATTTCCACATCGTTTTGACTTCCGTTTTTTCTGTATAGTCTCCTGCATCATCACAAGGCTCACACAAGGTATTAGGAGGGTCAGTCAATATTGAATCATCACAGTTATTGCCCCCTTGATCGGACCCGACTAGATGTGAAGGTAAAAGGAGAATCTCTTTGCGAAGAAGTGCACCGGCGTTGGGGTGAAGGTCGGCAAAGGGGAACTTCGTCTCATCAAAGACAACATCGCGAGAAATATAGACCCGTCCAGTAGACACATCAAGACATTTTACACCCTTGTGTTGAGCATTATACCCAAGAAAGACACACTGTTTCGAGCGGAACATGAGTTTGCGATTGTTGTAAGGGCGAAGATTGGGCCAACAGGCGCAACCAAAAACTCGAAGAGACTTGTAATCAGGTTTGGTGTGAAGGAGTCTTTCTATGGGAGTTTCATTGTGAATGACTCGACTAGGAAGCATGTTTATGATGTGTACAACAGTGAGAAAAGCTTCATCCCAGAATTTAAGAGGCATAGATGCGCCGGCTAGGAGAGCTAGACCTACTTCAACAATGTGGCGATGCTTGCGCTTAGCCGAGCCGTTTTGCTGGTGAGCATGTGGGCAAGACACATGGTGAGAAATACCAAGTGTTTGGAAGAAGGAATTTAGTTTTTCGTATCCCCCCCAGTCTGACTGTACAGCAATGATCCTGCTGTTGAACTTTCTTTCAACGAGTGCTTGAAAGTTTTGAAACACTTGAAAAACCTCGGATCGTTTCTTGAGAAGATAGATCCACGAGAATTTGCTATAGTCATCAATAAAGCTTACGTAATATGTGTGTCTACCAACCGAACTAGGGCAGGACTGAAAGGATCTAGATGACGACTAGAGGGGGGTGAATAGGCGTTTTAAAACTGTTACGGATTTGGCTTTATCCTAATGCGGAATTAAACTAAACGGATACCTTTCAAGCACAAATCCTAAATATGCTAGGCTCAACTAAGCGCACCAACAACCTATGCTAAACAAGATAGGCACTTAAGGAAACTAGCAAGCACAAACTATATCACAAGATATGGAAATGTAGGAACAACTAAACAATTCAACTAGCACAAGATATATCAATATGAGCAAGTATGAATTGCGGTAAGTAAAGGGTGTGGGTAAGAGATAACCACAAGTGAGTCGGAGACGCGGATTTATCCCGAAGTTCACACTCGTGAGAGTGCTAATCTCCGTTAGAGCGGTGCCGAAGCCAAAGCTCCGGGGCGTCACCAAGTGACTCACCGTATTCTCCTTTTCGAGTCACCCCCAACGGATGAGCCTCGATTCACTCGGGGTTGGTCTTGAAGGCGACCACCACACCTTTACAAACTTCTCCGGAGCACACCACAAGCAAGGAAGTTTCCGGAGGAACTTGACCACCTAGGCCACTTCAACACCCTTCCCCGGAGCACACCACAAGAGGAAGCTTCCGGGGGAACCTTGGCCACATAGGCCTCTTCACAATCTTCACAATGAATATCACCAAACCGTCTAGGAGGTCGAAACCTCCAAGAGTAATAAACTTACGGACTCTCACTCGAACTAATCGATGTGGGGAGCTCAAACCAATGCAACAAATGCAATGCAATGCCAAGCAACAAATGCTCAACACACTCTCTCAATCTCACAAGATGCACTTTTGAAAGTAGGAGATTGAGGAGAGGGGATGCAATGGATATGACCAACAAATGGCTCACAAATCCATCCACAAATCCCCCTTCACATAGAGGGGAGAAAGGGCTTTGGGAGAGGTGTAGAGAGGCTCAAAATGGTGTTTTGAAAGTGTAAGAACCAACCCCCAACCGGTGGGAGGAAAGGGCCCTCAAATAGCCAAACTCAGAAACTAGGCGTTGCGGCTCCAACGGGCATTTCCTAGGCACCCCGTGTGCACGGGGGTTTAGACCCCGTTCCCACGGGGTCCCGTGCGCACGGTACAAGCCCCGTGCACATGGGGCCCCGTGCCCACGGGTGTCAAATACCCCGTGCACACGGAGTCCCCAGGACAGCCAGCAGCAGCCCACTAAAACGTTGATAACTTTGGCATACGGACTCCGAATTCGATGATCTTGGGCTCGTTTTGAAGCTATGGAAAAGCCCAAGGTCCTCAGATAGAGAACCACCCAAGATCAACAAGAAAGAATGATGCAAGTAATGCAAATGTTTGATCTCTCTACATGCGACGTGATCAAGCTACTTGCCCGAGAGTCCCTCTTGATAGTACGGCTATCAAACCTATAACCCGGTCTCCCACCAAGCACTATGAGACCGGCAAAACTAGGAAAACCTAGCTAAGGTATACCTTTGCCTTGCACATTCAACTTGAGCTTGATGATGACTTTAATGCTTGCCTCAAGTTGGAATCCCTTTCTTGTCCACGACCACTTGGTGAAGATACTCGAATTGCTTCCTCATGATGCAATGAGGGAAGCCTTATCTCAAGCCCATCTTCACATGCACATTATCATGATGTGGACCGCAAGCTTCAAAGCATATAACCTCCGTCTTCTCATCTTGCACCTGGACTCCCCGAACTCGATGACCATCACCACTTGATGTCATCTCATCTTGCAATTGGACTCCTCGAATCCGATGACCATCACCACTTGATGTCATCCACACATAGGCTACACGAGATCTTTCCTTTTGATGCAAGCCTATGAGAAACACCTAACCCACATACACATAACAAACATATAGCACGGGTTAGGTAACAAAGCACAATTCACAATTACTTACCATACCACTAGATCACTTGATCTCACGTGGTACATTGTTTGTGCTTTGTGAGTTGACCACTTAGATATACTCTTCGAGCTTCATCTTGGTCAACCAACATCTTTACATCAAGCTCCATCTTGGTTTCTTGAAAGCCACAATGAACTCTTCATTTCACTTCATTGCTTCAAGAAAATATCACCAAAGACTCTTTCATGACCATATCAAGTTCCACTATGAATATCATCTTGGTCACCACTTGCCCTTCTAAAAACTCCATCCCAAACTCTTGAGAGGCATAATGAATTCGTCACTCTAGTTGCTTGCTTCAAGACTTGATCAACATGATCTTGTCTTGAGAGGCATAATGAATTCTTCACTCTAGTTGCTTGCTTCAAGGCTTGATCAACCGAAACCCAACACATGAGCTCACCATGATCTTGTCTTGAAACCATAACTCGAATTCTTCTCTTTGATTATTCTCTCAAGCCTTGATCCTCAGAAGACCAACTTGAAACCTCGCTGGATATGGAATCTCGAGAGCCAACACCTAGGCCCCGTGAGCACGGGGTATCCAGAGAGTTGACACTCGACCCCGTGCGCACGGTATAAGCCCGTGTGCATGGGGTATCCAGAGAGGGATACCACGAGGACTTCTTCGGATGCTTTGATGGCAATCTTCACATAACAACCCAAAGAACTTGAAGCATCACTATGGAACATATCTTCATATAAGATCCAATGCACTTGATGCTCCATAGGAATTGTCATTTAATACCAAAGCTTAGAGCAAATATAACTTCATCTATATGGACTTCATCCTTGATTCCATCCAATATCCTTGAGGCATTATCTTCATATATATGGACTTCATCCTTGATTCCATCCAATATCCTTGAGGCACCATCTATGGACAAAACCTTCAAATATATCTCACTGAAAACATTAGTCCATAGAGTTTGTCATTCAATTACCAAAACCACACTTAGGGGCTACATGCCCTTTCAATCTCCCCCATTTTGGTAATTGATGACAATCTCAACAAGAGGGTTTATATAATGAATTTAAAACAAGTATGCAATCTATCTGAGAATAAATTGAATACTTGAGGTGGTTTTGATAGCCTCAAATATCACAAAGATAGTTGATGTTATCAAAACCGGTTGTACTACCATCGAAATACTACACAAGAATTTGATGCTAGTAGAACCACACTATATAGAGCAAACTCCCCCACAATATATGCATGGAAGAACTTGGTGGAGTTTCCTCTATATACACATCCATGCAACAACCACAACAAATGTTGATATGCATGAACCAACCTACTTCACCTAAACCCTCTAAACTTCTCCCCCATTGGCAACAAGTGCCAAAATGGAGAAAAAATCTAGAAGACCAATATAGTATGAGTTCCTCCTTAATTTGTACATTTCTCATATTGTGAGTGGAATCAAATGCACATATCCAGTTACGAACAAATGAAGAAATTCACACTATATTGAGGATCCATAAAATGCACCAAAAAGATATTATGATATGAGCATAGGAGTGTTCTAAAGAACATAGAGAAGCTCCCCATGATTTGTGCATTATTTAGTTTTGTACTTGGATACAACGTGCACAAAATAGGATCATCACTTGACTAAGCAAGGGTCCAAAATATATCCAACAACTCATGAGTGCAATGATATATGCAATACATACAAGCACTCACTACTCAACCTCTTACCGAATCCACCAAAGAATAAAAAGAGACAATTCCAAGGACCGGCAAGGAAACGAAAGGATATCAAAGAGGGATATGCACTTTCTCATGTGTATAAGTTTCTTACGTGGCCAATAATCATCAAGATGAGCATCCACAAAGAAACTTGCACACACAAAAAGATACAAAAGATAAGAACATGATATCCAAGAATGAATCCATTATTTATACAAACTTGATCTTAGCGTAGGGCTTTGTCACATGGCACATGGCACAAGGCACATGGCGCAAACTGATCTCATTTGCATAAAAATGAATTACTAAGCATGAGAGCAAATACCACAACCAAAAAGATTGTTTCTTGCAATTTTATCAATATTGCACATAAGAGCACTTTGAGGAATTGGTATGCAATAAATTGCTTAATTGGCATATTTGGGATAAGTGAACCATGAGCATGGTTTTATAGATCCCCATGATATGCTTCTTCTCAAAAGTCTCATAGATGCAATAAGGAGGTTTAAGTTGTTGCAAGAAACACAAACTCAACAAGTACTAAACATGCCATGATGCAACATACACAATGTTGACTCTAATTTAAACAAATGCATGAAGTAAGTACTTGTTACCGAGAGAGCATTGGTTCAAGGGGCCCTTGATCTAGCCCATGAACATGAGGGACTTGATCTTGTTCTTGGATAGGTAAATGATCTCCCATAGCATCTTGCTCTTGTGTTGGGGGTGATGACTTCCCTTGTGGTGGATCCACAAGAGGGGCTCTTACTCCTTCTTCTACATGGACAAGGGGTGTTTCTTGTGGAAGAATATGACCAATCCCCATTGTACTTGTAGCTTGGGAAGGAGCCTCATCACCTACAACACTAGAAAAAATTGCTCCGCATGGAAGCTGTTATTCTCATCACACTCCACATTCACCATTTCCTCAATACATCCCGTGGATTTATTGAGAATACAGTAAGTGTGGGAGTTTGATGCATATCCAACAAAAAGACCCAAATTATGTTAACCGGGTTGAATTGATGAGAATGAAACACTTACAACCGAATCGGGTTTTCATTTATCTTCTCCCTCAAATCAAAGAATCAACCAAGCTTGGCTCTAATAATTTTCCATGGTGTCTCCACCTTCCTTGTGAATAAGCCAGGCATCCAATGCTTCTCCACAGTACCTAAAACACATTAAGGTACAATTTGGTCCCCAAACATATTGGGTCGGAAGTAGTTAGGACAACCACAATATATAGGGCAAACTCCACATTAAATATGTGCAAAAGGATATGAACTTGAAGTTCATGCACACTTTTAACCATTAATGATTTTATGGAGTTTACCCTACATAGAGGATCAAGTAGCAAGCAAGGCATGAAGAAGAATATAAATAAATATGCATGCTCATGCCTACCAAGATCCAGAGAGATACAATTTGGACAAAAGAACACTTAAACGAAGAATACTCCGATAATATCACAAAGTATTCAAGTTGTCCAAATTATATCAAAGTGACGAATCCACACAGGACCGCACACAAAGTACAACATATGAACTAAGCAAAAACCAAAGAGCATATAGGATATACAATACACACATGCTCAAAGGCTTATCTTACTCAAGTAGATAATAGATAGCACAAGCAGTGAGATAAGGCAAGTTGAAGCACAAGCCGAGAAGAAGATGATCATAAGGATCTACCACATGAGGAAATACTAATTGTAAGAGAATACAAATGGTATTTGGAATTAACACTCGGGGGTAGATTACGAGATGCACAGGATCATCAACAACTCCAAAGCAAAGAAAGATAAATAAATCGTACTTGGCCGGGTGGACATTTCTGCCCATAGGACCCCGTGCGCACGGGCTAGGTCAGCCCCGTGCGCACGGTGTGTCCAGAAAAAAAAAACACCACCCCGTGCGCACGGGGGTCTAGGACCCCGTGTGCACGGGGTGTCCAGTGATTTTCACCCACCCTGTGCGCACGGGGGTCCAGGACCCCACGGGGTGTCCAGTAAGTTTCATGGTACCCCGTGCGCACGGGGGTCAGAGATCCCGTGCACACGGGGTGTCCAGAAACTTACTGAAGAACCTCACAGGACACCGCGACGAAGCACGCAACAAAGGTAAATAACAACCAACAAGAGATAATTAGTGGATACTCTGAGAATTTGAATTTCAAATGAGTTTGACATACCACATAGTGACTAGATAAGATTGAATATCAATACTATGTGGCATTTCTCATATTCACATTTTGGGTTTGTGATGTGCACACAACAAAACACTCCCCCATAATGTGATGATCCACTAATATCTTGCAAGAGCCAATCATGATACAATACAGGCTCAAAACAGCAAACACCACTATATAATGTGCAATGCAACCTACACATGCTAGATAACACAAATCAAGCATACTAAGAAACACAACATATAGATGCACATGCTAGATACAAAACCTAAGCATGCAAGGGGCGAGCAACTTTCAATGTAAGCAATATAAATACAAGTTACCGCAAAGAGGAACATTGGATAGATAATATGAAGATAATCCACATGACTTGGCTCGAACAAATAAATGGTGGATATCCTTTTCTTTATGAACTAGCCAAATCTCCAATGTCCTCCACACACCTATTGATCAAGTTTGAGCTTGATGGTACCCAACCAAGTTGGGTCCTAAGAAGTTAGTCACAATAGGCTTGGCAACCCAAATGGCCTTTTCCATTTCCAAGCCACTTTGGGCGCCAACAAACTTGGCAAACAAATTGCCAACAACATCCTTCCTAAGCGAATAATGATCATTGACTAGAGGAGGCTTAGGGATGTTACCGTTGGGACAAGATGAGGATATGTGTCCCTTCTCACGACAATTATAGCAACATGTGCTCCCCCTTCTCTTCTTCTTTATTTTCTCAACTTGGGGAGCATTATCTTGGTTCATCATTGGTAGTGGCCTTTCTTCAAGTTGAGGTTGACCTTGAGATTGAACTTGAGGCCGCTTCCCTTGTTGCTTCACATTTGAAGCCTTCTTCTTCAATGGACAATATCTCACATGGTGTCCAACATTCTTGCACTTGAAGCATGTAATGTTGGCATCATTCTTGACTTGGTCTTGTCCCTTCTTCTTTTTCTTGGACTTCTTGTTGTTGGAGATGAAACCAAGTCCACCCTTGTCATGAGGGGATTTTTGAACACTCAAGATAGTGTTGAGAGTGGAATTTCATTCATGACACATTTCCAAGTCTTTCTTCAAATTAGTGACTTGGGCCTTGAGCTCTTTGTTTTCCTCTACAAGGTTAGTATCAACAAAAGTACTAGAGGAAGTAGAAACTTCATTGTTAGAGCAACAAGGCAAGGAGAGCAATTCATCACAAGAATTGGGAATAATATGTCTAGATGAATCACTAGGACTAGCACATGTCAATAAAGCATTTTGAGTAGAAATAGTGCTAATGTCCACATGAGGCTCACAATATGTTACCTTAGTCACAATAGCCTCATGAGCTAAATTTAGCCTTTCATGGGAGATTAGAAGGTCATCATGAGAGCCCGAGAGCTTTTCATGACTTTCTTCTAATTTCCCATAATTGCTAGTTAGCAAAACAAGTTGAGCCCGTAGCTCAACATTCTTCTTCAAGATAGATGCTTCACAAGAAGTAGAGTTAGTAGCACAAGCATCATTGACAATATGAGAGGAGCTAGAAGAAACTGGAGACTTCACATGAGTAGCTTGAAGTTCCTCATAAGACTTAGAGAGTTTGTGAGCTCTCCTTTGACATTCTTGTAGCCAAGGTCAAGGTGCTCAAAATCCTCTTTAAGTTTATCATGAGCAACTTCAATCTCTTCTTTGGAAGATTCTAAGTCTCTAAGAGTTTCTAGAGCATCAAGAAGGTTACAATCAAGTTTATCATTTTGTCTTGCTCTTCGTGAAGTAAATCATTACACTTTCCAAAATGAGTAATAAGATCTTTAAATATCTCAAAGTGTTCTTATTTACTCCACGAAGAGAATTACCAATTTCATATATTTCTTGACTCATATCCCTCTCACATTCATCATCACTCTCATCATTATCATTACTAAGAGTAGATGATACCTCGGTAGTACCTCTTGCCATGAGGCACATGTGAACATCGGAGGTTGATGATGATTCTTTTGGAGAGGGAGATTCTTCATCATCAAGAGTAGGATATCCATGTCCATCCTCTTGACACTCATAGCATTTCCTCTCCAACATAGTGATTTCCTTCTTTGCTCTTCTAGCAAATTCTCCATTAGTGATGTGTGCACCATTTTCTCTTATTTCCTCTACATGGTTAGTCAAACAACAACTAGAGGAAATAGAAGCATAGATATCATGGCAACAAGGAGAATCAAGCATATCATCACAACAAGTCTTCAAGGAATCTCTATATGATATGTAAGGACTATCAACACAAGAATGTATGTCATTTTTGCTAGATGTGTTCAAGTCCAAAGAAGCTACAAAATTAGCATTTATGCATGAAAGATCATCAATGTTGAGCACAACATCATCATCACAAATTATATTTCCACTCACCATGTCATTACCTTGGGACATGTCATATGATGGTGAGGTGGAAGAAGTTGAAATGTCCAAGCACACGGAGGAAGAAGCAATATGGAGTTCTTCATGATATGAAGATGTGGAGAACTCCTCAAGAGACACCTCCGAAATATGATTGACCTCATCAAGATTGGACCCACCATATATTTCTTCAAGTTTTGTCCACATCTCATGAGCCGACGCACACGTCATAATTGACTCAAACACTTCGAGGGATATAGACCGGATTAAGGCATTCTTTGCACCATACCCACAAAGCATATCATCATTTTCCTTAATAGATGGAAAAAGTTCATCCTTCCATGGAGAAGCCCCTACAAGAACAATTCGCACAAAATTTGGACCCATGGCCCAGAAATGACAAAGCATGCGAATTTTCCACAAGTGATAGTTTGTGCCACTAAAATAGAAAGTGTCATCGTGCACTATACCACTAGTCGACATCTTTACTCTCTAGGCTGTGAAGCCTAGCAAGGAGAGACCAAAGCTCTGATACCAATTAAAAGGATCTAGATGACGACTAGAGGGGGGGTGAATAGGCATTTTAAAACCGTTACGGATTTGGCTTTATCCTAATGCGGAATTAAACTAAACGGATACCTTTCAAGCACAAATCCTAAATATGCTAGGCTCAACTAAGCGCACCAACAACCTATGCTAAACAAGATAGGCACTTAAGGAAACTAGCAAGCACAAACTATATCACAAGATATGGAAATGTAGGAACAACTAAACAATTCAACTAGCACAAGATATATCAATATGAGCAAGTATGAATTGCGGTAAGTAAAGGGTGTGGGTAAGAGATAACCACAAGTGAGTCGGAGACGCGGATTTATCCCGAAGTTCACACTCGTGAGAGTGCTAATCTCCGTTAGAGCGGTGCCGAAGCCAAAGCTCCGGGGCGTCACCAAGTGACTCACCGTATTCTCCTTTTCGAGTCACCCCCAACGGATGAGCCTCGATTCACTCGGGGTTGGTCTTGAAGGCGACCACCACACCTTTACAAACTTCTCCGGAGCACACCACAAGAAAGGAAGCTTCCGGAGGAACTTGACCACCTAGGCCACTTCAACACCCTTCCCCGGAGCACACCACAAGAGGAAGCTTCCGGGGGAACCTTGGCCACATAGGCCTCTTCACAATCTTCACAATGAATATCACCAAACCGTCTAGGAGGTCGAAACCTCCAAGAGTAATAAACTTACGGACTCTCACTCGAACTAATCGATGTGGGGAGCTCAAACCAATGCAACAAATGCAATGCAATGCCAAGCAACAAATGCTCAACACACTCTCTCAATCTCACAAGATGCACTTTTGAAAGTAGGAGATTGAGGAGAGGGGATGCAATGGATATGACCAACAAATGGCTCACAAATCCATCCACAAATCCCCCTTCACATAGAGGGGAGAAAGGGCTTTGGGAGAGGTGTAGAGAGGCTCAAAATGGTGTTTTGAAAGTGTAAGAACCAACCCCCAACCGGTGGGAGGAAAGGGCCCTCAAATAGCCAAACTCAGAAACTAGGCGTTGCGGCTCCAACGGGCATTTCCTGGGCACCCCGTGTGCACGGGGGTTTAGACCCCGTTCCCACGGGGTCCCGTGCGCACGGTACAAGCCCCGTGCACATGGGGCCCCGTGCCCACGGGTGTCAAATACCCCGTGCACACGGAGTCCCCAGGACAGCCAGCAGCAGCCCACTAAAACGTTGATAACTTTGGCATACGGACTCCGAATTCGATGATCTTGGGCTCGTTTTGAAGCTATGGAAAAGCCCAAGGTCCTCAGATAGAGAACCACCCAAGATCAACAAGAAAGAGTGATGCAAGTAATGCAAATGTTTGATCTCTCTACATGCGAGGTGATCAAGCTACTTGCCCGAGAGTCCCTCTTGATAGTACGGCTATCAAACCTATAACCCGGTCTCCCACCAAGCACTATGAGACCGGCAAAACTAGGAAAACCTAGCTAAGGTATACCTTTGCCTTGCACATTCAACTTGAGCTTGATGATGACTTTAATGCTTGCCTCAAGTTGGAATCCCTTTCTTGTCCACGACCACTTGGTGAAGATACTCGAATTGCTTCCTCATGATGCAATGAGGGAAGCCTTATCTCAAGCCCATCTTCACATGCACATTATCATGATGTGGACCGCAAGCTTCAAAGCATATAACCTCCGGCTTCTCATCTTGCACCTGGACTCCCCGAACTCGATGACCATCACCACTTGATGTCATCTCATCTTGCACTTGGACTCCTCGAATCCGATGACCATCACCACTTGATGTCATCCACACATAGGCTACACGAGATCTTTCCTTTTGATGCAAGCCTATGAGAAACACCTAACCCACATACACATAACAAACATATAGCACGGGTTAGGTAACAAAGCACAATTCACAATTACTTACCATACCACTAGATCACTTGATCTCACGTGGTACATTGTTTGTGCTTTGTGAGTTGACCACTTAGATATACTCTTCGAGCTTCATCTTGGTCAACCAACATCTTTACATCAAGCTCCATCTTGGTTTCTTGAAAGCCACAATGAACTCTTCATTTCACTTCATTGCTTCAAGACAATATCACCAAAGACTCTTTCATGACCATATCAAGTTCCACTATGAATATCATCTTGGTCACCACTTGCCCTTCTAAAAACTCCATCCCAAACTCTTGAGAGGCATAATGAATTCGTCACTCTAGTTGCTTGCTTCAAGACTTGATCAACATGATCTTGTCTTGAGAGGCATAATGAATTCTTCACTCTAGTTGCTTGCTTCAAGGCTTGATCAACCGAAACCCAACACATGAGCTCACCATGATCTTGTCTTGAAACCATAACTCGAATTCTTCTCTTTGATTATTCTCTCAAGCCTTGATCCTCAGAAGACCAACTTGAAACCTCGCTGGATATGGAATCTCGAGAGCCAACACCTAGGCCCTGTGAGCACGGGGTATCCAGAGAGTTGACACTCGACCCCGTGCGCACGGTATAAACCCGTGTGCATGGGGTATCCAGAGAGGGATACCATGAGGACTTCTTCGGATGCTTTGATGGCAATCTTCACATAACAACCCAAAGAACTTCAAGCATCACTATGGAACATATCTTCATATAAGATCCAATGCACTTGATGCTCCATAGGAATTGTCATTTAATACCAAAGCTTAGAGCAAATATAACTTCATCTATATGGACTTCATCCTTGATTCCATCCAATATCCTTGAGGCATTATCTTCATATATATGGACTTCATCCTTGATTCCATCCAATATCCTTGAGGCACCATCTATGGACAAAACCTTCAAATATATCTCACTGAAAACATTAGTCCATAGAGATTGTCATTCAATTACCAAAACCACACTTAGGGGCTACATGCCCTTTCAAGGACCCCAAACATCCGAAAAAATTAATTGTAAAGGCTGAGTAGAAACACTAGTAGAAATAGGATACGGTAATTGATGACTTTTTGCTCTTTGGCAGGAATCACAAATGGTTTCAACATGACGCTCACCAACAAACAGGAGCTTATTCTTTCTAAGCAAACGTTCTACTAAGGAAAAAGAAGCATGTCCTAGACGATCATGCCATCGTGTGGAGGAAAGCTTGATAGCACCATGGGCTTGTTTACTGAATCTTCTGAACTCCGGAAGCAATGGGTAGAGCCCTCAAACACATCTACCTCGATATAGGATTTTCCTCGTGGCCTGATCCTTAATCAAGAAGAAAAAAGGATGAAACTCAATGAAGACATGATTGTCAAGCGCTATTCGATGAACAGAAAGGAGATTTTTGTTGGCACTAGGGACATGCAAAATTTTCCTAAGGTGGATTTTACGATGAGGGGTATGTATAACTGAATGACCAATATGACGGATCCTCGTACCTGCCCCACTCGCGGTGTGAATTTGGTCCTTGCCGGGGTACTTCTCACGGAGGGTTACTTTCTCAAGTTCACCCGTGAGATGGTTGGTGGTGCCGCTGTCAAGGTACCAGTTTGTGTCGACGCCGTAGGCACCATCAGCAGCGGCATCAACCTTTTCCTCATTTTCGGATGAAGCCTCATCTTCTTCAAAGCGGTACCAGCAGTCTTTAGCCGAGTGCCCGAGTTTACCACAGATCTGGCAACGCACGACATCCGGGCGAGACTTGCCGTTCCCGCCGCGGCGACCCCTAGTGTTGTTGGAGGAGGGGCGCCCGCTACGGGAGTTGGAGCCGCTGGTGTTGCTGCCACCGCTACTGCCAGGCTTGCCCTTGGAGCGAGGAGGGCCACGGTAGCGAGAGGAGCCGCCACGGCCACAGGCCGCGGCGTTGGCTGAAGATTTGAAGCCGCCCGACCCTTGGTACATGGCCACCCGTTGATCGAAGTTACTCAACATAGAGAAGAGTTCATCGAGGGATACCGGGGTGGTGCGGACGTCGAGGGCAGAGACCAAGGGCTGGTACTCCATGTCGAGGCCGTGAAGGATGTAGCTGATGAGCTCGTCGTCCTGCAGAGGCTTGCCGGCGGCCGCCAGCTCATCGGCGAGGCCACGCATATGGGCGAAGAAGGTGGCGACCGATTGGGTGCCCTTCTGCGCGCTGAGCAGGGCCGTGCGGATGTTATTGACCCGGCTCAAAGACTGCGAGGAGAACATACCTGCAAGCGTCGTCCAGAGCGTGCTCGCCGTGGTGATCATGGTCACCTGCAGCAGAACCTCCTTGGTGAGGGTGCTGAGGAGATAGCCCAGCACCTGTTGGTCCTCCCGGACCCAAAAAGGGTGGAGAGGGTTGGGCTCAGAGGTTTCCTTCCCATCCTTATCTTTGGTGGTGAGGAACTTGGCCGGCTCCGGTGTTGTGCCGTCGGCGTAGCCGAAGACTCCCGCGCCCCTGAGCTGCGGTGTCACCTGCGCGCGCCAGAGGACATAGTTGGTGCGGGTCAGCTTCTCCGTGACTTGGCCGCTGAGGTTGGTCTGGGAAGCGCTGGAGGAAGACATGGCTGGAGATTGGATCGCTAGATGGCTTTAAAGAGGATAGCTCTGATTACCATGTGCGATATGCGAAAACGCCTTGTCCTTGGTGCGAGGGTGCGTGTTATAGGCAGGGGCGCAACAACCCTGTAGCGCATACATGAGATCTTACAGGAGACTTGGAGAGGAAGGGATAGAGTACGTTACAATAGATAGATATCAACTAACTACCTAGCCTATCTGATTAAGGCATGATTTCATTCGCCTGGAACATAGCACCCGAAGGAGGAAAATAAATCAATGCAGACAAATCAACAGAAGATGTTAGATCAGTTAATTGACATTGGAGCCAGCAAAGTAAAGTTTAGATCATTGTCTGAACTTCGGGACTAAACAGTATTTTAACAAAACAATATTGGTGCCTTTCTACACGAGACTCTCATCATTGAAAAGTTCAACATCTCTAGATACAATAATTATAAGATACATGTGAAGATGAACATGACACAGAAAACCACTGGATAGTCCAGTTGGGCCAAATAACATTCTATTTCCTTTTTATAACAATTTGTATTCAATACCTACAAAATTGGACTTCTCATCCACCGCATCAGTTCTTCGCTTTATTGTCAATCGTCACATGCTTTTCCCTCAAAGATCTATTGCATCAACAGCAACAAAAATGCCCAGCCTAGACCCTTCTATCTGGGGCTTGAGGTATGAAATCCCCCGGATTAATACAACATAAAAATAGTGGCACAACCTCATATTACCCGAAACGGTTTGAAACTCCCTAGTTTCTAGGATAAATATGCCATTCTACCTTTGTTCTTTGTCGAAATGGACTTCAGTACATAGGTTGCCATGGACCACAGGAAACATGGGCGTACAAGTTGCACTAAAATTGAACCATTCGAATGCCAATTTGTACCTGGACATCATGCAAACATGACTTTAAAAAAGAGGCGGTTATTCATTCAAATAGTAAATTCCTTCAGCACGCTAACTCTGAATTGTTTCTTAATTATCAAACATATGGAGCCAATTAAGTGAAAATGGAAAAGTATATTTCAATCAAAGCATGCACATTCAGCCAAAGATAGACTTTAACATCTGATTCCTTGCTCGTTTAGAGCACTTGACCACACTGTTATTCGAAATGGCTTCTAGGCAGGTGCAATCTTACTGATAATGTTTTTTTATACTAAACATATTTAGCTCGAGTAGACAACAAAAAATTCCTTGGAAAGAAGGATTAGCTAGCTTCTCATTGGTGACAGCAGCAAACTGTCCTGATTGTGGTAAAAAAAACTAAAGATGTTAGAGTTTCCTGTTTCCGGATTGGGCTTTCTTGTGTCCATTTCAGATGAACCTATAAAAAGAGCAGTGTCTGGACTTTTCGGAAGAGTAAAAAAGTTGAATAAATCACACATTTAGATCCGTGAAATTTTTAAATCTGTGACCAAATGTAAAGAACTTGCTAACGGAGAGGAGATAACTACACAGTGCTTCTGATAACAGAGAGAACTAACTGCTTGCAATAGTCAATTTTAATAAATAGTTCTCTTGTACTCCCTCCGTTCCAAAATAGATGACCCAACTTTGTACTAACTTTAGTACAAAGTTAGTACAAAGTTGGGTCATCTATTTTGGAACGGAGGGAGTAATAGTTAAAGATAGTACCATGCTGGTTCGGCATAAAAAACCTGCTTTTAAATGCATAGCAGAACCCACAGTTACTAAACAGACCAAGCCCAGAGGATAGGCAAATAAGCTCCAAGGTATCTCCATGTTTACAAAACTCGACAAAATAACAACGCTCTCACCTAAATCATGATCTGAATGTAATATAGGTAAATAGTGATGGCATGATGGCAAAGAAGGGGGGGGGGGGGGGGGGTCAACCAGTCCAAAACTACAAAAATTCTTCACTGTCTGGCAGAATGAATGATGGCATGATGGCAAAGAAGGGGGAAAATGGACAACCAGTCCAGAACCACGAAAACCCTTCACTATCTAGTAACATGCACGACCTGGAATTAGCTATGCTTACTTTTTACAGAGTGAAAAAATAGGACGCTTCCTCCAAATTTATTAACACAAAAAATATCTAAATCTCTCTTTTCTATGGTCAACAATTCTGCATAATCAAGTATCTTCCTACATATCGGCTTAAATACAGCAATTCTGCATAATCAAATATCTATCTACAGAACTGCATAAATTAACAAACAAACACAATCAGTTCAGCCAGACATGGAGAACTTCGGACATATAGATTTTTATTCAGGCCAACAATAGAAATGAAAAGTTTAAGTTGCCTCAAAGATGCAAAATACAAATGACTCAAAAGACATCAACTGATCGATGCTCCTACATGGGGAAACCCCTTCTGAATTCCCCAGTCCAGAACTCAACTCTCGATAACAAAGCAACTGTAAATTTCAATCGGATTTGGATAGATAGTTCTTTTTTGTTCGATGATAAAATCGGGGTAGACAGATACTCCCTTGGATGAGGAAGTAGTAAATAGAGAGATATTCGTCTCACGTTGGCAGTACTCACCGCCGACACGGTGGACAGACAACGGCTATGAAGACGGGGTGACAACATTGAGCATTCCAAATGCTATGAGCGCGGCGGCGAAGGTGAACTCCTTGACCGGCGTGCCACACGGCCTGACGTCGCCCAGCAGATCGTCCTTGCCAGTGACAGAAAAGGCAAGGTACAATTAGGCCATTCTTGATTCAGTTCACCAGGCATTTCTTACTACAGTGACTGTATCCCAGACTCCCAGTTGCTAATCCATACATGTTCATAACCATGATAGCATGCTCTCAAAGCCTCCGGCTCCTTCTTGCACCTCTGATTGTGGCATCATGCAAGGAATGTCACTAATAACATAACTATGAAGCATGAAAGGAACATTACTGTTCCAGTTTTTCAGGCGAGCATTCCCGCAAAAGAAAAAAGATCAGGCGAGCACTGCACTATGAAGTAAGAACTGTTTTAAGATAATGTGACAAATATACCTGATGAAGCAAGCAATGCATTGAGTTCTCTCTCCTTAGCATCTCTTCTCATATGCCACAAGTCCCGGTACAAATCTCAGTGCCATAACACGCAGAAGAAAAAGCTCCAACGCTTGGCAGTTCACCCAGTTTGGCAGCTATGCAGACATGGCGTCAGTACGGTACTCTCCAAGGACGTGTAAGATGCAACTAAGCTAGTTTCGAGGCATGCAGAGAAGAGCACGCACCTAAGAAGTCGATGCCGTTGTAGTAGCCATTGCCGGCTTTGGCTCCAGCCTAGCCAAGGCTGCACCTCGCCACGTACAAAGACGCGGGGCCAAGGGCTCTAGTGGCGCTTGAGGGCAAGGCACTGACGGTGTAGGCGAACACAAGGTCGAGATAGTGGCGAGGTGACACAGGCCTGCAGGGCTCCGGCGGCCTGGGAGGTCGCGAGCTGGAGGCGTCGACGGGTAAGGGGGGATCGAAGTCAAGATCGGCAGCGCATGGGCACACGGTGATGGCGAGGACATGGAAAATGGCAACGGGACGGCGCGCCACCGCGGCCTGAGTTTCGCCTCCGCACAGACGCAGGTCGCCGTGCTTCCTGTCCTGCGTGCATGACCACATCGGCCGCGCCGCCGGCCGAGAAGAAGAAAGACACGGTCATCGCCTGGAGGGGTGAGTCACGGACAGGCGGTTAGGTTGAAGAGGATGGGCGTAGGTTGCCGGCATCATGATGGGAAAGAGGAGAATTTATAGAAGCATAAGGCGGTAAAGCGGTGATGACGGGAGTCTTCGGGAAAGAAAGAGATCGAATCAAGAGGCATCCAGAAACACCGGGAATAGAAATTTAAGCGGCGACAGAACGCATGCACATACCAGAAACAAAATCGAAAACAGCCACCACCCATGCCGCTCGGTTGACCAGAAGAACCAATCTCATGCAAAATCGGTAGATCCACCTGAAGATGTACCCTCCCAGATCCACCAATAAATAACGTGGCAGGTCCTCATTGGCCAGGTTTTTACTGATTGTAAAAAGTCAAAAAACCCTGATAAATCAAACCTAGCTAGGTTTAGTATATTAAGAATACGGAGGAATGTAAAATAGAGGAAAGAAACAGTGGTTGTGCGTTCTGAACGCCGGATGGATAACAAAGAGCTGCAGCACTCGTACTAGTCCTAACCACACACTAGCAGAGCTGTGCTGATTTTTAATTCGCATGCTAGTCATTCTTCTCTCACACATGGACCCACACTGCATATTTTATTCAGCTTATCAGTGGGCAGCCTCGGGCTTCCGCCAAAAAAAGAGATCAGGGTAGATGTGTCGATTTCTATAGAATTGACACTGTTAGCAATCCTTTCCTATGGTATACTGTAGCGAATTCCTTTATAACGGACACAACAAAGGGAAAAGAAACCATGAAATCCATAATTTCTTTGGAATGTCCAGAAATCCTGTGAAGCGAACGGGGCCTAAGAAACGAGCACATGCAAGCGGTGAAACGACCCAGAGATCTGAACCGTGCATAAGTGTGATCGGACGGCCAAGAACTTCAAATCGCTATGGGGAGCTGTAGCTCGCCCCCTTTTACTGTTTCTCAATATGGAAAAGAAAAACAATCAAATAATATGGAGTAGTATAAGTCTTGAATCCAGGTTTTGGAGCAAAGACGATTCCGAAAGAAAATCAGATTTGGTGGCAAATTTCTACACAAACTGGGTGGAATTCGAACGAAAATAATCAATGCCAATACGTGGGTTTTTGGCTGGACAAAAAGGCAAATGATTCTCGGGAGCCCTGTGTGGCGCCCACTGGCGAGATAATTACACGATAGTACCACATTTGGGCGGTGGTGGCGAATTGGTATCACTTTTGGTAATTTTTACGTGTCAGTACCACGTTTGGGTCGAACTGTTGCAAATCGCGCTAAACTTCGTATTTCTATGTATTGACGCTGGAATTGACCGCCCGGGCCCGCGCGTCAGCTGCCACGCTGGCGAATCGGCACCCGCCCCCGCGCTCGATAGGTGCGGTCCAGCTCGAACCGGACCGGCCCGTGCTCCACTTCTTCCTCCTCGCTCGTGCCTCCCTCCTCGCTCCTCTCTCGCCGCCCTCGTCGCCGCCCGCAGCATTGCCGGACCGGACCGCCGCCGCCCGCCATGGTTTTCGAAGACGAAAGCAGTGAGGACACGTCCAGCCTGCCGTACATGCACTCGACCTCATCCACGGACGGGCTTAACCAGGTGATTTTCCTTGAGCTAGGTTTAGGGTTAGGGTTTCAGATTTGGGCCTTTTTGATTTGGTTGATTTCGCTGGGTTTTGATTTGGGCATTTTGTTTGTACGAGCTTCGGCAGGTCCCTTTCAGCGTTGAAGATCCAGATTACCAGGAGCTTGAGCTGGAAACGATGTCACCATGTGAGAAGCACGGCAAGGCATCTGAGAGGCTTGTCGCATTTGAAGGAACAGACACAGGGAGAAGGTTCTTAGCATGTGCAGAGCCGGTATGAATTGTAGGCTGATAGTGGGATATTATATTTAGGTTGATAGTGTCATATTATTGTTGGTTTGACAGTGGCATATTGAACATGAGTACAAGGCTTGATTATTAGGGCATATTCACTTTTGCAACAGCAGTAGCTTGTGTAGTTTAATGACAATGGTACTGTTATTTTGCAGCGGGATTGTTCTTGCTATCATGTGAAATATTCAGTTTGGGACTTCTACACGTTTTATGTTGCTGTTGTGGCATTTTTATGTAGTTGAATGACAATGCTACTGTTAATTATGTTGCTGTTACTTTTGCTCCTGTTTGGAACTAAATATTGAGTGAAAATGTTACTTTTATGTTGGGATGGACCTTCTGTTATGTATCTAAATGCTACAAATATTCAGTTGAATGGATAGTATGTACTGCATATGCTTTGGCAGTTCACCAAGTTTGCAGTTTGAGATTGCTCTTGTTTTGTAGCTGATTAGCAAAATCTAGTTCAAATCTGTAGCTGAGTGGTGCTGTAATTTGTCATGCTGTTATTTAGTGGGTAGGTACATCTCAATTACCAGTGTAGCTTAGTGGTGCTATTATTACCAATGTAGAAAGGAAAAACAGTGCTATTGCTTTGCACTAGTTATTTACCTGTGGCATGAACTAACTTGTTTATTTTTTATCTTTTTACTCTTTTTGCAGGAAGGGCAGAATTGTGGGTTTGTTGAATGGGTTGATCACCAGTGGCCCCCAACAATGCAAAATGCATTGTTGAAGCTGTGGGCAATGGTTGAAGATAGAAAGAGTGCTAGGGTGAATGATAATCTTGAAAGTTCTTTCACTATCCACCATCTGACAGAAGAGAAGAACAAGCTGGAGGCCAACTATGACAAGTTACTCCAAGATATGCATGAGCTTATGAGCTTCCAGGAGGAGAGGGTGGTGGATTTCAGATATCTACAGTCTAGCATTACATATCAGCAACAATGCATAAGTGAACTGGTGGCTGATATGAAGGCACAAATGGCAAAGAAAGATGCAGAGTCTGAGAAGCTTAATCATAAGTATGAAGTGCTACTGAACCTGACAAGAGCTCAAGCAACAATCATCCAGAACTTGAAGTTGAAGAATATTACAGACATGCAATTGCTTAGTGAAGCTAAGATGAACTTGGAGTTGAAGAATGTAGAGCTCACAAAGTCTGAGGAGAAGCTCACCCAAGATAAGCTAGAGTTGAAGTTTCAGGTTGCTGATTTGCTTAAGGGAAAGGAAAAGCATGGTGAAGAGAAGGGGCAGCTAGAGCTTTAGATTGCTGAGCTGATGAAGGCAGAGGAGAAGCTGAAGGAGAAGATCAAGGGGATCCAGGCCATCTTAGAGAAGTGAAGAAAATGAATATGAGACTAGTGGGCAATGCTGACCTTTTGGGCATGATGGTTGTGTAGTGTATGGCTCTACTAAATGTGAACTTCTCTAAGATGAACTATGGCTATGTATGTATGTATGTATGTAGTAGATATGCTTTTCATCCTTTTGTGAGAAAAGGATGAACTATGCATCTAAACTCCACTATGTATTGTGAACAATGGTTGTGTACCCTATAATATGTTGAACTCCAGTAAGTATTGTGTGTTATGTTTGCTAGACTTGAAATGATGATATATCATGCATTGGAAGATGGATCAGATATTCTATGCCAGGATAGGTAGACTAAAAGTTATGATTTCTCATGCACTAGGTTTTATATTAGATGATTATGTTAGCATTGGAAGACTATTTGATGGTTATGTTAGCACTAGAATATTAGATGGTTATGTTATATCATGCATTGGAAGCCTATGTTTAGGTGGTTTCGTCGACCCCTAGCCACCATAAACCCTAATGGTTAGATTTAGGTGGTTCCGTCGACCCCTAGCCACCATAAACCCTAATGGTTAGGTTTAGGTGGTTCCGTCGACCCCGAGCACCGTAAATCCTAATGCTTAGGTTTAGGTGGTTCCGTCGACCACGAGGCACCGTAAACCCTAATGCTTAGGTTAAGGTGGCTCCGTCGACTTCGAGGCACCATAAACCCTAATGCTTAGGTTTAGGTGGCTCCGTCGACCATGAGGCACCATAAACCCTAATGCTTAGGTTAAGGTGGCTTCGTCAATCGTGAGGCACCGTAAACCCTAATGCTTAGGTTAAGGTGGCTCCGTCGACCCCGAGGCACCGTAAACCCTAATGCTTAGGTCTAGGTGGCTCCGTCAACCCCGAGGCACCGTAAACCCTAATGCTTAGGTGGCTCCATCGACCCCGAGGCACCGTAAACCCTAATGCTTAGGTTAAGGTGGCTCCGTCGACCCCGAGGCACCGTAAACCCTAATGCTTAGGTTTAGGTGGCTCCGTCGACCCCGAGGCACCGTAAACCCTAATAGTTAGATTTAGGTGGCTCCGTCGACCCCGAGGCACCGTAAACCCTAATGGTTAGGTTTAGGTGGTTCCGTCGACCCCGAGCCACCATAAACCCTAATGCTTAGGTTTAGGTGGTTCCGTCGACCCCTAGCCACCATAAACACTAATGCTTAGGTTTAGGTTGGTTCATCCACATTACCAAATAGCAAAACAATGCCATTAAAGTATGAACATAAACCATCAAGTTATCCACCCAAGTGGCATCAATCCATGAACCATCAAGTTATCCCCAACAGAACCATCAAGATATCCATTGGCATCAGCACAAGTTGCTTCAGTGGCATCAAACCCAAAAGAAAACACATTGTAGTGGCATCAAACTCTAAATAATACACATTGTAGCATGAGCACAAGTTGCTGCTGTGTCACAAAGCAAAATAAAGCACAATGTATCATCAGCACAAGTTGTTGCAGTGGCATCAAACCAAAATAAAGCACATTGTAGTAGAGTGTCATCAAACCAAAAGATAACATTCCACATTGTAGCTGGTGCACATTGTAGCATCAACAGAAGTTTGCATCACCTTCTGCCACCTCTACTAGCATTGAACCAGGCCATCCATCCAGTGTGTTTGCCATCAGTTGGTGGAGGAGCACTAGAAGTTGAGGCACCATACTGCCTTGGGGCAGAGAAAGGCCTTGAAGAATGAGCGCCTCTCCCAACAGAAGATTGAGCACTCGAAGATGCTCTTCCAGATCCTCTTCCACCACCAGCCCTTCTTCCAGCACCTCTACCAGCAGCACTTCCACCACCTCTACCAGCAGCACTTCCAGTTCTTCCTCCAGCTAGAGCAGCTCTTGGTGGTGGTGCAGGAGCTGTAGGTGTTGGTGCAGGAGCTCTAGTTGTTGGTGCAGGAGCTCTAGGTGTTGCTGAAGTAGCTCTAGGTGTTCCTGCAGGAGCTGTAGGAGCAACACCTCTTTCTTGTGAATTCCTTGCAGCAGGCTTGGAAAAAAATTGAAAGGAAACACAGTTAATAATACTACAAGTAAGAAATGTACAAGGGAGAAAGGTAATTTACAGAAACGTCAAACTGAAGAACTAGTTCAAAGGGGCTTACCACATGTTTGTTCTTTCTTAAGGCCAACCCAGGTTTCAATTGTTTAAGGCAGCTTGTGTATTTATTCCCTTGTAATCCACAATTGCTACAAGTTATTGTCCCGAGGTGGACTTTGGCTTTGGAACTTCAAATTTTCCCTTTATCGTCTTCTCTTTCTTTCTTCCTTCCTTCACTTTAAATGCTGGTGGTTCTATGTCTGGACCTGGGGTCTTTGTCCAGTCATGCTCACCAGGGACAGGATATATCATTGGTTCATATGCTGCCAAGTAATATGGTTTCTTGAAAAATTGCTTACAAAGTCCTCTGGAAACCTTTTTTCCTTGTTAATTGCTGAGATGGCATGGTTACATGGGATGCCACTGAGGTCCCACTTTCTGCAACCATAGGTTTCAAGTTCCAAATTGACAACATGTGTTTGCTCCCCACTAGTTACTTGCCACAAGTTAACACCTGCTTGAATGGGTTTGCAGTACCTAGCCCTTTCCTTTTCAATCTCCAACTTCTCACTGTAATGTGGTGTGATACGTCTCCAACGTATCTATAATTTATGAAGTATTCATGCTATTATATTATCTGTTTTGGATGTTTATGGGCTTTACTAAACACTTTCATATTATTTTTGGGACTAACCTATTAACCGGAGGTCCAGCCCAAATTGTTGTTTTCTTGCCTATTTCAGTGTTTCGAAGAAAAGGAATATCAAACGGAATGAAACCTTCGGGAGAGTTATTTTTGGAACAGAAGCAATCCAGGAGACTTGGAGTAGACGTCAGGGAAGCTCGAGGAAGCCACGAGGCAGGGAGGCGCGCCCTACCCCCTGGGTGCGCCCCCACCCTCGTGGGCCCCTCGTGGCCCCCCTGACCGACTTCGTTCGCCTATATATGTCCATATACCCTAAAAACATTGAGGAACACAATAGATCAGGAGTTCCGCCGCCGCAAGCCTCTGTAGCCACCAAAAACCAATCGGGACCCTGTTGGCACCCTGCCGGAGGGGGGATCCCTCACTGGTGTCCATCTTCATCATCCCGACACTCTCCATGACGAGGAGGGAGTAGTTCACCCTCGGGGCTGAGGGTATGTACCAGTAGCTATGTGTTTGATCTCTCTCTCGTGTTCTTGATTCGGCACGATCTTGACGTATTGCGAGCTTTGCTATTATAGTTGGATCTTATGATGTTTCTCCCCATCTACTCTCTTGTAATGGATTGAGTTTTCCCTTTGAAGTTATCTTATCGGATTGAGTCTTTAAGGATTTGAGAACACTCGATGTATGTCTTGCATGTGCTTATCTGTGGTGACAATGGGATATCACGTGATCTACTTGATGTATGTTTTGGTGATCAACTTGCGGGTTCTGTGACCTCGTGAACTTATGCATAGGGGTTGGCACACGTTTTCGTCTTGACTCTCCGGTAGAAACTTTGGGGCACTCTTTGAAGTTCTTTGTGTTGGTTGAATAGATGAATCTGAGATTGTGTGATGCATTTCGTATAATCATACCCACAGATACTTGAGGTGACATTGGAGTATCTAGGTGACATTAGGGTTTTGGTTGATTTGTGTCTTAAGGTGTTATTCTAGTACGAACTCTATGATAGATCGAACGGAAAGAATAGCTTCATGTTATTTTACTACGGACTCTTGAATAGATCGATCAGAAAGGATAACTTTGAGGTGGTTTCATATCCTACAATAATCTCTTCGTTTGTTCTCCACTATTAGTGACTTTGGAGTGACTCTTTGTTGCATGTTGAGGGATAGTTATATGATCCAATTATGTTATTATTGTTGAGAGAACTTGCACTAGTGAAAGTATGAACCCTAGGCCTTGTTTCCTAGCATTGCAATATCGTTTACGCTCACTTTTACCACTTGCTACCTTGCTGTTTTTATATTTTCAGATTACAAATACCCATATCTATCATCCATATTGCACTTGTATCACCATCTCTTCGCCGAACTAGTGCACCTATACAATTTACCATTGTATTGGGTGTGTTGGGGACACAAGAGACTCTTTGTTGTTTGGTTGCAGAGTTGCTTGAGAGAGACCATCTTCATCCTACGCCTCCCACGGATTGATAAACCTTAGGTTATCCACTTGAGGGAAATTTGCTACTATCCTACAAACCTCTGCACTTGGAGGCCCAACAACGTCTACAAGAAGAAGGTTGTGTAGTAGACATCAAGCTCTTTTCTGGCGCCGTTGTCGGGGAGGTGAGTGCTTGAAGGTATATCTTTAGATCTTGCAATTGAATCTTATAGTTTCTTGTTTTATCACTAGTTTAGTTTATAAAAGGAAACTACAAAAAAATGGAATTGAGTTTGCCTCATACGCTTTATCTTTTTAATATCTTTCGTGAGAATGATGGAAAGGAAAATTGTGCTAAAGTACTAGAAGAAGAATTACATAGAATGCTTGGCATAAAATATTTGAATGATGAGCATGATTGCAATGTTGTTAGTATGAATTCTTTGAATACCCATGATGCTAATGATATGCAAAGCCACAAGCTTGGGGATGCTATGTTTGATGAAGATGATATGTTTAGTCCCCCAAGTTTTCATGTGCAAATTTATTATGATGATAGCATGCCTCCTATTTATGATGATTATTGTGATGACACGTATGCTATAAAGAATAAAGATAACCATGAAACTTGTCACCATGATTTTAATTTTCAATTGGATTATGCTTCACATGATAGTTATTTTGTTGAGTTTGCTCCCACTACTATTGATGAGAATAAATTTGCTTATGTGGAGAGTAGTAAAATTTCTATGCAAGTAGATCATGAAAAGAATGCTTTATGTGCTGGTTATATGGTTGAATTCATTCATGATGCTACTGAAAATTATTATGAGGGAGGAACATATGCTTGTAGGAATTGCAATAATATCAAGTTTCCTCTCTCTATGTGCTTAAAGTTTTGAAGGTATGCTTGTTTTGCCTTCCTATGATAGTTGATTATTGTTCCCATAAGTTGTTTTCTCACAAAATCCCTATGCATAGGAAGTGGGTTAGACTTAAAAGTGCTAGTCATATTCTTCATGATGCTCTCTTTGTGTTTCAATTCTTATGTTTTATGTGAGCATCATTGAAATCATCATGCCTAGCTAGGGGCGTTAAACGTTAGCGCTTGTTGGGAGGCAACCCAATTTTATTTGTATTCCTTGCTTTTTGTTCCAATTTAGTAATAAATAAATCATCTAGCCTCTGGTTAGATGTGGCTTTATGTTTTAATTAGTGTTTGTGTCAAGTAAGACCTATAGGATCTTCTTGGATGATAATTATTTGATCTTGCTGAAAAAGACAGAAACTTTCTGCTCACGAAAACAATTGTTAAAAATCACTAGAAAGTGATAAAATACTGATTCCAATTGCAGTAGATCAATAATCAAATTATCTAGGCCTTCCTATTTTTGCAGATTTTTCTGAGTTCCAGAAGTTTGCGTTTGATACAGATTACTACAGACTGTTCTGTTTTTGACAGATTCTGTTTTCTATGTGTTGTTTGCTTATTTTGATGAATCTATGAGTAGTATCGGAGGGTATGAACCATAGAGAAGTTGGAATACAGTAGATATTACACCAATATGAATTTAGAATAAGTTCACAACAGTAACTAAGTGGTGATTTATTTTCTTATACTAACGGAGCTTACGAGTTTTCTGTTAAGTTTTGTGTTGTGAAGTTTTCAAGTTTTGGGTAAAGATTCGATGGACTATGGAATAAGGAGTGGAAAGAGCCTAAGCTTGGGGATTCCCAAGGCACCCCAAGGTAATATTCAAGGATAACCAAGAGCCTAATCTTGGGGATGCCCCGGATGGCCTCCCCTTTTTCGTCTTCGTTCATCGGTAACTTTACTTGGAGCTATATCTTTATTCACCACATGATATGTGTTTTGCTTGGAGCGTCATTTTATTTTCTTTTGTTTTGCTTGCTGTTTGAATAAAATACCAAGATCTGAAATTTTTAAATGTTAAAGAGTCTTCACATAGTTACATAATTATTCAACTACTCTTTGATCCTCACTTATATCTTTCGGAGTAGTTTGTCATTTGCTCTAGTGCTTCACTTACATCCTTTTAGAGCACGGCGGTGGTTTTATTTTGAAGAAATAGATGAACTCCCGTGCTTCACTTATATTATTTTGAGAGTCCTAAACAGCATGGTAATTTGCTTTGGTTATGAATTTAGTGCTAATATGATGGGCATCCAAGATGGGTATAATAAAAACTTTCATATAAAGTGCATTGAATACTATGAGAAGTTTGATACTTGATGATTTATTTGAGATATGAAGATGGTGATATTAGAGTCATGCTAGTGGAGTAGTTGTGAATTTGAGAAATACTTGTGTTAAAGTTTGTGATTCCCGTAGCATGCACATATGGTGAACCGTTATGTGATGAAGTCGGAGCATGATTTATTTATTGATTGTCTTCCTTATGAGTGGCGGTCGGGGACGAGAGATGGTCTTTTCCTACCAATCTATCCCCCTAGGAGCATGCGCGTAGTACTTTGTTACGATAACTAATAGATTTTGTAATAAGTATGTGAGTTCTTTATGACTAATGTTGAGTCCATGGATTATACGCACTCTCACCCTTCCACCATTACTAGCCTCTGTTGTGCCGCGCAACTTTCGCCGGTATCATACACCCACCATATACCTTCCTCAAAACGTCCATCATATCTACCTATATGTGGTATTTACCTGCCGTTCCAAGTAAATTTGCATGTGCCAAACTCTAAACCTTCAAATAATAATCTTTTTTGTATGCCCGAATCGCTCATGTAGCGACTAGGGGCTGTCAGGATCTTCCATGCTAGGTGGGTTATTCTCACGATGAGTGGACTCCGCTCATCATTCATGAGAAAATGGCCGGTAACTGGGATGTCCAGTCCTATGATCAAAAGATCAAAAACAATTTCGCAAATAATTTAAACAAACTCCCCCAGGATTGTTGATAGTTGGACGACACCCCGTTGTTTCAGACAAGCCGTGGAGTGTGATTATTGGTGGGGGGGGGGGGGGGGGGGTAAAATCTTTACCTTTCTGTTTGGGAACCGCCTATAATGTATCTAGTATGGAAGATATTGGGAACTCTTGGTCGTTATGTTGACAATGAAAGCATACCTCTCAAAATTATTTTATATTTTTAGATTACAAATACCCATATCTATCATCCATATTGCACTTGTATCACCATCTATTCGCCAAACTAGTGCACCTATACAATTTACTATTGTATTGGGTGTGTTGGGGACACGAGAGACTCTTTGTTGTTTGGTTGCAGGGTTGCTTGAGAGAGACCATCTTCATCCTACGCCTCCCACAGATTGATAAACCTTAGGTGATCCACTTGAGGGAAATTTGCTACTGTCCTACAAACCTCTGCACTTGGAGGCCCAACAACGTCTACAAGAAGAAGGTTGTGTAGGAGACATCATGGTGTGATCTCCCATCTAGCTTCCTTTCCACTCTCTCTATTCCTGTGCCACCTAACCATCTACTTATCCTTTATGCCATCACACATAGTTCTTATTGGTTTTTTCCTATGAGCTAGGATGTACTTGTTAAACACCTCAGACAAATTGTTGACAACCAAGTCAGTCTTGCAATTTGTGTCGAATGCATGCCTAGCCCAGGTTTTCTTGGGTATTGCACTAAGCCACTGCCAAGCTTCCTCACTCTCAGCTTTGAGATCATCCATTGCTTTATTAAATTTGTGTTCATTATATGCATAACTGGCATTATCCATGCACTTCTTAAGGTCTGCCCCCCTAAAGCCAGCATTTTGGAAGTTTGCATATATGTGTCTTAAGCAGAATCTTTGATGACTGTTAGGAAAAACTCTATTCACTGCATACAATAGCCCCTGGTGCACAAAATTTAAACAGCTAAGCTACTGTCTAATACACATGTAAACACATATTTAGCAGGCAAGGCAAGGTGGATACACATACCTTCTGTCAGTCAGACATTATAGTATATGGACCATACTGTCCAACTTCTCCTCCAAGACAAATTTTCAGTTGGTGTAGAAACCAGCACCAGTTTGCTTTGTCCTCTTGTCCAACAATGCCAAATGCCAGTGGGTATATGTTGTTATTGCCATCTCTACCAGTGGCAGCAAGGATTTGTGCACCAGTGGTCAGCTTGATAAAACATCCATCAATATCTAAAATAGGAAGTAAACATAACATGTTAAATGCATTTATATGTGCAAGCTATTGAAACTAACAACATCAAAGTAGTGTACAAGCTAAAATAAACTAACCAATGAATGGTCTACACCCCTGTAGAAATCCCTCCCTTGCTCCACTGATGCAGTAAAACATGGCATGGAATCTTGGTCCTGGATGTGGGATTTTTTCAGTGGCTCTTGGAGTTACAGTGGTGACTACAACTCTACTCCCAGGGTTTGTATCCATGACAGTCTGAGCATAGTCTCTCAGCCTTGGGTATTGCTTCTTATGATCTCCCAACACAGCCTCAACAGCTAGGTTTTTTGCCCTATATGCCATAGCCATGGGCACATCCACACCATACTTTTCCATGCAGGCATCAATAAGTGTATGTATGCTAGTAGTGACATCAGATCTGAATAGTGGATCATATTGCTGTGCAAGCCACTTGGTACTTACCCTGGTTGTTTCAGTAGAACTAGGGCAAGTGCGTTGTACTCCCATCTTCTTAATTGCAAAAAGTGTTTTCCCCTTTTATAACAGCTGCCACAATGCAGAACTTGCATTGTGAATTCTTGCAATGCACAATGATCCTCTGATCTGAGTTCCTGTGATACTTGAAGTCTCTGCACTGAGTGATGTGCAAGCTCAACAAAGCATCTCTGAATTGATGTTGATCTCTGAAACACATATGCAGTTGTAGTTGTTGGTGTGGTTGCTCCAAATCCTCATTGTACCACACTCTAGGTGGCCTCTTCTTTGTCCTGCTCTTCCTTCTTTGAGGTAGCACAAATGCTAGTGGCTGAAACCCATCATCTTCACTGTCCTTTAGTAAACTATTATCTTCTTCATCTGATGATGGTTTCTAATCAGGTTGCACTTCTTCTAAAACACTGGAATGTGACCTTGTTGTTGGTCCCCTCCTTACTTGCAGCTTCCGCTTCTTTTTTGCTGGCACAGATATTTTTTATTCCTCTTCTGGAACAATAGGGTCATCATCCTCCAAATCAAATAATTCCTATACCTCTGTGTCACCCTCATAATGCAATTTTTCTTCCTCCTCTGTTTCTTCTTCTGATTCTTCATCCTCTGTTTCTTCCTCGTGTTGTTCTTGTACTTCTTCCTCTCTGTGTCTGTTTCCCTCTTCCATCTCCATGTCTTCAGCATCATTCATTTCCTCATTATAGTTAGGCCTTAAATCCCCCATATAATAAGGGTTAGTGTCACTATCATATTGCCCTTCAGATGAAGATGCATAACTGCCATCATAGCCATCTTATTCTTCTTCCACAACTTCTTTTAACTTTGGATTTAGAACACTCCTGCTCTCTTGTGTTAAAACAGTAGGGCCTACAGGTGCAATAGAGCAGCTACTCTGACCTTCATAAGAAACACCTTGCTGATCAAGAACATAAACAGGAGGATCAACCAGATCATAAACAACAGGCTCAGAATAAACAATTGGATCTAAATTTTGCTTCTCTACAAAACCCTTCTATGCTACATTGACAGCTGGTGGATAAGCCCTAAATAGAAAATTAAGCACCCAACTCTCCTCATTCTGCCTCTTGATCAACTGCAGTTTAACATTACTATCAACCAATTCCAAGCCCTGCTCTCCTGGGGTCTCCATGTAAAACATCACTGAATCATCAATACTAAAGCCTTGTGTTTCCATCAATGCAACCATATTCAGATATGTCACATCTGAACAGCTTAACTTCCTCTCTAACAGATCATTATTGTCAAAATGGATCCTAACATTCCATATGTCTTCATATAAACTAAAATTCACATGCAATTTGCCTAATCAGTACACCATAACCCTAATTAGAAAATAAATGAGAAGAAAAAAGACAAAAACTTACAGGACGCCGCCGAGCCCGTGGGTCAGCTTGTGGCTATTGCTAGGGTTTGCCACCCATTGTTGTGCCAGTCGTACCCGCTGCTACATGGACAGTGCGGGCTCCATGAACTCGTCGTCGTCGCTGGAATACTCAGAGCTCGAGTAGCCGTCGTTGCCCTCGATTGGAGATCTCCCCTCGATTCCTCCTACCGCACCGCTGTCGAAGAGGGGAATGTTTGCGCCGCCGCCATGGCCGTCGCCGCCACCGCCACTGCCGCCACCACCGCCCGGGGTCGCCGCCGCCATCGCCGTAGAGGTGCGCGGGGGAGCTAGGGTTCGTCGACGAACAGAGGAAGAGAGGAAAGGAGAGGACACAGAGCACGGGCCGGTCCGGTTCGAGCCGGACCGCACCTATCGAGCGAGCGGGCGGGTGCCGATTCGCCAGCGTGGCAGCTGACGTGCGGGCCCGGGCGGTCAGTTCCAGCGTCAATACGAAGTTTAGCCCGATTTGCAACGGTTCGACCCAAACGTGGTACTGACACGTAAAAATTACTAAAAGTGGTACCAGTTCGCCACCACTGCCCCAAATGTGGTACTATCGTGTAATTATCTCCCCACTGGAGCGTCCCTCCTGATCCTATTTTGTTTAGTTTTTCATTTTTGTTTTGGATTTCCTTTTTTGCTTTGCTTTGCTTTCCTATTTCTTTATTTTTTATTAACTTGCGTGCAATTTAGCCAATGAAAAATATATTTGCCCACGTTTTGGCCAATAGCCGGCTTGCTGTAGCTTAATGACGCTAATAGTTGACGGTTCCTCAGAGGGTATTTATCTTTCGTTCATTCCCATTGGGTTTCGTAATATTTAAGGGTAGTACTCCCTTCGTTTCTTTTTAGTCTGCATATAAAATTTGGTCAAAGTCAAACTTTGTAAAGTTTGACTAACTTTATAGAAAAAATATTAACATCTACAATACTAAAGCAATATGGTATGAAAGTTTATTTCATGATGCATCTAACAATATTGATTTCATATTGTGAATTTTAATATTTTTTTATAAACATAGTCAAGGTTAAGAAAGTTTGACTTTAACCAAATCTTATATGCAGACTAAAAATAAACGGAGGAAGTACAATTACGAACCAAACCGTTTGTTAGTACAATTATGAACTATGCATAACCCACTTTTATATCTGAGTGACCAACTTGTTGGGGAACGTAGTATTTCAAAAAAAATCCTACGATCACGCAAGATCTATCTAGGAGAAGCATAGCAACGAGCGGGGAGAGTGTGTCCACGTACCTTCATAGACCAAAATCGGAAGCGTTTAGTAACGCGGTTGATGTAGTCGAATGTCTTCGCGATCCAACTGATCCACGTACCGAACGCACGGCACCTCACACGTTCAGCTCGGTGACGTCCCTCAAACTCTTGATCCAGTTGAGGCCGAGAGAGAGTTTCGTCAGCACGACGGTGTGGTGACGGTGATGATGAAGTTACCGGCGCAGGGCTTCGCCTAAGCACTACGACGATATGACCGAGGTGTGTTTCTGTGGAGGGGGCACCGCACACGGCTAAAATATCAACTTGTGTGTTCTAGGGTGCCCCCCTCCCCATGTATATGAAGGAGGGGGAAGAGGAGGCCGGCCTAGGGGGTAGGCGCGCCATGGGGGGGAGTCCTACTAGGACTCCAAACCTAGTAGGATTCGCCCCCCTTTCCTATTCCAAGTGGGAGAAGGGGGGAAGGAGGAGGAGGAGGAGAGAACGAAGGAAGGGGGCGCCGCCCCCTCCCCTTGTCCAATTCGGATTGGGGCAAGGGGGCGCGCGCCACCTCCTGGCCGGCCCTCTCTCTTCTCTGCTAAGGCCCATGAGGCCCAACAGCTTCCTGGGGGGGGGGGGGGTTCCGGTAACCCCGGGTACTCCGAAACTTATTCGAAACGACCCGAACCATTCCGGTGTCCGAATATAACCTTCCAATATATGAGTATTTATGTCTCGACCATTTCAAGACTCCTCATCACGTCCGTGATCTCATCCGGGACTCTGAACAACCTTCGGTCATCAAATCACATAAACTCATAATACAAATCGTCATCGAATGTTAAGCGTGCGGACCCTACGGGTTCGAGAACTATGTAGACATCACCGAGACACATCTCCGGTCAATAACCAATAGCGGAACCTAGATGCTCATATTGGCTCCTACATATTCTACGAAGATCTTTATCGGTCAAACCGCATAACAACATACGTTGTTCCCTTTGTCATCGGTATGTTACTTGCCCGAGATTCGATCGTCGGTATCACCATACCTAGTTCAATCTCGTTACCGGCAAGTCTCTTTACTCGTTCTGTAATGCATCATCCCGCAACTAACTCATTAGTCACATTGCTTGCAAGGCTTATAGTGATGTGCATTACCGAGAGGGCCCAGAGATACCTCTCCCACAATCGGAGTGACAAATCCTAATCTCGATCTATGCCAACTCAACAAACACCATCGGAGACACCTGTAGAGCATATTTATAATCACCCAGTTATGTTGTGACGTTTGATAGCACACAAGGTGTTCCTCCAGTATTTGGGAGCTGCATAATCTCATAGTTAGAGGAACGTGTATAAGTCATGAAGAAAGCAATAGCAATAAAACTCAACGATCATAATGCTAAGCTAACGGATGGGTCTTGTCCATTACATCATTCTCGAATGATGTGATCCCGTTCATCAAGTGACAACACATGTCTATGGTCAGGAAACTTAACCATCTTTGATTAACGAGCTAGTCTAGTAGAGGCATACTAGGGACACTTTGTTTTGTCTATGTATTCACACATGTATCAAGTTTCCGGTTAATACAATTCTAGCATGAATAATAAACATTTATCATGATATAAGGAAATAAAATAATAACTTTATTATTGCCTCTAGGGCACATTTCCTTCAGTCTCCCACTTGCACTAGAGTCAATAATCTAGTTCACATCGCCATGTGATTTAACACCAATAGTTCATATCGTCTTGTGATTTAATACTCTATAGTTCACATCGCCATGTGACCAATACCCAAAGGGTTTATTAGAGTCAATAATCTAGTTCACATCGCCATGTGATTAACACCCAAAGAGTACTAAGGTGTGATCATGTTTTGCTTGTGAGAGAGGTTTAGTCAATGGGTCTGCCACATTCAGATCTGTATGTATTTTGCAAATTTATATGTCTACAATGCTCTGCATGGAGCTACTCTAGATAAATGCTCCCACTTTCAATATGTATCCAGATCGTGACTCAGAGTCATCCAGATCGGTGTCAAAGCGTGCATCGACGTAACTCTTTACGACGAACTCTTTATCACCTCCATAACCGAGAAATATTTCCTTATTCCACTAAGGATAATTTTGACCGTTGTTCAGTGATCCACTCCTGGATTACTGTTGTACCCTCTTGCCAAACTCATGGCGAGGTTCACAATAGGTCTGGTACACAGCATAGCATACTTCATAGAACCTATGACTGATCCATAGGGAATGCATTTTCATTCTCTTTCTATTTTCTGCCATGGTCGGGTTTTGAGTGTTTACTCAACTTCACACCTTGCAACACAGGCAAGAACTCCTTCTTTGACTGTTCCATTTTGAACTACTTCAAAATCTTGTCAAGGTTTGTACTCATTGAAAAAAACTTATCAAGCATCTTGTTCTATCTCTATAGATCTTGATGCTCAATATGTAAGCAGCTTCACCGAGGTCTTTGTTTGAAAAACTCCTTTCAAACACTCCTTTATGCTTTCCAGAAATTTTTTACATTATTTCCGATCAACAATATGTCATTCACATATACTTATCAGAAATGTTGTAGTGCTCCCACTCACTTTCTTGTAAATACAGGCTTCACCGCAAGTCTGTATAAAACCATATTCTTTGATCACCTTATCAAAGCGTATATTCCAACTACGAGATGCTTGCACTAGTCCATAGATGGATCGCTGGAGCTTGCACACTTTGTTAGCACCTTTAGGATTGAAAAAACCTTCTTGTTGCATCATATACAACTCTTCTTTAAGAAATCCATTAAGGAATGTAGTTTTTGACATCCATTTGCCAGATATCATGAAATGTGGCAATTGCTAACATGATTCGGACAGACTTTAAGCATCGATACGAATAAGAAAATCTCATCGTAGTCAACATCTTGAACTTGTCAAAAACCCATTTCGACAAGTCGAGCTTTGTAGATAGTAACACTACTATCAGCGTCCGTCTTCCTCTTGAAGGTCCATTTTAATCTCTATGGCTTGCCGATCATCGGGCAAGTCAACCAAAGTCCATACTTTGTTGTCATACATGGATCCCATCTCAGATTTCATGGGCTCAAGCCATTCCGCGGAATCTGGGCTCATCATCGCTTCCTCGTAGTTCGTAGGTTCGTCATGGTCAAGTAACATGACGTCCAGAACAGGATTACCGTACCACTCCGGTGCGGATCTTACTCTGGTTGACCTACGAGGTTCGGTAGTAACTTGATGAGAAGCTTCATGATCATCATCATTAGCTTCCTCACTAATTGGTGTAGGAATCACTAGAACTGATTTCTGTGATGAACTACTTTCCAATAAGGGAGCAGGTACAATTACCTCATCACGTTCTACTTTCCTCCCACTCACTTCTTTCGAGAGAAACTCCTTCTCTAGAAAGGATCCATTCTTAGCAACGAATATTTTGCCTTCAGATCTGTGATAGAAGGTGTACCCAATAGTCTCTTTTGGGTATCCTATGAAGACACATTTCTCCGATTTGGGTTCGAGCTTATCAAATTGAAGCTTTTTCACATAATCATCGCAGCCCCAAACTTTAAGAAACGACAACTTCGGTTTCTTGCCAAACCATAGTTCATATGGTGTCGTCTCAACGGATTTAGATGGTGCCCTATTTAACGTGAATGCAACCGTCTCTAAAGCATAACCCCAAAATGACAGTGGTAAATCAGTAAGAGACATCATAGATCGTACCATATCTAATAAAGTGCGGTTACGACGTTCGGATACACCATTACGCTGTGGTGTTTCGGGTGGCGTGAGTTGCAAAACTATTATGCATTGTTTCAAATGAAGACCAAACTCGTAACTCAAATATTCACCTCCACGATCAGATCGTAGAAACTTTATTTTCTTGTTACGATGAATTTCCACTTCACTCTGAAATTCTTTGAACTTTTCAAATGTTTCAGACTTATGTTTCATCAAGTAGATATACCCATATCTGCTCAAATCATCTGTGAAGGTCAGAAAATAACAATACCCACCGCGAGCCTCAACACTCATTGGATCACATACATCAGTATGTATTATTTCCAATAAGTCAGTTGCGCGCTCCATTGTTCCGGAGAACGGAGTCTTAGTCATCTTGCCCATGAGGCATGGTTCGCAAGCATCAAGTGATTCATACTGAAGTGATTCCAAAAGCCCATCAACATGGAGTTTCTTCATGCGCTTTACACCAATATGACCTAAATGGCAGTGCCACAAATATGTTGCACTATCATTATCAACTTTGCATCTTTGGCATCAATATTATGAATATGTGTATCACTACGATCGAGATTCAATAAACCATTCACCTTGGGTGTATGACCACATAAGGTTTTATTCATGTAAACAGAATAACAATTATTCTTTGACTTAAATGAATAACCGTATTGCAATAAACATGATCCAATCATATTATGCTCAACGCAAACACTAAATAACATTTATTTTAGGTTCAACACTAATCCCGGAGGTAAAGGGAGTGTGTGATGGTGATCTTATCAACCTTGGAATCACTTCCAACACACATCGTCACCTTGTCCTCAACTATTCTTTGTTCATTTTGTAACTCCTGTTTCGAGTTACTAATCATAGCAACTGAACCAATATCAAATACCAGGGTCTACTATGAACACTAGTAAAGTACACATCAATAACATGTATATCATATATACTTTTGTTCACTTTGCCATCCTTCTTCTCCGCCAAGTATTTGGGGTAGTTCCGCTTCCAGTGACCATTTCCTTCGCAGTAGAAGCACTCAGTTTCAGGCTTCGGTCTAGCTTTGGGCTTCTTCATGGGAGTGGCAACTTGCTTGCCATTCTTCTTGAAGTTCCCTTTCTTTCCCTTGCCCTTTTACTTGAAACTAGTGGTCTTGTCAACCATCAACATTTGATGCTTTTCTTGATTTCTACCTTGGTCGATTTCAGCATCATGAAGAGCTCGGGAATCGTTTTCGTCATCCCTTGCATTTTATAGTTCATCACGAAGTTCCAGTAACTTGGTGATAGTGACTAGAGAACTCTGTCAATCACTATTTTATCTGGAAGATTAACTCCCACTTGATTCAAGCGATTGTAGTACTCAGACAATCTGAGCACATGCTCACTGGTTGAGCTATTCTCCTCCATCTTGTAGGAAAAGTACTTGTCAGAGGTCTCATACCTCTCGACTCGGGCATGAGTCTGAAATTCCAATTTCAGCTCTTGGAACATCTTATATGCTCCGTGGCGTTCAAAACATTTTTGAAGTCCCGGTTCTAAGCCGTAAAGCATGGCGCACTAAACTATCAAGTAGTTATCATACCGAGCTTGCCAAACGTTCATAACGTCTGTTATCTGCTCCTGCAATAGGTCCGTCGCCTAGCGGTGCATCAAGGACATAATTCTTTTGTGCAGCAATGATGATAATCCTCACATCATGGACCTAGTCCGCATCATTGCTACTATCACCTTTCAACATAGTTTTTTCTCAAGGAACATATCAAAAATAAACGGGGAGCTACATCGCAAGCTATTGATCTACAACATAGTTATGCAAATACTATCAGGACTAAGTTCATGATAAATTAAAGTTCAATTAATCATATTACTTAAGAACTCCCACTTAGATAGACATCCCTCTAGTCATCTAAATGATCACATGATCCATATCAACTAAACCATGTCCGATCATCACGTGAGATGGAGAAGTTTTCAATGGTGAACATCACTACGTTGATCATATCTACTATATGATTCACGCTCGACCTTTCGGTCTCAGTGTTCCGAGGCCATATCTGCATATGCTAGGCTCGTCAAGTTTAACCCGAGTATTCTGCGTGTGCAAAACTGGCTTGCACCCTTGTATGTGAATGTAGAGCTTATCACACCCGATCATCACGTGGTGTCTCAGCACGAAGAACTGTCGCAACGGCGCATACTCAGGGAGAACACTTATACCTTGAAATTTTAGCGAGATATCATCTTATAATGCTACCACCGTACTAAGCAAAATAAGATGCATAAAGGATAAACATCACATGCAATCAAATAACTGATATGATATGGCCATCATCATCTGGTGCCTATGATCTCCATCTCCAAAGCACCGTCATGATCACCATTGTCACCGGCTTGACACCTTGGTCTCCATCGAAGTATCGTTGTCGTCTCGCCAACTATTGCTTCTATGACTATCGCTACCGCTTAGTGATAAAGTAAAGCAATTACATGGCGATTGCATTTCACACAATAAAGTGACAAACATATGGCTCCTGCCAATTGCTGATAACTATTACAAAACATGATCATCTCATACAACAATTTATATATCATCACGTCTTGACCATATCACATCACAGCAAGCCCTGCAAAAACAAGTTAGACGTCCTCTACTTTGTTGTTGCAAGTTTTACGTGGCTGCTACGGGCTTACCTACGCATCAAAACCACAACGATTTTTCCTCAAGTGTGTTGTTTTAACCTTCAACAAGGACCGGGCATAGTCACACTCGATTCAACTAAGGTTGGAGAAACAGACACCCACTAGCCACCTGTATGCGAAGCACGGTGGTAGAACCAGTCTCATGAACGCGGTCATGTAGTGTCGGTCTGGGCCGCTTCATCCAACAATATCACCGAATCAAAGTATGACATGCTGGTAAGCAGTATGAATATTATCGCCCAAAACTCTTTGTGTTCTACTCGTGCATATAACATCTACGCAAAGACCTGGCTCGGATGCCACTGTTGGGGAACGTAGTATTTCAAAAAAATTCCTACGATCACGCAAGATCTATCTAGGATAAGCATAGCAACGAGCGGGGAGAGTGTGTCCACATACCCTCGTAGACTGAAAGTGGAAGCGTTTAGTAACGCGGTTGATGTAGTCGAACGTCTTTGTGATCCAACCAATCCAAGTACCGAATGCACAGCACCTCACACGTTCAGCTCGGTGACGTCCCTCGAACTCTTGATCCAGTTGAGGCCGAGGGAGAGTTTCGTCAGCACGACGGCATAGTGATGGAGATGATGAAGTTACCGGCGCAGGGCTTCGCCTAAGCACTACGACGATATGACCGAGGTGTGTTTCTGTGGAGGGGGGCACTGCACACGGCTAAAAGATCAACTTGTGTGTTCTAGGGTGCCCCCCTCCCCACGTATATAAAGGAGGGGGAGGAGGAGGCCGGCCAAGGGGGGAGGCGCGCCATGGGGGGGAGTCCTACTAGGACTCCAAACCTAGTAGGATTCGCCCCCCCTTTCCTATTCCAAGTGGGAGAAGGGGGGAAGGAGGAGGAGGAGAGAAGGAAGGAGGGGGGCGCCGCCCCCTCCCCTTGTCCAATTCGGATTGGGGCAAGGGGGGCGCGCGCCACCTCCTGGCCGGCCCTCTCTCTTTTCGACTAGGGCCCATGGGGCCCAACAACTTCCGGGGGGGGGGGGGGGGGGGTTCCGGTAACCCCCGGTACTCCGAAACTTCTCCGAAACGACCCGAACCATTCCGGTGTCCGAATATAACCTTCCAATATATGAATCTTTATGTCTCGACCATTTCGAGACTCCTCGTCACGTTCTTGATCTCATCCGGGACTCCGAACAACCTTCGGTCATCAAATCACATAAACTCATAATACAAATCGTCATCGAACGTTAAGTGTGCGGACCCTATGGGTTCGAGAACTATGTAGACATGACCGAGACACATCTCCGGTCAATAACCAATAGCGGAACCTAGATGCTCATATTGGTTCCTACATATTCTACGAAGATCTTTATCGGTCAAACCGCATAACAACATACGTTGTTCCCTTTGTCATCGGTATGTTACTTGCCCGAGATTCGATCGCCGGTATCACCATATCTAGTTCAATCTCGTTACCGGCAAGTCTGTTTACTCGTTCCGTAATGCATCATCCCGCAACTAACTCATTAGTCACATTGCTTGCAAGGCTTATAGTGATGTGCATTACCGAGAGGGCCCAGAGATACCTCTCCGACAATCGGAGTGACAAATCCTAATCTCGATCTATGCCAACTCAACAAACACCATCGGAGACACCTGTAGAGCATCTTTATAATCTTCCAGTTACGTTCTGACGTTTGATAGCACACAAGGTGTTCCTCCGGTATTCGGGAGTTGCATAATCTCATAGTCAGAGGAACATGTATAAGTCATGAAGAAAGCAATAGCAATAAAACTCAACGATCATAATGCTAAGCTAACGGATGGGTCTTGTCCATCACATCAGTCTCTAATGATGTGATCCCGTTCATCAAATGACAACACATGTCTATGGTCAGGAAACTTAACCATCTTTGATTAACAAGCTAGTCTAGTAGAGGCATACTAGGGACACTTTGTTTTGTCTATGTATTCACACATGTATCAAGTTTCCGGTTAATACAATTCTAGCATGAATAATAAACATTTATCATGATATAAGGAAATAAAATAATAACTTTATTATTGCCTCTAGGGCATATTTCCTTCACAACCAACATCATCAATCATCAAAACTACATGGGCCGGCAAAGTTTCATGGCAATGTGATATACGAGGAGCTCAGGACAGTAAAAAAACAAAATAGGTGCTCCAAACTCAAAATATTTTGAACCTTTCTCAAAACTCTGTTTCTTTTGTCCAAAACTCCTATGATGTCATATCGTCATGATTTTTTTGCATACACCTAGAAAAACCTATGCATCTTTCGTGCCAATTTTTTAAAACTTTTTTTGCTATTTTTTATTTTACTATTCATCATCGGGAGCAGATGCTCCCCAGAACCAAATCACCGTCCTCCTATGTCTACTTGTGTTATACTAGTACTTATATACCAATCATAAACGTACACAATGACTAAAAATGCAAGCCATATTAGTCCATTTGTTGCATTTTAGTTAATGATCCTAATTATATTGGCACTAAGAGTGTATTTAGTTTAAGCCTCAACTAGCCAAATGGAAGTTTTAGCAAGATCAAAACAAAGGCATGACCAAAAATTTGGCAAGTTGTTATTTGGAAGTTATAGCACCGCCAAAACAAGGGCTCTTTGTTCGCCTCCCGCCCTTGGCTCCCTGGTGTGCTCCCGGCAGTCCGATCCTTGTGGCCGCCCCGTGTCCCGTTGATTTTCCTCGTGGGTCCATGACGTGTGGGCTGTGGGCACACTTGGGGCCACCTCTTCGTGGTGCTATAAGTTACGCCGGCGTGTGTCGTTCTTAGAGCATCTTCAACAGGCGCCCAAAAACTGCTTCGTGCGCTAAAATTCATGTTTTTTGGGCGCCGGCAGCTCCAGCAGAAGCTGTAAAATACTGTGCGCACAAAAAAGATTTGGGCATGTGCTAAAAAGCGATATCGCATGCTGCAAATTTGAGACGCTGGATTGCGCACGCTTCAAAATTTGCAATGCGTGTTTTTTTGGGCACGCATTTTTGGGCATCTGAAAAACCAATGTTGGGTCCGGCATGCTAAAAATGCTTTAGCGCGCGAAACTTTTGTGTGCCTGTTGAAGATGCTCTTAGGCTAGTCCACACACGATAGGTGAGACTGGTCAGGCCTGTCAGCGTCGTTCGCGTCTTGCCAGGCTGGTTCAACCATGCGAGCGGTTGCGCGCATGCGTCCTTGTGAGCGTGTTGCATGCCCGGGCTTTGCTGTGTTTTCTTTCTGAACATCAGTACAGACACAAAGCGCTCATATACATGCGTATACACTCACCCCATAAACGCACACACGCACGCCCTATCCCTATGAGCACCTCCGAAAGACTGAGCCGACATATTATCTTGAAATTTACGAAGTCACCGTAGGCACTTCGTCGTCGATGGAAACGTCTCCTCCCACTGAATGCGCATCGTCGAAAATCATGAAATAATTCCAAGAATAAATGCGAGCATCAGGATTTAAACCCTGATGGGCTGGGGATACCACAGTCCTTTTAACCATCCAATCACATGCAGGTTGGGCTTTGCTGTGTTGGGTTGTGAGGGACGGCTAGTCGACGTTGTTTGCGTACACCCGAGCCCGCTTGCTGCATGCCCGGGCACCGTGCGACACTTTCACTCGTACGTTGCCTGCCCGGACCCTTGTTGCCTGTGCCCTGACCGGCTAGCGTCTATGGGGCGCTTCGCTGGGTTAGCTATCTGGATGCTGCAGCGGTCTCTTTATCGGGGGGTACCCTTTAGGTCCATCTGTCTGTTGTATGCTGCTGGGGCTAGCTAGTCGGTGGAGTCTGTCTGTGTTGGGTGGCTGGTTAAGCAACTCTAGCAGACCCCGCATAAGTGGTCAAACCCGCAAAATAACCGTTTTTTGCAGTTCGAGTCAAAAAACGAGCCCGAACAGATCCCTTAAAATTGTCCGACCCTTAAATTTTTTTAAGGGGCCCTGTAAACACGAACACAAAACCCTCATATATACAGTTTTGAGGGCAACTTTACCAGGGCCCTGCATACCGGTCAACATTGGCGGTTGAGGAATCTTTGCTCCCGCCAACGCCATGAAGCTCGCCCGGCCGCCGCGCCCGTCCATCTCCCGTCCGCCGTGCTCGTCCGGCGGCCGACGGCCGCCCCTCCGTCCTAGCCGCCGCGCTCGCCCGTGTCGAACGGAGCTAGCTAGCTAGCTCAATCCATTTGAACGGAGCTAGCTAGCTAGATAGCGGCTCAATCGATTCGGAAAGCTAGCTAGCTAGCTCCTTCGATCCGGCCGTCGCTCGCGCCGCCCCGGCCGCCCTGGCCTCCGCCCGCGCCGTGCTCGCCCCGGCCGCCCTGGCCTCCGCCAGCGTCGTGCTCGCCTCGCGTTTTCCCTCGTCCGCCTGTCCGCCGAATTGACGCGAGGAAAATGACGACTAAAAAAAAGAGCTAACTCTGGGTCTGTTCAGTATATTCGAAGAATATTCTTTTTTACGGGTTAATTATACGGGGTCTGAATCTGTCGTCGCCCGCGCCGGCCTGCATATACCCTTTTCCGCGAACTGCAAAAGACTTATGCGGGTCTGGATTTTGCGGGGTCTGCTAGAGATGCTCTAATGGTTTCGGTTATGTTATCATGGGTGTGTGACGGTTATTTATTCTGTCAGTCGGACTCCTTCGTCCTTGTTGGGGGATGTTCATGTATTCTTTACTGTCTTCTTGGACGTGTCGACGTGTTTTTCAGCCGGATACGTGCATGTGTGCTGGGTGGATAGTTTTGATGGTTGAGGCCATTCGCCATGCGGGTGTGGCCAGGTGGCCGGTTCCTTCCTATGGTCTGGGTTTGGAAGGGTAGCATTCATCTTGACCGCCTCTTGCCGCAAAGTCTCTTTTACCGGTGCAGGGAGCTACCGGCGAACCATCCATCGTTCACATGCTTTGAGATCTGTGTTTAAGTGGGACCTATTCATATGTACAATCATGCATTGTGGCAGTTAATCTTTTGTATGTAGTCAAATCAATGTCAGATTAATAGTGCCCATGTCAGAAGAAGCAATACTTTTTGCAGTGGGAGGTACGCATGCATGCAGCATCTCTCCTCTCTCTCAAACAAACCCATGCATTTTATTTCTGTTTACAATTTTAGACGGTCAATATTTTTTACAGGATTGTTCTATTATTTTAAATTTTCATATATTCAAATTCTTGAACATAAGATCTTTACAATGAGACCAATCTTGAGTATATTTAAACTAGTTTAATTTTTACTATTTCAATCATATAAAAATATTAATTTCACTCATTTCAAATTACAATTTTCAAAATGATTGAAATCAGCTATTGAAATGATTGAAACCACTTTTCTGAATATAGTTTTCTTTGTGAGTTTCATATTCCAGCTTGAGAAACTGTTTCTTCAGTGGAGTAACTGTGACGTGTTTTTCTGAAACTACTGAAATCTATCTTTTGTAACGAGTGTATTCTGTTTTTTGAAACAAGTGAAATATAGTATTTCAATTGAGCAACTGTAATGTGTTTTCTGAAATGAGTGTAATAAGTTTTCTGATTTACTTATTTTCGAAACTAGTGAAATGAGTATAATACGTTTTCTGAAAATGAGTGTAATGTGTTTTTTGAAACTATTGACATGGGTGAAATCTATATTTTGTAAGTGAGGGCAGTGTGTTTTTTGAAATGAGTGAAATAAGTTATTTCAATAAAAGTGAAATAAAACCAATTTTTGTCGTGAAACTAATCTTTCAGTGTTTGAAACTGATATTTTTGAAACGAGTGAAATGGTTTTTTAACTGATAGTAAAATCGGTGTATTGAAATGAGTGAAATAGTTTTTTGAAATGAATGAAACAATTTTTTGAAACAAGTGAAATATAGTTTTTCAATTGAGTGAGTGTAATATGTTTTTCTGAAATGAGTGAAATGTATCCTATTTAATTGAGTGTAATGTGTTTTCTAAAATGAGTAAAATCTATCTTTTGTAAATGAGTGTAGAGTGTTTTCTAAAACTAGGGAAATGAGTGAAATATGTTTCTTTTCGTTGAGTGAAATATGTTTTATCGGTTAAATAAAATTAGTTGAAATATATCCAGTATTGGTCTTATTTTAAAGTTCATGGCGCGAGCAATTCAAACATATAAAAAGTTTCAAAGACGAATAATTATTTCAAAAGTTATCAACTATTCTAACTATCACAATGGAATAAAATGCTAGTCTTTTGAAGAGAGAGAATATTATATGCATGCAACCACTCATCCTTCTCTCCGCTCACATTCTCTTCCCTGACACACAACAGTGTACCATACTGAAAAGATGTCAGGTATGACAGATTGTATTAGGACTACTGCACACAAGAAGCACATAGAAAAAGAAAAATGCTAACCTGATCTCAACGCAAGTACATGGTGGATCCAACACCGGTACATCCCGACACCGGTAAAAAAACTTTTTCGCACCTCTTTACTCTGTGCCCGGAGGGCTAGTGTGGGACGGAACGGCTACCAATTATCATCTTTGCCCACACTCGGCCTTACCTTCTCCTTACGCGGTGGGCCAACATGGGACGTTACGTGCAATGTCAATTGCCCATGTCAGTGCTTCGATACTCATTTCCCCGTTCACCTAGGCGTTGTTGGAGTCAGACCATCGTCCGGGTCCGTGTGTCCGTGTGTTGGGTCAGCACCTCAGATGGGTGTACCCATTGGTTGCGGCTGTTGGCGTTTGATATGCTCGGTAAAAGTGTGTCGTCTGCTCTGTCATTTTTTCTTTTCTATAAAGGGCATTTTTATAGACTCGTAATGAAGCATCAAGCGGATACAATCAGAATGAGTGAACACCCGGCCTCTGCATAGCTAGGACGCACACAACCAACATAAAAAAAACCACGCTGACAAATAGCAAAATCATAAAAGACCGAAGCTATGCCTTGGCAGAAAAAAGAAGAAGAAAAAAACCTGAAGCGATCAAACAATGATAGACGATAGACAACAACAATCATGGACACCAACTATCACTTGACAACATAATGACTATGAAAAGATTCTTCAAAGCAACGCCTCCAAGAATTGAACGACACACAAGCGCCGCCATCGCCGGATCCAACCTTCAAAAGTCAGGTCCTGGGTCTTCACCCTGAAGTTCATGTCCGAGCAAACTCCGAACAATGCCATCAACATGGTAACGACGTAAAATCGCCGCCATTGCAAGGTATAACCAAGTAGGGCCAGACCTGGGATTTTCACCTCGGAGCTCGAGACCGGGTACTCAAGAAGCACCACCAAGTCATCGTCAATATATGTTGTCTCCTCCACTTGCCTCTATCCCAGCACCAGCACCAGCAGCCCACCCTCGCACACACGATGAAATCTTTGATGAAGGAGGAATTTCACATGCCAAAATCTCAGGTTCAAGATGCTCTAGCAGTGCCGCACCATCCTCACAAGTGGCAGCCGATCGGTCATTTAGCTCCCACTTGGTCCGCGGTTAGCCAGTGCTATCCTTGCAGCCCCGCATGTTGGTGTCTACGTGGGTCTTATTTCCGTGATCTTAGGGTGGAGTATTTCCTGCAGATCATGGTCTATGGATGTGTGGATGTGATGCCTATATGAAATTATGACATGCATAATCATTACTCATAAAAAGTGCAATTTAATAGATACACAATTGTTATTCACCGCAATTTGTAATTTTCTTTTGGAGATAAACCATTAGCGAACCTATGGATCTCTGTCCATTATTTTCTCATTGCGTCAGCCTCAAGCAAACACCATTTACAATTACTTGTTTTTGTTTATTTTCCTTCAAACCTTAATTTTCCATACGCATTTTGTGTTTAAAACTTGTAACTACCAAGACTAGTAAGATTGATATTCTACATACTAGTTACGTTGGTGGCCAAGGCAAGTCTTGTATTTGTGCTTTCTAGTACTTATCATTAGCTGTAGTGCAAAGCCTCTGCTGGTTCGATAAACTATAAGGTCATCCACTTTCAGGGGAATCTGATGCTTGATAAAAACCTTGCACTTGGGGGTGAAACATATATTGTGGATGATCCATGCGAATAAAAAAAATGGTTGATCCCCTTTAAGGAGGATCATCTTGTGAAATGGAGCTTTTCTCGCATATGGTCTCTTCCGCCATAGTAAATAGCATAAAACTACTACAATTCAAGTTAGGGTTCCAAAAACTATAGAATTTTTTTCGCTAATAACTATAAGTCTGGGGCTTGGCTGTTTCAAAAGACCCAAATAGCCAAGTGCTTTACAATTGATCGCGATTATGATGGTTAGGCCCGCACGTAAGAGAATTGATTGTTTGACCGCTAACTGACATTTGGGACCCACATGTCAGTGTCTCTTTGTTGGGAAACGTAGTAGAAAAAAAAATCGCACCTACGATCACCCAAGATCAATATGAAGATGCATAACGGTTTGGGATCACGATCGTTACCGTCACCGAGTTGCAGTGGAAGAAGAACGTATCGGTGTAGATCGTACTTGGAGTCCCTTGAACTATTGATGAACGATCCCTCGTACTGCCCACAAACAGTCCCTTGAACCGAAGACCAAAAGCACGACCTTTCTACTTGGTTGCAAGTGTGTAGCCTTCACGATCCGACAGTCGTCCACACATGGCTTCTACTTAATAGGGCAAGAGGATTAGTCTAGCTCTAATTAGTAAACTATAACTAGAACTAGAAGAACTAGAGGAGGCTCGAAAACTTGTATATCTCAATAGAGTAAAACCCCTAGTATATATAGGTTGGAGGAGGAGGAGAGAGCAGCCACGAAGGGGGCAAAGTCCCCTTGGGGTACCAGCTATGAAGAGGGGGTTGGACTCTCTCCCCTTGTCCAATTCGGCCCCACCACAAGGAAAGGGGGGCACTGTCGGTGCCAAAACCGGCGGATCTCGGGTAGGGGGTCCCGAACTGTGCTTCTGAGGATCGAAGGTAACAGGAGACAGGGACACGATGTTTACCCAGGTTCGGGCCCTCTTGATGGAGGTAATACCCTACTTCCTGCTTGATTATCTTGGATGAATATGGGGTTTACAAGAGTTGATCTACCTCGAGATCGTAATGGATAAACTCTAAATGTCTAGCCTGTATGATTATGATTATGATGCCCTCTACGGACTAAACCCTCTGGTTTATATAGACACCGGAGGGACCTAGGGTTGTACAGAGTCAATTTACAAAGGAAGGAATCTTCGTATCCGAACACCAAGCTTGCCTTCCACGCAAAGGAGAATCCCATCCGGAAACGGGAAGCAGTCTTCTGTCTTGTATCTTCATGGCCCATTAGTCCGGCCAACGTCACATAGCCCGGACGCCCGAGGACCCCTTAATCCAGGACTCCCTCAGTAGCCCCTGAACCAGGCTTCAATGATGATGTATCCGGCGCGCAGATTATCTTCGGCATTGCAAGGCGGGTTCCTCCTCCGAATACTTCAAAGTAGCCCTTGAACACAGGAAACGTGTCCGGCTCTGCAAAACAGGCACCACACACAGCCGCAAAGAGCATAATATTTCACAAGTCCCATCTACTGACAACTTTTGTAGCGAGACATTACGTCCCTGCCCGGTCATTATTTTGAACCATTTTTTGGCCTCCCGCTCCATGTTTCGAGATGCGGTTTTCATTGGCACGTCTTGTCGAAGCTGAGATCGTGTCCCCTTATCGCGGGATTCTCATCAATACGGGTGTGGGTAATCCAACCGCGCCGTCCGCACGACCCTTGGGGAATAGGCGAGCTTTAAGGCGAGTGGGGAGGTGCTTGATATTCGCTGCCTTTATAAGAGGATAAAGATCCACTCTTTCACCCACGCCTTCTTCCTCTCTGCCCATCCATTCTCGAGCTCCAGTGCCCAAGCTTCCATCCTTTCCGCCCCCAAAAAAGCACTCCGACCATGTCCGGATCGGGAGCGTAGGGCAAGTGGATGACCTCCTCTGTCACGGAGGAGAACATCACGGAGCTCCGGGAAGCGGGGTACTTGGCCCAGGAAATCGCCCACCGGCTTCCGGCCAAGGGGCAGATCGTCCCCACCCCGGAGCCCAACGAGAGGGTGGTGTTCATCCCCCACTTCGTCCGCGGGTTAGGATTTCCCATCCACCCTTCATCCGCGGACTCATGTTCTACTACGGGCTAGATTTTCACGATCTAGCCCCAAATTCTTTCCTCAACATCTCGGCATTCATTGTTGTGTGCGAGGCCTTCCTCCGCATCCCACCCCACTTCGGGTTATGGCTAAATATATTCAATGTGAAGCCGAAAGTGGTGGATGGTCAACATGCAGAGTGCGGAGGCGCCATGGTGAGCAAACTGTCCAACGTCACATGGCCCACAGGCACCTTTGTGGAGACTGTCAAAGGGTGGCAACAACAGTGGTTCTACATCACAGAGCCCCGCGACACCACCTGGGCCGCGGCTCCCGAATTCAAGTCCGGGCCCCCAATGCGGCTTACCTCCTGGCTGAAAAAGGGCCTGGCCAGGGCGTCGTCGGATGAGGTGTCAGCACTGCAAACGCACATCAAGAGCATGGTGGACAAGAACATCAAGCTTGTCAATGTGATCCAGGTTTTGCTTTTTTGCTGGGTCCTTCCTTGCCAAAACCGGACTTGCCATTTGTGGGAGTTCGATCCGGCCAAGCACCAGACCTTGCAACAGTTCTTCGGCTCCACACACGAAGGTATCTGGAAGGTGCTTTTCAAGGCCAACCAGTCGTGGCCGAAGACGACCGAGGACCGTGGATATAACCTGACTTATCCAGCTAGTCCGATAAGTTCTTCATACTTCAAGGTGTATCCCTACCTGTGCATTCAAGAAAAATGTCGAAGATTCTCCATTTGTCTTTTCAGGGCTGGACAAAGAAGGCGGAGCGGATCCAGTGTCCGGCTCCGCTGCTTGAAAACCCAGCTATCCCACTTCTGACGAAGATGCTGGTTCCGGCGCCCTACCAGGGGTCGAAGAAGAAGGCCAAGAAGAATGGCCAGGAGGTGAGAAGCGGCCTCCGCCGTAAAGGCACTTCGGACGCAACGTCCGAAGACACCAAAACCCACTATTCCCCCACCGAGAACGACGAGGAGGAGAAGGACAGCAATTCTCCCCCCGAGGGGGGAAGGAAGAAAAGGGCGGCCTCCATAGATCCGGAGGCAGAGGCGGAGGCGTCCAAGAAAGGGAAGGTCTCCCTTGCGGACAATTCTGAATCGGACACCGATATCAGCTTTGAGTGGCGTCCCAGGGAGAAGCCCCTGGCCGAATCATATGTACTCAAAGGCACTTATGCACACACACACACACACACACACACACACACATATATATATATATATATTGAATCATGCACTGCAGTCCGGCTCACACCCACCTCCAGCGATCCTCATCTTTGGGGAATTCACTTGATCCAAATGTGATGGATAGCGAGTCGCCTCCGCCGGCCTCATCCCACAAGATTACGGACGACGCCGAAGTGTTGTCCCGAAGGACCCTCCCAGGCCAGCGAGAGGTACAGGAGGCCATCGAGGTGGTGCCAGAGGGTGATACCTCGGCCCCGGGACACGTGGGGGAGCAAACCCTCCAGGAAACTGGCGATGGGGGCCATACCAAATTTGGCCCCCAGCCGAATACTATTCCTGAAGGAAATATGCTAGAGGAAATAATAAAGTTATTATTTATTTCCTTATATCATGATAAATGTTTATTATTCATGCTAGACTTGTATTAACCGGAAACATGATACATGTGTGAATACATAGACAAACAGAGTGTCACTAGTATGCCTCTACTTGACTAGCTCGTTAATCAAAGATGGTTATGTTTCCTAGCCATAGACATGAGTTGTCATTTGATTAACAGGATCACATCATTAGGATAATGATGTGATTGACTTGACCCATTCCGTTAGCTTAGCACTTGATCATTTAGTATGTTGCTATTGCTTTCTTCATGACTTATACATGTTCCTATGACTATGAGATTATGCAACTCCCGTTTACCGGAGGAACACTTTGTGTGCTACCAAACGTCACAACGTAACTGGGTGATTATAAAGGTGCTCTACAGGTGTCTCCGAAGGTACTTGTTGGGTTGGTGTATTTCGAGATTAGGATTCGTCACTCCGATTGTCGGAGAGGTATCTCTGGGCCCACTCGGTAATGCACATCACTATAAGCCTTGCAAGCATTGCAACTAATGAGTTAGTTGCGAAATGATTTATTATGGAACGAGTAAAGAGACTTCCCGGTAACGAGATTGAACTAGGTATTGAGATACCGACGATCGAATCTCGGGCAAGTGACATACCGATGACAAAGGGAACAACGTATGTTGTTATGCGGTTTGACCGATAAACATCTTCGTAGAATGTGTAAGAGCCAGTATGAGCATCTAGGTTCCGCTATTGGTTATTGACCGGAGACGTGTCTCGGTCATGTCTACATTTTTCTCGAACCCGTAGGGTCCGCACGCTTAAAGTTTCGGTGACGATTGTATTATGAGTTTTTGTGTTTTGATGTACCGAAGGTTGTTCGGAGTCCCGGATGTGATCACGGACATGACGAGGAGTCTCGAAATGGTCGATACGTAAAGATCGATATATTGGATGACTATGTTCGGACACCGGAATGGTTTTGGGGAGTTTCAGACATATACCGGAGTACCGGGGGTTACCGGAACCCCCCGGGGAGTTTAATGGGCCAAGATGGGCCTTAGTGGAGAAGAGGAGGGGCGGCTAGGGCTAGCCGCGCGCCCTCTCCCCCTCTAGTCCGAATTGGACAAGGAGGGGGCGCGACGCCCCCTTTCCTTCCCCCTCTCTCCTTCCCTTCCTTTCCCCCTCCTACTCCAACTAGGAAAAGAGGGAGTTCTACTCCCACCGGGAGTAGGACTCCTCCCTGGCGCGCCCTCCCCTGGCCGGCCGCCTCCTCCCCCTGGTCCTTTATATACGGGGGAAGGGGGCACCTCTAGACACAACAATTGATCTCTTGATCTCTTAGCCGTGTGCGGTGCCCCCCTCCACCATATTCCACCTCGATCATATCGTAGCGGTGCTTAGGCAAAGCCCTACGTCGGTAGCATCATCATCACCATTACCACACCGTCGTGCTGACGGAACTCTCCCGTGAAGCTCTGCTGGATCGGAGTTCGCGGGATTTCACCGAGCTGAACGTGTGCTGAACTCGGAGGTGCCGTACGTTCAGTACTTGGATCGGTCGAATTGTGAAGATGTATGACTACATCAACCGCGTTGTGCTAACGCTTCCGCTTTCGGTCTACGAGGGTACGTGGACAACACTCTCCCCTCTCGTTGCTATGCATCACCGTGATCCTGTGTGTGCGTAGGAAATTTTCCGAAATTACTACGTTCCCCAACAGTGGCATCCGAGCCTGGTTTTATGCGTAGATGTTATATGCACGAGTAGAACACAAGTGAGTTGTGGGCGATACAAGTCATACTGCTTACCAGCATGTCATACTTTGGTTCGGCGGTATTGTTGGATGAAGCGGCCCGGACCGACATTACGCGTACACTTACACGAGACTGGTTCTACCGACGTGCTTTGCACACAGGTGGCTGGCGGGTGTCAGTTTCTCCAACTTTAGTTGAACCGAGTGTGGCTACACCCGGTCCTTGAGAAGGTTAAAACAACACCAACTTGACGAACTATCGTTGTGGTTTTGATGCGTAGGTAAGAACGGTTCTTGCTCAGCCCGTAGCAGCCACGTAAAACTTGCAACAACAAAGTAGAGGACGTCTAACTTGTTTTTGCAGGGCATGTTGTGATGTGATATGGTCAAGACATGATGCTATTGCATGAGATGATCATGTTTTGTAACTGAGTTATCGGCAACTGGCAGGAGCCATATGGTTGCCGCTTTATTGTATGCAATGCAATCGCCCTGTAATGCTTTACTTTATCACTAAGCGGTAGCGATAGTCGTAGAAGCAATAGTTGGCGAGACGACAATGATGCTACGATGGAGATCAAGGTGTCGCGCCGGTGACGATGGTGATCATGACGATGCTTCGGAGATGGAGATCACAAGCACAAGATGATGATGGCCATATCATATCACTTATATTGATTGCATGTGATGTTTATCCTTTATGCATCTTATTCTGCTTTGATTGACGGTAGCATTATAAGATGATCTCTCACTAAATTTCAAGATAAAAGTGTTCTCCCTGAGTATGCACCGTTGCCAAAGTTCGTCGTGCCGAGAAACCACGTGATGATCGGGTGTGATAAGCTCTACGTTCATCTACAACGGGTGCAAGCCAGTTTTGCACACGCAGAATACTCGGGTTAAGCTTGACGAGCCTAGCATATGCAGATATGGCCTCGGAACACTGAGACCGAAAGGTCGAGCGTGAATCATATAGTAGATATGATTAACATAGTGATGTTCACCATTGAAAACTACTCCATCTCACGTGATGATCGGACATGGTTTAGTTGATTTGGATCACGTGATCACTTAGATGACTAGAGAGATATCTATCTAGGTGGGAGTTCTTAAATAATATGATTAATTGAACTTAAATTTATCATGAACTTAGTACATGATAGTATTTTGCTTGTCTATGTTGTTTGTAGATAGATGGCCCGTGCTGTTGTTCCGTTAAATTTTAATGCGTTCCTTGAGAAAGCAAAGTTGAAAGATGATGGTAGCAATGCACAGAAGAATTACGTCCTGGAAGCACCGCTGGGTGCCAGGCCTGCTGCAGATGCAACTGACGACGTTAAGAACGTCTGGCAGAGCAAAGCTGATGACTACTCGATAGTTCAGTGTGCCATGCTTTACGGCTTAGAACCGGAGCTTCAACGACGTTTTGAACGTCATGGAGCATATGAGATGTTCCAGGTGTTGAAGTTAATATTTCAAGCAAATGCCCGGATTGAGAGATACGAAGTCTCCAATAAGTTCTACAGCTGCAAGATGGAGGAGAATAGTTCTGTCAATGAACATATACTCAAAATGTCTGGGTATAACATTCACTTGATTCAAGTGGGAGTTAATCTTCCGGATGATAGTGTCATTGATAGAATTCTTCAATCACTGCCACCAAGCTACAAGAGCTTCGTGATGAACTATAATATGCAAGGGATGGATAAGACAATTCCCGAGCTCTTCGCAATGCTAAAGGCTGCGAAGGTAGAAATCAAGAAGGACCATCAAGTGTTTATGGTCAATAAGACCACCAGTTTCAAGAAAAAGGGTAAAGGGAAGAAGAAAGGGAACTTCAAGAAGAACAGCAAACAAGTTGCTGCTCAAGAGAAGAAACCCAAGTCTGGACCTAAGCCTGAGACTGAGTGGTTCTACTGCAAGCAGACTGGTCACTGGAAGCGGAACTGCCCCAAGTATTTGGCGGATAAGAAGGATGGCAAGGTGAACAAAGGTATATGTGATATACATGTTATTGATGTGTACCTTACCAGAGCTCGCAGTAGCACCTGGGTATTTGATACTGGTTCTGTTGCTAATATTTGCAACTCGAAACAGGGACTACGGATTAAGCGAAGACTGGCTAAGGACGAGGTGACGATGCGCGTGGGAAATGGTTCCAAAGTCGATGTAATCGCCGTCGGCACGCTACCTATACATCTACCTTTGGGATTAGTTTTAGACCTGAATAATTGTTATTTGGTGCCAGCGTTGAGCATGAACATTATATCTGGATGTTGTTTGATGCGAGACGGTTATTCATTTAAATATGAGAATAATGGTTCTTCTATTTATATGAGTAATACCTTTTATGGTCATGCACCCTTGAAGAGTGCTCTATTTTTGTTGAATCTCGAAAGTAGTGATACACATATTCATAGTGCAACTTATTTGTGGCACTGCCGTTTGGGTCATATTGGTGTAAAGCGCATGAAGAAACTCCATACCGATGGACTTTTGGAATCACTTGGTTATGAATCACTTGGTACTTGCGAACCGTGCCTCATGGGCAAGATGACTAAAACGCCGTTCTCCGGAACTATGGAGCGAGCAACTGATTTGTTGGAGATCATACATACTGATGTATGTGGTCCAATGAATGTTGAGGCTCGCGGCGGGTATCGTTATTTTCTCACCTTCACAGATGATTTAAGCAGATATGGGTATATCTACTTAATGAAACATAAGTCTGAACCATTTGAAAAGTTCAAAGAATTTCAGAGTGAAGTTGAAAATCATCGTAACAAGAAAATAAAGTTTCTACGATCTGATCGTGGAGGAGAATATTTGAGTTATGAGTTTGGTCTACATTTGAAACAATGCGGAATAGTTTCGCAACTCACGCCACCCGGAACACCACAGCGTAATGGTGTGTCTGAACGTCTGTAACACCCCAAAATTTTAACAATGATTTATCAATTAAAATTTTGCCAGGAAATTAAATTTTTATTTTCTGGATTTATCTTTTGATTTCCGAACCTCTCTTTTCTTTGATATTGTGGAGTTTTTACCCCAAGTGAAAACTTTCCAAAAATATTATTGGACTTGTATACCCTCTCGAGAAAACATTTCTTTTATCAGTGGGTTTATTTGCATAATTGTTTTTCCTGAGCTTTATTCTTTTAAAAATGATTTTCATAAGTTTCAAAGCTCTATTTGCATTACAACCCTTTCAGAAAATTCTTGAAAATTTCAACCAAAATTTGGGGATGTCATGTGATGTTTCCACATCACTTTTATGCAAAAATATCTTTTGGTCATTGGAGATTTTGAGCTCTACACCAAATTTTCAAATCTGGTCCAGTTGGTAATTTTGCACTACAACCTATTTAAATATTTCTTTAAAAATTCTTCCAAGTGTTTGGAGATGTCAGTAGATGCATATAATTCAACTTTATGCATTAACCCACTGGTCTAATTTGAAAAATTTGAGCAAAACATCCTCTTTTACTCTCTGGCCCAGTTTGGCTTTTTCTACTGCAACCCTAATTTAATTTGCTCTAGTGCCCATGAGCTTTTTCCTGCTTGTAGTCCTCCCCACCAAACCCTTAAGTCCAGGAGAATGGACCCATTGGAGTATTTTTGGTCCATGAAACTGTGCCCTTTACTTTCTGTCCAGAATTGGTTTTCTCAAAAACTTGCACTAACAAGTTTTTGTTTTTGACAAAATAACCTTGCCACCCTCACCTACATCTAAAGAGACTTTGATCTGGAGTTTTTGGCCACCCCAAGAGATGCCTCGATGCCCATGACATTCTGTCGAGCACTTTGTGTGCATGGCCAAATTTGGCATGATTTTTAGTTGGCATTGTGAACTTGATCCTCTGACCTAACTAACTTGTCCAATAAGCCCCTAGATGACTCTAACCTAGACCTGTTAACTGCCAGCCTCGCTCAAACCCTCTAGCACACGATGGCTTTTCGTCGAGCACCTGGCGTGCGTGCTCTGGGCGCGGCCAGAGCGTGCGTTTTGCACGTGCGTGCGCCCGAGCCGCCGCGTCCCGCCCCTGGCCCTTGCTCGCCAGCAGAGCCACGCCCGTCCTCGTCCACACATCAGAGCGCTCCAAGCTTTCCCCTGGCGCCCTACAGCGCCGCCGTCAGAGCCCCTTGGCGGCACGCCGGCGTCGGCAGCAGGCCTCTGCAATGGACGGCCCCGCCCAAGCCACCCGCGCGCGCTAGCTGCCCCCTGGAACAGCTCGAGCTCATCCGCAAGCTCGTCGGCAAGCGCTCGTCGCCGCCACGTCGCCCTGCAGCTACAGAACGGTGGTTCGCCGTTCTTATCCACGGCCGCCGCGGGAACCGACCTCGACCGCCTATAAAAGGAGCCCCGGAGCTCGTCCAGACCCTCAGGCGACCTCAGGCCATCTACCCAGTGCTCCCATAGCCAAGAATCGACGGAGGGAGGCCTTCTTCCTCGTCTCCGGCTAGTTCGGCCGCCGCCACGCTCCGGTGCCGAACGTCGCGAGCAGGGCCTCCCCAGCTCATCTAGCACCACCACCCGACTCCCCTTGACCGTGCGGAGCCGCCCCACCTCTCTAGCCCGATCGGGAGCCACCGTAGCCCAAACCCCCAATTGCTCCCGAAACGCCGTCCGCCGCGAAGCTCGCCGCCGGCAACTCCCTGCGTCCCCGCCAGCCTTTCGACCACGGGGAGGACCGCCCTGGACTGGCGGATCCATCCCTGCCCTCGGGGCCCCGTGGGGAGCCGCCGTTCGCCGGCGTCGATCGCCGGAGCCCCGCCTCTGTTCGGCCAGAGGAGGAAGGAGGCGGGGGAAAGACTGGTCAAACCTGACCAGTGGGCCCAAGGGACCCACTGCCAGTGACCCACGAGCCGGTCCACGCAGGTTTAAATGGAGACGTATTCCGCCGAATACGCCTTCGCTAGGAGAAAGCGTAAGCCCCCGAAACGTTTTCTTTTTCTGATTTCTATTAAAAACAGAACTTTAACTAAACTTTGACTGGCCATAACCTTTTAAATATAAGTCCAAATGACTTGATTCTTTTTTTGTTGTTTCTCAAATTCTGTCTAGTTTATTTTCATATTTATTTGAAAATTTTCCAGACACTTTTTTGTACTGTTTTAAAATTATGTGTTAATTTAAATTTCCTCAAAATAGGATTTTTGAAGAAGGAAAGCAACTTTCAAAAAGTGCAACCCCCTTGCGTACTCTTGAAGGCAAGCATTCTGAACCCTGGCATAATATTTTGTGTGTTGTTTGATACGGTTACAACATCACCTTGACATGGAGCATTCGTTATTTTATGTGACGATACGATCATACGCATGAGTGCATAATGAGATTCTTTGCTGTTAGAATTGGATATGCTTGTGATAATAATCATCTTCGTATGCCTTTCATGCCTACCGGAAGGAAGCCGGGAAAGTCTCTGTCTTGGGTAGACACGAGCTTGTCCCTAGTTCCTCGTCGAGACGAGTGTGTCCGGTATGGCATGATGAGGTATGATGAGTGGTGATTCTATCTGTTAATTGAAATATATTTGTTATGCTAATCATACAGGGAATACTTGAACCTCCTGAGTCGGCCGTAGATCGAGTCTTGTTCCAGTAACCCCCATACTTGTTTCGTACTACCACTTGTCCCTGCCGCAGGTAGGGTACGGTTCAGTAAGTTGTCAACCCCTTACCAAGCACACACCGTACAGAGAGGCCATGGTGGAAGATACCGGAGGCATCCGGTAGGCATGCCACCTGGTCCGAGGGCATGGGTGTTTCCGGTTGGAGCCGAGGGGGGTAGCTCCCCTAGTTTGCGCGCGGTAAAAATTTTTGTGATCCCATGCTAAGTCGAGGTTGTAGCCTCCCCACTTAGAGTTTTGCTTAATGGGTGTCGTGGGTGATTCCAGACACCGGTAAGTTAGGCTGGTGTGTGCGGTCAGGTGTGTTTTCAATTAAAAGACCGTAGGCGGAATTAGTCCCGATGGACCAAAGAAATCCGTTACTCGTGGGTAAAGAGTACACCCTCTTCAGACATTAAACATCTATTCGAATAGCCGTGTCCATGGTTAAGGACTACAGTCTGGGATGGGTCAAGTGTCGGTCTTAGTGTCGGTCTTCGGAGGAATAACTGCTAAACCAAAACATTGATTATGACCTGTGACATATGAGGATTATGATTATTATTATTGTGGACTAACCATTAACATTATTTGAATTATTGAGTATCCCTGGGACGGTTCTACCTCCTGGATACTCACTGCGATTATTCTCTTATAAGCCCTTTATGTGGTGTCGCTCAGACGCCCGACTGTGGCATGCTTGTGATTTAAATTACTTATAAGCCCTTTATGTGCTGTCGCGCAGACGTCCGACTGTGGCATGCTTGGTATTTAAATTACTTATAAGCCCTTTATGTGGTGTCGCTCAGACGCCCGACTGTGGCATGCTTGTTATTTAAATTCTTTATAAGCCCTTTATGTGGTGTTGCTCAGACGCCCGACTGTGGCATGCTTGTTATTTCTATTATTTATAAGCCCTTTATGTGGTGTCGTATAGACGCCCGACTGTGGCATGCTTGTTATTTCTTTTATTTATAAGCCCTTTATGTGGTGTCGCTCAGACGCCCGACTGAGGCATGATTTATCTTATTATCCTTTCGAGGCGTCGCTTCAAACACTCGATCGGTACATTCTATTTCTACTCCCGTATTGCATATTCATATTTTATATGAACAACCTGCATGCGTGCATCATGGATTTTGTTTATTTCGTGACTGACGTTATGATCATAGAATATTTCGGAGCATGATTATCCCTTGTTATATTATCCCCGTGTTCATAATGTTTGCGAGTACATTCAAAAGTACTCACTGGCTTGTCCCTGGCTATTGTCTTGGCCAGATTTCTCGCATGGAGAGGAGCGTTGCGATGACAGCCTCGGAGCCTACACAATGATGATAACAGCCTCGCGAAGATAGGAGTTATCCTGGTCAGCTGTTCCTGTGGGAAATGGAGTCCCATAGACGCAGATGAACCACAAACCGCTTCCGCCATCAACCACTAGAAACCAATTGTTGTACTCATAGGCCACAATGGTCTTGTACTACATATTTTGTACTTTGCTTGGAATTTCTGTATCAAGTTGGTGCCTCATCAGCTAACAGTAATCCTGGGGCTGGTGAGCACAAGGGCCATTTTCTGGGAAATTAATACCCCGAAAACCGGTCCTAACAAGCTTGGTATCAGAGCCAGGCTGACCATTGGCTAATCCTATCTTAGCTAGGTCAATAAACCTAGGTTAACCGACCCACCAGACCTTAACCTAACCCCGGCCAAGCTTCCCGTGTAAGATAGCCACACAGTGACCCCGACACCTTTTGGCAGTCGGTGCCCAACCTATCAGGCTAGCCCGTCGATCACGCGCCAGTGACCGACACATAAAATGTCTCATTCGCAAGCGTGCGAAGGAAGGCTTCGTCTCCTTTTTCTATAAAAAGGGCACGCTAGCCTCAACACAGCACAGCACAGCCTCTATCCCAAACCGAGCTACGATGCCTGGACCCATTGTTCACAATGAGACCACAGCAACCAACCTTGGAGGTTTTGTGACCGTGCTCACAAACCTCACCCGCCGTGCCTATGCATTAGAAGAGCCCCCAGAATATGTTGTGTACCAAGGACCCATGAGCGGTGAGAGCCGTCAGTTCTGGGCCACTGTGCACATCTATGGTAGGGGTCTATCACCAGAACGCCCCTACAGGTTCACCAGAAGGACCACTTCCTTTGAGCCACAAGCCATCCAACTAGCTGCTCGAGAAGCTATAGTTCAACTCCGGCACTTGTCGCCCAGAGTTAACTGTCGCTCGTTCTACTACTACCACAGCCGTGACGGGTATGGTAGGCCACCCCAGGTTGCCAACGGAGATCACGAGACGGATCCTGCACTATTACATCTGGTGCGCTATGTAAGTGCACTAGAGGAATTGTTCGATCAAATCACCCTTGATCTGATTGCAGCTCGTGGAGAACTGGTTCGCCGAGCCCCGGCAAGAGGAGAGGATGAGCCCGACGCCGACAACCCAGTCGTGCTATTCGGACAGCCGATCGAGTCCTTGAGGACTTCCCCAGCCATCGGCCAAAATGCTTTGGTGTCCCCAGAAGTGCTTCGTCGCCTTTTGGGAACACGCTCCAACGGGATTGTGGCCAACAACCCCCGCGATGGTCATCATCGCTACCCCGACCCTGCAGCCCCTCAACCTCATCCAGCTAATCCCGACGGTGAAACCCGTGGAGAAGCCTCGACGTCCTCAAGGCATGCCCGCCTAGATATGAACGAAGTAGACTAAGTCACTCGAGTAGTACCGAGCCTTAGTATTTCTACGCCTTGTAATTGTGTGATCCTGTATCACCATAATTAAATGCTGTCTGCTTGTGCGCTCCTATTTTTGAATAGTAGCCATGCATAAGTACGTCAGCGTACAGTTGCATTTTTTCCGGGCGCAGCTACCAAAACCACCCCGACGACACCCACAGCAATGCGTCACATTTATGAGATATGTGTATCTGTAGCATTGAACCCGACCCCATAGAGCAGAACCAACAAACTAGTTACCCTTCACCACGGTAAATAACCCAGCCCCAATGCTATATAAAAGGCCACCTCGTGACCTTGCCAAGTACCCCTCACCTTGTGCACAACACTCACAGCCATTTCCTTGCCATGCCGACGCCCAGTATTTATCTGAGAACTCCAGACGCAACCCCGGGTAGTTTTGTTAAAATATTGTGGGACTTTACCTGCAGTACCATGAGTGCTATCCATCCACCCCAGTACGAGTTGCTCAAATCGAGGATCACCCCATCCACCTCGAAATATTGGGCAGTGGTGCACATCCCTCCCGCAAACCCAAACCAAGACCCAACGGAAGTCTCCTTTGTGGGGAAATCTATGCCGACTCCGCAAATGGCCATAGAAGCTGCTGCATACGAAGCACTTGCTCGCCTTCGATTCGCGGTGCCCTATGCCAGCGAACGGGGGTATTATTATTTCCCGAGCCGTGCGGCACCCGGAGAAGTAGCATCTTTTCCCGGTGGACGAATTGAGAGAGATCCAGTACTGGCCAACCTTGCCCAGTATGTTATCGCTCAAGAGCGTTTGACTCAGCGGGTAATGGGTTATCTCCAGAGCCTCGCTGATTTAAATCCTCAGATCGCTATTGGCAGACCATTGAGACCTGACCAGGAGAGACGCATTCATCGGCTAGTAAATCCGCTTCCCCCGATAGAAGAGGAGTGTGCCCCAGATCCAGAGACGTTTTCTCAGGACCCTGTCCATTTACCGTTTTCATTGTAAACGTCACCGCTATGTTTATTATCCCAGCATTTATTTATGTGTTGCAACTTGTGCGTGGTATCCTAGATTTGTGCGACGGATCAAATATTTGGTTTCAATTATGTGAGCAGTTTTACTGCTGTTAATTTTGACTCGCGATAGATTCTGAAGTGAGACTTTCCCTGAGTTGCTGCAGCGTATACCTCTTCACGACATAGATTTTTATTCACGCAGCACCATAACAGCAGACTCACAACCACAACCACTCGACCATGTGCGCTAATTACAAATCCTCGTGCACATTTTGCACCTAACTGATCACACCCGAGCACACTACAGTCTCAGTGGGAGAGATCTGTGAGTAATTTATTCGGGTGCAAGTGGCCTCCAGTACACTGACAGCAGTTAGCACTCGATGCCGCACTTAATCCTCGTGATCACCGCTGCCGCGGAAAGCCAACACTCGAGCGGCAGCATCACGACGATCATCAAGGATCATCGCGCACAGGAGCACGGAGAACCCCAGCAACGCCGCCAACCCTCCGCACATCAGGACCACGTACCAGTCCGGCATCACCTCCGCCATTAGAGCCTCATCTCGAGCTCCTGCAAATAGAAATGGAGGAGAATGAAGGAGAAGGAGAAGCGAGGCTAGGTGTGAGGAAGAAGAAAGGAGCACCGCGGTCATTTTATAGCTCGAGATCGGTGTACGGTGGGCGAGGTCCACCAGCGCCGCTCGTCGCTCGATCGCCGGTGTTCGGAGGCGAATCCGCGAGCAGTGCCGACAGTGCACTGGCCCGCGAGGCGAGTGCACGCTGCACCGGCAGCTAGCACGCCGCGCACTACCGCAGTACGGCCTAGATGCCCTACGCGCTAGACGTCGCCGGTGGAGAAAGCGCGGGAAAGCATGCGAGAGATAGAAAGAAGAGAGAGCCAGAGGTAGAAGAAGAGACTGATAGTGGGCCCGGGTCCACCTGTCAGCCAGAGAGAGCACTGTGCTCTCGGGTACGACCAGCGTATTTTAGAAATTTAGAATTTATTCTAAATTTACTGTATCCAACGTAGAAATATCACGTTTTCCCCAACCATGCATTTTTCCACGCAACGCCAGTATACCACTGTAGTTTTACACCACTTATTGCCCTCTCACTGTAGATACATTTTATTGCATAAGTAGGATGATTTTTTTGGTAAGAGCAATGTTTGTTCAAAACAACTTTTAGCAAATCTCGAGGACGAGATTTTTGTTAAGGGGGGTAGTGTTGTAACACCCCAAAATTTTAACAATGATTTATCAATTAAAATTTTGCCAGGAAATTAAATTTTTATTTTCTGGATTTATCTTTTGATTTCCGAACCTCTCTTTTCTTTGATATTGTGGAGTTTTTACCCCAAGTGAAAACTTTCCAAAAATATTATTGGACTTGTATACCCTCTCGACAAAACATTTCTTTTATCAGTGCCTTTATTTGCATCATTGTTTTTCCTGAGCTTTATTCTTTTAAAAATGATTTTCATAAGTTTCAGAGCTCTATTTGCACTACAACCCTTTCAGAAAATTCTTGAAAATTTCAACCAAAATTTGGGGATGTCATGTGATGTTTCCACACCACTTTTATGCAAAAATATCTTTTGGTCATTGGAGATTTTGAGCTCTACACCAAATTTTCAAATCTGGTCCAGTTGGTAATTTTGCACTACAACCTATTTAAATATTTCTTTAAAAATTCTTTCAAGTGTCTGGAGATGTCAGTAGATGCATATAATTCAACTTTATGCATTAACCCACTGGTGTTCTTTGAAAAATTTGAGCAAAACATCCTCTTTTACTCTCTGGCCCAGTTTGGCTTTTTCTACGGCAACCCTAATTTAATTTGCTCTAGTGCCCATGAGATTTTTCCTGCTTGTAGTCCTCCCCACCAAACCCTTAAGTCCAGGAGAATGGACCCATTGGAGTATTTTTGGTCCATGAAACTATGCCCTTTACTTTCTGTCCAGAATTGGTTTTCTCAAAAACTTGCACTAACAAGTTTTTGTTTTTGACAAACTAACCTTGCCACCCTCACCTACATCTAAAGAGACTTTGATTTGGAGTTTTTGGCCACCCCAAGAGATGCCTAGATGCCCATGACATTCTGTCGAGCACTTTGTGTGCATGGCCAAATTTGGCATGATTTTTAGTTGGCATTGTGAACTTGATCCTCTGACCTAACTAACTTGTCCACTAAGCCCCTAGATGACTCTAACCTAGACCTGTTAACTGCCAGCCTCGCTCAAACCCTCTAGCACACGATGGCTTTTCATCGAGCACCTGGCGTGCGTGCTCTGGGCGCGGCCAGAGCGCGCGTTTTGCACGTGCGTGCGCCCGAGCCGCCGCGTCCCGCCCCTGGCCCTTGCTCGCCAGCAGAGCCACGCCCGTCCTCGTCCACACATCAGAGCGCTCCAAGCTTTCCGCTGGCGCCCTACAGCGCCGCCGTCAGAGCCCCTTGGCGGCACGCCGGCGTCGGCAGCAGGCCTCTGCCATGGACGGCGCCGCCCAAGCCACCCGCGCGCGCCAGCTGCCCCCTGGAACAGCTCGAGCTCATCCGCAAGCTCGTCGGCAAGCGCTCGTCGCCGCCACGTCGCCCTGCAGCTACAGAACGGCGGTTCGCCGTTCTTATCCACGGCCGCCGCAGGAACCGACCTCGACCGCCTATAAAAGGAGCCCCCGAGCTCGTCCAGACCCTCAGGCGACCTCAGGCCATCTCCCAAGTGCTCCCATAGCCAACAATCGACGGAGGGAGGCCTTCTTCCTCGTCTCCAGCCAGTTCGGCCGTCCCCACGCTCCGGTGCCGAACGTCGCGAGCAGGGCCTCCCCGGCTCATCTAGCACCACCACCCGACTCCCCTTGACCGTGCGGAGCCGCCCCACCTCTCTAGCCCGATCGGGAGCCACCGTAGCCCAAACCCCCAATTGCTCCCGTAATGCCGTCCGCCGCGAAGCTCGCCGCCGGCAACTCCCTGCGTCCCCGCCAGCCTTTCGACCACGGGGAGGACCGCCCTGGACTGGCGGATCCATCCCTGCCCTCGGGGCCCCGTGGGGAGCCGCCGTTCGCCGGCGTCGATCGCCGGAGCCCCGCCTCTGTTCGGCCAGAGGAGGAAGGAGGCGGGGGAAAGACTGGTCAAACCTGACCAGTGGGCCCAAGGGACCCACTGCCAGTGACCCACGAGCCGGTCCACGCTGGTTTAAATGGAGACGTATTCCGCCGAATACGCCTTCGCTAGGAGAAAGCGTAAGCCCCCGAAACGTTTTCTTTTTCTGATTTCTATTAAAAACAGAACTTTAACTAAACTTTGACTGGCCATAACCTTTTAAATATAAGTCCAAATGACTTGATTCTTTTTTTGTTGTTTCTCAAATTCTGTCTAGTTTATTTTCATATTTATTTGAAAATTTTCCAGACACTTTTTTGTACTGTTTTAAAATTATGTGTTAATTTAAATTTCCTCAAAATAGGATTTTTGAAGAAGGAAAGCAACTTTCAAAAAGTGCAACCCCCTTGCGTACTCTTGAAGGCAAGCATTCTGAACCCTGGCATAATATTTTGTGTGTTGTTTGATACGGTTACAACATCACCTTGACATGGAGCATTCGTTATTTTATGTGACGATACGATCATACGCATGAGTGCATAATGAGATTCTTTGCTGTTAGAATTGGATATGCTTGTGATAATAATCATCTTCGTATGCCTTTCATGCCTACCGGAAGGAAGCCGGGAAAGTCTCTGTCTTGGGTAGACACGAGCTTGTCTCTAGTTCCTCGTCGAGACGAGTGTGTCCGGTATGGCATGATGAGGTACGATGAGTGGTGATTCTATCTGTTAATTGAAATATATTTGTTATGCTAATCATACAGGGAATACTTGAACCTCCTGAGTCGGCCGTGGATCGAGTCTTGTTCCAGTAACCCCCATACTTGTTTCGTACTACCACTTGTCCCTGCCGCAGGTAGGGTACGGTTCAGTAAGTTGTCAACCCCTTACCAAGCACACACCGTACAGAGAGGCCATGGTGGAAGATACCGGAGGCATCCGGTAGGCATGCCACCTGGTCCGGGGGCATGGGTGTTTCCGGTTGGAGCCGAGGGGGGTAGCTCCCCTAGTTTGCGCGCGGTAAAAATTTTTGTGATCCCATGCTAAGTCGAGGTTGTAGCCTCCCCACTTAGAGTTTTGCTTAATGGGTGTCGTGGGTGATTCCAGACACCGGTAAGTTAGGCTGGTGTGTGCGGTCAGGTGTGTTTTCAATTAAAAGACCGTAGGCGGAATTAGTCCTGATGGACCAAAGAAATCCGTTACTCGTGGGTAAAGAGTACACCCTCTGCAGAGATTAAACATCTATTCGAATAGCCTTGTCCATGGTTAAGGACTACAGTCTGGGATGGGTCAAGTGTCGGTCTTAGTGTCGGTCTTCGGAGGAAAAACTGCTAAACCAGAACATTGATTATGACCTGTGACATTTGAGGATTATGATTATTATTATTGTGGACTAACCATTTACATTATTTGAATTATTGAGTACCCTGGGACGGTTCTACCTCCTGGATACTCACTGCGATTATTCTCTTATAAGCCCTTTATGTGGTGTCGCTCAGACGCCCGACTGTGGCATGCTTGTGATTTAAATTACTTATAAGCCCTTTATGTGGTGTCGCTCAGACGTCCGACTGTGGCATGCTTGGTATTTAAATTACTTATAAGCCCTTTATGTGGTGTCGCTCAGACGCCCGACTGTGGCATGCTTGTTATTTAAATTCTTTATAAGCCCTTTATGTGGTGTTGCTCAGACGCCCGACTGTGGCATGCTTGTTATTTCTATTATTTATAAGCCCTTTATGTGGTGTCGCATAGACGCCCGACTGTGGCATGCTTGTTATTTCTTTTATTTATACGCCCTTTATGTGGTGTCGCTCAGACGCCCGACTGAGGCAGGATTTATCTTATTATCCTTTCGAGGCGTCGTTTCAGACACTCTATTTCTACTCCCTTATTGCATATTCATATTTTATATGAACAACCTGCATGCGTGCATCATGGATTTTGTTTATTTCGTGACTGACTTTATGATCATAGAATATTTCGGAGCATGATTATCCCTTGTTATATTATACCCGTGTTCATAATGTTTGCGAGTACATTCAAAAGTACTCACTGGCTTGTCCCTGGCTATTGTCATGGCCAGATTTCTCGCATGGAGAGGAGCGTTGCGATGACAGCCCCAGAACCTACGCAATGATGAAAGCAGCCTCGCGAAGATAGGAGTTATCCTGGTCAGCTGTTCCTATGGGAAATGGAGTCCCATAGACGCAGATGAACCACAAACCGCTTCCGCCATCAACCACTAGAAACCAATTGTTGTACTCATAGGCCACAATGGTCTTGTACTACAAATTTTGTACTTTGCTTGGAATTTCTGTATCAAGTTGGTGCCTCATCAGCTAACAGTAATCCTGGGGCTGGTGAGCACAAGGGCCATTTTCTGGGAAATTAATACCCCGAAAACCGGTCCTGACGACGTCGTAATCGTACTTTACTAGATATGGTGCGATCTATGATGTCTCTTACTGATTTACCGCTATCGTCTTGGGGTTATGCTCTAGAGACAACTGCATTCACGTTAAATAGGGCACCATCAAAATCCGATGAGACGACACCTTATGAACTGTGGTTTGGCAAGAAACCAAAGTTGTCATTTCTTAAAGTTTGGGGCTGCGATGCTTATGTGAAAAAGCTTCAACCTGACAAGCTCGAACCCAAATTGGAGAAATGTGTCTTCATAGGATACCCAAAGGAAATTGTTGGGTACACCTTCTATCACAAATCCGAAGGCAAAACATTCGTTGCTAAAAATGGATCCTTTCTAGAGAAGGAGTTTCTCTCGAAAGAAGTGAGTGGGAGGAAAGTAAAACTTGATGAGGTAACTGTACCTGCTCCCTTATTGGAAAGTAGTTCATCACAGAAACTGGTCCCTGTGACACCTACACTAATTAGTGAGGAAGCTAATGATGATGATCATGAAGCTTCAGATCAAGTTACTACCAAACCTCGTAGGTCAACCAGAGTGAGATCCACATCAGAGTGGTACGGTAATCATGTTCTGGAGGTCATGTTACTAGACCATGACAAACCTACAAACTATGAAGAAGCGATGGTGAGCCCAGATTCTGCAAAATGGCTTGAGGCCATGAAATCTGAGATGGGATCCATGTATGAGAACAAAGTGTGGACTTTGGTTGACTCACCCGATGATCGGCAAGCAATTGAGAATAAATGGATCTTCAAGAAGAAGACAGATGCTGACGGTAATGTTACTGTCTATAAAGCTCGACTTGTTGCGAAAGGTTTTCGACAAGTTCAAGGGATTGACTATGATGAGACCTTCTCACCCGTAGCGATGCTTAAGTCCGTCTGAATCATGTTAGCAATTGCCACATTTTATGATTATGACATTTGGTAAATGGATGTAAAGACTACATTCCTGAATGGATTTCTGGAAGAAGAGTTGTATATGATGCAACCTGAAGGTTTTATCGATCCAAAGGGAGCTAACAAAGTGTGCAAGCTCCAGCGATCCATTTATGGACTAGTGCAAGCCTCTCGGAGTTGGAATAAATGCTTTGATAGTGTGATCAAAGCATATGGTTTTATACAGAATTTTGGAGAAGCCTGTATTTACAAGAAAGTGAGTGGGAGCTCTGTAGCATTTCTATTCTTATATGTGGATGACGTATTGTTGATTGGAAATGATTTAGAATTTCTAGATAGCATAAAAGGATACTTGAATAAGAGTTTTTCAATGAAGGACCTTGGTGAAGCTGCTTACATATTGGGCATCAAGATCTATAGAGATTGATCAAGACGCTTAATTGAACTTTCACAAAGCACATACCTTGACAAAGTTTTGAAGAAGTTCAAAATGGATCAAGCAAAGAAAGGGTTCTTGCCTGTGTTACAAGGTGTGAAGTTGAGTAAGACTCAATGCCCGACCACTGCAGAAGATAGAGAGAAAATGAAAGATGTTCCCTATGCTTCAGCCATAGGCTCTATCATGTATGCAATGCTGTGTACCAGTCCTGATGTGTGCCTTGCTATAAGTTTAGCAGGGAGGTAACAAAGTAATCCAGGAGTGGATCACGGGACAGCGGTCAAGAACATCCTGAAATACCCGAAAAGGACTAAGGATATGTTTCTCATTTATGGAGGTGACAAAGAGCTCATCGTAAATGGTTACGTTGATGCAAGCTTTGACACTGATCCAAACGATTCAAAATCGCAAACCGGATACGTGTTTATATTGAACGGTGGAGCTGTCAGTTGGTGCAGTTCTAAACAAAGCGTCGTGGCAGGATCTACGTGTGAAGCGGAGTACATAGCTGCTTCGGAAGTAGCAAATGAAGGAGTCTGGATGAAGGAGTTCATATCCGATCTAGGTGTCATACCTAGTGCATCGGGTCCAATGAAAATCTTCTGTGACAATACTGGTGCAATTGCCTTGGCAAAGGAATCCAGATTTCACAAGAGGACCAAGCACATCAAAAGACGCTTCAATTCCATCCGGGACCAAGTCCAGGTGGGAGACATAGAGATTTGCAAGATACGTACGGATCTGAATGTTGCAGACCCGTTGACTAAGCCTCTTCCACGAGCAAAACATGATCAGCACCAAGACTCCATGGGTGTTAGAATCATTACTGTGTAATCTAGATTATTGACTCTAGTGCAAGTGGGAGACTGAAGGAAATATGCCCTAGAGGCAATAATAAAGTTATTATTTATTTCCTCATATCATGATAAATGTTTATTATTCATGCTAGAATTGTATTAACCGGAAACATGATACATGTGTGAATACATAGACAAACATAGTGTCACTAGTATGCCTCTACTTGACTAGCTCGTTAATCGAAGATGGTTGAGTTTCCTAGCCATGAACATGAGTTGTCATTTGATTAACGAGATCACATCATTAGGAGAATGATGTGATTGACTAGACCCATTCCGTTAGCTTAGCACTTGATCGTTTAGTATGTTGCTATTGCTTTCTTCATGACTTATACATGTTCCTATGACTGTGAGATTATGCAACTCTCGTTTACCGAAGGAACACTTTGTGTGCTACCGAACGTCACAACGTAACTGGGTGACTATAAAGGTGCTCTACAGGTGTCTCCGAAGGTACTTGTTGAGTTGGCGTATTTCAAGATTAGGATTTGTCACTCCGATTGTCAGAGAGGTATCTCTGGGCCCTCTCGGTAATGCACATCACTATAAGCCTTGCAAGCATTGTAACTAATGAGTTAGTTGCGAGATGATGTATTACGGAACGAGTAAAGAGACTTGCCTGTAACGAGATTGAACTAGGTAAGTAACATACCGATGACAAAGGGAACAACGTATGTCCTTATGCGGTTTGACCGATAAAGATCTTCATAGAATATGAGGGAGCCAATATGAGCATCCAGGTTCTGCTATTGGTTATTGACCGGAGACGTGTCTCGGTCATGTCTACATAGTTCTCGAACCCGTAGGGTCCGCACGCTTAATGTTTGGTGACGATCGATATTATGAGTTTTTGTGTTTTGATGTACCGAAGGTAGTTCGGAGTCCCAGATATGATCACTGACATGACGAGGAGTCTCGAAATGGTCGAGACGTAAAGATCGATATATTGGACCACTATGTTCGGACACCGGAAAGGTTCCGGGAGGTTTCGGACATTTACCGGAGTACCGGGGGTTACAGGAACCCCCCGGGGAGCTAATTGGGTCTCATGGGCCTTAGTGGGAGAAGAGGAGGGGCGGCCAGGGCAGCTGCACGGCCCCTCCCCCATCTAGTCCGAGTTGGACAAGGGGGGGGGGGACGGCGCCCCCCTTTTTCCTTCTCCTTCTCTCTCCGTTCCTTCCCTCTCCTACTCCAACAAGGAAAAGGAGGAGTCCTACTCCCGGTGGGAGTAGGAAACCCCCTTGGCGCGCCCTCCTCCTGGCCAGCCGCCTCCCCCTTGCTCCTTTATATACGGGGCAGGGGGCACCTCTAGACACAACAATTGATCTCTTGAGCTCTTAGCCGTGTGCGGTGCCCCCTCCACCATATTCCACCTCGATCATATCATAGCGGTGCTTAGGCGAAGCCCTGCGTCGGTAGCAACATCATCACCGTCATCACACCGTCGTGCTGACGGAACTCTCCCATGAAGCTCTGCTGGATCGGAGTTCGCGGGATGTCATCGAGCTGAACGTGTGCTGAACTCGGAGGTGCGGTACGTTCGGTACTTGGATCGGTCGGATCGTGAAGACGTACGACTACATCAACCGTGTTGTGCTAACGCTTCCGCTTTCGGTCTACGAGGGTACGTGGACAACACTCTCCCCTCTCGTTGCTATGCATCACCATGATCTTAACAGAGTGTTTATTATTCCTTATATCATGATAAATGTTTATTATTCATGCTAGAATTATATTAACCGGAAACATGATGCATGTGTGAATACATAGACAAACAGAGTGTCACTAGTATGCCTCTACTTGACTAGCTCATTAATCAAAGATGGTTATGTTTCCTGGCCATAGACATGAGTTGTCATTTGATTAACAAGATCACATCATTAGGAGAATGATGTGATTGACTTGACCCATTCTGTTAGCTTAGCACTTGATCGTTTAGTATGTTGCTATTGCTTTCTTCATGACTTATACATGTTCCTATGACTATGAGATTATGCAACTCCCGTTTACCAGAGGAACACTTTGTGTGCTACCAAATGTCACAACGTAACTGGGTGATTATAAAGGTGCTCTACAGGTGTCTCCGAAGGTACTTGTTGGGTTGGCGTATTTCGAGATTAGGATTTGTCACTCCGATTATCGGAGAGGTATCTCTGGGCCCACTCGGTAATGCACATCACTATAAGCCTTGCAAGCATTGTAACTAATGAGTTAGTTGCGAGATGATTTATTATGGAACGAGTAAAGAGACTTGCCGGTAACGAGATTGAACTAGGTATTGAGATACAACGATCGAATCTCGGGCAAGTAACACACCGATGACAAAGGGAACAACGTATATTGTTATGCGGTTTGACCGATAAAGATCTTCGTAGAATATGTAGGAGCCAATATGAGCATCCAGATTCCGCTATTGGTTATTGACCGGAGACGTGTCTCGGTCATGTCTACATTGTTGTCGAACCTGTAGGGTCCGCACGCTTAAAGTTTCGGTGACGATTGTATTATGAGTTTTTGTGTTTTGATGTACCAAAGGTTGTTCGGAGTCCCGGATGTTATCACGGACATGACGAGGAGTCTTGAAATGGTCGAGACGTAAAGATCGATATATTGGACGACTATGTTCGGACACCGGAATGGTTTCAGGGAGTTTCGGACATATACCGGAGTACCTGGGGGTTACCGGAACCCCCCGGGGAGTTTAATAGGCCAAGATGGGCCTTAGTGTAGAAGAGGAGGGGCGGATAGGGCTGGCCGCGCGCCCCCTCCCCCTCTAGTCCGAATTGGACAAGGAGGGGGGGGGCGATGCCCCCTTTCCTCCCCCTCTCTCCTTCCTTTCCTTTCCCCTCCTACTCCAACTAGGAAAAGAGGGAGTCCTACTCCCGGTGGGAGTAGGACTCCTCCCTGGCGCGCCCTCTCCTGGCCGGCCGCCTCCTCCCCCTGGAGAACTATTGCGCCCTCCCCTTCCTTCATTGAACCCCCGTATATAAAGGACCAGGGGGAGGAGGCGGCCCGCCAGGGGAGGGCGCGCCAGGGAGGAGTCCTACTCCCACCGGGAGTAGGACTCCCTCTTTTCCTAGTTGGAATAGGAGGGGAAAGGAAAGGAAGGAGAGAGGGGGAGGAAAGGGGGCGTCGCCCCCACCTCCTTGTCCAATTCGGAGTAGAGGGGGAGGGGGCGCGCGGCCAGCCCTATCCGCCCCTCCTCTTCTCCACTAAGGCCCATCTTGGCCCATTAAACTCCCCGGGGGGTTCCGGTAACCCCCCGGTACTCCGGTATATGTCCCAAACTCCCTGAAACCATTCCGGTGTCCGAACATAGTCGTCCAATATATCGATCTTTACGTCTCGACCATTTCAAGACTCCTCGTCATGTCCGTGATCACATCCGGGACTCCGAACAACCTTTGGTACATCAAAACACAAAAACTCATAATACAATCGTCACCGAAACATTAAGCGTGCGGACCCTACGGGTTCGACAACAATGTAGACATGACCCAATAGCGGAACCTGGATGCTCATATTGGCTCCTACATATTCTACGAAGATCTTTATCGGTCAAACCGCATAACAACATACGTTGTTCCCTTTGTCATCGGTGTGTTACTTGCCCGAGATTCGATCGTTGTATCTCAATACCTAGTTCAATCTCGTTACCGGCAAGTCTCTTTACTCGTTCCATAATAAATCATCTCGCAACTAACTCATTAGTTACAATGCTTGCAAGGCTTATAGTGATGTGCATTACCGAGTGGGCCCAGAGATACCTCTCCGACAATCGGAGTGACAAATCCTAATCTCGAAATACGCCAACCCAACAAGTGCCTTCGGAGACACCTGTAGAGCACCTTTATAATCACCCAGTTACGTTGTGACATTTGGTAGCACACAAAGTGTTCCTCCGGTAAACGGGAGTTGCATAATCTCATAGTCATAGGAACATGTATAAGTCATGAAGAAAGCAATAGCAACATACTAAACGATCAAGTGCTAAGCTAACAGAATGGGTCAAGTCAATCACATCATTCTCCTAATGATGTGATCTTGTTAATCAAATGACAACTCATGTCTATGGCTAGGAAACATAACCATCTTTGATTAATGAGCTAGTCAAGTAGAGGCATACTAGTGACACTCTGTTTGTCTATGTATTCACACATGCATCATGTTTCCGGTTAATATAATTCTAGCATGAATAATAAACATTTATCATGATATAAGGAATAATAAACACTCTATTAAGATCATGGTGATGCATAGCAACGAGAGGGGAGAGTGTTGTCCACGTACCCTCGTAGACCGAAAGCGGAAGCGTTAGCACAACACGGTTGATGTAGTCGTACGTCTTCACGATCCGACCGATCCAAGTACCGAACGTACCGCACCTCCGAGTTCAGCACACGTTCAGCTCGATGACGTCCCGCGAACTCCGATCCAGCAGAGCTTCATGGGAGAGTTCTGTCAGCACGACGGTGTGATGACGGTGATGATGTTGCTACCGACGCAGGGCTTCGCCTAAGCACCGCTATGATATGATCGAGGTGGAATATGGTGGAGGGGGATACCGCACACGGCTAAGAGATCAAGAGATCAATTGTTGTATCTAGAGGTGCCCCCCTGCCCCGTATATAAAGGAGCAAGGGGGAGGCGGCTGGCCAGGAGGAGGGCGCGCCAAGGGGGTTTCCTACTCCCACCGGGAGTTGGACTCCTCCTTTTCCTTGTTGGAGTAGGAGAGGGAAGGAACGGAGAGAGAAGGAGAAGGAAAAAGGGGGGCGCCGCCCCCCTTGTCCAACTTGGACTAGATGGGGGAGGGGATGCGCGGCTGCCCTGGCCGCCCCTCCTCTTCTCCCACTAAGGCCCATGAGACCCAATTAGCTCCCCGGGCGGTTCCTGTAACCCCCGGTACTCCGGTAATTGTCCGAAACCTCCCGGAACCTTTCCGGTGTCCGAACATAGTGGTCCAATATATCGATCTTTACGTCTCGACCATTTCGAGACTCCTCGTCATGTCAGTGATCATATCTGGGACTCCGAACTACCTTCGGTACATCAAAACACAAAAACTCATAATATCGATCGTCACCAAACTTTAAGCGTGCGGACCCTACGGTTTCGAGAACTTTGTAGACATGACCGAGACACGTCTCCGGTCAATAACCAATAACAGAACCTGGATGCTCATATTGGCTCCCGCATATTCTATGAAGATCTTTATCGGTCAAACCGCATAACGACATACGTTGTTCCCTTTGTCATCGGTATGTTACTTGCCCGAGATTCGATCGTCGGTATCTCAATACCTAGTTCAATCTCGTTACAGGCAAGTCTCTTTACTCGTTCCGTAATACATTATCTCGCAACTAACTCATTAGTTACAATGCTTGCAAGGCTTATAGTGATGTGCTTTACCGAGAGGGCCCAGAGATACCTCTCCGACAATCGGAGTGACAAATCCTAATCTTGAGATACGCCAACTCAACAAGTACCTTCGGAGACACCTGTAGAGCACCTTTATAATCACCCAGTTACGTTGTGACGTTTGGTAGCACACAAAGTGTTCCTTCAGTAAACGAGAGTTGCATAATCTCATAGTCATAGGAACATGTATAAGTCATGAAGAAAGCAATAGCAACATACTAAACGATCAAGTGCTAAGCTAACAGAATGGGTCTAGTCAATCACATCATTCTCCTAATGATGTGATCTCATTAATCAAATGACAACTCATGTCCATGGCTAGGAAACTCAACCATCTTCGATTAACGAGCTAGTCAAGTAGAGGCATACTAGTGACACTATGTTTGTCTATGTATTCACACATGTATCATGTTTCTGGTTAATACAATTCTAGCATGAATAATAAACATTTATCATGATATGAGGAAATAAATAATAACTTTATTATTGCCTCTAGGGCATATTTTCTTCTGTCTCCCACTTGCACGAGAGTCAATAATCTATATTACATAGTAATGATTCTAACACCCATGGAGTCTTGGTGCTGATCATGTTTTGCTCGTGGAAGAGGCTTAGTCAACGGGTCTGCAACATTCAGATCCGTATGTATCTTGCAAATCTGTATGTCTCCCACCTGGAATTGGTCCCGGATGGAATTGAAGCGTCTCTTGATGTGCTTGGTTCTCTTGTGAAATCTGGATTCCATTGCCAAGGCAATTGCACCAGTATTGTCACAAAAGATTTTCATTGGACCCGATGCACTAGGTATGACACCTAGATCGGATATTAACTCCTTCATCCAGACTCCTTCATTTGCTGCTTCCGAAGCAGCTATGTACTCCGCTTAACATGTAGATCCCGCCACGACGCTTTGTTTAGAACTGCACCAACTGACAACTCCACCGTTCAATATAAACACGTATCCGGTTTGCGTTTTAGAATCGTCCGGATCAGTGTCAAAGCTTGCATCGACGTAAGGCACACATCAGGTCTGGTACACAGCATTGCATACATGATAGAGCCTATGGTTGAAGCATAGGGAACATCTTTCATTTTCTCTCTATCTTCTGAAGTGGTCGGGCATTGTGTCTGACTCAACTTCACACCTTGTAACACAGGCAAGAACCCTTTCTTTGCTTGATCTATTTTGAACTTTTTCAAAACTTTGTCAAGGTATGTGCTTTGTGAAAGTTCTATCAAGCGTCTTGATCTATTTCTATAGATCTTGATGCCCAATATGTAAGCAGCTTCACCAAGGTCCTTCATTGAAAAACTCTTATTCAAGTATCCTTTTATGCTATCCAGAAATTCTATATCATTTCCAATCAGCAATATGCCATCCACATATAAATTAGAAATGCTAAAGAGCTCCCACTCACTTTCTTGTAAATACAGGCTTCTCCAAAAGTCTGTATAAAACCATATGCTTTGATCACACTATCAAAATGCTTATTCCAACTCCGAGAGGCTTGTACCAGTCCATAAATGGATCGCTGGAGTTTGCACACTTTGGATCGACAAAACCTTGTGGTTGCATCATATACAACTCTTCTTCCAGAAATCCATTCAGGAATGCAGTTTTGACATCCATTTGCCAAATTTCATAATCATAAAATGCGCAATTGCTAACATGATTCGGACAGACTTAAGCATCGCTACGGGTGAGAAAGTCTCATCGTAGTCAACCCCTTGAACATGTCGAAAACCTTTCACAACAAGTTGAGCTTTGTAAACAGTAACATTACCGCCAGCGTCAGTCTTCCTCTTGAAGATCCATTTATTCTCAATGGCTTGCTGATCATCGGGCAAGTCAACCAGAGTCCACACTTTGTTCTCATACATGGATCCCATCTCAGATTTCATGGCCTCAAGCCATTTTGCGGAATCTAGGCTCACCATCGCTTCTTCATAGTTCGTAGGTTCGCCTTGGTCAAGTAACATGACCTCCAGAATAGGATTACCGTACCACTCTGGTGCGGATCTTACTCTGGTTGACCAACGAGGTTTAGTAGCAACTTGATCTGAAGTTTCATGATCAATATCATTAGCTTCCTCACTAATTGGTGTAGATGTCACAGGAATCGGTTTCTGTGATGAACTACTTTCCAATAAGGGAGCAGGTACAGTTACCTCATCAAGTTCTACTTTCCTCCCACTCACTTATTTCGAGAGAAACTCCTTCTCTAGAAAGGATACATTTTTAGCAACGAATGTCTTGCCTTCAGATCTGTGATAGAAGGTGTACCCAACAGTTTCCTTTGGGTATCCTATGAAGACACATTTCTCCGATTTGGGTTCGAGCTTATCAGGTTGAAGCTTTTTCACATAAGCATCGCAACCCCAAACTTCAAGAAATGACAACTTTGGTTTCTTGCCAAACCACAGTTCATAAGGCGTCCTCTCAACGGATTTCAATGGTGCCCTATTTAACGTGAATGCAGCCGTCTCTAAAGCATAACCCCAAAACGGTAGCGGTAAATCAGTAAGAGACATCATAGATCGCACCATATCTTGTAAAGTACGATGACGACGTTCGGACACACCATTACGCTGTGGTGTTCCCGGTGGCGTGAGTTGCGAAACTATTCCGCATTGTTTCAAATGTAGACCAAACTCGTAACTCAAATATTCTCCTCCACGATCAGATCGTAGAAACTTTATTTTCTTGTTACGATGATTTTCCACTTCACTCTGAAATTCTTTGAACTTTTCAAATGTTTCAGACTTATGTTTCATTAAGTAGATATACCCATATCTGCTCAAATCATCTGTGAAGATGAGAAAATAACGATACCCGCCGTGAGCCTCAATATTCATCGGACCACATACATCAGTATGTATGATCTCCAACAAATCTGTTGCTCGCTCCATTGTTCCGGAGAACGGCGTTTTAGTCATCTTTCCCATAAGGCATGGTTTGCAAGTACCAAGTGATTCATAATCAAGTGATTCCAAAAGTCCATCAGTATGGAGTTTCTTCATGCGCTTTACACCAATATGACCCAAACGGCAGTGCCACAAATAAGTTGCACTATCATTATCAACTCTGCATCTTTTGGCTTCAACATTATGAATATGCGTATCACTACTATCGAGATTCAACAAAAATAGACCACTCTTCAAGGGTGCATATAAAAGATATTACTCATATAAATAGAACAACCATTATTGTCATATTTAAATGAATAACCGTCTCGCATCAAATAAGATCCAGATATAATGTTCATGCTTAACGCTGGCACCAAATAACAATTATTTAGGTCTAAAACTAATCCCGAAGGTAGATGTAGAGGTAGCGTGCCGACGGCGATCACATCAACTTTGGAACCATTTCCCACGCGCATCGTCACCTCGTCCTTAGCCAGTCTTCGCTTAATCCGTAGTCCCTGTTTCGAGTTGCAAATATTAGCAACAGAACCAGTATCAAATACCCAGGTGCTACTGCGAGCTCTCGTAAGGTACACATCAATAACATGTATATCACATATACCTTTGTTCACCTTGCCATCCTTGTTATCCGCCAAATACTTGGGGCAGTTCCGCTTCCAGTGACCAGTCTGCTTGCAGTAGAAGCACTCAGTCTCAGGCTTAGGTCCAGACTTGGGTTTCTTATCTTGAGCAGCAACTTGTTTGCTGTTCTTCTTGAAGTTCCCCTTCTTTTTCCCTTTTCCCTTTTTCTTGAAACTGGTGGTCTTGTTGACCATCAACACTTGATGCTCCTTCTTGATTTCTACCTCCGCAGCCTTTAGCATTGCGAAGAGCTCGGGAATTGTCTTATCCATCCCTTGCATATTATAGTTCATCACGAAGCTCTTGTAGCTTGGTGGCAGTGATTGAAGAATTCTGTCAATGACACTATCATCTGGAAGATTAACTCCCAGTTGAATCAAGTGGTTGCAGTACCCAGACATTCTGAGTATATGCTCACTGACAGAGCTATTCTCCTTCATTTTGCAGCTATAGAACTTATTGGAGACTTCATATCTCTCACTCTGGGCATTTGCTTGAAATATTAACTTCAACTCCTGGAACATCTCATATGCTCCATGACGTTCAAAACTTCGTTGAAGTCCCGGTTCTAAGCCGTAAAGCATGGCACACTGAACTATCGAGTAGTCATCAACACGCAACCGGGCATTCACAATGTCTATAGTTGCCGGTGCAGGTGGTACACCTAGCGGTGCTTCCAGGACGTAACTCTTATGTGCAGCAATGAGGATAATCCTCAAGTTACGGACCCAGTCCGTGTAATTGCTACCATCATCTTTCAACTTTGCTTCTCAAGGAACGCATTAAAATTTAACGGAACAACAGCACTGGCCATCTATCCACAATCAACATAGACAAGCAAAATACTATCAGGTACTAAGTTTATGATAAATTTTAGTTCAATTAATCATATTACTTAAGAACTCCCACTTAGATAGACATCCCTCTAATCATCTAAGTGATCGCGTGATCCAAATCAACTAAACCATATCCGATCATCATGTGAGATGGAGTAGTTTTCAATGGTGAACATCACTATGTTGATCATATCTACTATATGATTCACGCTCGACCTTTCGGTCTCAGTGTTCCGAGGCCATATCTGCATATGCTAGGCTCGTCAAGTTTAACCCGAGTATTCTGCGTGTGCAAAATTGGCTTGCACCCGTTGTAGATGAACGTAGAGCCTATCACACTCGATCATCACGTGGTGTCTCGGCACGACGAACTTTGGCAATGGTGCATACTCAGGGAGAACACTTTTATCTTGAAATTTAATGAGAGATCATCTTATAATGCTACCGTCGATCTAAGCAGAATAAGATGCATAAAAGATAAACATCACATGCAATCAATATAAGTGATATGATATGGCCATCATCATCTTGTGCTTGTGATCTCCATCTCCGAAGCACCGTCATGATCACCATCGTCACCGGCGCGACACCTTGATCTCCATTGTAGCATCGTTGTCGTCTCGCCAACTATTGCTTCTACGACTATCGCTACCGCTTAGTGATAAAGTAAAGCAATTACAGGGCGATTGCATTGCATACAATGAAGCGACAACCATATGGCTCCTGCCAGTTGCCGATAACTCGGTTACGAAACATGATCATCTCATACAATAAAATAGAGCATCATGCCTTGACCATATCACATCACAACATGCCCTGCAAAAACAAGTTAGACGTCCTCTACTTTGTTGTTGCCAGTTTTACTTGGCTGCTACGGGCTGAGCAAGAACCGTTCTTACCTATGCATCACAACCACAACGATAGTTCGTCAAGTTAGTGTTGTTTTAACCTTCTCAAGGACCGGGCGTAGCCACACTTGGTTCAACTAAAGTTGGAGAAACTGACACCCGCCAGCCACCTGTGTGCAAAGCACGTCGGTAGAACCAGTCTCGCGTAAGCGTACGCGTAATGTCAGTTCGGGCCGCTTCATCCAACAATACCGCCGATCCAAATTGTGACATGCTGGTAAGCAGTATGACTTGTATCGCCCACGACTCACTTGTGTTCTACTCATGCATATAACATCTACGCATAAAACCTGGCTCGGAAGCCACTGTTGGGGAACATAGTAATTTCAAAAAAATCGTACGTACACGCAAGATCATGGTGATGCATAGGAACGAGAGGGGAGAGTGCTGTCCATGTACCCTCGTAGACCGAAATCGAAAGCGTTAGCACAACGCGGTTGATGTAGTCGTACGTCTTCACGATCCGACCGATACAAGTACCGAACGTACGGCACCTCTGAGTTCAGCACACGTTCAGCTCGATGACGTCCCGCGAACTCCGATCCAGTAGAGCTTCACGGGAGAGTTCCGTCAGCATGACGGCATGATGATGGTGATGATGTTGCTACCGACGCAGAGCTTTGCCTAAGCACCGCTACGATATGATCGAGGTGGAATATGGTGGAGGGGGCACCGCACACGACTAAGAGATCAAGAGATCAATTGTTGTGTCTAGAGGTGCCCCCCTGCCCCCGTATATAAAGGAGCAAGGGAGGGCACGCCAAGGGGGGACTCCTACTCCCACCGGAAGTAGGACTCCTCCTTTTCCTTGTTGGAGTAGGAGAGGGAAGGAAGGGAGAGAGAAGGAGAAGGAAAAACGGGGGCACCGCCCCCCTCCTTGTCCAATTCGGACTAGAGGGGAGGGGGGGCGCGGCTGCCCTGGCCGCCCCTCCTCTTCTCCCACTAAGTACCATGAGGCCCAATTAACTGCCTGGGGGGTTCCGGTAACCCCCCGGTACTCCGCTAAATGTCCGAAACCTCCCGGAACCTTTCGGGTGTCCGAACATAGTCGTCCAATATATCGATCTTTACGTCTCGACCATTTCGAGACTCCTCGTCATGTCCGTGATCATATCCGGGACTCCGAACAACCTTCGGTACATCAAAACACAAAAACTCATAATACCGATCGTCACCAAACTTTAAGCATGCGGACCCTACGGGTTCGAGAACTACGTAGACATGACCGAGACACGTCTCCGGTCAATAACCAATAGCGGAATCTGGATGCTCATATTGGCTCCTACATATTCTACGAAGATCTTTATCGGTCAAACCGCATAACAATATACGTTGTTCCCTTTGTCATCGGTGTGTTACTTGCCCGAGATTCGATCGTTGTATCTCAATACCTAGTTCAATCTCGTTACCGGCAAGTCTCTTTACTCGTTCCATAATAAATCATCTCGCAACTAACTCATTAGTTACAATGCTTGCAAGGCTTATAGTGATGTGCATTACCGAGTGGGCCCAGAGATACCTCTCCGATAATCGGAGTGACAAATCCTAATCTCGAAATACGCCAACCCAACAAGTCCCTTCGGAGACACCTGTAGAGCACCTTTATAATCACCCAGTTACGTTGTGACATTTGGTAGCACACAAAGTGTTCCTCTGGTAAACGGGAGTTGCATAATCTCATAGTCATAGGAACATGTATAAGTCATGAAGAAAGCAATAGCAACATACTAAACGATCAAGTGCTAAGCTAACAGAATGGGTCAAGTCAATCACATCATTCTCCTAATGATGTGATCTTGTTAATCAAATGACAACTCATGTCTATGGCCAGGAAACATAACCATCTTTGATTAATGAGGTAGTCAAGTAGAGGCATACTAGTGACACTCTGTTTGTCTATGTATTCACACATGCATCATGTTTCCGGTTAATATAATTCTAGCATGAATAATAAACATTTATCATGATATAAGGAATAATAAACACTCTGTTAAGATCATGGTGATGCATAGCAACGAGAGGGGAGAGTGTTGTCCACGTACCCTCGTAGACCGAAAGCGGAAGCATTAGCACAACACGGTTGATGTAGTCGTACGTCTTCACGATCCGACCGATCCAAGTACCGAACGTACCGCACCTCCGAGTTCAGCACACGTTCAGCTCGATGACATCCCGCGAACTCCGATCCAGCAGAGCTTCATGGGAGAGTTCCGTCAGCACGACGGTGTGATGACGGTGATGATGTTGCTACCGACGCAGGGCTTCGCCTAAGCACCGCTATGATATGATCGAGGTGGAATATGGTGGAGGGGGCACCGCACACGGCTAAGAGCTCAAGAGATCAATTGTTGTGTCTAGAGGTGCCCCCCTGCCCCGTATATAAAGGAGCAAGGGGGAGGCGGCTGGCCAGGAGGAGGGCGCGCCAAGGGGGTTTCCTACTCCCACCGGTAGTAGGACTCCTCCTTTTCCTTGTTGGAGTAGGAGAGGGAAGGAACGGAGAGAGAAGGAGAAGGAAAAAGGGGGGCGCCGTCCCCCCCCTTGTCCAACTCGGACTAGATGGGGGAGGGGCCGTGCAGCTGCCCTGGCCGCCCCTCCTCTTCTCCCACTAAGGCCCATGAGACCCAATTAGCTCCCCGGGGGGTTCCTGTAACCCCCGGTACTCCGGTAAATGTCCGAAACCTCCCGGAACCTTTCCGGTGTCCGAACATAGTGGTCCAATATATCGATCTTTACGTCTCGACCATTTCGAGACTCCTCGTCATGTCAGTGATCATATCTGGGACTCCGAACTACCTTCGGTACATCAAAACACAAAAACTCATAATATCGATCGTCACCAAACATTAAGCGTGCGGACCCTACGGGTTCGAGAACTATGTAGACATGACCGAGACACGTCTCCGGTCAATAACCAATAGCAGAACCTGGATGCTCATATTGGCTCCCTCATATTCTATGAAGATCTTTATCGGTCAAACCGCATAAGGACATACGTTGTTCCCTTTGTCATCGGTATGTTACTTACCTAGTTCAATCTCGTTACAGGCAAGTCTCTTTACTCGTTCCGTAATACATCATCTCGCAACTAACTCATTAGTTACAATGCTTGCAAGGCTTATAGTGATGTGCATTACCGAGAGGGCCCAGAGATACCTCTCTGACAATCGGAGTGACAAATCCTAATCTTGAAATACGCCAACTCAACAAGTACCTTCGGAGACACCTGTAGAGCACCTTTATAGTCACCCAGTTACGTTGTGACGTTCGGTAGCACACAAAGTGTTCCTTCGGTAAACGAGAGTTGCATAATCTCACAGTCATAGGAACATGTATAAGTCATGAAGAAAGCAATAGCAACATACTAAACGATCAAGTGCTAAGCTAACGGAATGGGTCTAGTCAATCACATCATTCTCCTAATGATGTGATCTCGTTAATCAAATGACAACTCATGTCCATGGCTAGGAAACTCAACCATCTTCGATTAACGAGCTAGTCAAGTAGAGGCATACTAGTGACACTATGTTTGTCTATGTATTCACACATGTATCATGTTTCCGGTTAATACAATTCTAGCATGAATAATAAACATTTATCATGATATGAGGAAATAAATAATAACTTTATTATTGCCTCTAGGGCATATTTCCTTCACCTTTGTAGCCCAAGTTGCCTTCCACCTCTTGGCCTTTTAAGGCCCGTTGATATTTAAATTAAATGTAAAATATTCTAAATACCTCTAGACCATTATATATATATATATATATTTATTTATTTAACGTCTTCGTAAAAAATTTCCACATATATAAAATTTATCGGTAATACTCCGTATTACCCGATACACTCCTAAACCCTTCCGGTGACCCAGAAACGCTGCCGGATCCTCTCGGAACTATTCCAAATATTCATGAAACAATTCCACAAATATATTCTCTTGACTCCCGTCCTACTAACACTCAGCAGATCGTGATTGCCTTAAGCTTGTGACCCCATAGGCTCGGTAACTCATAGACATGAACAAAACCATTCGTTCAATGACTCGCACCGGGACCGTGGACGTCTGTATCGGTCCCTATGAGTACACGAATGATATTTGAGTGAACCTTAGGTTATCATGTGATGTCCCCTTTTGCTTCCCGATACTTCACAAAACCCGGGATGCATCAGTATCCTCCTGAGTCATCACTATGCTCCACTATACCGAAATCCTCGTTACGGGTTTTGTTCCTCTTTCTCGTTATTGTGTTCTGGCATCCCCGTGACGAAGTCCTATGTGTCTGGCCATACGATGATTGATGCCTTCACACCAAGAGGTCCCTAAGAATATCTCTCCATCGTTAGAGGAGCAAATCCCATTCTCGAGCTATCCGGCCACTTGTCAAACTTTCCAATGAACCCGTAAGTTGTCGTTATGATCACCGTGTTACAGGTGACGTTTGAGCAACCCCAAAGTCCACCGTACGGTAAGGACTTACCACGATACTCTCATGGTATAAGGAGCAATATGACATGTTAACACTCCGTGTTATTACAATTGAATGTAGATGATATTTAGTCAATTCATAACAAACAAGATTGAATCGGTTCAATATGATCGTTCTTCCAACGTCATAATCTCAATGTTGTTTTAGGATCATCGTTACACTAAACTGAAGGAAATATGCCCTAGAGGCAATAATAAAGTTATTATTTATTTCCTTATATCATGATAAATGTTTATTATTCATGCTAGAATTGTATTAACCGGAAACATAATACATGTGTGAATACATAGACAAACAGAGTGTCACTAGTATGCCTCTATTGACTAGCTCGTTGATCAAAGATGGTTAAGTTTCCTAGCCATAGACATGAGTTGTCATTTGATAAACGGGATCACATCATTAGGAGAATGATGTGATTGACTTGACCCATTCCGTTAGCTTAGCACTTGATCGTTTAGTATGTTGCTATTGCTTTCTTCATGACTTATACATGTTCCTATGACTATGAGATTATGCAACTCCTGTTTATCGGAGGAACATTTTGTGTGCTACCAAACGTCACAACGTAACTGGGTGATTATAAAGGTGCTCTATAGGTGTCTCCGAAGGTACTTGTTGAGTTGGCGTATTTCGAGATTAGGATTTGTCACTCCGATTGTCGGACAGGTATCTCTGGGCCCTCTCGGTAATGCACATCACCATAAGCCTTGCAGCGTTGTAACTAATAAGTTAGTTCTGGATGATGTATTACGAAACGAGTAAAGAGACTTGCCGGTAACGAGATTGAACTAGGTATTGAGATACCGACGATCGAATCTCGGGCAAGTAACATACCGATGACAAAGGGAACAACGTATGTTGTTATGCGGTTTGACCGATAAAGATCTTCGTAGAATATGTGGGAACCAATATGAGAATCCAGGTTCCGCTATTGGTTATTGACCGGAGACGTGTCTCGGTCATGTCTACATAGTTCTCAAACCCGTAGGGTCCGCACGCTTAAAGTTTGGTGACGGTCGGTATTATGAGTTTTTGTGTTTTGATGTACCGAAGGTAGTTCGGAGTCCCGGATGTGATCACAGACATCACGAGGAGTCTCGAAGTGGCCGAGACATAAAGATCGATATATTGGACGACTATGTTCGGACACCGGAAGTGTTCCGGGAGGTTTCGGGCATATACCGGAGTACCGGGGGGTTACCGAAACCCCCCGGGGAAGCTATTGGGCCTTATGGGCCCAAGAGGAGGAAGAGGAGAGGCGGCCAGCTAGGGGCGCGTGGCCCCCCTAGACCAAACCGAATTGGACTAGGCGGCCGGCCCCCCCTTTCCTTCTTCTTCTCCACCCCTTCCTTCCCCTCTCCTACTAGGACTAGGAAAGGGCATGACCATCATCATTAACGTATGTTCGCGCCTCCTCCTCCTTGGCCGCCCCCTCCTCCCCTTGCTCCTTTATATACGGAGGAGGGGGGCACCCCATAGACACAACAATTGATCTCTTGATCTCTTAGCCGTGTGCGGTGCCCCCCTCCACCATATTCCACGTCGGTCATATCGTAGCGGTGCTTAGGCGAAGCCCTGCGTCGGTAGCAACATCATCACCATCATCACGCCATCGTGCTGACGGAACTCTCCCGTGAAGCTCTGCTGGATCGGAGTTCGCGGGACATCATCAAGCTGAACGTGTGCTGAACTCGGAGGTGCCGTACGTTCGGTACTTGGATCGGTCGGATCGTGAAGACGTACGACTACATCAACCGCGTTGTGCTAATGCTTCCGCTTTTGGTCTACGAGGGTACGTGGACAACACTCTCCCCTGTTGTTGCTATGCATCACCATGATCTTGCGTGTGCGTAGGAATTTTTTTTCAAATTACTACGTTCCACAACATAAACGATATAATAAGATCCGAAAAACGTGATCACCAACAATACTTGAACGAGTCTTAGAGGAGAGGCTAGGAACCTTTTATTTTATCGTTTATCATTCCACACGTGCATATGAGTTTTCCACTAAATCGAATATTCCAGGATCATACCAGTTATATCATAGAATATAAACTCTTTAATTATGAATATGGAAATATAATAAAACAAATATTATTGCCTCTAGGGCATATTTCCAACACTCTTTTAAAAAAGCAATTGGGTCCCTATATTTTTCAAAAAGCAATAAGGTCCCTGTAACTTTTTTGGAAAGCAATCGGGTCCCCCGTCCCTGTGCTCCAGAACGGCAGGAGCTGCGCCAGCCAGCAGCCACACCGTGTGGAGCTCGTCGGCCACCAGCCATGGCGTCGTCGTAGAGCTCACTTCCGTCGCCCGCTGTCGCCCATTGTGCGCGGGGTGGGCCTCCCGTCCGGCCCCAACCAATCCATGGTGGAGCGTGCATGCCTACGACCGCCTCCTTAGGCTGGCGAGCCGTGCCCGCAGCCGTGGTGTGCTCCCTGTCGTGCGGCTTCTCCCTCTTCTCTCCTCCTTGTGCCAACTCGCGGTGGGTAAAGCAGCTAAGTAGCTCGACGTGCTTGGTACAGGCGGCGCCCGCCAGTTGGAGGTAGTGGCAGCTTGGCCGACGCGGAGGCGAGGCTCGAAGGGCGTGGAAGGAGAGGCGGGCGGACGTGGCTTTAGGCGGTGGTGCGGGCCCAGGTGGCTTGGGGCCATGGCCGCATGCTGCCTCTTGAGCTTGTGTTGGTTTTTCCCTTAAAGAGGAAAGGGGGATGCAGCAATGTAGAGTAAGTATTTCCCTCAGCTTTTGAGAACGAAGGTATCAATCCAGTAGGAGACAACGCGCAAGCCACCGAATACCTGCACAAACAAACACCAACTTGCACCCAACGCGATAAAGGGGTTGTCAATCCCTTCACGGTTATTTGCAACGTGAGATCTGATATAGAACGGTGAAGTAATATTTTTGGTATTTTTGGTTTATGGAACGGAAAGTAAAAGATTGCAAAGAAAGTAAATAGGAAACTAAGATTGTAGATCGGAAACTTATATGATGGAAAATAGACCCGGGGGCCATAGGTTTCACTAGAGGCTTCTCTCAAGATAGAAAATAATACGGTGGGTGAACAAATTACTGCCGAGCAACTGATAGAAAAGCGCAAAGTTATGACGATATCTAAGGAAATGATCATGAATATAGGCATCACGTCCGTGTCAAGTAGACCGAAATGATTCTACATCTACTACTATTACTCCACACATCGACCGCTATCCAGCATGCATCTAGAGTATTAAGTTCATAAGAACTGAGTAACGCATTAGGCAAGATGACATGATTTAGAGGAATTAACTCAAGCAACATGAGGAAAACCCCATCTTTTTATCCTCGATGGCAACAATACAATACGTGTCGGTTCCCCTTTTGTCACTAGGATCGAGCACCGCAAGATTGAACCCAAATCTAAGCAGCTCTCCCATTGCAAGAAAAACCAATCTAGTTGGCCAAACCAAATCGATAGTTCGAAGAGACTTGCAAAGATATCAAATCATGCATATACTAATTTAGAGAAGATTCAAATAATATTCATAGATAAGCTGTTCATAAATCCACAATTCATCGGATCTCGGCAAACACACCGCAAAAGAGTATTACATCGAATAGATCTCTAAGAACACCGAGGAGAACTTTGTATTGAGAATCAAAGAGAGAGAAGAAGCCATCTAGATACTAGCTATGAACCCGTAGGTCTGTGGTAAATTACTCACGCTTCATCGGAGAGGCAATGGTGTTGATGTAGAAGCCCTCTGTGATCGAATCCCCCTCTGACAGGATGCTAGAAAAGGCCCCTAGATGGGATCTCACGGGTACAGAAGGTTGCGGTGGTGGAAAAGTGGTTTGGTGGCTCCCCCAGAAGTTCTTGGGATATTCGAGAATAGATAGGAGGAAGATCTAGGTCAGGGGGTCACCGAGGGGCCCACGAGGTCGGGGCTCTAGGTTAATAGGTTAGTCTCAAAAATCATATAAAATAGCTTATTAATGCATATAAAACATCCAAAACAGATAATATAATAGCATGGAACAATCAAAAATTATAGATATGTTGGAGACGTATCACCGCACGATAGTCTCTGGTGGGGAGAGAGGAGACGGAAGGAAGAGAGGAGAAAAGAAATAAGAAAGAGACACTAACATGTGGTCCCCATATGTCAGTTAACGGTCAAACAGACAGTTTGTTTAGTTGCGGGCATGACCTATGATAAACCAGATTGATGTTGAAGCATTGGAGTATTTGGGTCTTTTGAAACAACAACCCCGGACTTGATAGTTATCAGCGGAAAAAATTGGTGGTTTTCTAAAACCCTAGCCGAATTATAGTAGTTTTATGCTATTACCCCTTCCACCCACCAGGCTCCTTTCAGCCTGATGGTGGGGTGAATGATCCTTACATGCATTAAAGGTGCATTAGGACAATCCTGGATTGCTGACCTTTCTTTAGATTCTTAGCTACTGTGGACAGGTCTCGAGTTGCGCCAATGTCGTCCCCAAGAGGATCTGATCTCTAGAAATCCAAACTCTCAGTCCCCAGACACACCGCTCAAGCTCAAGCTCCCTTTTCCACCAAATTAGTCTCCTTTGAGGAAGATAAGAGGTGCATATGTCGTTGGTTCTTGTGACTGGAGAGCCTACATTTATATGCTACTCCCTCCTTCCCATAATATAAGAACGTTTTTCAAGCTAGTTCTTTCAGTGTGCGCTCCTTATTTTATAGTTTCCTTGTTTTGGCTCTGTGATCACTTTGGATTTCCCATTGAGATGTAATAATTAAGGTTAAATATCTACTTTTGATCTCGTTGGACGTGCTTGGCATGCGACCCCCCCTATACTCTCGTTTCATTCAAGTAATGGTACATGGGGGGAACGACCATGTCATTGGGTGCGAAAGGACAGAAATAGCAATAGAATCCAAGTAAGCTATCGAGAGGGCAAAGAAAAGCGAATTGAAGATGGATTACAACATCCATCTTCAATTCGCTTTTCGAGAAGAGGTGTGGCCAATCTTGTGACATGGGAACGTAATGGAAGGGGGAGCTCACCGAGAAGAGGTGTGGCCAATCTTGTCTCAAGCCATGTATTTTTGTCCACCTTAGTTTAATTTCTTTTGACAATATTTGCCAACTGATGAGCTTCGCCAAAACTTTGGCAGGCCAATCCTAGACTCAAACCAAACATAGTTACATGGTTTAGGAATTCACAACATTCTCCCCCCTCACAAGACGACTAAGGCAAAGCCTTCCTTCCCTTGATCTCCATCGGTGAGCATGTGGATTCATCTCCCCTCCGCCCCGCTGTCTGGTGACCGATGGTGGGGAGGAAAATCATGGTGCCTCGGCTTCAACTAGTAGATAGGTTAGGGTTTTAGTCCTTGCAACGCTGGTGCTCGGACGGATGGCGGTGCTTCTTGTTTGAATCAATCTTCCAAGCTCTGATGTTCTACGTTCTTCGAGACAGATTAGACCGACTCTAGTGTAGATTCCTTCCAGCTTCTGGGGTGGAGAGGTTAGGGTTTCTTTTCGTGCGAACGCAGTTGCAAAATTTTGTGGCAGGTTCTTCATATCGATTCAGGGGTTCAACAGCAACGACTGCGATGGTACTTAGGTCACGTGCATGAAGACTTACCGGCTGTCATCGACAAGGTTAGGCCGGCTCCGGTATGAGAGCGACGACAGCGGGGCGTCAACAATTTATTCTGGCTGCGACAATGGTCTAGGGACCTATGTAAGTTTTATTATGTTTGGGTACTTTGTATTTCCGATGAACTTTAATAATAGATCTGACTCCTTTGCGGAAAAACCATTGTTCTCCCTAGAGCACCGGGAGAACCCCAGAATGACACGCCTCCACAAGTGAAGGCATCGCGCGGTGTTGGAGGTGGATTGCAATTGGCGGTGGTCCCGGGGGCCTTAAAGAGAGGGAGGCGTCTGACGTCTGTGATGGAGGATAGGAGTTTGGGGAACAGCGAGAACATGCAGGCAGATTGAGGGGGAAACTATCTGGTGCACCCACTTGTGGTGCTAATGATGCACCTATCACCCAAAATACACCCTACACGCATTTCAAAATGTGAAATTAGTTTTCCAAATACATAAAACATTTCTCTACTATGTCACCCAATTTGATTTAAATTAGACCTACAACTCTACATACAAAGAATAATAATTGAATACTGTTATGAATAGTACTCCCTTCATTCTGAAAACGAAGGCATATAACTTTTTGCTCAACTCGAATGGTGTAAAGTTTGACCAAATTTGTAGGAAAAACTACCAACGACTACAATACCAAATATGTATAATATAAAATTATATTTTATTATGCATTTAACGATACTCTTACCATCTGGATTTATTAGGCTTCCTTATTTTTGGGGATCCAACTTTGACTATCTATTTAAATACAAAAAATGAAGTATATGGTATAGAAACTATATTCTTGTTTTCTTATTTGAAAGAGATTATCCACTGTATATTTTTGTGACTAGATTACATTTTATAGTTAAATTCATGGTCAAAATTTGGCCAAAATAAGAGGGATCCTAATAAAACCAAACTGATGGAGTTCTAATTTGATATTATAGTTTTGATAAATTTTCTTAAAAAATTGGTCAAACTTTGTACCACTTGACTTAAGCCAAAAAATATATGCCATCCTTTTGAGAACGGAGGGAGTGCCCATTTTAGATCGGGCCATAAATTTGGCCCATTAACACAATCAACGGTAGATTTGATATTGTTGTTTCCAAAGTTGTGGTACAAATTTACTTTTGATTTTTCATGACATGATTGATATTTGTTATGTGTACATGCTAAATTATTTTCAGATTTTTCATGACATGATTGATATTTGTTATGTGTACATGCTAAATTATTTCCCTATCGAGGCATTCTACATTGCTACGACCACCGTGAACAAGCAAGAAAACAAGCTCCCAGTCTCCTCAGGGCCACGTACTTGTGCAAAAGCAGATAGAGAGGAGCAGGCCAGATTCTTTGCCCAAATTCGGTAAACGCCGCAGAATTTTGGTAAGACAAACCATACCCATAGTTTATTTCAGAGTACAAAACAAGCCAAAGAACCTAGTACAAAGTAGCAACGCATAGGTTCGATCATTTTCTCTTCCAGTACTGCAAGTTAACGCTGCTTGCTGGGAATGATATGGACCTTCATGGTAAGCTTCCTCTTGTTTTTCTTCAATTCAAACAGACAGATATCACCGAGTTGCAGACTGTTGTTGTCGTGGAATTGTCATGGCAGATGTCCTAGTGTGAGGACTTAGTCGTGAGGCCAACGCATCTATGTGGTAGCTTGAGAGGGGTTGAGCGGAATCGAGAGACGCAACACGCAAGACAAGGATTTAGACAGCTTCGGGCCCCGGGAAACATCATCCGGTAATAACCCTACATGCTGTTTGTGGCTAGGTCTCATTATGCTCATGAAGGAGTTGTCGGTAAATCGGCTCTTCTAGTTATTTCTAGCCCTGAGATTATTTCTTCTTGCTCGTCCCTCTTTGGGGAGTGCTACCTCTTGAGCACTGCGTTGGTTTTCCCTTGAAGAGGAAAGGGTGATGCAGCAAAGTAGCGTAAGTATTTCCCTCAGTTTTTGAGAACCAAGGTATCAATCCAGTAGGAGGCTACACATGAGTCCCTCGCACCTACACAAACAAATAAATCCTCGCAACCAACGCGATAAGGGGTTGTCAATCCCTACACGGTCACTTACGAGAGTGAGATCTGATAGATATGATAAGATAATATTTTTGGTATTTTTGTGATAAAGATGCAAAGTAAAATTAAAGGCAACGGAAATAGCTAAGTGTTGGAAGATTAATATGATGGAAAATAGACCCGGGGGCCATAGGTTTCACTAGTGGCTTCTCTCGAGAGCATAAGTATTTACGGTGGGTGAACAAATTACTATTGAACAATTGACGGAATTGAGCATAGTTATGAGAATATCTAGGCATGATCATGTATATAGGCATCACGTCCGAAACAAGTAGACCGACTCCTGCCTGCATCTACTACCATTACTCCACACATCGACCGCTATCCAGCATGCATCTAGAGTATTAAGTTCATAAGAACAGAGTAACGCTTTAAGCAAAATGACATGATGTAGAGGGATAAACTCATGCAATATGATATAAACCCCATCTTGTTATCCTTGATGGCAACAATACAATACGTGCCTTGCTGCCCCTACTGTCACTGGGAAAGGACACCGCAAGATTGAACCCAAAGCTAAGCACTTCTCCCATTGCAAGAAAGATCAATCTAGTAGGCCAAACCAAACTGATAATTCGAAGAGACTTGCAAAGATAACCAATCATACATAAAAGAATTCAGAAGATTCAAATATTGTTCATAGATAAACTTGATCATAAACCCACAATTCATCGGTCTCAACAAACACACCGCAAAAGAAGATTACATCGAATAGATCTCCACAAGAGAGGGGGAGAACATTGTATTGAGATCCAAAAAGAGAGAAGAAGCCATCTAGCTAATAACTATGGACCTGAAGGTCTGAGGTAAACTACTCACACTTCATCGGAGAGGCTATGGTGTTGATGTTCAAGCCCTCCGTGATCGATGCCCCCTCCGGCGGAGCTCCGGAACATGCCCCAAGATGGGATCTCACGGGTACAGAAGGTTGCGGCGGTGGAATTAGGTTTTTGGCTCCGTTTATGATCGTTTGGGGTACGTAGGTATATATAGGAGGAAGGAGTACGTCGGTGGAGCAACGTGGGGCCCACGAGGGTGGAGGGCACGCCCAGGGGGTTAGGCGCGCCCCCTACCTCGTGGCTTCCTGGTAGCTTTCTTGACGTAGGGTCCAAGTCCTCTGGATCATGTTCGTTCCGAAAATCACGTTCCCGAAGGTTTCATTCCGTTTGGACTCCGTTTGATATTCTTTTTCTGCGAAACTCTGAAATAGGCAAAAAAACAGCAATTCTGGGCTGCGCCTCCGGTTAATAGGTTAGTCCCAAAAATAATATAAAAGTGTATAATAAAGCCCAATAATGTCCAAAACAGAAGATAATATAGCATGGAGCAATAAAAAATTATAGATACGTTGGAGACGTATCAAGCATCCCCTAGCTTAATTCCTGCTCATCCTCGAGTAGGTAAATGATAAAAACAGAATTTTTGATGTGTAATGCTACTTGGCATAATTTCAATGTAATTCTTCTTAATTGTGGTATGAATATTCAGATCCGAAAGATTCAAGATAAAAGTTCAATATTGACATAAAAATAATAATACTTCAAGCATACTAACTAAGCAATTATGTCCTCTCAAAATAACATGGCCAAAGAAAGTTCATCCCTACAAAATCATATAGTTTAGTCATGCTCCATTCTCGTCAGACAAGAATGCTCTCATCATGCACAACCCCGATGACAAGCCAAGCAATTGTTTCATAGTTTAGTAATCTCAAACTTTTTCAACCTTCACGCAATACATGAGCGTGAGCCATGGATATAGCACTATGGGTGGAATAGAATATAATGATGGGGTTATGTGGAGAAGACAAAAAAGGAGAAAGTCTCACATCAACGAGGCTAATCAATGAGCTATGGAGATGCCCATCGATTGATATTAATGCAAGGAGTAGGGATTGCCATGCAACGGATGCACTAGAGCTATAAATATATGAAATCTCAACAAAAGAAACAAAGTGGGTGTGCATCCAACTTGCTTGCTCACGAAGACCTAGGGCACTTGAGGAGGCCCATTGTTGGAATATACAAGCCAAGTTCTATAATGAAAAATTCCCACTAGTATATGAAAGTGACAAAACAAGAGACTCTCTACCATGAAGATTATGGTGCTGCTTTGAAGCACAAGTGTGGTAAAAGGATAGAAACATTGTCCCTTCTCTCTTTTTCTCTCATTTTTTGGGGCCTTCTTTTTTTATGGCCTTTCTCTCTTTTTTTTATTCCTCACTTGGGACAATGCTCTAGAAAATGATGATCATCACACATTTATTTATTTACAACTCAATGATTACAACTCGATACTAGAACAAAGTATGACTCTATATGAATGCCTCCGGCGGTATACCGGGATAGGCAATGAACCAAGAGTGACATGTATGAAAGAATTATGAACGGTGGCTTTGCCACAAATACTATGTCAACTACATGATCATGCAAAGCAATATGACAATGATGAAAGTGTCATGATAAACGGAACGGTGGAAAGTTGCATGGCAATATATCTCGGAATGGCTATGGAAATGCCATAATAGGTAGGTATGGTGGCTGTTTTGAGGAAGATATAAGGAGGTTTATGTGTGAAAGAGCGTATCATATCACGGGGTTTGGATGCACCGGCGAAGTTTGCACCAACTCTCAATGTGAGAAAGGGCAATGCACGGTACCCAAGAGGCTAGCAATGATGGAAAGGTGAGAGTGCGTATAATCCATGGACTCAACATTAGTCATAAAGAACTCACATACTTATTGCAAAAATCTACAAGTCATCAAAAACCAAGCACTACGCGCATGCTCCTAGGGGGATAGATTGGTAGGAAAAGACCATCGCTCGTCCCCGACCGCCACTCATAAGGAGGTCAATCAAAGAACACCTCATGTATCAAATTTGTTACATAACCTTTACCATACGTGCATGCTACGGGACTTGCAAACTTCAACACAAGTATTTCTCAAATTCACAACTACTCAACTAGCACAACTTTAATATCACTACCTCCATGTCTCAAAACAATCATCAAGCATCAAACTTCTCCTAGTATTCAAAACACTCATAAGAAAGTTTTTACTATTCTTGAATACCTAGCATATTAAGATTATTTAAGCAAATTACCATGCTATTTAAGACTCTCAAAATAATCTAAGTGAAGCATGAGAGATCAATAGTTTCTATAAAACAAATCCACCACCGTGCTCTAAAAGATATAAGTGAAGTACTAGAGCAAAAACTATATAACTCAAAAGATATAAGTGAATCACATAGAGTATTCTACTAATTTCTGAATCATGTGTGTCTCTCTCAAAAGGTGTGTATAGCAAATATGATTGTGGTAAACTAAAAAGCAAGGACTCAAATCATACAAGACGCTCCAAGCAAAACACATATCATGTGGTGAATAAAAATATAGCTCCAAGTAAAGTTACCGATGGAAGTAGACGAAAGAGGGGATGCCTTCTGGGGCATCCCCAAGCTTTGGCTTTTAGGTGTCCTTAGATTATCTTGGGGGTGCCATGGGCATCCCCAAGCTTAGGCTCTTGCCACTCCTTGTTCCATAATCCATCAAATCTTTCACCCAAAACTTGAAAACTTCACAACACAAAACTCAGCAGAAAATCTCGTGAGCTCCGTTAGCGAAAGAAAACAAAAGACCACTTCAAGGTACTGTAATGAGCTCATTCTTTATTTAAATTGGTGGTAAACCTACTGTATTCCAACTTCTCTATGGTTTATAAACTCTTTTACTAGCCATAGATTCATCAAAATAAGCAAACAACACACGAAAAACAGAATCTGTCAAAAACAGAACAGTCTGTAGTAATCTGTAACTAACGCAAACTTCTGGAACTCCAAAAAATCAGCCAAAATAGAAAGACCTAGAAAATTTGTTTATTGATCAGCAGCAATTGGAATCAATATTTTATCACGGTCTGGTGATTTTTATCAATTATTTTCGTGAACAGAAAGTTTCTGGAATTTTCTGCAAGATCAAATAACTATCATCCAAGAAGATCCTATAGGTTTAACTTGGCACAAACACTAATTAAAACATAAAAACACATATAACCAGAGGCTAGAACAAATATTTATTCCTAAACATAAGCAAAAAGCAAAAAACTAAAAAAAAATTGGGTTGCCTCCCAACAAGCGCTATCGTTTAACGCCCCTAGCTAGGCATAATAGCAAGGATAGATCTAGGTATTGACATCTTTGGCTTTCAACTTTTTAGCGGAATCAATCTCGAATCCGGGAGGTTCTTTACGTTTTCCTTCATATTCTGAAATTTTTATATCTAAAGAATCCAACCGCTTATTGCAAAGAGTAATCAACATATTCATGCGGTGAATATTTCCGCTAACGTTCTTAAGAGGTTCAAGAGACTTCTGTAAAATCTTAGTTACTTCGCAAAATTTTAAAAAAACTTGTGTCTCTTCCTAGGTATGATGAGGCCCCTTTTGTTGAGGTAGTGTTCGCACTATACCTTCTATAACTTCATGCGCAATATGGGGATCAATTTCAATAAAATTGCCTTTGGCAATGCAATCCAAGGGTTGTCTATGAGACATTTTTAATCCAACATAAAAATTGCGAAGCAAAATTCTCAGGTTCACTTCAAAGGTACAATTACGGTAAGACTCCATTGTTCTCAACCAGGCATCTTTTAAGTTTTCTCCTTCTCTTTGTTTGAAGTGAAAGACTTAAAACTCAGGGGACAACGGAGTTGATAAGGGACTAGCCATGACGACAAGGCAAGCAGATGAAAAAGAGGCGAACGGAAAAGAGAGGGTGAATAAAACGGCAAAGGTGAAGTGGGGGAGAGGAAAATGAGAGGCAAATGTAGAATAATGTAATGCGGGAGATAAGGGTTTGTGATGGGTACTTGGTATGTTGACTTTTGCGTAGACCTCCCCGGCAACGGCGCGAGAAATCCTTCTTGCTACCTCTTGAGCACTGCGTTGGTTTTCCCTTGAAGAGGAAAGGGTGATGCAGCAAACTAGCGTAAGTATTTCCCTCAGTTTTTGAGAACCAAGGTATCAATCCAGTAGGAGGCTACACACGAGTCCCTCGCACCTACACTAACAAATAAATCCTTGCAACCAACGCGATAAGGGGTTGTCAATCCCTACATGGTCACTTACGAGAGTGAGATCTGATAGATATGATAAGATAATATTTTTTGTATTTTTGTGATAAAGATGCAAAGTAAAATAAAAGGCAAGGGAAATAGCTAGGTGTTGGAAGATTAATATGATGGAAAATAGACCCGGGGGCCATAGGTTTCACTAGTGCCTTCTCTCGAGAGCATAAGTATTTACGGTGGGTGAACAAATTACTGTTGAGCAATTGACAGAATTGAGCATAGTTATGAGAACATCTAGGCATGATCATGTATATAGGCATCATGTCCGAAACAAGTAGACTGATTCCTGCCTGCATCTACTACTATTACTCAGCACATCGACCGCTATCCAGCATGCATCTAGAGTATTAAGTTCATAAGAACAGAGTAACGCTTTAAGCAAGATGACATGATGTAGAGGGATAAACTCATGCAATATGATAAAAAACCCATCTTGTTATCCTCGATGGAAACAATACAATACGTGCCTTGCTGCCCCTACTGTCACTGGGAAAGGACACGGCAAGATTGAACCCAAAGCTAAGCACTTCTCCCATTGCAAGAAAGATCAATCTAGTAGGCCAAACCAAACTGATAATTCGAAGAGACTTGCAAAGATAACCAATCATACATAAAAGAATTCAGAAGATTCAAATATTGTTCATAGATAAACTTGATCATAAACCCACAATTCATTGGTCTCAACAAACACACCACAAAAGAAGATTACATCGAATAGATCTCCACAAGAGAGGGGGAGAACATTGTATTGAGATCCAAAAAGAGAGAAGAAGCCATCTAGCTAATAACTATGGGCCCGAAGGTCTGAGGTAAACTACTCACACTTCATCGGAGAGGCTATGGTGTTGATGTAGAAGCCCTCCATGATCAATGCCCCCTCAGGCAGAGCTCCGGAACAGGCCCCAAGATGGGATCTCACGGGTACAGAAGGTTGTGGCGGTGGAATTAGGTTTTTGGCTCCGTTTCTGATCATTTGGGGGTACGTAGGTATATATAGGAGGAAGGAGTACGTCAGTGGAGCAACGTGGGGCCCACGAGGGTGGAGGGCGCGCCCAGGGGGGTAGGCGCGCCCCCTACCTCGTGGCTTCTTGGTATGTTCTTGACATAGGGTCCAAGTCCTCTGGATCATGTTCGTTCCGAAAATCATGTTCCCGAAGGTTTCATTCCGTTTGGACTCCGTTTGATATTCTTTTTCTGCGAAACTCTGAAATAGGCAAAAAACAGCAATTCTGGGCTGGGCCTCCGGTTAATAGGTTAGTCCCAAAAATAATATAAAAGTGTATAATAAAGCCCAATAATGTCCAAAAGAGAAGATAATATAGCATGGAGCAATCAAAAATTATAGATACGTTGGAGACGTATCAGGGAGCCCTGCCCCTCCTTATATATGTTGAAGGGGCGGTTTACATGACTAGTCCTAGTTGGATTAGGATTACTCTATTACAAGTGGAGTCCTAGTCTTGCTTCCTTTGTAGGAGAATATTCCTTGTGCTTTCCTCATAAACCGGCCCACCATTAATGTAAACCGGCCTTCTAGGCCTTGGGCCTTGTCATCCGCCTGTCCTGCCCGCCGGGGTATTAGTGAGTCATAATGTTCAGGCAGGTTGCTTGTAAATCGTCTGGTCAGAGCGGGTCGCCAGTGAACCGCCAAGTGTGAACCGGGTCTCAAGTAACCCGCCAAGTCCGCCCGGGTCGTATTTCCGGCCGTGTCATACCGCGGGGTATATCCCCGACATTAGCCCCCAGTTTAATTTGGATTTATCCATGTTAAACTGATCCTGTAAAACAAACACAAGAACAATTTTGACAGATTATGCTCCGGGTTAAGAATTCTTGTAAACCGGCACCTGATCATCCTTAATTCCTTGTCATTTCCTTCTTCTAAAAGATCCGGGTCAATAAGCCAGCTTCATACTCAATTCGCTGACCTTGATTTCTCACCGAGAAATATTGTGAAGAATAATCCACTTGAATCGGCTTCCAAAGCGTCAGTTTAAGAAATTTTGGTCTTGAAATACTCATCTGATATTCCACCAGTTTGAAGATGTAGAACTTGCTGGTTTAATATTACCAAAATTGCCGGCATGTAAATATTGATGGTACCGAGTCATAATTGTTACCAACGCCGGGTCATAATTGTTCCAGACACCGAGTCAATCTGGTTTGCTCAGAACTGAGAATTTGAAGATTTTTGTCCCTTATATCCATATTACCTATAGCCCCCAAGTCTTGATCAGAACAATGTGATGGCTTAAGACTTGCTTCAATATAAATACTGCCACTTTTGAAGAAATTCATGTTGTTCATCCCAGTCACTAGTGAAAACTGAATAATCCATATTATGTAGCCCCCAAGTGCCGGGTTGTCATGCTTGCAGCAACCTGGGACTTGTAATTGCCTGATGCTCAAAAAACTTCAACCAGTGTAGCCCCCAAGGGCCGGGTCATTATGCAATAATGAGCAGGGACTTTATAAATATGATCATGCTTCATTGAAAATAACATCATATGATGTAACTCCACCATGGGGCTTTGAACCCACGTCCACAAGGTTAAGAGCTTTGTGCTTTACCAACTGAGTAGTGGACCTTTCAATATAATGGTTTTAAGACTTGTGTACCTTGAATTGTTGACAGGAGCAATTGGTAGCCCCCAAGGGCCGGCTCATTACAATGTGATGAGTCGGGTCTTCAATAAGGTGAGCAAAAAATGACTTTGCATTAGCCCCCAAGTGTCATGGTGCATGCTTGCAGCGACATGAAACTTGCATATTTGATGTAATCTCAACTCGAATAATGTAGCCCCCAAGTGCCGGGTCGTAAGCCTGCAGCGACTCGGGACTATTCCTTCAATTCTAGAATAAATCTCAATATGATAGCCATTGCGCTAAAGCGACTTCGAAAACCTCAATCATAATACTGGTTATTAATAACCATAATAAAATCCAGCCATGTTGGCTATTTGAAGATTTGAATAATATAATCCAATGATTTATGAGCGCATGATTCCAATGGCGCAATCCAAATATATACTGGCGACTTATAGTCCCAAGCCAGTCCAGGTTAATAAACACTGGATAGTTTATCATCATACCGGCGATTTATAGTCGAAAGCCAGGCCGGGTTAATAAACGCCGGTGATTTATAATCATGCTTTATTCAACCTGTTTCTGTGACATTGAATCACATCGTTGGTTTACCAACTTTTTGTAGTAAGGGTGATAACCCAAATCTTGAGTACTGATAACTCCTCCCCTGTCTTGCCGGTTTATCATAAAATCGTACCGGGCTGTAATAAACACCGGATTATCCATATATAATATTGGTGACTTATAGTCGAAACCAGACCGGGTTAATAAACATCGGATTATAATTGATCATGCACTGACAACTTGTAGTTGAAAGCCAAGCCGGGTCAATAAACGCCGGTCTATCATAAAATATTATAAACCTCATCAAAAGAGAATTTTTTTGGCAAATAAAGCAAAAAAGAGCATGCGAGGCTTTTCACGTGCTGCCAGGCCCCAAATGAGGCTTTTCATGGGCTGCCAGGCCACTAAGTTAAACCATTTTACAAAGCCTTTTAAGATGGACCTCAATCATTTACCAATCGTCGTTTTAACTTTGACAAGTTCAGGGTCTATGAGACTGACTTGTCAAACGTTCGGCGGGTCATACCAGGTTTACCTGGACGGAGTGGCTTACTTAAAGAAGGCAGGATAACCCGGGGTTTTAGGTGAATACACATGGCTTCCAAGCCTGGCTTGATGTCCTATTACAAGTGTAGACTCTTTGTTCGTTGCGAAGCAAAGAGCCCCCAAGCAATATTTTGAGATGTGCTCAGTGGGTGCCTATGTTTGAGTTGAGCTTTTGCAACACTCTCTTTGGCCCCTAAATAATGTCGTTTTGGCTTTACGGCAATCAAGAGGTGTAGCTATGGTTCGAATACGACCAAGCCCCCAAGTGATTTCCCTGGTGGCTTTACGCCGATCAAGAGGTGTAGCTATGGTTCGAATACGACCAAGCCCCCAAGTGATTCTTCATATATGACTTTGTAAGCCGGATCAATGAGCAAACAGGATGCCGCTTTATAACAGAAGCCCCCACGTGATCAATAATATGATAAGCCAATAAGGCAGGATACCCATGTTTGAACCGCGCATCATGGCAGCAGGTCCTCTTCGGCAACCTTTAAATTTTTGCAAGAGATAAATTCTTCTTGAACCGGATATTGAGAGCTTCAAAGCTTTGTGGGAGACATCTTTCCCTTGAACCGGATTGTAAACCGGATATTTGAGAGCTTCAGTGAGACTGACTTCCCTTGAGCTGGATTTTAAACCGGAATCCTTTCTGATAACCCGGAACTTCTTCATTTAGCCGGGATTTCGTAACTGTCATATACTTTCTAAGCCGGAAATTTTCTGACGGCCTTTAAATTTTCATCTGTCGGCATTCTGGGAACGGGGGTCCCCAGACTTGCCTGCCTGCGGCCCATGACGTGGCTAAGCTAGCGGGCCGTACGACCCATCTTCATCGACAAGGCATTCAAGACCTTTGCGAGGGGCCAAGCCTCGCGAGGCGGATGACGCAAGACCTCCTCAGGAGCGGCCTAGCCAGGCAGGCTCGCGAGGAGCGGAGATATCATGGCGGGGCAAACCTCGCAAGGCACTTGTGATGTGAGCCATGACCATCGACACCAGGCGGGCGCCAGGCAGGCGCCAGCGGGAGCAGCGTCCTTGATTTCTCTTTGGTGCTAAGGGGGCAGGCGCAGGCGCGGAGTACCGAGGCATCAAGCAAAGGTTTCCATATTGGTGCAACGAGACCGAAGACCAGCAGGACGGCAAGATGGAGGTCACCGTGGAGCCCAAGACGACGTCATCACCAGAGCCTTTGCAGGCGAAGACCGCTTTTGTCAGGATAGCTTGTACTAGCTGTCCCCTTTCAAATTTGCCCGCCATTGTTGGCTCCCTTCCCGCTCAATATTTGGGGAGAGGACCAGGGCCTATATAAGTAGGGCTAGCCACCACCGTAGGAGGCATCTGATCGGCAACTGATCGAGTCCTCTCCACACAAGTTCGACAAGCACAAGAACACCTCAACCTCAGGAGGCTGTTCTTCCCCTTGTACTGTTCATCATCAGACCAAGAGGCAATCCACCACCACACTAGAGTAGGGTATTACACCACAACGGTTGCCCGAACCAGTATAAATCTCGTGTCTTTCTGTGTTGCGAGTTTGTCGAGTTCGTCCGTGACATCTTAGCGAGCTAGGGCGTGGATCGATAGGAGGGAAAGAACTTCGCGCGCACCCCAGAGTTTGAACCTTAAGGGTTTTGCCGGAACCCCACATCCGACATTTGGCGCGCTAGGTAGGGGTGCACCGTAGCTTCCCTTCCATTGATTCGTCGCTCCGTCGTCTCCATGGCGGACGCTCGCCGTGCTCGAGCTGAGCGCCGGGCTGCCCTCACCGCCCGTGTTGCTCAGACGGCTCCCGTCGGCAGGCCACCTCGTCGTTCTCCGTCTCATGCCGCCAACGCCGCCACTGGCCCGGCAGGGAACGAGCAGCAAGCGTCCTCGCCGCACCCATCGGTGCGGCAGGACGGCCGCACCGCCACTCCATCACTAACCCCGGCCGGTTCATCGTCCCACGCACGACGCGCTCCTCATGGCGAACGAGCTCATGCGCTACCGCCCGGTCGACGACCTCTACGAGGACTGGCTCGACCACATCGCCGAGCTCGTCCGCGCTGCAGGGGCTCCCCGGCGCCGTCTCACTCTCTGCCTCGTCCTCCGCCCGCCACGGGTGATGTGGCTCATGGAGCGCCTCCACCACCTCTGCCCCAAGACTGCGCCTTGGCGCCAAGGCGTGCGGCCCCACGGCGCGATCCACCACGCCCGGCGCCCGTGCGCGAGGAGAGAAGCTGGCAAGAGATTCCTCGGCCGCGAGAAGCTGCACCTGCACTCCCCGCGCCGCCTCGCCAAGACCGCGCGCTACCTGCAGTAGCGGCGCGCGGACCTCATCAAGATCGAGCTCCACCTCCGAGACGGGCCCCGGCAACCACGGCCGGTTGCCGCGCCTTCACCCCCGAGCTGCGTAGCGCCTCCTGGCCGGGCAAGTTCAAGCCGGATCTGCCTCCTCGCTACGATAGCACCGCCGACCCCACGGAGTTCCTGCAGCTCTACGAGCTAAGCATCGAAGCAGCCAACAGCGACGAGAAAGTCATGGCGAACTGGTTTCCCATGGCTCTCAAGGATGGTGCCCGCTTCTGGCTCCTGAACCTGCCACAAGGCTCGATCTCCTCCTGGGACGAGATGCGCGACCGCTTCGTCGCCAACTTCCAGGGCACCCGCGACCGCCCGCTGGCCGCGGGCGACCTACGCCGCATCAAGCAACAACCAGGAGAGACCCTCCAGAAGTACATCCAGCGCTTCAACAACACCCGCCTCAAGATCCCCAAGGTCACGGACGAGGCCATCATGTACGCGTTCTCCGACGGCGTCCGTGACGTCAAGATGAAGGAAGAGCTCGCTATCCACGAGGAGCTGAGCACATCTCAGGAGCTGTTCAACCTGGCAACCAAAGCCGCAAGAGCTGAGGAGGGCCGCCTCTCCCTCCTCGAGCTGCCAGCTGCGGGCGCAGAGGAGAAGAAGGCCAAGGACGTGAAGCGCAAGGAAGCAGCAGTGCTCGCAGCGGAGCCCGACACCAAGCGAGGCAGAGATCAGCCCGAGTCATCCAAGAATAGCCGGCCGTTCTGCACCTTCCACAACCTGAACACCCACAACACCAGTGACTGTCAAGAGCTCAGAACCATTCGTGAAGGACGCTACGGCCGACGCCCCGAACGCAGCGACCGGGGCTACGGCCGAGGAGGAGGACGTGGTGGCGGACGCTGGGACGACCGTGGCCCGCGCCAGGAGTGGCGCGACCGGCCTCGTGAGGACCGCTGGCAGGATCATCCTCGCGAGGGCGCCTGGAGAGACCAGCCTCGCGAGGACCGTCCCCAGGGCAACGCCGGTCTTCCCCCGTTGCCGCCACCGCCAAGAAGGAACGATGAACACCATCAAGACGAGGGGGCTGGGGGCTTCCAGGAACCACGTGCTATCGCCTGCATCTTGGGCGGAGCCCAGGCCCCAGCCTCTCAGCGCATCTTCAAGCAGTTTGCTCGTGAAGTGAATGCAGTCCCCTCCCAAGCTTGAAGCCACACGCCCGCTCAGATGGTCCCAGTGCCCCATCATGTTCAGCTCGGCTGATCAGCTGAAGTGTGTGGCTGCCGCCGGCGCCCTCCCGATGCTGTGCTCCCTACTCATCAGCAATGTGCAAGTTACCAAGACCCTCATCGACGGCGGCGCAGGGCTCAACGTCCTGTCCGTCGAACGTTCGACAACCTCCAAGTCCCATATGACCAGCTTCAGCCTACCAAGCCTTTCTCAGGAGTGACCGACGGTTCCACCACGCCAATAGGGCAGGTCCGCCTCCCTGTCACCTTCGGAGAACGCAAGAATTACCGCACCGAGCTCATCGATTTCGACATCGCACACATCCGCCTGCCATACAACGCCATCCTCGGGTATCCAGCCCTGGCCAAGTTCATGGCCATCACCCACCATGGCTTCAACGTCCTCAAGATGCCGGGAAGCGGCGGAGTCATCACGGTCCCATGGGAAGAAAGAGATGCGGTGTGCTCCCTCGAGCACGCCTTCCAAGCTGCAGCAATCGACGACCCCGACAGCAAAAATGAGGGCCTTCCAGAGGCCATCCCCAAGAAGAAGAAGCCGCGCCATGCCGGACCACGGGAGGGTGGTGTCGCGGCTGGAACCTCGTCAGGATCAGCGCCCGCTCCAAGGGCGCCTCCCTCCATCGCATAGGAAGGCGTGCCTAGCGCCCTCCTTGGGCAGGGCTCGGGGGCTCCCTTCTAGAGGGCCTCGGACCTTGCCAAAATCACGAGGGAGGCGCTTGGGAACCACTTGGAGGCATGCTTCACAGCACGTTTTCCTCAGGAGGACACAGGGCAAGGAGCGCCCACCGCTCAGGAGTTCATCACCAAGACCACTCAGCAATTGCAAGACGCAAGGGCCATGCGCAGCGACCGGCGCTCACGAGACGCAGCTCCCTATCTAGGCGAGGATGCCGGGTTGCGCGTCTGCATCGACGTAGCAGGGCTCAACAGGGCCGCTTCACAGGAGCTCTTCTGGCCTTCGCGTGTGGGACGCTGCGAGGGTCCACCGCACAGCTACGTTTGCATGCCCTTTGGCCTGCCGAGCGTGTCGTCAGCTCACCAGCGCAACATGCGGCATGTCCTGGCGGCTCAGGAGGCCAGGCACCACGCTGTCTTGGCTGAGATGGAGACAGTCCTCAGGGAACCACCTGAGGCCCCAGAGCCTCCCGAGGCTCAGGGCCCCGGTGGCTCGTGAGGAGCTACCCCTCAGTTGCGCACCTTCAGCTGCCTCAACTCTCCTTCATCAACGGAACCAGGTGACATTTTCCAAGTTTGTTTAGCTGGGAGCGCCCCTCGGGCTAAATTATTCCCAGGCCGCCTGGGTCTGTCCCTGTGGCGTGTATCATTTTCTTATGTCTTTAGCTTACCTTGTTGGGGGCGCTCCTCGGGCTGCATCATCCCCAAGCCGCTCGGGCCTGACCCAGTGGCCTGTATCTTTCTGCATGTACCCATGCTGATTTTCCTTTCATGCTTAATCTGCCCGATTGCCACCTGCCACGGGTCCACCCCTCCATCATGCTATTCGCTTGCGCGTTAAAAGGGGGGCTCCTGAGCATCGCGACTCAGGAGCTCTTACTGGCTCTCCAGCCCTCACCCCCTGGCCTTGACCACGGCATCGCGACCTGGCATACCAGCGGCGGCTGAGCTCGCTCAAGGGCCGGGACCTGAGGATGTAGAGCGCTTGCACCCAGCCGTCTCGCAGAAACGCACAGCTATCAAAGACTCAAGACCAGGCGCAACCCGCCTTGAAGTAGGGCCTCGTGAGTCCCGCGCTGGCTCACAAGTGCCCACATACACCTCGCAGCCCTGGCGTGCAAGCCACGTGTCAGGGCGAGGCTGTACACGCCCCGGGGGCTCCTCCCGGAGGGGGGCCGCGCTCCCACGCACAAGTGGAAGAACCATGCTCCGCGCTGGCCGTCGACACTGCCGAGGAGCGGCTATGCTCGTGCACAAGCGGAAGCACTATGCTCCGCGCTGGTGATAAACAACTGAGGGCGGCTCCACGGTCGTACCAACCTCAGGGAGCCCCAGAGCTCAGCGTCCGGCCTCACCGCAACGCCTCCCCTCGGGAGAGCCGCGTGAGGGGGCTGGACACGGGGGCTGCGCTCGGGTCACGCCCAAGCGTACGCCACCCAACAAGGTCTCCAGGGCCTGGGGGTTGTGCTCGGGTCACGCCCAAGCGCACGCCGCTCAAACAGGTCTCCCGGACCTGGTCGTCGCACGCCCCTCCCGAGGCCTCGGCGAGGGTTGGTATGGAAATTGTTTGCGCGTCAAGGGGACTCCTGAGCATCGCGACTCAGGAGCCTAACTGGTCATGTAGCCCCTCACTCCTTGGTCCGTCCTGGTCTCCGGTCGGTCCAATGGCGGTTGAGGTATGCGCGTGGCCGGGCTCTGCCGACGTAGAACATTAATCTATCCTCGCGCACTCTTCCTGTAAGCTGTTTGCGCGTCAAGGGGGACTCCTGAGCATCGTGACTCAGGAGCCTAACTGGCCACGTAGCCTCTCACTCCTTGGTCCGTCCTGGTCTCCGGTCGGCCCAACGGCGGTTGAGGTATGCGCCGGGCCGGGTTCTGCCGACGCAGAACACAAAGCGGATAGGAAGAAAATCGCAAAATCTCAAAGCAAATATTACAAAACATATTGTCCTCACAATATCAAATGAAAGTTTAACGCCTCCACGAGGCCTGATGCATATTACAGGAATGAAACAGGAGAGTAGCCGCAGGTCACCCCTGGACACCGCCATCGCCTGCAGAAGGTGCTCCCCCCGGGTAATGACGTCTTCACCTGCACCACCAGCCGTAGGATCGGCCGCATCGCCGGACAAGGATGCGGAGGCAAAGCCGCGGAACTTCTTCAGCGGGGCCTCCACCTGACCTTGCACGACTGCGGCGGCGGTTTCGCAGTGATCATCCGCCACAGGCTCCAGCAGCTCGTCAAGACAAGCGCTAGGGTCATGAAGGTGCAGGTGGCTGAAGACATGAGTCAATGCTGCTGAAGACAGGACGCGAGCTTCTGCCTCTGCCATGGGACCGATACCATCCACAACTTCCTCAAGAGCCTCTGCCAAGAGAGGAAGCAGCTGGGCGGGGCCGTCCTCATCAGTGGCCAGCGGCTTCTCCAAGCTGTACTCGTAGAGTGTCTTCAGTGCCTTGCGAGACCTCTCCTCGAGATCGGCAAAGGCCGCACGATCTTTGGCTAGGACCCGCGCCTTGGCGTCAAGATCGGCCTCCCTCGTCTTCACCTTCCGCTCCAGCTCCTCCAGTCGGCTGCGCTCGGCGGCCTGCGTCTTCCCCAGCTCCTCCAGCTCAGGATCACGGTTCTTGACGGCGTCCTCCCGGGCCTTCATCTCCTCCTCCTTCACCAGGCGGCCGCGTGCTTCTTCGGCATGCTTGTCGCGCAGGCTCTTCAACTTGTCCTCCAGCTCTTGGCAGCGGTCGTGGGCGGCCTTAGCGTCTTTCAGTGCCGCCTCACGATCGACTGCGGCACTGGCGGCGCTCTGCTTCTCCTTCTCGGAAGACGCCGCGGCCTGGGTCAGCGTCGTGCGAACCGCCAAGTCGGAGTGAAGCCAGCCAGAGGCCAGCTCCAGACGCCCGGCCACCAGGCGCGGGTCCGCACTCAAGAGATCTGCCTGCAGCTAGGTCATCTCCAAAAGAGCACGCTCCAGAACAGCAGCGGAAGCAGAAGAACCTGGGAGTGGAGGTGCAGCAGTGGGAGGAGGCGGCGTCAGCAAGGCCTGGGAGACTGCGGGTTCCGGAACAGTCGGGACCTCTTCAGCCGAGACAGACACCGGCACCTCAGGAGCCAGAGGGGCCATGGGGGCTGACTCCCCACGGCGATGCTCTTCTTGCCCTCGCGAGGGCGACCGGGTTGGGGAAGTGCGATTGCTGCTGCCTCCCTTCTCCACGGAAGGAGGCGCGGCCGCCGTGTCCTCTTTCCTTTTCTTCGCCAAAGGCGTTGGCCTGGTCAACCAAGGGTGAACATCAGGAAATAACAAGTACAAGGAGGGACAAGACGAAGCTCAAGGCACTTACCGATCCATCGCGACGTATTCCACCTTCCGCATGGGGAGCTTGAAGCCTGAAAGTTGCGGAACCCGGGAAGTAGGCGCGCGGATCCCGGGGGCAGAAGACGGCGCAGCAGGAGGGCTGGAGGCAGCCTCAGGCGGCGTCAAGACGGGGGCAGCATCCCGAGGGATCGGTGACGACCTACTCCTCGTCGGGACGACGGGCAGTTCCCCCTCCTCCTGGCGGGCGTCGACCTCGGCGTCGTCAGGAAGGGCGCGGAGGATTTCAGCCTTGCTCAAGGGGGAGTTTTCCACCATCTCTTTGAGGGTCGCCTCCGAGTCCCCCTCCTCTTCCTTCCCCCCGCCGGACTCGTCGGAGGACACCTCCACCGGCTTCGGCGCTGCGGGGGCTCCTGTGGGCGCCGGCGGCACCAGCCCGCGCGCGTCGAAGGTTGGCCTGGAAGCAACAAATTCCTCCCAGTCCTTGCGATGGAACAGAGGGACGAAGGCGCTCGGTGGGTACTCCTGGTTGTCCCCAACTATGAGGTGCAGAACAGCGGTCAGTTCATCGCCAGGCAGGGCCCCTGGCCTCAGGTGGGTCTTGTCCCCTGCATGTCCAAGCTTCCACAGGGGACGCACGCGCGCCTGAAGTGGAGAAACTCGCAGCATCAAGAACTCCCTCAGGAGCATGACGCCCGTCACCTTGGCCGCCTTCGCGTTGCCCGGCTCCAGGTCGGTCGTCATCTGCCCCAACATAGACAACACCCGCTCAACGGCGAGCTCTGCACGGGGCCACCCGTTGTTGAACTGGGGCACCTCCGTTTGCAACACCAAGCGCGGATGGGCGCCTCATGACCCATTTGGCTCAGATGTTATCGGCCCACTTCCCGGTGCTCGAGATTGAGTTGGCCTTGCCAGATGCGACGAAATTGGCGCACCCGGAGATGTGTCCATCGCTGACGCGAAGGAAGAAGAAGTGGCGTACAAGCGCCACGGATGGCATCACGCCCAAGTACACCTCGCGGTAGTAGGCAAAGATGGACAGGAGGAGGATAGAGTTGGGATGGAGGTGCAATGCCTGCAGCCCGTAGTGGTCGAGGACCTCATAAAAGAAATCGTAGAAGGGGGGAACCAACCCGACGGCAATGCTGCTCGAGAAGAAGGGGAAGAAGGTGCTTCCCTCAGGCTCCGGCACGTCGCAGGCAAGCCGGATCTCCGTCTCCCCCCATTCATTGCTCTCCCCCACCGTCAGCAGGCGCGCGGAGGTGAGGCTCTTCTCCGTGACGGTGGGTGCTTCAAGAGCTGGCTCATACCAAGCCAGTGCCAAGGAGATCTTGACCTTGCGCGGCACCATGGGTCGTAGATGCGGAGCAAGATCAGAGCGGATCTGGAGGTATCGGTGGCGAGGAGCAAGAAAGGCGATCTAGAGAAAGGCGAGCTGGAGCAAGGCGAGGAGGAAGCAATGAAGGCAAGCACTGTCTACGCCAACCTTTTGTCAGGTCGAGCAGTTGCCGAGGCAGCGTGGGGAAGCGGAGACTCCCACGTCCAATCATCCGCCACGCGTCAACCAAGGCCGCGGGATTTTGGGGCCCACGGCGCTCCGTGCTTGACCTTTGGCTTCGCCTCGAAGCCAAGCCCGAGCGCACTTTGGGCCCGGGGGCTACTATCGGCGTTCTGGGAACGGGGGTCCCCAGACTTGCCTGCCTGCGGCCCATGACGTGGCTAAGCTAGCGGGCCGTACGGCCCATCTTCATCGACAAGGCGTTCAAGACCTTCGCGAGGGGCCAAGCCTCGCGAGGCAGACGACGCAAGACCTCCTCAGGAGCGGCCTAGCCAGGCAGGCTCGCGAGGAGTGGAGATATCAAGGCGGGGCAAACCTCGCGAGGCACTCATGACGTGAGCCATGACGATCGACACCAGGCGGGCGCCAGCCGGGCGCAAGTGTGCGCAACGTCCTTGATTCCTCTTTGGTGCTAAGGGGGCAGGCGCAGGCGTAGAGTACCGAGGCATCAAGCAAAGGTTTCCATATTGGTGCAACGAGACCGAAGACCAGCAGGACGGCAAGACGGAGGTCACCGTGGAGCCCAAGACGGCGTCATCACCAGAGCCTTTGCAGGCGAAGACCGCTTTTGTCAGGATAGCTTGTACTAGCTGTCCCCTTTCAAATTTGCCTGCCGTTGTTGGCTCCCTTCCCGCTCAATATTTGGGGAGAGGACCAGGGCCTATATAAGTAGGGCTAGCCACCACCGTAGGAGGCATCTGATCGGCAACTGATCGAGTCCTCTCCACACAAGTTCGACAAGCACAAGAACACCTCAACCTCGAGAGGCTGTTCTTCCCCTTGTACTGTTCATCATCAGCCCAAGAGGCAATCCACTACCACACTGGAGTAGGGTATTACACCACAAGGGTGGCCCGAACCAGTATAAATCTCGTGTCTTTATGTGTTGCGAGTTCGTCGAGTTCGTCCATGAGATCTTAGCGAGCTAGGGCGTGGATCGATAGGAGGGAAAGAACTTCGCGCGCACCCCAGAGTTTGAACCTTAAGGGTTTTGCCGGAACCCCACATCCGACATCATCAATATAACAGTAGCCTCCGGGACCGGGTTATCTTTCCCTCCATCATCCTGGGGTTCTTAAATGTGCTGAAACTGGCAAGATTTGTTGAGTCATGTCATCGTAGCCCCCGAGTCTCAAAGGTGACTCGAGGAATTGGCTTCAAACTCTCCATATTTGACCGTGATATAAACCGGCATAACTTCTATATCATTGGTGTTGATAGCACGATGTGAATCCATAGAAGGTTGAGGTGACTGCGGCGGGTTATCAATGATCCCGTATGAGCCGTGTCAGCAACTCGGCCAATGGTTCCTTCCAACTAGTGATTTGAAGTTAACCAAACTGTAGTGGCGGCGACTTGTGCGCCTGCCCATTGATCCACCCAGTGCAGACGGCGGTTGATAGTATTTGCCTCCATTTTGTTGAAAGAAAACCGGGCTACCCAAACTGTGACTTGCTCATACTCAATAAACAGCTCATGCAGACAGGTGCGGCCCGGTATGTTGATGTAGACCAGGCCGCGAGAGACGGACGACAAAGACGACCGCAGCATCAGAGGCGGCTCGGACAGATGAGTCGGCCGCGGCATTGTAAGCCAGTACGGACAGCCGAGTCAATCGCAGGCGCGGTCCCGGCAAGCTGATGTAAACAGGGCCATAAGGGCGGCGTCTTGCACGCGTCCATTCACCGTGTAATGTGGCACGGACGAACACCGGGCAGGGCATTGCCAGCGCGTGCCCGTACCCATGGTATAAACCATGTTTATAATGAATAATTGTCCTTCATATCAAAATATACAGTCCAAAGTAATTGTTCCCTTGATAAAAACAATATATATCAATAAAATAACTTAGATAAACATCACCTGACTTGTCCGGTCGTTGGATAATCCGTATATATAGTGCCCATGAATAATCCATGGTAGTTTCACGGTGCTTTAATCACTCTCTCGAGGAGACCTTAAACCGGGGTGGCTCTTGTTTCAGGAGACCTTAAACCGGGGCGGTGGTGGTGGGTTACGACAGCAGCGGCTCAGCAGACGAAGGAGAGGCCGAGCAGGTCAGTCCTGTAGCGCAGAACCCATGTCCTTCCCCGGGTCATGGTTGCAGAGTTCCCAAACCGAGTTGTGCTGATTGGATCTTTCAGGCGGTTGATTTTTCTCCGTCTACCTTGTGCAGGTACTGAGCCCAGGTGGGTGATCCGGCGAGGCAGGGTCCTGCTGGGCCCAAGTGGTGGTGGCGGCGACTCAGCGCGAGACTGGCGGTTTAAGCACACGCGGGCGCGGCCACAGCGGGATGAGATGACCCGGCGGGGCAAACCACGGCAGCGGGCTGGTCCGCAGGTCAGCGGAGCAGGGGCCGGCCCTCGAGACGACGTCGGCGGCTTGCAGGCTCGGTCAGTCACCACCCCATCCCAAGGCGGGCGGCGGTTCTGAACGTACGCGCCTCGTGGTGACGGCCCCGTCAGCGAGGCTTTGGAGGTGGGCCAGCCATAGTAGAGACACAGCAGAGGAACAGCGCGGAGAATCGTGATGACTGCTCAATGGGGGCGCCGGCGGGTCATAGCCTCGGTGGCTCCAGGTGAAGGACAGCCCGGCGACGCGAAGGGCTGGCTGATGAGGTTGAACGGCGCGTGGCCGCATCCAGCACGGGCAACACAGCTGGCACCTGCAGGCGGGTCAAACCAATCAGGGTAGAACCACTCGCGCCGGGGCGGGTCAACACAGCCACAGGCGGCGACTCGGAGGCCGAAGCAAGGCGGAAGTAAACCGGCAGAGTCAAATCACAACCCAGGCGGTTCAGGGCCGACCGGGCGGTGGCGGTGACCCGAGGTGAGGCCGGTGTTGCGCAAACGGCGGGGCAACACACACGAAAGCGGTAGTAGGCGACTTGGCAGGCCAGGCAGCAGTGACGGTTCTGGCAGAGGCGGCATGTGCCGCAATGGCAAGGGCAACAGCTCAAGTTTGGCGGAGTCGCGGGGCGGTTCCTGGCGCGAACGGTGATGAAGCGGCTCAAAGGCCAAGGCGGCTCGACGTGCGGTGACTCATGGCGCAGCAGAAAGGCAGCCGGGCAGTGGCTCGTCAGCGCGTGGGGCGGAGCCTGACCCGGAGCAGCGACGATATGGAACTGGCCACGGTGCAGCGCAGGCACAACCACTGCAGGAGGAGAGCGAGGCGAGGACCACGGGCTTTAGCGGAGGCGGCAGTACAGGCAGTTCGCATGTGAGACCAGGGCGTTCTCAGTGGCAAACAGAGGCGAGGACCGAGTCGCCAAGCAAGCGAGGATAGCGGGCGGCTCAAGGCGCAGCGGCCGGGGCAGCTCGGAGGTGCAAACACGCGGCAGAGGTGGATTCCCGGCGGCGGCTCGGACAGAACGTGGCCGGCTGCTTGTCGAAAACGAAGACCGAGGTGGAGACCAAATCCGTGGCCTGATCCACTCTCGTCGTGGCCTTCCCCCCTTTTTTAGCACATGATGACTCAGTGGTAGCTCTTAATATAATACCATATAATCGATCTGTTCGCCAAATCTCCGTGAGCATGCATATACTCCCTCCGTCCGAAAAAGCTTGTCACAAGCTTGTCTTTCAAATGGGTGTATCTAGCACTAACTTGGTGCTAGATATATCCATTTGAGAGACAAGCTTTTTCGGACGGAGGGAGTACTAGTCTTCTGGTCAGCCTTGAGTAGATCTCACATAGAGTAGAAAAAAGGTACGTAGTGTACAGGACCAGTACGCCAATCCTTAGCAGAAACCACAGGGCTTTAAACCTGTAACCCGACAGCAGAATCTTTCCGGGACTCGGCGGATTAGACAGCAAAAAATTTTGTCGGTCCCGAATTGGACTCGGCGGGTCAGACAACAATTTGACAGCTTGCAGGACTCGACGTACAAACAAAGTCAATCCTCCGTTGGTTTCGATAAATCGCTTCGCGTCCCCGGCGGCGCACAAAACGTCAAACCCTAATTATTTTTCATCTCAATCTGGTATCTGGTATTCTGTCCACTCGTCGTGTAGATGACGTAGATCCTTTGCACTGGCCCTTTTTTTTATCTAGCACACATCATGAGCTTCTTGATCCCTGAAGAGATCCCTCCAAGAACTCATCACCACCGCGCGCGAGCCCCACGATGGGCGCCAACTGTCGTGGAATTGTCACGGCAGATGTCCTAGTGTGAGGACTTAGTTGTGAGGCCAACGCATCTATGTTGTAGCTTGAGAGGGGTTGAGCGGAATCGAGAGACGCAACACGCAAGACAAGGATTTAGACAGCTTCGGGCCCCGGGAAACATCATCCGGTAATAACCCTACATGCTGTTTGTGGCTAGGTCTCATTATGCTCATGAAGGAGTTGCCGGTAAACCGGCTCTTCTAGTTATGTCTAGCCCTGAGATTATTTCTTCTTGCTCGTCCCTCTTTGGGGAGCCCTGCCCCTCCTTATATATGTTGAAGGGGCGGTTTACATGACTAGTCCTAGTTGGATTAGGATTACTCTATTACAAGTGGAGTCCTAGTCTTGCTTCCTTTGTAGGAGAATATTCCTTGTGCTTTCCTCATAAACCCGCCCCCATTAACGTAAACCGGCCTTCTCGGCCTTGGGCCTTGTCATCCGTCTGTCCCGCCCGCCGGGGTATCAGTGAGTCATAATGTTCAGGCAGGTTGCTTGTAAATCGTCTGGTCAGAGCGGGTCGCCAGTGAATCGCCAAGTGTAAACCGGGTCTCAAGTAACCCGCCAAGTCCGGCCGGGTCATATTTCCGGCCGGGTCATACCGCGGGGTATATCCCCGACAGTTGTCATGTACAAATTTGGACCAGCCTGCGCTAAGGAACCACCTTTTTCCATTTCGATGCACCACCATCTTGGTCTTCCATATCCGACTCATGCATTCACTACAGGAATCAGCTACTTTGCCGTCTGCCACAGCAGATGGCAAAGGGAAGGATGGCGGACGGCAAAGGCCTTTGCCGTCTGCCGCGGATGGCAAAAGGCTCCGGCAAAGTAGGCATCGGTAAAGAGCTTCTTTGCCGTCTGCTTTTTGAAGCGGATGGCAAAGGGGCCTTTGCTATCAGCGGCTGACGGGAAAGAAAGCCGACGGCAATAAATGCGCTATTAGTCTGTTAGGCGGCTAACAGTAGCCTTTGCCGTCCGCCGCTGACGGCAAAGAGCATCCGGCCTTTGCCATCCGCCGAATGACGTCAGCTGGACGTCACTGCGGGACAAGCCTTTGCCGTCTACTGCTGTAGGCAAATGTGGGCATTCTTTGCCGTCTGCCACTATAGGCAAAGCCTTTGTCGTCCGCCGCTGTAGGCAAATTGACCAAATGGGTCAGCGGCTGACGGCAAAGGTGCCTCTTTTTTCTGTTTTTTTAATCAAGCAATTTTCACAGCAAATATATGACATATATATATATATATATATTTCACAGGGTTATTTAACAGCAAACATATGACATATCCAGCACATAAGTTTCATCGTGCATACATATATAGTTCCATCCATTCATACATAGCAAGTTGCACATACACATTGTTCCATCCATACAAAGTTTCATCAAGATAGCAAGTTCCATCATAGCAAGCTAGAAGAATACTAGAGGAGAATGAGAGAAAAAACAAGCACTCCATCATAGCAAGCTAGCTTCCGTGAAGTGAATGAAATCTGCAAAATGGCAAATAAGAAAGTTAGAAAAAGGTGACTAGAAGAAGAAGTATATGCCATTTATGAGCTAACTTAGGTGAAATGGATCATTTATGAGCTAACTTAGTTGAAATGGATCGTTTATGAGCTAACCTAGGTGAAATAGATCGTTTATGAGCTAACTTAGGTATAATGCATCATTTTAGAGCTAACCTAGGTAAGATGGGTCATTTTGGAGCTAACCTAGGTGAAATGGGTCGTTTTTTTAGCTAAGTTAGGTGAAATGGATCGTTTATGAGCTAACCTAGGTGAAATAGATCGTTTATGAGCTAACTTAGGTAAAAATGCATCATTTTAGAGCTAACCTGGGTGTGATGGGTCATTTTGGAGCTAAACTAGGTAAAATGGATCGTTTGTGAGCTAACCTAGGTAAGATGGGTCATTTTGGAGCTAACCTAGGTAAAATGGGTCATTTTAGAGCTAACATAGGTAAAATGGATCATTTTGGAGCTAGTCTAGGTAAAATGGGTCATTTTAGAGCTAACTTGGGTAAAATGGATCATTTATGAGCTAACCAAGGTAGAATGGGTCATTTTAGAGCTAACTTAGGTAAAATGGATTGTTTATGAGCTAACTAAGCTAATTATGCCATTTTTGACATAAGTAAGCTAAGTACATGTCATTATTGAGCAAACCTAGTTAACTAAGCATATTAGAGCTAACTTAGGTCATTTTGGAGGAAACAAAGCTAACTATAGATCGTTTTAGAGCTAACTTAGGTAAAATGGATGGTTTTGGAGGTCAGTAAGCTTATTAAGTCATTTTGGAGGAAAAGAAGCTAACTCTAGGTCATTGTGGTAAGCATATTGGAGGAAATAAGGCTAAGTCTAGGTCTTTATGCATTTGTTAAGCAAAACACTAGAGAAACTTACCATGATCATGGAGGTGTAGGAGCGGGCTGGCTCATGCCGGTAGCTGGAGATGGATCGTGCGATGCTTGTCTGGAGTTACGCTGCACCAAAGATCATTTCCAATGTCTCGTTAGCATGATGACACTCGAATGTTAAGACTAGCAAGTAATGTCCATTCAAATTAAACTCACCGTGGTCCCAGGAGCAATCACTGGCATCGGCGGAGCGGTCTGACCGGTCTTTTCGCATACAGACTGCACATTTGGTTTTGACGACTCAGTCATCCTAGTTAGTAATGAGAGAAACACTACATGAATGTTTTGGCTAATCTGCAGAAGAAACTTACCACAAGGAGCTCGTACATGGCCCTTGCCTGCATGTCATTCCGTGCCCTCTCCTCCTCCAACATCATTGTCGTCCTCTCCTCCAACTCCCGCTGCCTCTCCGCCGCCTCCGCCAGAAGTTTCTCTGTTCTATCTCTCTCACTCTGTATGGCAGCCTGCAACACCACTCCTCGTTACCATTTGTAATCATTGATGGAAGCACAAACAATGTAATGGAGGAACATAGCTGAGTACGTATAACTAACCTTGATGGCGAGTTGGACTGGCCGTTCACGAGGCCTTATCTCAGGAGCGGAGCTCGACTGGCGCGCCTTGATCTCCGGGAGAGTGCTAGGACAACGAATAAGTCCATCTCCAATGGCTATGGAGCCATGGGACCTCCCGCCACCAGATATCATCACCAGCTCTGGATCAATGGGACCCTGGCTCGGGTTAAAGTCCTCCCCTTTCCTCGCCTTCCCCTCATCTCTATGTTTCACGAGCTTGTCGTGGGAGGACATGTTGGTGAAGTTGTTTGCATCATCGAGGTCAGACAGAGAGAATGCCTTGACTTTCTCGAAAGAGGCAGTGTGGGCCATGGCATACAGGTCGTACACCTCTAGCAGCTTATCCACCTTATTGTAGCGTGCCTGACAGAGAGAAACAAAGTAAATTAGTAATTAAAGGGCTCAAGCTAGCATGATGAATGAACTGCATGAATCATGAAGCAAACCACATACCCAGTTCCGCCCGAACTGATATAAGTTGGAGCTGCCTTGATGGTGTGGCACACCTTCCATTTGGGCTCGTTTGTCCTTGGCCACGTTGTGGATGGCTAGCAATTCTTTTGAGCACCACTCATTGACCAACACCTCCCAACAATCCATCCGATCTGCACACCATCTCGGAGGCACCTAAGTTAGCAAATAGAAACTTGAGCGCTACGACTATGAATTACTAAATGAAGGAAGTAAGTACAAGGCCTTAAGAATTACCTTCATGTACTGCTCCTTACTCAGGAACTTATCGCGGCACGCCGGCTTGGGCTTCTTGATACCACGCAAGGCGTAGTAGTCTTGAACAGCCTGCACCCGAGCCTCGTGCCGTAAGTTCTGTAGTAGGCGCTTGCAGACGTTCTCGATAACATTTGCCGCCTCCTCCTCGTATCCCTCCTCACACCTGTAGAATGTCTGTAATCAAATCAGACAATATTGATTAGTACAATTAATAACTAGCTAGTTGAAGATTTTTAAATGTGTAAAGGAGAAATTACCCAGAACTTTCTGATCACCACGTCTGCCCTCGTGTCGCATAAGACACCATCGATAATTTCACCCGGTGGGGCCGGGGCAGCCAAGTAGTGCTCCCAGCTCAATCCAAGCTCTGGAAGCCGACCCTCACCAGGCAACGTGACAAACCCCGGGAAGTTTTGCCGACAAAGAACTCCAAGGACGGAGTTGGGCCGGCGGACACTATGATGGTGGTCCCAACCCCTACAACATGACAAGGCCAACGCATTACATATTTGAAGAAACGTGAATGCAGAAGGTACAAAAAGATTAAATGCACTTACCTCTCCCCATCAGGGAAAATCAACCACCTCTGCTCGCGGGTCGCCGGCACGAACGGGAGCCGTGTACAACCACGCTGGTAGACAGTGCCCCCTCCTCCTCAATATCAGTCGGCTCCCCGCCATCATCAGCATGGCCACTCAGCCCCTCAGACTCATCCGGCCAGGTACCCCATCCAGACGTGTGCTCCTCCGGGGTCTCGTGGGCCGAAGGCCCGTCGACCCAATGCTCGTGGGCCAAAGGCCCGTCGACCCGAGGCTCGTGGACCGGAGTCCGTGTAGCCTCCTCCTCGGACGAGTCCACCCTAGCAGTCACGTGCCCGGGTGAAACAGCTGGGGGTGGCGGCGAGGAAGGCGCCCTAGCAGTCACCCTACATCCTCTCCCGCGACCACGTGCTCCAACTCCTCTCTTCTTCCCTCCCTTACCTCATCCCCTACTGGGCATCGCTGTCGACGAAGAAGGGCCCGGCGGTGTTGCCATACTGTCCAGCAACGCTCGGCGGAGAGGTGCGTGTGGAATGGAAGACCTCCCACCACGCGCCGACGAAGAAGGGGCCTCGGAGCGCTCCCGACCAGTGCCCACCATCTTTCAACACCTGCCATGACAAAGAGTAAACGAAATTAGTACAACATAAAAAAAATACCGACATGAATAATAATATGTATATCACTTAAGTGTATCATCATCAAGTACAACATAAAAAAATTGAATACCTGACACTACTAATAATCTCGATCACTATCATCAATAAATGCATAATCATCATCATCACTATAATCAATGACGGGCTCATAGGGTTTAGTGGCATCAACATGTGGAAGGCCACCTTGACGTAATCGGTCAAGCATTGACAGGTCATCCGCAGCAGTAACCTCTTCTTGTTCCGGCTCTTCTTGTTCCTCCTCTGGGTTGATGTCGGATTCACTGTCGCTGTCTACTTCAATGTTTTGGGGTGAAGTATAGCGGTTCTTGAAATGCTTTTTGGAAAGACGTGTCTCTTGGAAGAATTCTTCTTCATATGTGTCTGGGTTAAAGTGAGGTTCATAATCCTCTTCCTCTCGGGGGAGGAGGACATGTCATTTGTGCTCACCCACGAACGAAGGGGCAGAGCTCGTCAAACGCACGGGGAGGTTGTCGAACACCAAAACTCGCAGCAATGAAACAACTGCACATTTAAATCTACCCGATCAACACAATTATATATGATGTTTTTATAACAAAATCGAAAAATATATGACCTAACTCATAATTCACAAATATATGACCCCGTCGGCCTCTGGAAGGCCCAGGAGCACCTTTTCGGGAGGTCTCGGGGGTCGGGGTGTCGTGTCGGTGTCGGGGTGCCGTGTCGGGGTCGGGGTGCTGTTTCGGGGTCGGGGTGTCGTGTCGGGGTCGGGGTGTCGGGGTCAGGGGTCAGGGGTCGGGGTGTCAGATATGGTGTCGGGGTCAGGGGGTCGGGGTGCTGTTTCGGGGTCGGGGTGTCGTGTCGGGGTCGGGGTGTCGGGGTGTGGTGTCGGGGTCGGGGTGTCGGGGTCAGGGGGTCGGGGTGTCGGGGTCAGGGGGTCAGGGGGTCGGGGTGTCGTGTCGGGGTTGGGGTGTCGGGGTCAGGGGGTCGGGATGTTTCCTTCTATCCTTCTTCTTTCTTTCCTTTCTGCTTCTTCTTCTTTCCTTCTCTTCTTCTTCTTCCCCTTCTACTTCTTTTTTCTACTTCTTTTAATAATATAACTAATTATCTTTTCTTCTTTTTTTCCCTTCCATCTCTTCTTCTTCTTCCCCTTCTTCTTTTTTTCCCCTTCCTTCTCTTCTTCTTCCCCTTCTTGTTCTTTCCTTCTCTTCTTCTTCCCCTTCTCTTCTTCTTCTTTTAATAATATTCTTCTTTTCTTCTTCTTCTTTTTTCATCTTTTTTCTACTTCTTTTAATAATATAACTAATTATCTAAAACCCATGCACTAAATCTAACACTAACACATATCTAGCACTAAATCTAACACTAACACTAACACATATCTAGACCTAAATCTAACACAAACAATTAAAGATCAAAAAAAAGAAAAAACAGAAAAAAAAAATAACTCACCGGAGCTTGGGGGGTGGCAGTGGCGACGGGGGCGGCGGGCGGCAGGGTGGCGGTGGCGACGGGGGTGGCAGGGCTCCGGGGCGGTGGAGCTCAGGGGGAGCCGGCAGGGAGGCGGGGCCAATGGGGCCGCGGTGGCGCCGGGTGGTGGGCGGGTGGTGGGGGCGGCGGGGCAGTGGGACGGTCAGGCGGCGACGTGGTGGGGCGTCGGGGCGCCGGGGCGACGGGGCGTCGGCGGGTGGGGGTGACGGGGTGGTGGGGCGACGGGGCAGGCTGCGGCGGGTGCTGGGGGCGGCGGCGGGTGGGGTGGCGGCGCCGGGCGGTGGGGGCGGCGGGGGGTCGATCTGGTCGTGGAGAGAAACAGAGAGGAAGGGGGTGGGGGGCTCGGCCGTTAGTTAGGTCTTTGCCGTCCGCCGTGCTATGTCGTCCGCTATTTTTCTCTCTTTGCCGTCCGCTAGCGGACGGCAAAGAGGGGAGCCGTTAAGTTTTATCTAATCAGCTCGTAAGTGGGGCCACCTCTCTCTTTGCCGTCAGCCAGCTGACGGCAAAGAATCTTTGCCGTCAGCTAGCGGACGGCAAAGAACTGGCTGATGGCAAAATCCTTCTTCGCCATCAGCCAGTTCTTTGCCGTCCGTTTTTCGTAAGCGGACGGCAAAGACCTTCTTTGCCGTCAGCTAGCAGACGGCAAATAAGCTAGTTCCAGTAGTGATTGGAGCACCACAATTTGATTTTCGCGCGGAAGATGTGCGGCAACAGCATACTTCGAACCTAATGCCTGGTTTATTACAAATGTAAACATATTACAGTGGCAGGTCGAAAAATTTAACCATCAAAATATATTTAAAACTATGTCGACTGAAGTTCCTGAGACGTTGCTTATTTCTGTGTGCATTCTGCTAGGAGATTACTGGATCTGTGCAAAAGGTTGCACTGTTAATTTTTGAACTGTACTTGCCAGAAAATTACTCTTTGGCTTGAATTTTTACTATTCTAAATAGAAATGACATTCCAATAGAAAAAATTGTGAAACATATTATTTTGTGGTCAGAGTCTCACAAGGCAAACACCCTGGTTCCCACTTTCAATTAGTTGAGGCCCTGGGAAACAAGGTCCTTCAGTTTTGGCAATATTCAAAATCCGACAACAAGAAAATAAAATAAACTTGATGCAGAGATTTAAAAAAGGGTGTTAAGCTTACAAGCATGTTGTGCTTACACTACTAGAAAACAGGGCTTAGGTCACAGGACAGTTTTCACATTAGTCCCGGTTCAGTCATGAACCGGGACTAATGTGAGCATTGGTCCCGGTTCGTGCGGCCAGGGACCTGCCGGGCCTCGTGGGGGCATTGGTCCCGGTTCGTCCGGACCCTTTGGTCCCGGTTGGTGGGACAAACCGGGACCAATGGGCCACGCTCCTGGCCCACCACCCTTTAGTCCCGGTTCCTACCACAAACCGGGACTAAAGGCCTGGTCCTAGTTGCGGCCAGTGTTTAGTCCCACCTCGCCAACCGAAGGGCGCTCACATCAGTTTATAAGGTCGTCCCTCTCTGCCTTGTTGAGCTTCTCTTAAAGTGAAAATAGATGCCCTTATACAGGGAATTTGACCTAAATTCACAGTAAATTTCATAGAAATTTATCATGAATTTAGGTTGAATTTTCTCTATAAGCGCATCTATGTTCATTTTTTTATATTTATAAAATAAATAAACCTTAATAAAATAAATAAAACTAAATAAACCTTAATAAAATAAAATAAAATAAACTATAGTAACTACAATAAATAAACTTAAAAAATTAAGTAAAAATAGCAGCAGTAAAATAAATAAAAATAGGAGCAGTAAAATAAATAAAAATAAAATAATTAAAGTAAAATACATAAGTAATTAGAAATAAAATAAATAAGTTTTTTGTTGTAACTAGAAACAAAACAAAATAAATAAAGCAAAAGAGAAAAAAAACAGAGGAAAAAATTATGCCACCTACTAGGCCACCACGGCCTGAATACGACTAGAAACCCATCCATGGGCCAGGATTCAGGCCCGCAGAAGGCCCAGTAGGACCCACAGGCAAAGAGAATAGTTAGGCCCGAAAGCCTGCAGTTGAGAGGAGTTCGAGAGTGTGGGCGCAGCAGCGCTTATAAACCACTCTCGAGCTCTCTCAACTAGCGAGGTGGGACTAAACTTTTGACACGGGGCAGCACAAGGCCTTTGGTCCCGGTTGGCGCCACCAACCGGGACTAAAGGGGGCATTGGTTCCGGTTCGTGGCACCAACCGGGACCAAAGGGCTTTAGTCCCGGTTGGTGCCACGAACCGGGACCAATGAGTTCCCTATATATACCCCATCGCCACAGCAGAGCACTCCACAGTGCTCTGTTTTTTCTGGCCGGCGAGGGAAGGGCATTTGGGTGCTCTAGCTCACCTCCTATGCACATGAGGTGTTCGATGAAATGTCTGAGCCACACTAGTTAATCTTTCTCCTCTCGAAACTCAACCTCCGAGCTCCATTTTCCACGAGATTTGTCTAGGTTTAGCGGTCCGTCACGTCCCGTCCCCGTCTTCACCGCCGTCGATCGCGCGCGCCGATCTCGTCGCCAGCACCACCATGGTGAGCCTCTTGTTCTTATCTTCTTTCTGAAAGGAAAAAATTCTTACTTTAGATAGTTACTTGTCTAATTTTCTTACTTTTATTATTCCTTCTTATTACATAGTGCGATGGTTTTGGTATCCGCCCCCGTCGGCCCTCGTCCTGTCTATGATTCGGATGTGGTATATATTATCTTTTTATAACTATTTGGTTCATTTATTGTTTATGACAAATATACCGACCAACGTGACATAGATTTTATTTATCTAGGAGGTGGTTGAACCGGAAATTCTAACCGACCCTATTGTCGAGAGGTTAAATTTAGTTGAAGAAGAAAACAATTACTTGAAGGAAAAATAAAAAAATTGAGGAGGAGAAGATGATATTGGAGTTGCATGTTGCGGATGTCGTCGATGATCACAAGATCAAGATGGATGCAATGCGCTTGAAGATTAGAAAGATTAGAAAATATGCCATTCATACCGAGGCTTGGTATCATTATGCCGTTGGATCAATTGTTACCTTGGTTGCGATTATGATCGCATTTGTTTTCGCATTGAAATGTTTTACATAGTTTCAATGTATGGTTTAATTAATTAGATGCTCTGGAGAGCTATATATATGTTGTCAGATGAGAACTATGTATGTACTTTGGTTTTAATGTGATGATGAACTTCTATTAATTTGGTCACTTAATTATCTATTCATGATGTTCTGTAATGGTTTTTGACACACTTAATTATATATAATGCACGCAGATGAACCGGCAATGGATGTACCGTGACAGACACACCTCCGAGTACATTAAGGGCGTGCATGATTTTCTCGAAGTGGCTGAGGCAAACAAGCAGAATGGTTTTATGTGTTGTCCATGCCCTATATGTGGGAATACGAAGTCTTACTCTGACCGGAAAATCCTTCACACCCACCTGCTTTACAAGGGTTTCATGCCACACTATAATGTTTGGACGAGGCACGGAGAAATAGGGGTTATGATGGAAGACGGTGAAGAAGAAGAGGACGATGACAACTATGTGACCCCTGAATACGGTGATGCTGCAACGGGGGAAGCTGCTGAAGATCAAGAGGAACCAGACGATGTGCCCAATGATGCTGCAAGGGGGGAAGCTGCTGAAGATCAAGAGGAACCAGTGCCCGATGATGATGATCTCCGCCGGGTCATTGTCGATGCAAGGACGCAATGCGAAAGTCAAAAGGAGAAGCTGAAGTTCGATCGCATGTTAGAGGATCACAAAAAAGGGTTGTACCCCAATTGCGAAGATGGCAACACAAAGCTTGGTACCGTACTGGAATTGCTGCAGTGGAAGGCAAAGAATGCTGTGCCTGACAAAGGATTTGAGAAGCTATTGAAAATATTGAAGAAGAAGCTTCCAAAGGATAACGAATTGCCCGACAGTACATACGCAGCAAAGAAGGTCGTATGCCCTCTAGGATTGGAGGTGCAGAAGATACATGCATGCCCTAATGACTGTAACCTCTACCGCGGTGCGTACAAGGATCTGAACGCATGCCCGGTATGCGGTGCATTGCGGTATAAGATCAGACGAGATGACCCTGGTGATGTTGACGGCGAGCCCCCCAAGAAGAGGGTTCCTGCGAAGGTGATGTGGTATACTCCTATAATACCACGGTTGAAACGTCTGTTCAGAAACGAAGAGCATGCCAAGTTGATGCGATGGTACAGTGAGGACCGTAAGAAAGACGGGAAGTTGAGAGCACCCGCTGACGGGTCACAGTGGAGAAAAATCGAGAGAAAGTACTGGGCTGAGTTTGCAGCTGACCCAAGGAACGTATGGTTTGGTTTAAGCGCGGATGGCATTAATCCTTTCGGGGAGCAGAGCAGCAATCACAGCACCTGGCCCGTGACTCTGTGTATGTATAACCTTCCTCCTTCGATGTGCATGAAGCGGAAGTTCATTATGATGCCAGTTCTCATCCAAGGCCCTAAGCAACCCGGCAACGACATTGATGTGTACCTAAGGCCATTAGTTGAAGAACTTTTACAGCTATGGAATGGAAACGGTGTACGTACGTGGGATGAGCACAAACAGGAGGAATTTAACCTGCACGCGTTCTGTTTGTAACCATCAACGATTGGCCCGCTCTCAGTAACCTTTCAGGACAGACAAACAAGGGATACCACGCATGCACGCACTGTTTAGATGACACTGAAAGTATATACCTGGACAAAAGCAGGAAGAATGTGTACGTGGGCCATCGTCGATTTCTTCCGACCAACCATCAATGTCGAAAGAAAGGCAAGCATTTCAAAGGTGAGGCAGATCACCGGAAGAAGCCCGCCATGCGTACCGGTGATTACGTACTTGCTATGGTCAATGATTTACACGTAATCTTTGGAAAGGGTCCTGGCGGACTAGCTGTTCCGAATGACGCTGAGGGACACGCACCCATGTGGAAGAAGAAATCTATATTTTGGGACCTACCCTACTAGAAAGAGCTAGAGGTCCGCTCTTCAATCGACGTGATGCACGTGACGAAGAACCTTTGCGTGAACCTGCTAGGCTTCTTGGGCGTGTATGGGAAGACAAAAGATACACCTGAGGCACGGGAGGACCTGCCATGTTTGCACGAAAAAGACGGCATGCCTCCGAAGCAGTATGAAGGTCCTGCCAGCTACGCTCTTACGAAAGAAGAGAAAGAAATCTTCTCTGAATGCCTGCTCAGTATGAAGGTCCCGACTGGCTTCTCGTCGAATATAAAGGGAATAATAAATATGCGAGAGAAAAAGTTCCAGAACCTAAAGTCTCATGACTGCCACGTGATTATGACGCAACTGCTTCCGGTTGCATTGAGGGGGCTTCTACCGGAAAACGTCCGATTAGCCATTGTGAAGCTATGTGCATTCCTCAACGCAGTCTCTCAGAAGGTGATCGATCCAGAAATCATACCAAGGCTAAGGAGTGATGTGGCGCAATGTCTTGTCAGTTTCGAGCTGGTGTTCCCACCATCCTTCTTCAATATCATGATGCACGTCCTAGTTCATCTAGTCGACGAGATTGTCATTCTGGGGCCCGTATTTCTACACAATATGTTCCCCTTTGAGAGGTTCATGGGAGTCCTAAAGAAATATGTCCGTAACCGCGCTAGGCCAGAAGGAAGCATCTCCATGGGCCATCAAACAGTGGATGTCATTGGGTTTTGTGTTGACTTCATTCCTGGCCTTAAGAAGATAGGTCTCCCTAAATCGAGGTATGAGGGGAGACTGACTGGAAAAGGCACGCTTGGAGGGGGGACTCAATAATATGCAGGGACGGATATTCTTGGTCTCAAGCACACTACACAGTTCTACAGAACTCTACCTTGGTGACCCCGTATGTCGATGAACACAAGAACAGTCTGCGCTCCAAACACCCGGAGCAGTGTGACGACTGGATTACATGTGAACACATCAGGACTTTCAGCAGTTGGTTGGAAACACGTCTCAGAGGTGACACCACTGTTTGTGATGAGTTGTACTCGTTGTCCAGGGGACCATCTTCGACTGTATTGACTTACAAAGGATACGAGATAAATGCGAATACATTTTACACGATCGCCCAAGATCAAAAGAGCACCAACCAAAACAGCGGTGTCCGCTTTGATGCAGCAACCGAGAGGGGAAAGGACACATATTATGGTTACATAATGGACATATGGGAACTTGACTACAGACATGATTTTAAGGTCCCTTTGTTTAAGTGCAAATGGGTCAATCTGTCAGGAGGCGGGGTACACGTAGACCCACAGTACGGAATGATGTGGCACAGGTTATCTATGTGAAGGACATGTCTACCAGACCGAGGAAAAGAAAAGATAAGGAAGCGAATACATCATACGATGAGCCAAAGCGCCACATAGTTCTTTCAGGAGAAAGGGACATTGTGGGAGTTGAGGGCAAGACAGACATGTCTGAAGATTATGAAAAGTTTCATGAAATTCCTCCCTTCAAAGTCAAGGCTGACCCAAGCATCCTGATAAACGATGAAAATTATCCATGGTTACGGCGCAATAAGAAAATGACACAAGCGAAGAAAAAGTGAAGACTTTCTCCCGCAACTATTATGATGATACCATGCCAACTTTGTAATAGACGAGTATGATACCATTGTCCGTTTTGTACAAGAAGTGCATCTAGTTTTTGTTGTAACCCTCTCAACTTTCTTGCACATGCTATGTGGATGAAATGATGATACCATGCCAACTTTCAACCTTCTCAGAGTTCATTTGAAATGCTTTTCAATTTTAGGGTCTTATAGCTCAAAATAATTAGTAAATGCATGAAAAATAACAGGCCAAAAATTAAAAATTATGCCACCTACTGGGCCACCACGGCCTGAATACGATTAGAAACCCATCCATGGGCCAGGATTCAGGCCCGCAGAAGGCCCAGTAGGCCCACAGGCATGTACAGAGAGGTTAGGCCCGTAAGCCTGCTTTAGAGAGGAGCTCGACAGCTCAGGCGCACCGCACCTTATAAACAGGTGCGGCTCTCTCTCAGCTAGCGAGGTGGGACTAAACTCACCACCACGCCGCCGTGCAAGGCCATTGGTCCCGGTTGGTGGCACGAACCGGGACCAATTCCACCCTTTGGTCCCTGGTGGTGCCACGAACCGGTACTAATGAGGCTATGGCCCCACGAGCACCTTTAGTACCGGTTCGTGGCACGAAACGGTACTAAAGTTTCTTACTAAGCAGTTTTTTAGTCCCACCTCGCTAGCTGAGAGGCACTACGAGCGGTTTATAAGCCCTGAGTGCAGAGACGATGAAGAAGAGGCGCAATGCTCACGTTGCTTAGCTTCAAGCCTTGAGGAATAAGGTAGACTGCATGGAGCTATGTGCAGTGCAGTCTACACTATTCCGAAAGGCTTGAAGCAAATCAACGAGCATTGCGCCTCTTTTTTATTTTTAATAACTTATTACAACTCTGGACTTCTTGTGTTCTGACAAAATAAAATTTATGAAACTAAAATTAACAAAGTATTTTCTGTTCAAAACATTATAAGAAACATCTATTATTATTAAAACTAAAATCATATAAAATTGATGCAACTAAAATTATCGAAGTATTTTCTGTTCAAAATCATTAAAAGCAAAAAGAATTTTCATAAAGAACTTTTTTTGATAGAAACTTTAATAGCAAAAAGAATTATCATAAAGTAAAATAAATAAGTAATTAGAAACAAAATAAAATAAAATAAATAAGTTTTTTGTTGTAAGTAGAAACAAAACAAAATAAATAAAGCAAAAAAGAAAACAAAAAAACTAAATACAGCAAAAAAAATTCATAAAGAACTTTTTTTGATAGAAAGTTTAATAGCAAAAAGAATTATCATAAAGTAAAATAATTAATTAATTAGAAACAAAATAAAATAAAATAAATAAGTTTTTGTTGTAAGTAGAAACAAAACAAAATAAATAAAGCAAAAAAGAAAACAAAAATAACTAAATACAGCAAAAAAATTGTTGGGGCGCTGCCCGCTTAGCCTTCCAACCCTCAGGTTTGCAAATACAGGCCCAGAAGGGCTAGGAGGCTAAACGGGCAGCGCGCCAAAGTTAGGCCCAGAAGCCTGCTATAGAGAGGAGTTCGAAACAGCAGCCGCGCCGCGGCATTTAAACTGGTGCGGGCGCCCCTCGGCTAGCGAGGTGGGACTAAACTTTTGGCCGCGATGCGGACAGCAAAAAAAATTGTTGGGGCGCTGCCCGCTGGGCCCTCCAACCCTCGGGTTTGCAAATACAGGCCCAGAAGGGCTAGAGGGCTCAACGGGCAGCGCGCCAAAGTTAGGCCCAGAAGCCTGCTATAGAGAGGAGTTCGAGACAGCAGCCGCAGTGGGGCTTATAAACCATTCCGAGCCCCTCTCAACTAGCGAGGTGGGACTAAACTTTTGGCCGCGACGCGGGCGGCAAGAGGCCTTTGGTCCCGGTTGGTGCCACCAACCGGGACTAAAGGGGGGGCATTGGTACCGGTTCGTGCACCAACCGGGACCAATGCACCCCTTTAGTCCCGGTTGGTGCCACCAACCGGGACCAAAGGCCGCCGCTTCCCGCCCTTTGCGCTCCTGAAAAGGGACCTTTGGTCCCGGTTGGTGGCACCAACTGGGACTAAAGGGTGGCATTGGTCCCGGTTGTTGCCATGAACCGGGACCAATGCCCTTGCTATATAACCAGGACTTGTGAAAATTTCACATCTCCCTCGCCTCCCTCGCCAGTTGCCCCCGCCGCCAAGCTGCCCAAATCGCTCGCGCACTCCTCGTCGCCGTCGCCGCCGCCGGCCGCCATCCCCGTCTCCCCGTGCCCCTGCCCTGCGCCCGAGCCCACGCCGGCCGCCGCCCCGTGCCCCTGCCCCTGCCCCGTCCCCGAGCATGCACGGCTGCGCCCCTGCGCCCCGGCCCGCCCCCACCATTGTCGTCGTCGTCGGCGCCCGCCCCCACTGCCGCCCCTGCCTCGACGCCGCCCTTCCTCCCCGTTCGGTCCGGCTCCGGCGACCCCCTTTCCCCCCTGTCCCCTTGATCCTCTTCATATAATTTTTTTTCATATAATTTTTTTCATATGCATATGTTGATTATATGGATGGATGGATGATGTATATGTTCATTATATGGATGGATGATGTATGCTTTTTTTCATATAATTTTTTTAGGCAGATTTTTAGAATTTTTTATGTATGTATGTTATGTTTATATGTATGTATGTATGTTCATATGTATGTATGTTTATATGCAAAGCATATGCAAAGAAAATGTATGAATGGTCATATGCAAAGAAAAATGTATGTATGGTCATATGCAAAGAAAATGTATGTATGTATGTTCATATGAAAGAAAAATGTATGTATGTATGTTCATATGCATATGCAAAGAAAATGTATGTTCATATGCATATGCAAAGAAAATGTATGTTCATATATATGATGATATGTTCATATAAAAAGGAAAATAAGAAGAGGAAGAAAGGAGAAGAAGAGGAGAAATAAATAAGAAGAGGAAAAAAGAAGAAAAAGAAGAGGAGAAGAAGAAAGGAATAGAAGAGAAGAAGAATAAATAGAAAAAATTCTATTTTTTCTTCTTCTCTCCTCTATTCCTTTCTTCTTCTCCTCTTTTTTTTCTTCGATCTTCTCGTCTATTCCTTTTCTTCTTCTCCTCTTTTTATTTCTTCTTCGTTTTCTTATGTTTTATCGGGTCTGTCGTCGTCGATATACCCCTCTCCCGATAACTTCAACACGAGGGGGGGTTGATATACCCCCTCCCCGCCGATAATATTATTTTCCCATGTACGTATGTCGTCGTTGTCGATATAACCCCCTCCCGATAACTTCAACACGTGGGGGGGGGGTCGATATACCCCCTCCCCGATAACATTATTTTCCCATGTATGTATGTCGTCGTTGTCGATATATATAACTCCCTCCCAGATAACTTCGACATGATGGACGGTCGATATTTATACCCCCTCTCGACCGTGATAACTTATACCACGGGAGCACCCCCCGGCCCTCTCGCTCGACCAAAACTCTCGAGGACACCGGAAACCCTAGAAAAAAAGATGTCGGTCTCCTACCCCCTCCCGCCGCGCCCCTACCCTTGAAGCGTTTCCTAGGCCACCCCGAACCCGGAATAAGCTAGGTCTACGTTTGCACTAATATATCCACCTGCTGTCATGTTTGTGTAATAATTGCCATGTTGTAATATTTGCAAAAACAATGGAGCACGGACGAGACGAGCAAGCAGAAGAGGTGTTGGGGGACATAATCTTAGCCGGAGGTGATATCTTGTCGTATCTTAACGACAATGATGGTCTAGAAGAACAGGGTGAAGAAGCAGGCTACGGTGATCGAAGAGTGGAGGAGGAAAGACATGATTATGATGGCTCCGGTGACCCAATGCTGGTGCAAGAAGGAGCCCGTGGTGACGGCTCCGGTGACCGAACAGAGTCCGGCCAGGTAAATATATTAGTTAAGCCTGTGCTGACTAGCTAATTGATGCATTCATTGTTTTGGTATGTACACATATTAATTAACACTCGTCTTTCTTCTTTTTTCTAGCCCTCCGGATCGAGCACAACTTCGGTAAAGAGACGAGGCCCGAAGAGAAAGTTGCGCTCGGATGAAAGGTTTGAGATCACAGCAATCGCGCGCGACGGCCAACCGATTGAACCCATCCGGACAAAGGATGCATTTGCTTCTCAGTGCGGGGTTCTAGTTAGGGACAAGATCCCGATCAGCATCCAGCAATGGTATAAGCCTAAGAAGGAAGACCCTGAGGTGTCTTATGTCAATGATATGTAGAAAGATGATCTTTGGACTGAGCTGAAGGCAAATTTCACCCTACCGCCAGAGGAGGATCCGGAGAAGCCAGTTATAGAGCAATTAATCAAGTCTCATGCTCTTAAGAAGATGGCAGACCTATTCAGGAGGTGGAAGAATGAGCTGAAAACGTTTGTCGACAAAGAAGAGACACCAGAATTCATCGGCCGGTATGAGAAGATCAGAGATCACTGGCCCGCATTTGTGGCCCACAAGACATCGGAAAAGAGTAAGAAGATGTCGGCGACAAACAAGAAGAATGCTGCAAAGAAGAAGCTTCACCATCGCACGGGGTCAGGTGGCTACCTCAAAGCCCGACCTAAGTGGGCCAAGGCTGAGAATGATCAGCTTGAAAAAGGGATCGAACCACAGACAATGAACTGGACAGACCGTTGCTGGACTTGGTTCTTCGGGGCTGGCGGAACCTTGGACCCTGTATCAGGGAGGTGCGTTTGGACGAACGAGCTTTTGAGAATACCAGTCAAGAAGATTCAGCAATATATCGATGGAGCGCAGCAAGGGACGTTCGTTCCAGACAGAGAGAACGACGAGCTCACAATGGCCCTCGGGAATCCTGAGCACCCTGGACGGACACGAGGCACGCCAGGCTCCGTTCCGTGGAAGGCTGGTTTTCCGGACGCGGGCGGTTACAAAAGCCAGGAGAGAAGGAAAAAAGTGGAGCAGATCCAAATTCAGAAGCTGCACGAAAGGGTTCAAGCGCTAGAGGAACGAGACGGCAATCGACATGCCGAAACTGCCCCCGAAGCTACACCGCCATCTCAGCGGAGAAGCAGCGTGGCTTCCACTGAGCTGCTTCAGCTGGAGCATGCAGCTCCTGCTAGCTACCCCGTGGATGCTATCACGGAGTCTCAACATTGCCACCTTATGGCGGAATGGCAGAACTTCAAAGTCAAGGCGGCTGTTGGCTCTGTTTTACCTCCTGAACCCGGCGCAACCTACCACTGCCGACCGATTCCAGAAGGATATGCTAGGGTGATGGTGGATGAAATAACGGAGGGATTTGAGGAGCTACAGCTTAACCACCCTACCCGTGAAGGGGAGACTCGGCTGGGTTCTGCTCTGAAGACTCCATGCCTATGGCGGAAGGAGCTCATCAAGCTTCCGAACTGGACGGCTCCGGCGAGTAAGGGCACTCCGCCTCCTCCCCCGCCTCCTCCTCCGCCGAGTGATCAGGGCACTCAGCCTCCTTCTCCGGCACGTGGCGGCACTCCGCCTCCTTCTCCGCCAGCGCCGGCGCGCCAGAGCAGCCAGCCTCCTCCTTCTCCGCCTCGTCAGCAAGGGCGGAAGAGACCCGCCGCTGCTGCGGCTGCTCCGGCGCGTCGTAGTCCTTCTCCTCCGCCTCGTAAGCAAGGAAAGAAGACAGCCGCAGCCGCTCCGTCTGCTTTGCCGGCGTCTAGCAGTACAGCTGCCAGAGGCGGGAGGCAATACAGATTCGGTCCTTCTCTGAAGACTCCAGAGAAGTTACCATACGAGAGGACCGAGGAGGAAACCAGGAAGATCGTGCGAGCCGAAGTGACAAACTTCTTTGAAGGGGTGAAAGCAAAGAAACATCCACCTCCGGAGGAGAAGGTAGATCCGGTGAAAGCAAAGCGCACTCTGGCTGCCCTGACAAAACCACCAAAGTCTCCGCCGAGAGGCAACTATGAGCGCATTCTTGCAAAGACATATGCCGAAGCGGAGCGGTCGGGAAGTACTGTCAGTCATCAAAGGTTAAAAGAACGACGAGCTGGGAAAAAAATTGCCCAGCTCGGCGAACAAGCGAACCAAACGTGCCCCCCGCTCAAGGTGTCAAAAGACATCGTCGCTAATGAAATCATGGAGGTGGACGAACACAAATACCATTACGGGAAGCCTCTTGTCAAAGATGAAAGATCTCTAACAACGATGATGCGAAGACTACATGATTGGTACATGAAAACCTGCAGAGAGTCTGATGGGATGGATACTTTGACGCTGAGAGTTAAACCGGAGCATGACCTCTTTGGAATTGATCTGCTGAATGTTCCATTTGAGGATTTCTTCCAGTTTTACAATTAAAAGGCCCTCGATAAAACAACGATCACTTGCTACTGTCTGTAAGTAGTACTACTTCTGTCATTAAGTCTCTCTATATAGGTTAGCTCTTTCATTGCATGTATTTATAATTATCCTCACTATATTATGCAGATTGAAGATCGCCGAATTGAAGAAAAGACAAATCGGTGATATTGGGTTCATTAACACAAATCTCATAGATGCATATACGGTTGAAAAACATCCCAAAGAAGCCGAGGCCAACTTGCTACAATCGTTGGTATTAAATCAAAACAAAGATATAATACTCTTTCCTTACAACTTCAAGTGAGTGTTACTGTCTTGTGCATATTCGGTTTCCCTTATTAGTCCAGGTTATGGTAATGTAATTGATGACTTATGCATGCATGCGCAGCTTCCACTATATTCTCCTAGAGATTAAGCTTGAGCAGGGAGTAGTAACCGTCTTAGACTCGAGACGAAAAGATCCCCAGGACTATGCGAACGTGACTCAAATGCTCCAGAAGTAAGTTAAATCGATCATTATCCACCATATCAGCAACTTTGTTCATTTCCTGATATCAAGTAATTGTTTTCTTTGTATGGCAGGGTTTGGAGAAAATTCACCTCAAAAGCTCCGGGACTGCCGAAGAAGCTGCAATTTAATCACCCGAAAGTAAGTACTATAGTAGCATGTTCCGTGCATCTCCTAGTGATTCAAGCGCTAGTTTCATCAATACCATTTAGCATGCTTGCTTATCAGTTTGATTGACCTCTATTTCCTGTAAAGTGGTTGTGGCAGGAACGCGGGAATAATTACTGTGGATACTACGTTTGCGAGTCCATCCGCTACACGACCTGTGAGCGGGGCTACACTGAAGAACAATATGAAGTGCGTAAGCAATAATATTCACAATTTTATTGTATTACCATCATTTGTGTTGAGTTTCATTTATTCATATATATATATATATATATATATATATATGTATTGACCCCCTTCTTCAAATTAGATGTTTCGAAAGCGGGATGAACTCCTAGCACCAGATCGTATGCGAGGAATTCAAGAGGAATTGGCGGCATTCTTCCTTGACCACGTGATCGCTGAAAACGGAGAATACTATGTGGACCCTGTGTTCCTACAATTTAATTAGGAGATTGTATTGTAAGACATAATTATTGTATATATGTAGCCGGTAGTGTCGGATAGATATACGAGAACTTGTTGTTCGACCAATATCTCGGAGAAGGAGAGGTGGTCGATATCACTTCTCTCTGTATGCATATGTTCATGACGATCTTCTGTTTCCTTCATTTGATTACTAGCTAGCGTGTCTACTCCTCTCCATAGGTATATAGTACGTAGCGTCGACCAAGCACGGAGATAAGAGAGGACACTTCTCTCCATTAATTAGCTAGCTAACACAATATATGAAACACCTAAATTAACCCCCCAAAACCCCTAAACCAACCCCTTTCAAAAAAAACAAAAACCTCAGCTCCTACCAGCTGCTGACGCGTGGATGCCTATTGGTCCCGGTTGTTGGACACCAACCGGGACAAAAGGCCCTGCCTATTGGTCCACCAACCGGGACCAAAGGCCCCCTGCCTGGGCTGGCAGCAGCGGCCACGTGGAGGACCTTCTGTCCCGGTTCGTGTAAGAATCGAGACTAAAGGGTTAGGGCTTTAGTAACGATCCTTTAGTCCCGGTTCGAGAACGGGACAAAAGGCCCTTACAAACCGGGGTAAAAGCCCCTTTTCCTACTAGTGTTAATGGCACCAATGCAGCTCTTTTTCATGATTGATACATAAATGGGAACTTCAGATTGGATGGCTTGCACTTCCGTTTCAACAATGTTCTCCTGAGATGGAGAGAGATGGGTCTTGGATGGTAGAATGTAAGGAGGCACAACAAGACCAGCAGACTTCTTTCTCTCCAGAGGTTCATGAGGAATCCTATGCATGTTGCTTTCCGAGGAAGCGTTTTCTCCTGCAAATAATTTTAGATCATAAGAACAAAATAATCTAAAATGTATCAAATTGTTTTCGTCTAGCAATGTTTCGTAAGGTACTTTGTATTTGTTTTACCCTCGCCCTAGCCAGCCGCTTGAACACCACCAGTTCCACCTCCCGAATGACTTGTTTCTCCACGAAGTAGATGGACGGTAAACTTGGATCTCCTCGCCTCACCCTTTTCTGGTACAAAGATGCAGATATCCCCTTCCTGCAAACTGTTGTCATAGACGAAGTCGAACCAATGCCCAATAAGCATGTACTCACTTTTATCTTTTGTCATGTAGAATCTGGGTTGCCACTTCTTGCTCTTCTTTTCCGGCCCTTGAAGTGCGATAGTCACACTTTCATTTGGAAAGTGTGCAATTGCATGTTCCTCAGGAATGATCTGATAACACAAGAGAAAAGATGCGATGCCATTAATATATATAAACAAGAACTGAAAGCTAAGTAGTAGTAGGTCATAAGAACTCCAAGATAGCAGACCTCTTATTTATAATACAGAAACAGAAATGGACGGCTTTAAGCATGACAAACAGTTCGTATTGAAAACACTAAGTTGCCATTCAATTTTATTTTTTTGTGAATTTACCAGTAGAGGACTGGGTGGTTGAACAGCACGCTGACTCATGACATCAACGTATACAGCAGTCTCGGGTTGAATTCTCTCTAAAAGTGCAATCACTTTCTCATATTGTGCTACAGATAGATAACTCCCAAGTGATAGTGCATAATTATGTCCTCGAGGTGTTCGACAATCATCAGACTCAACAGAATTGTATGCTAAAGGACTGTCATCTCCTGTACAAAATTACAGTAGAAGATTATATAAGTAATTTAAACTTTGACACATATGCACTTCTAACTTAACAATCTAACCTGATTTCTCAAAGGAAGTGGGTTTTGCAGCCCTTTTTGCACTGTTTCGATGATCCCTTGAGCTACCCCTCTGACAGCTAGGATATAATTTTCTTCCTGATGTCTGTTTGGTATCATCATCAGACCTGCTTCGTATATCAACTGAATCTGCACTTTTTTCTTGAATAGTCCCATCACTTGTGCCAATATCATTTCTTTCAACAGGGGAATGATCAACGCTTGCTTCGCGAAGGTGATGGACTGTCACCTTGAAGTTTCTTACATCACCCTTTGTCGTTGGTTGAAAGAGGCAGAGATCACCCTCCCGCACATTATTGTCATGGACAAACTCGTGCAAATAGAGGTGGTGTCCCTTTTCAGGTATTATGCGAAAATCGCACAGCCATTCCTTACTCTTCCCATGTAGCTTGAGTGTGATCGTTTGAGTTTTGCTAGGAAAGTGACTGACTGCATACTCCTTAAGTATTGCCTATAATTAATGAAGAGAGAAGGGGAGAATACGAATATGTGATGCTGTTATTATATATAACTTGTACTATAAAACAAAGTATCAAGACTGGCAACTAAGGATATTTAATATGCTCCAACTTACCTCTCTAGAGTAAGAGGAAGTCTAAATGTGAACCTTAAATTTATCGATCGATCGGGGTTAATTTTAGAAAGCTTGTAAAGGAAACTAGCCCCTCGGTGGTTAAGTGCAACAGAAATAGGAAAGTATCAACTTCTATATGCTCATACACACGCTTTGAACCCTTCACGCTGATGCCATGCAAAAAAAAAAGGTACTCCGCACATTTATGATTGGATCACATAACAAAAGCAAAACAAAGCTTATAAAAATAATTTTGGTGAAAATAAGCACTAAATAAAAATAAGTCAATTTTGGAATTACATGGTTACATCTTACACGAAAGTAAAATATGGAGCACTACATACGAAAATAATGGTAGTTTTTCAAAAGAAAATAGACAAAAATATTGGATTTTTTGCTATAAATAACAGTTGATTAGAAGCAAATAATTTTGAAGTCCGTCAAAAGGGTACCATAATAATTTAGTGTCATTATGAAATTGAGATGTTTGCTAAGCTTAGTTCAGAATTTCTTCTCAAAATTCCTTTTGAACAACTCAAAAGAAACAATTTAAACATGTTTTAGTTATCAAGGTCTATCCGTGGTTACATTACTTGGATTGTCTCTTTCCTTCCATACACACATTCCTTCCATCTACTCATGTCAATTATTGGCAAGCAATGTTGTGCAAAGACATCATTAGCCCTGAGAAGGTCAATTTAATCTCTCACCCTCTACAAGGTAATAGACCAGCCTAGACATTAGATCAAAATAAATGGACGATCGAGATTGTTTGGGAGCGTCTGACAGTATCTCACATTTAACTAATACACCGGATTTTAACTATCAAGACATATATTGTTAATTCAGCGATGCATATCAGTTTGTTGCATAAGTATCTTTGTGAGCGTTGTGAAAACTAACCGTTAAGAAAACCTTTCATAAACATTTTCCTGTAAAGATTTTATTAAACAATACTCTCTCCATTCCAAAATATAAAATATAAGGTGTATTGTAGTTTTCTCAAAAGTCAAACGTTTCTATGTTTGACCAAGTTTATAGCAAAATGTATTAACATCTACAATACTAAATAAATAAAATACGAAATTATATTTCATGGTGAATCTAATGATAATGATTTAGTACTGTAGATATTGATAGTTTTTCTCGATAAATTTAGCCAAAGCTAGAGAAGTTTGACTTTTTCAAATATTTAGTCCAACTAATGTATTGAATATATGGAGGGAGTATAGTATTACGGTGTGTCTAATTCACATCTAGATGTTTTCTAAGGATGTCACATCTAACCTCACACAAATAAGGCAGCAACAAGGAAAAAAAGTTAGGACAACAAAAAAATAGACCACAAACATAGTGAAGATCAGGTTAGATGTGACATAACTATGTCACATCTAGATGTGTCCTAGACAGACCCATAGTATTAAAAGATAAAATGCAGACGCAAGCAACCCGTACAACTAACTTGACGTACCAGATCAGGGTATTTTTTCACATTGGTCTTCTTCATCCTTACCACGAGCATGGGGATTTTAGGTCGAATTTTGTCGTCAAGCGCATCTATTTTCGACTTCTCTGCCGCTGTGAGATCGAACTTCCCTTGTAAGACATATTTCTTCTTCTTTTTGCGATGTAAGGCATAATCCTTGGAAGGCATCTGAGGATCATCCGGTTCCACAGGCTCATCTTCAGATGGACTGCCTTCTCATGCATGTAAAAGAGTTCTAGAAGTAAGAGAAGATGATGCAGTGAAGGTAACTAAAATTTAACAAGAGTACTAACCTGACGATTCCTCAACCGAAGACATTGCGGCGGCCTTTACTTGTTTCCCACGACGGCCTGAGCGATCCCTTGGGCATTCGAGGTCTGACCCCTCACTCTCTGATGGCTCAATAGGATAATCATCTGAACTGCTTGAACTATCAGCATAAGCGGTGCGTGCTTTTTTAGCACTATTAGAAGCACTTTTCGTCTACCCGACGAACTTCTTCCTCGCGCAGCGCTCATGCAGATTTCTCATCGATCTCGGAGCCGCACTAGTGCAGAACCGGCCTTTATCACCGGTTCGTAAGGGCCTTTAGTGCCGGTTCTGCAACCGGCACTATGGAGTGAAGACTAAAGCCCCCCCTTTAGTACCGGTTTGGCACGAACCGGCGCTAACGTGCCACCACGTGGCACGAGCCAGGCCCGGGTGCGTGTAGGACATTAGTACCGGTTGGTAACACCAACCGGTACTAAATGTTTGGGTGTGTTTTGGTTTTAATTTTTATTTTTTCTTTAGTTTTGTGTTTTCAATTTAATTTAGTGATTGTTTTACATTATAATGAGTTGTTAAATCATTAGGTGAAAGTACCGCAGATTAGTTTCGACTGGATGCATGTGGATCCTAGCTAAGTGATCTAAGTAATATGGATATGGCATACACTTGATCACTTAGTGACCTAAGTAATATGGATATGGCATATACTTGACCACTTAGCTAGGATCCATCCAGTTGAAACTAATATGCAGTTTCTTTCATAAATGATATAATAACTCATCATCATCATCATCATCATCATATTATAAGCGTTCATAACACCACAAAAGCAAATCACTCTTTGAGATTAAGTTCAGGACGAAGAACACGGACACGCATGAGAGGACAACAAGTACTAAGAGCATGATAACTAGCTAAATCACTCCTGCTGCTCTCTCTCAGGTAAAATAGCATAGAACATGTATAGCTCTCCTGATTCATCATATTGGAGCATGCAGATGAACCTGTCTCCTAATCGTGGGCTGCGCTTCTGATTGCTGCCCCCTAGTACTTTTCTGCGATCGTTAACAATTTTGCTCCAATCTTTCACTATTAAGCATTCATCGCTTTCAGAAATTATGAATGCACTCATGTGCACTGTAGGATATCTTGGCCGTAAGCTAACAATTGACATGCGACCTTTAGTCTCGATCCACTGAGGCACAACTGTCATCGGGAGTCCCTGTTGAAGAACATCGTATAGTAATTAATATACTTAGCAATGAAAGTTTAGCTTGAAAAATAATGTATGCAAAAGATGCACCGAGGACTAATAGTAAAAATCTTACCATCTTTCCTAAATACATGTGACCGTAGTTCAATACGATCACTATTGGTCGCACGTTTTAAGTACTAAGATTTTCAAATTCCGGAAAATGATTTCTCTTAACAGCATCAAGATTCTCAAGCCATGAAACATAATGACTTATCTCCTCACAGTTTAGTTCAGCTCCGGGACAGTAGTAGGTCCTGTCTACCAAGCGCCGGACATGTTTGCTGGAATGAAAATAAGCTGTCAATAAAAATTAGTTGTCAACTATTTTTGAATAAACAATATCAAAGACATAAATATGGTTGAGAAACTCACATAATGATAGAACTGGAGGCGTCTGCACATCGACCCAGATGTCTCTATTACCTTCAATATCATCTTCCGAACGAATATCAAAGGTGATAACCATATCAGGCTCAAATGCATAAGCCTTGCATAGTGCTTGCCAAGTTTTGCATTCAAAATAGGTGTACGTGTCTGCATTGTATAATTTGACGTTGAAATTATAACCAGCATGCTCGGTCTTCAGGCAAACTCTCTTTACCTCCATAGTTTCCATAGCACTGAAACCTATCTTATCCAAGACAAAAATTCTTGCATGGCGGGGGATGCGCTAGTAGAATAGTGAAAATTTAAAATTATAAGTTGAAGCAAATGAAGCATATATAAGTCATGCTTAATTACGAAAAAAGACTTGTCGTTGTGACTTACTGTATCCACTTCGAAGGTCTCATCCAGCTTGACGCTGAAGCGCCTATCATCAACAAGGAAATTTCTGTCGCACAGGCCGCGCTGGTCTTCACAGAATTCGCACTTAATGAAATCTTTTTCGTCGTCAGACGACATTTCCTATGTTCATATAGGTGAAACATTAAACACTTACTAGTTCTATTAATTCAACTAATTCAACTACTTTTATTAGTTCAACTACTTCTATTAATTCAATTAATTCAACTAAGCATTTAATAAAAATAAACGTGTTCTATTAATTTTCTTACTAAAATAAAGTAGCTAGTTCCATATAGTAATATTTTAATTAGATCATCAAATCTCAGATATCTAAATTTTCTTACTAAAAATAAACTAGTTCTATTAATTCAACTAATTCAACTAAGAATTTACTAAAAATAAACTAGTTCTATTAATTTTCTTACTAAAATATATAAAGTAGCTATATATATAGTAATATTTTAATTAGATCATCAAATCTCATATACCTAAATTTTCTTACTAAAAATTAACTAGTTCTACTAATTCAACTAGTTCAACTAAGCATTTACTAAAAATAAACTAGTTATATTAATTCAACTAGTTTAAATAATCTCATATACCTAAATTTTCTAACTAAAAATAAACTTGTTCTATTAATTTTCGTACTAAAAATAAACTAGTTATATTAATTCAACTAATTCAAATCTCATATATATACCTAATTAATATCTAGCTAATTCATCTAAAATTGACATTAATATTTAATATCTTTTCCATATAATTCATCTAACATTAACATTCTAACATTCTTATCTACGTAATTTATCTAACATTAGTCTAAACAACAGAAAACAGAAAATAAGTAAAAATAATATGTGTCTGTGTGTGTGTGTGTGTCTGTGTGTGTGTGTGTGTGTACGAGCGGGGGGCGGCGGCATACGGGCGGCGGCGCGAGACGGCGATGCGACGGGGACGGCGCGACGACGAGCGGCAGGCCGGGGGCGACGGCGTGATCGAGACGGCGACGTGGTACGGGGCGGCGGCGACGGGCGGCGGGGGCGACGGCGGTGACGGCGACGACGGGCGGTGAGGGCGACGGCGGTGACGGCGACGACGGGCGGCGGGGGCGACGGCGCGCGTTAAGGGCGGCCGCGATGTCACGCGAAGTAGTTGGAGAAGAAGTGGTGGTCGATGAAACTGAATTTTTCGTAAGTGCCATATGTATAGGAGGGGCCTTTAGTACCGGTTGGAGCCACCAACCGGTACTAAAGGCCAATTTTCGCCAGGCCAAGGGGCGGGAAACTGCCCCTTTAGTACCGGTTCGTGGCTCCAACCGGTACTAAAGGCCCCCCTTTAGTACCGGTTCGTGGCTCCAACCGGTACTAAAGGCCCCCCTTTAGTACCCGTTGGAGCCACGACCCGGTACTAAAGGTGTGCGCTGTCGCAAGAGTGCCGCGGGCAAGTTTAGTCCCACCTCGCTAGCCGAGGGGCGCCCGCACCAGTTTAAAAGCCCCCGGCGCGGCTGCTGTCTCGAACTCCTCTCTATAGTAAGCTTCTGGGCCTAACTTTGGCGCGCTGCCCGTTGAGCCTGCTGGCCCTTCTGGGCCTGTATTTGCAAACCCTAGGGTTGGCAGGCCCAGCGGGCAGCGCCCCAATAATTTTTTATATAATTTTCTTCTGTTTTTTTCGAGTATTTTTTTTGCTGTATTTAGTTTCTTTTTGAATATAAAAAAAATTATATAGTTTTTTTTCTTTTCTGCATTATTTATTTTCTCCTATTCATTTTGTAGTGATTTTCAATTTCACCGTCATTTAGCTCTCTAAACAAATCGGTAAATGACTGAAAAACAGCAAATGATGTCAGAACGTGTTGGAAATTGATGACGTCGCTTTGAAAGATGCATACTGAACGCAAAAATAGGCTGGAGTTCAAATAAGTTTAAAAAACATTGAAGTGCCCTTGTAACAGATGAGTTCTCGTCCGAAACTCTGATACACCGAAAGAGATTGTCCAGTTTGTACACGAGGTGCGTCCAGTTTTCGCCGTGACCCTCTCTACTCTTTTGCACATGCTATGCGGGCGAAATGACGATACAATGCAAAGTTCCAACATTTTCAGAGTTCATTTTGTAGTGATTTTCAATTTCACCGTCATTTAGCTCCTAAACAAATCGGTAAATGACTGAAAAACAGCAAATGATGTCAGAACGTGTTGGAAATTGATGACGTCGCTTTGAATGATGCATATTGAACGCAAAAATAGGTTGGAGTTCAAATAAGTTTAAAAAACATTGAAATGCCCGTGTAACGGATGAGTTCTCGTCCGAAACCCTGATACTCCGAAAGAGATTGTCCAGTTTGTACACGAGGTGCGTCCAGTTTTCGCCGTGACCCTCTCTACTCTTTTGCACATGCTATGCGGGCAAAATGATGATACCATGCCAAGTTCCAACATTTTCAGAGTTCATTTTGTAATGATTTACAATTTCACCGTCATTTAGCTCCCTAAACAAATCGGTAAATGACTGAAAAACAGCAAATGATGTCAGAACGTGTTGGAAATTGATGAAGTCGCTTTGAAAGATGCATACTGAACGCAAAAATAGGCTGAAGTTCAAATAAGTTGAAAAAACATTGAAGTGCCGTGTAACAGATGAGTTCTCGTCCGAAACCCTGATACTCCGAAAGAGATTATCCAGTTTGTACACGAGGTGCGTCCAGTTTTCGCCCTGACCCTCTCTACTCTTTTGCACATGCTATGCGGGCGAAATGATGATTCCATGCCAAGTTCTAGCATTTTCAGAGTTCATTTTGTAGTGATTTTCAATTTCACCGTCATTTAGCTCTCTAAACAAATCGGTAAATGACTGAAAACAGCAAATGATGTCAGAACGTGTTGGAAATTGATGAAGTCGCTTTGAATGATGCATACTGAACGCAAAAATAGGCTGGAGTTCAAATAAGTTTAAAAAACATTGAAGTGCCCGTGTAACAGATGAGTTCTCGTCCGAAACCCTGATACTCCGAAAGAGATTGTCCAGTTTGTACACGAGGTGCGTCCAGTTTTCGCCGTGACCCTTTCTACTCTTTTGCACATGCTATGCGAGCGAAATGATGATACCATGCCAGGTTCTAGCATTTTCAGAGTTCATTTTGTAGTGATTTTCAATTTCACCGTCATTTAGCTCTCTAAACAAATCGGTAAATGACTGAAAAACAGCAAATGATGTCAGAACGTGTTGGAAATTGACGACGTCGCTTTGAATGGTGCATACTGAACGCAAAAATAGGGTGGAGTTCAAATAAGTTTAAAATACATTGAAGTGCCCGTGTAACAGATGAGTTCTCGTCCGAAACCCTGATACTCCGAAAGAGATTGTCCAGTTTGTACACGAGGTGCGTCCAGTTTTCGCCGTGACCCTCTCTACTCTTTTGCACATGCTATGCGGGCGAAATGATGATTCCATGCCAAGTTCTAGCATTTTCAGAGTTCATTTTGTAGTGATTTTCAATTTCACCGTCATTTAGCTCTCTAAACAAATCGGTAAATGACTGAAAACAGCAAATGATGTCAGAACGTGTTGGAAATTGATGACGTCGCTTTGAATGATGCATACTGAACGCAAAAATAGGCTGGAGTTCAAATAAGTTTAAAAAACATTGAAGTGCCCGTGTAACAGATGAGTTCTCGTCCGAAAACCTGATACTCCGAAAGAGATTGTCCAGTTTGTACACGAGGTGCGTCCAGTTTTCGCCGTGACCCTCTCTACTCTTTTGCACATGCTATGCGGGCGAAATGATGATACCATGCCATGTTCTAACATTTTCAGAGTTCATTTTGTAGTGATTTTCAATTTCACCGTCATTTAGCTCTCTAAACAAATCGGTAAATGACTGAAAAACAGCAAATGATGTCAGAACGTGTTGGAAATTGATGACGTCGCTTTGAATGATGCATACTGAACGCAAAAATAGGCTGGAGTTCAAATAAGTTTAAAAAACATTGAAGTGCCCGTGTAACAGATGAGTTCTCGTCCGAAACCCTGATACTCCGAAAGAGATTGTCCAGTTTGTACACGAGGTGCGTCCAGTTTTCGCCGTGACCCTCTCTACTCTTTTGCACATGCTATGCGAGTGAAATGATGATACCATGCCAGGTTCTAGCATTTTCAGAGTTCATTTTGTAGTGATTTTCAATTTCACCGTCATTTAGCTCTCTAAACAAATCGGTAAATGACTGAAAAACAGCAAATGATGTCAGAACGTGTTGGAAATTGACGACGTCGCTTTGAATGGTGCATACTGAACGCAAAAATAGGGTGGAGTTCAAATAAGTTTAAAATACATTGAAGTGCCCGTGTAACAGATGAGTTCTCGTCCGAAACCCTGATACTCCGAAAGAGATTGTCCAGTTTGTACACGAGGTGCGTCCAGTTTTCGCCGTGACCCTCTCTACTCTTTTGCACATGCTATGCGGGCGAAATGATGATTCCATGCCAAGTTCTAGCATTTTCAGAGTTCATTTTGTAGTGATTTTCAATTTCACCGTCATTTAGCTCTCTAAACAAATCGGTAAATGACTGAAAACAGCAAATGATGTCAGAACGTGTTGGAAATTGATGACGTCGCTTTGAATGATGCATACTGAACGCAAAAATAGGCTGGAGTTCAAATAAGTTTAAAAAACATTGAAGTGCCCGTGTAACAGATGAGTTCTCGTCCGAAAACCTGATACTCCGAAAGAGATTGTCCAGTTTGTACACGAGGTGCGTCCAGTTTTCGCCGTGACCCTCTCTACTCTTTTGCACATGCTATGCGGGCGAAATGATGATACCATGCCAAGTTCTAACATTTTCAGAGTTCATTTTGTAGTGATTTTCAATTTCACCGTCATTTAGCTCTCTAAACAAATCGGTAAATGACTGAAAAACAGCAAATGATGTCAGAACGTGTTGGAAATTCATGACGTCGCTTTGAATGATGCATACTGAACGCAAAAATAGGCTGGAGTTCAAATAAGTTTAAAAAACATTGAAGTGCCCGTGTAACAGATGAGTTCTCGTCCGAAACCCTGATACTCCGAAAGAGATTGTCCAGTTTGTACACGAGGTGCGTCCAGTTTTCGCCGTGACCCTCTCTACTCTTTTGCACATGCTATGCGGGCGAAATGATGATACCATGCCAAGTTCTAACATTTTCAGAGTTCATTTTGTAGTGATTTTCAATTTCACCGTCATTTAGCTCCCTAAACAAATCGGTAAATGACTCAAAAACAGCAAATGATATCAGAACGTGTTGGAAATTGACGACGTCGCTTTGAATGGTGCATACTGAATGAAAAAATAGGGTGGAGTTCAAATAAGTTTAAAAAACATTGAAGTGCCCGTGTAACAGATGAGTTCTTGTCTGAAACCCTGATACTCCGAAAGAGATTGTCCAGTTTGTACACGAGGTGCGTCCAGTTTTCGCCGTGACCCTCTCTACTCTATTGCAGATGCTATGCGGGCGAAATGATGATACCATGCCAAGTTCTAGCATTTTCAGAGTTCATTTTGTAGTGATTTTCAATTTCACCGTCATTTAGCTCTCTAAACAAATCGGTAAATGACTGAAAAACAGCAAATGATGTCAGAACGTGTTGGAAATTGATGACGTCGCTTTGAATGATGCATACTGAACGCAAAATAGGCTGGTGTTCAAATAAGTTTAAAAAACATTGAAGTGCCCATGTAACAGATGAGTTCTCGTCCGAAACCCTGATACTCCAAAAGAGATTGTCCAGTTTGTACACGAGGTGCGTCCAGTTTTCGCCGTGACCCTCTCTACTCTTTTGCACATGCTATGCGGGCGAAATGATGATACCATGCCAAGTTCTAACATTTTCAGAGTTCATTTTGTAGTGATTTTCAATTTCACCATCATTTAGCTCCCTAAACAAATCGGTAAATGACTTCAAAACAGCAAATGATATCAAAACGTGTTGGAAATTGATGACGTCGCTTTGAATGATGCATACTGAACGCAAAAATAGGCTGGAGTTCAAATAAGTTTAAAAAACATTGAAGTGCCCGTGTAACAGATGAGTTCTCGTCCGAAACCCTGATACTCCGAAAGAGATTGTCCAGTTTATACACGAGGTGCGTCCAGTTTTCGTCGTGACCCTCTCTACTCTTTTGCACATGCTATGCGGGCGAAATGACGATACAATGCCAAGTTCCAACATTTTCAGAGTTCATTTTGTAGTGATTTTCAATTTCACTTTTATTTAGCTCTCTAAAAAAATCGGTAAATGACTGAAAAACAGTAAACGATGTCAGAACGTATTGGAAATTGATGACGTTGTATTGAAAGATGCATACTGAACGCAAAAATAGGCTGGAGTTCAAATAAGTTTAAAAAACATTGAAGTGCCCGTGTAACAGATGAGTTCTCGTCCGAAACCCTGATACTCCGAAAGAGATTGTCCAGTTTGTACACGAGGTGCGTCCAGTTTTCGCCGTGACCCTCTCTACTCTTTTGCACATGCTATGCGGGCGAAATGATAATACAATGCCAAGTTCTAACATTTTCAGAGTTCATTTTGTAGTGATTTTCAATTTCACCGTCATTTAGCTCCCTAAACAAATTGGTAAATGACTGAAAAACAGCCAATGATGTCAGAACGTGTTGGAAATTGATGACGTCGCTTTGAAAGATGCATACTGAACGCAAAAATAGGCTGGAGTTCAAATAAGTTTAAAAAACATTGAAGTGCCCGTGTAACAGATGAGTTCTCCTCCGAAACCCTGATACTCCGAAAGAGATTGTCCAGTTTGTACACGAGTTGCGTCCAGTTTTTGCCGTGACCCTCTCTACTCTTTTGCATATGCTATGCGGGCGAAATGATGATACCATGCCAAGTTCTAGCATTTTCAGAGTTCATTTTGTAGTGATTTTCAATTTCAACGTCATTTAGCTTCCTAAACAAATCGATAAATGACTGAAAAACAGCAAATGATGTCAGAACGTGTTGGAAATTGATGACGTCGCTTTGAATGATGCATACTGAATGCAAAAATAGGCTGGAGTTCAAATGACTGAAAAACAGCAAATGATGTCAGAACGTGTTGGAAATTGATGACGTCGCTTTGAATGGTGTGTACGGAACGCAAAAAAGTCTGAAGTTGTAATAAGTTTAAAAAAATGAAGTGTCCATGTAACAGATGAGTTCTCGTCAGAAACCCTGATACTTCGAAAGAGATTGTCCAGTTTGTACACAAAGTGCGTCCAGTTTTTGCCGTAGCACAAGAAGTCCGGAGTTGTAATAAGTTATTAAAGATAAAAAAGAGGCACAATGCTCGTTAATTAGTTTCAAGCCTTTCGGAATAGTGCAAACTGCACTGCACATAGCTCCGTGCAGTCTACACTATTCCTCAAGGCTTAAAGCTAAGCAACGTGCAGATGAGCATTGCGCCTCTACTTCATCGTTTCTGCACTCAGGGCTTATAAATCGCTCCTAGTGCCTCTCTCTTCGCGAGGTGGCACTAAAAACAGCTTACTAAGAAGCTATAGTACCGGTTCATGGCACGAACCGGTACTAAAGGTGCCCGTGGGGCCCCAGCCTGACCACAGCCTGACGCAGCATCATTAGTACCGGTTCGTGACACGAAGCGGTACAAAAGGTTGCTCACGAACCGGTACTAAGGATCTTCGCCCGCCTAGCCGTTGGAACCGGCACTAATGGACACATTAGTGCCGGCTCAAAATCAAACCAGCACTAATGTGCTTCACATTTGACCCTTTTTGTACCAGTGCCGTTCTGCAAAATGGCAGGGTTCAGGAAACTACTAAGGAAGCAGATAGATGACATCGCCTATCAGTGTTACAAAAACTAAACAAGCTGTTTAAAAAAAACTAAACAAACCATACAGACATCACTCGCCTAGCAACAAGAAATAAAGGGATCAAGAATTCTTCCGAAGAGAATCTAAAGAAGTGTGCTTTCTCGACGGACAGAACATTTCTATGTCTATGATTAGAGAAGACACACAGAAACAGATGAAACAATACTCTCTCCTTCGCACTATCTAAGTTTTCCCAGATTGTAGGGCGTAGAAACGGCCGCAACAATCCGGGACCGATCGATCGTGTAGCTTCCTGAAAAAGGGGATCGCTGACTGGAATTTGCTAACGGCTGTTAGATAAGATCGTGGAAGGAGTACAGAGGTAAATCGAGAAGATCTGTGTGCAGATGCGGGAACAGATTGATTAGATCACAAGAAATGGAAGGAGATCAGCTTAGGGAAGAACCTTCACTTTGGACGTGGTTCTGCAAGGGGATGAACCAGAGCAACCCGAAAGCAGTGGTAATTTAAGAAGGGAGCTGCTACAGCCCAAAGGTCCTTCATTATGAAACGTCACTTAACATTCATTCCATTCTTACCTGCTTTTCTGCTTACGAATTTATTGGATGGAGACATTTTACAAGGAGGATAACACCCTTCTTGATTCATGTGCTTGACCAAAATATACGCCCGGAGAGAATATTGTTGGGGGAAAGTACCGTACAGAAATTGTCACATGGCGACTGTAAACTGCCATAGATGCACGTTTCCTTTTCCAATGGTTTTACGAGAGCAATGATTCGGTGCTCACACTCCTCTGCATTGCATCTGTGACGAAGAAAAAAAATTCAAAACAAATACTTTTTTTAAATCCATTTTCTTTGCATGGTAGATAATTTTGGTGTGTGAGGTGCGCTTCAAATTTCAGATTATTTGGACATCTAAGTAGTTTTCAGCAGAAAAGACAGATTTGGGGCTATAAAAAGTTTACTGTTCATGCACTGTTCTGACCCAATTTGTCTTTTTTACCGAGAGCTACTCATGTGTCCAAATAATCAGAAATTTTGGAGCGCACGTCATGCATCAAAAAATCTACCATGCAAATTGTTTTTGGATTTTAATATTTTTTTTGTGAATTTTTCTTGACCGGGTTCAAATAAGTCTGGGCTCAGAAACGGATATTCATGGTTTTACCCTTTTTTTCAAAACGGAGAATAACACCCTCGACCTCTGTATCTTTTTTTTCAGAAAAACTTCCGATCTATTCATCAACTGTCAAGGTAGTATAAAGAACACCAGAAGTAAAAAAATATATCCAGGTCTGTAGACCACATAGCGACGACTACAAGCATTGAAGCGAGCCGAAGGCGCGTCGCCGTCATTACCCTTCCTCATCGGAGTCGGGCAAACCTTATTGTAGTAGACAGTCGAGAAGTCTTCGTGCTAAAACCCCATAGGACCAGCACACCAGAACAACAATCGCCGCCGAGGAAGAGAAATGCAGATCGGAACGGTCCAGCCTGTAGACACACGAACACAGACGTATGAAGACCGGATCCACGTGGATCCACCGAAGACAAATGCCGATCGAATCCCACGAGATCCGCCGGAGATAAACCTCCACACGCCCTTCGACAATACTAGAGACACCACTGGAACAGGGGCTAAGCAGGGAGGATCTTATTTCATCTACATAGAGCCGCCCCCGCGCTCGCTTATCTGAGTAGGACACAAACCCTAACAAAATTTAAAAAAACATCAAAAAACGGAGCACACCTGCCGGCAAGGGTCGGGGGCCATCGCGCCTCCATGGCCCTAAGACCAAAGTTGACGAGGTAGACCGGCGGTGGTGCCAACGGGAGGCACAAGAAACCCTAGCACGTTGGGTGCAGGGTACGAGCGGTCGCCACTATGCGTTGCTGCAGGAATTGGTTGATGAAAATTTGAATGGATAACATGGGAACCAAAATTAAAAATACATTTGACTTATTATATTTGATTATGTATTGCTGTAACAATATTTTGAATGGAAAATATTTTTTCATGCATGGTTGAGTGTTATGATAGGTCTTTTTTCATGCATAATTGCATGAGACGCACCTTGTCCCATTCATAATTGTATGATGAGATGGCATGCTTGTATGTTGAGATAAATTAGTTAGTGAAGATGACTCCCCTAGGTATATAGGATTACCACACACAATCATTAATTATTAATTATTTAACAAAGCGAATCAAAGCTTAACATTAATGTCGAACGAATCAATTTTTGAAAATAGCTGGAAGTAGGTTCCACGTCGTCCCCTGCTTTCGCTCCCTGTTGTAAGACTAGTTGCAGTGGGAAGTAACTTAGACTAGTATCATGCATAGTCTATGCTACTACCTTCATAGATGATTGCATTTATTATACTGTAGACTCATTTTGCTTTGGATTGCATTATGTTAGAGTAACATATTAAGTTACTCCAAACACCTCTCTTCTCATTAACTATATGCCACATAAGCAAACTAGTCTTGAAATGCACTATGTTACTAGTTAAGTTACTCCCCACTACGACCAGTCCTTCGATCCCCATTGATGGCGGAGATATAGACGCTTGGACTTAGATGGCCTTCCGATCCGTCCGGCATTATAGATACCACGCAGATCCGCCTTCCATGCCCATGGGGCCGCCACCCAGATGTCCACCACCATGCCCCCATCGATGGGCCAGGCTCCTAGGAAAACCAACTTTGCATGCAAACTACTCCCTCCGTCTCATAATATAAGAGCGTTTTTAATACTGTGACAAAATGGTCTTATATTATGGGACAGAGGGAGTAGTTGTTCCACAATTCCCTGTTTTCATACATATACGAACCAAACTTCGGCTGAGTTCCACTGTCCAAGGTAATGGAACAAGAGTTCAATAAGCACAACTTTTTTTCGGAAAGCGAAATAGAAGCCTCCCAAACTCTGCATCCTCAGATGCTACAAGATTGAAATCATCAACAACAATGGTTACACCACAATGGTAGAACATGACAAGACCAAATTTAAACATTTACGACAAAAGTCGCTGTTCTTCTACAACAGCGCCTTCAGGAAGGGAGTGCAATTGTCGGCATTGCCAGTTCCAACCTCATCGACCGACAATGTCATCAAGTGATGATCGATTTGTTTTGGAGAGTCAAGCACATGGGGGGTCGAGATGGTGAGACAAGGATAATGAGATATACCTAGGTTCAGGCCCTCGAGGAGGAGGTAAGACACTAGTCCTACCTTTGGTGTTTTTATTTGTCTAGCTCTTATAGGAGGTCAGGGAGATCGCCAGAGAGATATATTACTTGGGCTGCAAGCTCTCGGCCTGGCTGCAAAGAGGTTGGAGATGATGGTAGGTCTAGGAAAACCCAGTTCTAGGATTTCTTCCTTTACCCATGCAAGTCCATAGCCCACCTTTATATACTCGGTCGAGCTAGGGTTACATGGTCGTGTCGGGTTACCATCAAACATGCGGGGATCGCTTGCTCCATGGCATCTCTGTTCCGTCTTGGCATGCTTCCCTTCCTAGGCCTCGACCATCCTACATTGAGCGCCCTCACTACTAGGGAAAACCTTATACACAGAATCTTAGCAGCAGCGCGTTACAAAAACAGGCGCTACTGATAATTTTCAGTAGCGCGTGTTCAAGACAGGCACTACTGCTACCAAGTTAGCAGTAGCGCGGCCCAGTGGAACCGCGCTGCTAGTAAAATCGACGGATAGTACCCACCAACCTAAGTTTAGCAGCAGCAGCGCTGGCGCTACCCGCGCTACTGCTAACGCAATAGTAGTAGCGCGCTTTTTTCTCTGGTCGCTGCTGCTAATTTTGAAACTGGCCACATGGCGGGCCCTGCTTATCAGTAGCGCGTGTGCAGAAAGCTCGCTGCTGCCACACTCTTAGCAGTAGTGCGCTTTGCATCCCGCGCTGCTGCTAAGACGCAGCATAATGCCACCTTTTCCCCCTCCCCCTCCTCCCCTCTCCCCCATCTCCTCTCTTCCTCACTTTCCCCTACCTCCCACCTCCTCTCTCCCTCACTTTGCTTCTTCCTCAATACTTCTCCCTCCATTACTCTCCCTCTTCTACCTACCTTTCTCTCTCTTTATTACTCCTAGCTAACTCCACCACCTTCATTAATGCATCTTCTTTCTCTTTTTCCTTCCCCCTCCACTAGTTGAAGTTGTCTCCTCCCAAATTAGCTAGATAGGTAGATGTAGCATTTAGTGAAGTGACCTATGTGCCCCTAACTAGATCTAGCTTTGTCAAGAAGAGCTTTGTCCACTTTTGATCTCCTTACATCATCATCTCCACCGTGTTCTCAATCTCGACACAATAGGTGATTAAAAATTCATGCTTTTGCAAGAATGGAAATATGTGTATGTGTGTGCGATATGATAATTGGGCGATATGATGGAAATTGTGTGTGTGTGTGGCATGAGTTGACGCCGAATTGTGCTTTTGAGTTGCCTATGTTTTGCCAAAATGTCGATTTATTTCCGTTTCGGCGAATTCCGGGCAAACTCTAGATCTATATGTCCTGTTTTTAGGGAAGGTCATGCCGAATTTTTGTATGACTTTGATGCATGCACGCATTTTTATAATCAATTTGTTTATTATTACTGTGCAGACGTTCATGATGGTCAGTGGAACGATGGTGGACAGGTGGTTGCGGTCGGCGGTGTAGGACATGAAAGAAAATAACCTGACAGAGGTTTTATGTTCGTGTCAAAAATGCAAAGGAATAGTTTGGCTCGACCCCTATGACGATGGTCATGTCGAAGCGCACCTGCTTATGACCGGTTTCATGGATGGCTATACTCGGTGGATAATTGAAGATGAGGATGATGATGTTGAGGACACCGACGGGGCAAGCAATGACGACACTGGGCAAGACGAAGAGATGATCGATAATGGCGGTGGGGAAGAGGCCGGACATGGCGGAGGAGAAGGGGCCGGACATGGCGGCGGCGAGAATGTGGACTCCACGCCGCAGAGTTCGTCGGTACTAAGTTCAATCGTGCGGGACCCTCATGTTCAAGCACTGCTTCGCAAGGAGACGAGTACTGAGAGAGCTGCTTCTAGAGAGGAGGCTAAGCTGCAACAACTTGTTGCGGACTCGAAAACTCCATTGTATGATGGTTGCAATCCTGAGGTGACCCGCTTGAGTTTCACGCTCCAACTCTTGAAGACGAAGGCTAAAAACAAATGGACCGACACTAGCCTCGATGAGCATCTCAAGTACCTAAAGGATGTTCTTCCCGTGGGGAATCTATGTCCTACTAGTGTGGATGAGGCCAAGATGATCGTGTGCCCTCTTGATCTGCCGCATGTTAGATACCATGCTGCATCAACAATTGCATAATTTATCGGAAGGAGCACACGGAAAAAACAAGCTATCGGGTGTGCAATGCTTCTTGATACAAGAAGGCCGGGAAGAAATGTCCCCAGAAAGTTGTATGGTACTTACCGATCACTCCTCGGCTCCAGCGGTATTTCGTAGATCCCAAGGAAGCAAAGCTCATGTGCTGGCACGCGGAGAGGAAGAAGCCCGACGATGGAGATGATCCGAAGCTGAGACACGTCAAGGATGGAAGCCAGTGGAGAGCGTTGAATGGCCTCTATCGGTATTTCAAATGTGATGCAAGGAACATCGTGCTCGGCGCATGTACCGATGGCATGAATCCGTTTGGCAACCAGAACACCAACCATAGCACATGGCCCGTGCTTGTATGGATGTACAACTTCCCCCCTGGTTGTGCATGAAGTCGAAGTACATTCACATGAGCATGCTGATTCAAGGGTCGAAACAACCAGGAAATAATATTAATCTGCATTTGGGGCTACTTCAAGAGGAGTTAGACACGTTATGGAAAACACCGACCAAGACATGGGACGCCAGCGAAGGTGAGTATTTCTACATGAGAGCCGCGCTGATCACGACGGTGCATGACTATCTCGGTTATGGATATGTCGCAGGCCAGGTGTGCCATGGATATTGCGGATGCACGCGGTGCATGGATGGTACGACGTCTCAGCAGCTAACGTTAAGGAAAGATGGCGGGTCTGGGAAAATCGTGTACATGGGGCATCGAAGATGGCTCGAACCGGACGACCCGTGGAGAAACCGTGGAGATCTTTTCAATGGTCACGCTGAGCATCGAGGCCCTCCACGTAAGCGGAGCGGCGCCGAAATCGATGAGCTGTTAAAAACTGGGAATAATGCTCCGCGCCGGGAAAGACAATGAAAAAGGCACTGGAGCCGCTGCTGAAGGTATGGAAGACGAGGTCTGTGTTCTGGGACTTGGAGTACTGGCACAAACTCGATACACCTCATTGCCTTGATCAAATGCATATCTGTAAGAATGTTCTTTAGAGCTTTCTCGCGACACTGATGAACATGCCGGATAAGACCAAGGATGGGCCGAAGGCAAGAAAAGACTTGCAAGATCTGAATATCAGGGAAGATCTGCACATGCCGCCCCGTAAAAAGTCAGAGGAGACAGAGACGGAGACAGAGGCACGGGAGAAGAAGGGCAAGAAAGTAAAGGAAGAGGATTATTGCCCCCCTTCTTGCTTCACCTTAGTCAGGCTGAGATCGATCAATTCTTTAAGTGCCTTAACGGAGTCAAAGTTAGTTCTGGTTACTGTGGCAAGATAAGCAGATATCTAGACACGAACAAGAAAAGGTTCAGCGGTATGAAGTCCCATGACTGTCATGTGATGATGACGCAGATACTGCCTGTTGCCCTTAGAGGGATAATGGACAAGCACGTCCGTGACACGCTTATTGGTCTCTGCAACTTTTTTGACGTCATCTCTCGAAAGTCGATCAGTGTGAAGCAGCTCCGAAGGCTACAGGAAGAGATCATTGTGATACTGAATGAGCTTGAGATGTACTTCCCGCCCGCATTCTTTGATGTCATGGTGCATCTGTGTGTCCATATTGTGGATGGCATAATAGACCTGGGGCCGTCATTCCTGCACAACATGATGCCGTTTGAGAGGATGAATGGGATCATCAAAGGATTCATTCGTAACATGTCCCGTCCGAATGGAAGCATCGTCCAGGGCTATCTGACACAAGAGTGCATCTCTTTCTGCGAGAATTTTCTATATGGCGCAGACCAGCCGCCTGGTGTTGGTGTTGGTTTGCCTGTTAACAAGCACGATGGGAGGCTCGAAGGAGAAGGTCACTCCAACGGTCGTAGGGAACTGCACATGGCATACTCAGATCGACGCAACGACTTTGACAAAGCAAACTTGGTAGTGCTACAACACCTAGACGAGGTAGATCCTTTCGTGGCACTGCACAAAGAAATTATCGCAAAGAAGTATCGTGACCGGGGGGTATGCAGGACAGACGTCGAAGTTACTAGAGAGCACAACTCCACGTTCCTGCAATGGTTCAAAGAGCATATTATTGCTAATCCCCCGGAGGAGGGCTCTAAGGCCGGATTGCTCATATACGCCTTAGCACATGGCCCCTTGCCCAACCTCGTCACCTATCAGGCATACGATATCAAGGGATACACGTTCTACACGGAGGCCAAAGATATGGACAGTGATGATCAGAACTCAGGGGTGACGATGGAATGCATGACCGGCAGCGACAACGGCGCAACTAAGAGATTTTACGGAAGGGTTGAGGAGATCTAGGAGCTTGACTACTCTGGACTTCACAACACGACGATGTTCCGTGTCAGATGGGCTAAGAATGTCAAAAGAGAAAACTGGTATTTCACTACCATGACTATACCCGACGCCAAGAGCCCTACCGTGAACGCTATCGCAAGAAACGAGCCATGGGTACACGCTAAGCACGTGACACAATGCTTCTTCATAACCGACCCGCGCAATCCCAGTTGTGTTGTCGTGAGGAGAGGCAAAAGGAACATCATTGGAATGCATGGAGTCGCCAACGAGGAAGACTACGACCAGTACGGCAACCCAATGAGGGAAGATGACGATGACGATGAAGTATACGTCAAAAGAAGAATCAATACTACATTACCTAAGAAAAATCGTACTCCATGGAAAAGGAAAAGTCACAATGAGGGGCTCAATTATTCTTCAACGAACAAGAAGGGAAAGAAGCTCACTCAAAAACGAAAACGTCAACGCTGAGGAACCGTATGTTATCGGTCAAATGATGTAATATATATGTTCCTATTTTGTATACACACTTAGCCATTATGCATGGGTCCAATGAAGTAATATATGTGTTCCTATTTTGTATACATACTTAACCGCCAAATGATGCAATATATATCGCCTTCCCTTCGTTCACTGCTCTTGAAAAAAAAAGTGAGAGAAAATAAAGGAAAAGAAAATAGAAGGAAACAAACAGGAAAACTGCTATAGGTACTGGTTATAGCAGTAGCGCTTTTGTGAAAAAAGAGCTACAGCTAGTCAAGGTAGCAGTAGCGGTTTCCTCGTAAAACCTCTATAGCTGCCTGTAGTAGCAGTAGGGCTCTCTGCGTAAAACCACTATAGCTAACTTAGCTATAGCGCGTTCGGTTTAAACGCGCTACTGCTATGTCCACTTAACCCCCCAAAATCCCCACTCTCTCTTCATCCCGCCTCTTTTCCCCCAAATCCCCACTCTCTCTTCCCCCGTCGCCCCGCCGGAGCCCTGCCCTCGCCGCGCCCCTGCGCTCGCCCCCGACCGCGGTGCTTGCCCACGGCCCCGGCCCCGACCCCGACCCCGGCGCTCGCCCACGGCCCCGACCCGACTCCGACCTCGGCCCCGGCGCTCGCCCACGGCCCTGGCCCCGACCCTGACCCCGACCCCGAGCCCGAGCCCGACCCCTCCCAACCTCGGTCGTCGTCGGGCCTGCACCCTCTGTAAGCCCCCCACCGCTCCTCCTCTCTCTATTAGCTAGGGTTCTTTGGTTAATTTACTTAGGTTTTAGTTAGGGCAGTAGGTTAATTAGGTTATCTATTTAATCATGAATTTAGCTAGGTTTTGTAGTTTGAGTAATTGTTGCTACTTAAATTTTATAGTGCTAGTTAGTTAATTAGAATTAGTATTTAGAAAACCAAAATTAGTTTAAGCAATTGTCTAAATCAACATCCCTTGTTAAAGCAAATTTAGGTAGGCTGAATTTTACTTTCAAATATTGTTATGACTTCTTGCATTTTTCTTCAAGTTCTATATGTTTCTTCCTTTTATATGCAAATTTGAAGTGGACATGTGATATGTGGACATGTGATGTTTTGGGCATGTCATATTTGGAATTTGGACATGTCATTTGGACATGATGATTATGTGCAGGGTAAATGATCCGAGTGGCCTATGTTACGCCGGAATGTTGATTCATTTCCGTTTCGGTGAATTTTAGGCGCTCGATATGTCCATTTTTTAGCAAAGGTCATGCCGAAATTTTTCGTGAATTTTGGCATGACTTGTGCTAGATAGTAGGCATATCGAGTGCCGGGAGTAGCTAGAAAACGACATTCTGGCGAACATAGATCTTTGTTTATGTCATTTCTCATTTTTTTTCATAGTTTTAGAATTAAACGAGGAGACCTAATCATAGGAAACATGTCGAACAACGAAGAAACCAGGCCTTCTGACCAAGATGCAGACGAGATGGATTATGAGGGTGAACAAGAGTACCTCGACTTTTTGTCCGCTAAGCAACGTCAAGGTTTGCAGGTCATCCTCGATGATGGTACTGACGCCGACATCGACACCGACGGCGCCGGCACCGATGGCGGCGCCGAAACCGACGGGGAAGGTACCGGCGAGGAAGATACCGGCGGGGAAGGTACTGGCGCCGATGCCACTACCGAAAAGAAGAAGCAGAAGAAGCAGAGGATACGATTACCTAACAAACTAGGCATTGGACGACTGGTGATCACAAAGATGGCACCTGGCAACTTTGAGCCATTAGAGCCGGAAGAACCTCGCAAGTGCTATGGGAACCAAGTAGGATGCATCCTACGGGAATGCGCGAGCATCAACGACGATGACTTAAGGAGTAAAGAACATTTGACGTAGTTGCTCCTAACGAAGTTGCACAAGAGATTCAAGTTCCCCGACCGGGATGATAACATAGAACAACCGTGGGATGATCCGAAGCTGAAAAAGATTAACAATCACGCCATGGGCATGTTCAGCAATGATTTGGCCTCCTGGAAAGGGAGGGTGAAACGAGCTATTGAGGCTGAGGAACCCCTGTTCAAGATTTTGGAGGAAAATCCGACACTTACGGAAGAGGGGTTCGAAAAGTTCAACGACACTTGCGCTACCGAGGCAGCCAAGGCTAAGGCTGCGAAATTCGAGAGCCTTCAGCAAAGGAACACGGGGAAGCATCGCCTCAGAAGCCGTGGCTACCTCGGTAAAAGGCCCATATGGGATAAGGAGGACGCGGAACGTGAAGCCGCGGGTCTCCCAGACCGCTTCGCGAAGTTCACCAACCCCTTGGAGCGTGACTTCATCAGGGCCCGCTATAAGTGGGACAAGGAAAAGAAGGTTTTTTACACGGACCAGATCACGAGGAGATTGATTAGACTACTGGTAATTATTCTTTTACCACCTTACATTTAGCTCCAGATCTAGTCGACAACACATTCCTAAACGGTTCACATTCCTTCTGCAGGAGAAGCAACACCAGCTTGCAGCCGAAAGCCCTACTTCTCCGATGAGGCACAAGTGGGACACCCCTCTCAACCGGTCCTTGAACGAACTTAAGGGACTCCCTTTGGGCCAGCGGCCGCAATATGGTCGTGTGCACGGCGCCGGAGATGGCGCCACGTGGAAGGTGTTTTACAACGAGGGCCCGGAGGCCAAGAAGCAGAAAAAGAAGTTTAGTCAGGCGGACATCAACGAGAAGGTGAAGCTTGCGTTCGAGAAAAAAGCAGCTGAGGATGCGGAAAAAAACAGCCGAGGAGAAAAATGAGTTGCTACAGCAGGCAGTCAATGCCGCTGTAACTGCCTGCAGAAATGATTTCGCTACTAACTTGGTCCCGGCTATCATCAACTAGACGAAGGAAAATCCAGACAAGACGGTACATGATTTCCCGTTGCCCAGCGTCGCGAGCAACTCCGTGAACACCACCACCGCACCATCACTTGCTCACACAAGCGGGCCTCGTCTCTCACCCGCACCCGCTCATAGCAGCCTGTCCTCAGTCTCTGGCGCGCTAGGCGGGCCTTCGTCTTTGGCTGAGCTCGACGCCCTCACGGTAATTACATGTCGCACGAACATATATATATCTAGAATATTCCATTTCCGTTGCCTTTCGGATGTTTTACGCCGCATACATGTGTTTGCAGGCCGACGAAACCCCGTGCACCGTACTCTACTTGATCAAAGGCCAGAAGGTGGACATGGGAAAGGGGGTGATAACGAAGCCCTTGGATCTCACGTTCCACAACCAGCCGATGCCCGCTGGGCACTTCAGAGTTACCTTGTCGAGTGTGACATCGGGGCACGAGGATTTGCCTCCTCCAGTATGGTATGGGGGAGAGGACGAGGAGACCTTGATGCGGATTGGAAGCTGCAAGGGTTGGGTGCTGCTATGGCCAAAGAATCTTCTTCGTCTGGAGCCGGCCGAGAGCACACCAATAACCACACATCAACAACCATGTATGGAGACCACCACCCCATCTACGCAATTACCAGCTCCTGTAGTGTCAGGTGAGAGCGGCGGACGACGTGATGAAGGGGGTGCAATAGTACTGGCTGATGTAATCGGTCCCATAGAACAGAGAATGGATGATGAGACGGAGGACCCAATGGGTTTCCTCAATACAAACGCATATGAGGGTGACTTAGATATGATGAGTCAACCATATGACGAATCGGGCTATCAGCATGCTAATGAGGATATGGATGATCTGCCCGGGCAGGAACGTCGTAGCAGGGATTGCAAGAAGTCTATCTTCATGATATCCTCACAGGACACGCCTGAAGATGCCGCCTCAACACAGGCTCAACTAGCCGGGGGTCGTACAGTGCTTAGCCCGGCAACACTGGGGCAGGGGTTAAGGAAGGGTTTGGAAGGTGTGCCCAAGAAAAAGGAGAGGAAGAGACTGGGAAAGATAGCTGCCTCCAAACAAGCCAGAGCACATAGCAGCCAGACGGTGGATTCTGAAGAGCGTGTACCCGTGAAAGGTGCGGCCATGTTCCGTCTCACGGGCGAGCTGATGCTACCGTCGAAACCGCTAGAGGCACTATCAGGGGATCTCAGGAGACTGCATGACCATGTGCTGTCGACTGAGAAAAGCCTACTAGCCTCAAAGGATCCAGGATATCTGACATACGCGGCTCGTGTGCCTGAGGGGAAGTGCTACGTCGACACATGGCCCGCGGAGGTGTTCTTCCTGCGGTTTGACCATATCTTTGAGATGTTTCTGACAAGGCGGCTCGATTTTACAAGCGTCCGCCTTTTTGCGCTACATATGAGCTCCGTCATGAAGAGAGCAGAAGTCTCGCAAATCTGTGTGGCGGATCCGTACTACATGCACGAGTCTTTCTTGAGTCTCGGCGACTTTGAGCGTGAAACTGCTAGGGACTACCTCCAAAACTTCATGCTACAGAATAAGGACCAGGAAATTGTCCTCCTGCCTTATCATCCAAAGTAAGTCAGTTCCGGACAACCCTTTTGTACATTTCAATCATTCCTTCTTGCTCATATGGAGAATAATTTGAGGTGTCTTTCCCCCGCATCAACGGGCGCGCCGTCCTTATTGTTCTTTACCTGCGAGTCTCCCACGCCGTGTATTTCGACCCCACCAGAGACTACCAGAAGGACTACACCCACATAATGAATATTCTAGATGATGCCCTCCAAGGCTTCAGCATTAGGGGTGGACACCTGCAGATCAGGAAACAAAGGAACAAGAAGTTGGGTTTCTCGCATAAAACTAACTTCTGCTGCATCCATGTCCCAAAACCAAGCAAGAAAGATGGATTCTACCACCTCCATCTCATGATTGAGTTCAACACGCATCACCAAAAGCTCCGTATGACAACCAAAAACAATGATCATATCCGCAAGTGGGTAGAATCTCATGGAGAAGCGGATTATAAACTTAGAGATGACTTCTTTCGCATCCAAAGGGACATTGCAACGATCATCATGAAAGAAGTCGTCGATGAGAAGGGGATGTTCCACCACGGCCCTATATCGCGAACTGACGTCCGAACTCGCATAGGCATGCAACGTCATGACCTCAAGCCATTCAAGAAGCTAGGGTCCATCCTTGATGATATGGAAGGATGGAACTTCTAATGATTTACGATGCCGATGATGATGATATGTGTCGGTTGAACTTGTATACTTTCTGTGGTGATTAAACTTTGTGATGTCCATGGTCCTTGCCGAACTTGTGTAACGCTACTTTGTTAGTTTGGGTACGATGACATGTGTACCTCTAGTTAATTAGTTTGCGTACTATATGTTGCATCTAGTTGCTAACCCTTTCTTTTTCGTGTTGCTCTAGTATATTTTGTTGCATCTGATCATACATTCTCTTGATGAAGATGCATCTCTAACAGGTACCTAGATTCTTGACGGCGAAGGAGTGCTATGTCGTGTACGAAGGGAAGGTTCCGGGAGTGTACGACGAGTGGTATGAGTGTCAGGCGCAAGTGGAGGGGGTCTTGGGCGCTAGCCATAAAGGCTTCAAAAGCAGACAAGAAGCACAAGCTAGTTACTTGCGGTACACGCTAGCGCGAGAGAGGCCTCATAATCGCTGCCTCATGTACCGCATAGTTCCGCTATCACTCATAGTGATAGCACTTCTCGCGTATATCTTTGTTTAGATGGATGACGTTATATTTGCAAGTATTCGAGACTTTCATGTATCGATATTTTCGAGATGATGACGAGAGACCACTTTGTGTTGGATGATGATTATGATGAGACTATTTGTATGTATATGCTATGATTACATTTGTGGTCTCGCAGCCATTTGTATGTGTATGATGATGACATTTGTATGTGCTAAAGATTCTTGTATAAAGCCTGTTCAAATACAAAACAAATATGCAGAAACAACAAAAACTAATAAAATTAGCAGTAGCGAGTGGAGAAAAGTTAGCAGCAGCGTGCCACTAGTAGTAGCGCGTCCTAATAAAGCGCGCTAGAGATATTAGCAGTAGCGCGCTTTCACAGGGCTCACTGCTGCTACACTTGTATAGCAGTAGCGTGGGCGTGCACGCGCTGCTGCTACAGGTTAGCTGTAGCGCCGTATCAGTAGTGCGGCACCCCGCGCTACTGCTATATCTAAAACCCGTGTTACTGTTAGGCTTTTTCCTAGTAGTGCCTTTCCATGGATTCTCTATCTAGGGAGCTGGAAAATGGCTTCCTGAGATTGACAACTACCATGTGCCCATCCCTCAACTAGGTCAATGTGTCAGATCAACCTGGTACGGCAAAAACAAGGATTTAATCCTAAATGTCAGCCAGTCTAACCAATTAAGGCTAGAAAAACGGCACAAACACAACTCCTTCCACAAGGTGCTGCCTAAGTCTAACCCTGGAAGCTACCAGAGGTTCCAATAACTAGGTAATATTGGGGATGCACCACCCATCGTCGGGCCAAAAGGGAAACCAACTATCATAAGAGCAACTCTAGCAGAGTCGCTATGTGGGACATGGATATGGCATATGGCAGTCGTTATGCGCAAACACAGAATCGCCATAATGCGGCCTCCATCTTTTCTTTTATTTCCTTTTTTGTTGTTGCATCAACTCAATAATCAGACACTCAATTTGAGGGATTCAAACACTAATTTGAGATAAAATTGCATTACAAAGTTATTGCATGGGGGTAGAAAAGTTTTGGTCACATTCCCGACAGTCGTCGTCGAGGTTAGGGGTGGCTTTTTCAAGGGAGGCAAGGCTCAGTATGGCACGGTTTGTCTCGGTGAATGACACCATGTTCATGTCATATGTGTGCCATCCGATGCGCTCTCTCTCCGCCACCAATTATGCTTGTTTCTCCTTGTAATGGATACACACGGAGCAGTCCTCTCTGCCTTTAACTCCTGCCCGACAACGGTGACCTCGAAGATTTCACCAGGGTGACGGCCGAGGCGTCGACGACATAGCGCTCATCTCATGCCTCCTTAATAGGGAGGCAATCATCCCTCGATGAGTTGGGTGGGTGAGCTCTCTCCTGCCATACGGGATTTGCACGTAGCCGTGCTAAATATCCCACTCGATGAAGTGTGCTCTTGGATTCCAATCCGGCCACTCATCAAGGGGGGATCCTCATGTGCGGCCTCCATTTCATCACAACGATGCAACTCTTCCTCCTCGTCCTTGAGGGCAGTCTCCCCCTTCGCTTACTCCTCACTCATGATCTTCTTCTCCTCCTCTGAGAGCGGCACCTAGTCTGCCCGCGGTACAAGTGGCATGGCGACCGTGAGGAAAGTGGAGGTTGTGCACGGCGGTGAGGAAAGTGGTAGCTCTGAGCAGTGGTGGTGAGGGAAATGGAGACATGGCAACGACCAATTTATAGTAGCCGATGGCGAAAAATGTGGTGGGAGTGACCGCGGGCAATTGGCATGCAGCGGCTGCCATTAATTGGCATCCGCAGTGCCATGGTCGTCTGCCATGGAAATGGAGAGAAAATGGGCTGCGCGGGAGGTTGACGTGGGAGGTGAAACTTTCCTCCCACATGAGCGATTAGCAGATGGCGCATCCTCAAAATCAACGGCGCATCCTCAAATATGGAGGCTCGCGGGCTGGATATGGAGTGCTCTTCCTAAGCTATGACAACTCAGGGCCAGATGGCCACTCTACCAAAGTGACCTTTTCAATATATTTATTATGCCGATTGGCCCTATACGGCGACTCTGCTAGAGTTGCTAAGCTAAACTTGCTTTAAACGAACGCGCAGTAGTCCTCGGAGATCAACCATACCATGGTTTGGTTTTAGTGGAGTACAAAACATAGTTCCAGCAGAAACAGCAGGGGTCATTATCCCCTTATATACTACAATGCACTACGAACTAACACTGATCACGGGAGATGATATGGACAATCATGGTAAGCTTCCTCCGGTTCCGCTTCAGCTCAAACAGACAGATATCACCAACTCGCAGACGGTTGTCACTGACAAATTTGCGCCAACCTCCTTCAAGGACAAGTCTCCTACCATTCCGAATATGCATCTGAGTTTGCCATTCCTTCCCCTTACGCTGGAGCAAAATAGTTCGCTCTTCCTTTGGAAGATACACAGCAGCATATTTTGCACCAAACTCCTAGTATTTTACAGATATAAGCATGTTACAATTACAAGTCGACCAATCATGTTGATAAAATAAAACAACAATACAATATAGGTATACACAGTTATCTGGTGGCATTTATTTAATTCAGCTGCAAAAGTAATTTAAGCCAAACAGTTTGCTAAATTTTTTTAGAAATGGAGGAGCACCCCCGGCCTCTGCATATGGACGATGCATGCAGCCATTTTATTAATTATTCACACAAGACCTTACAAAGTCATACTCCCTCCGTTCCTAAATATTTGTCTTTCTAGAAATTTCAACAAGTGACTACATACGGAGCAAAATGAATGAATCTACATTTTAAAATATGTCCATATACATCCGTATGTGGTAGACCATTTGAAATCTCTAAAAAGACAAATATTTAGGAACGGAGGGAGTACAACAATAAGACTAAAGCCACCGTCTATGCAACATATGTCGCTACTCCTATCCAATTGATGAAGGGATGCTGATAGTCTGGACCTAATACCGAACAGACCTCGCAGCCAAGCCTACCATCTAAGACCTGAGGTCCCAACCAGGACACCTGTCGGGTATGGGGCACCTACCAGTCCGGCGCACTCCTCAACCAGGACGCTTGCCGGGTATGAGGCCGACGCAGCCACCTGTCACCAATCCATCTTCAGTGTTGTACTGCTGCATCAACCTTGTTTGGTCTAACTGCCGTCGACACCACCACGACGCCAGACAGCGCCACCTCCCTGCGCGGGTTCATCTCCGCGCATTGGACTCCGAATCTCCACAGCGCCACGCCGCCAAGATCCGCCGCCATCAATGTATAAGATGAAGTACCACTCCACCAAAGAAGCCGTCCTCTGTTCTCCGAGCCCGTGTGTACCTCCATGAATGACGCCCCCAAGGGGGAAACGACACCAGAGCGCCGCCATCATCCGATCAACTGATCTAGGGTTTCCCCCGGAGGTAGCAGAGAGTGACCTTGAACTTCTCCACGGCGATGCCTTCAAGAAGGGAATGACACAGACAGCGCCGCCACCGCCGGCCTTTGCAGTAGTCAAAAGCAAGTTTTCACTCAGATCTGTTCGAAGAAACTTCATCTCTCGTGCACGGGCCGCCGCGTCCCGCAACGTCCCCGGGAGTGGGATCCCAAGATCCGCCGCCACCGCCGCCGCCAGAAGGACCCACCACCCGACCGTCATCCCTGAAGGGGACGACGCCACCACCGTGCTCGGATTCGGCATCACGCCAACGCCTTCGGCTGCCCCCAATCAGATCGGTGAAGGAGGATAGCCAACGCGAGCGTCCACCACCGCTTAGGACCGCCGGACTGCGCCCGAGCCCGACCACCCGAAGGAGAACCGATCTGGGGCGGGAAACCCCAGATCCACCGCCGCCAGCCCCCGCAGCGCCGCCGGGATCCAATCGGGCCACCGCCCGAGCGCGCCAACTCCGCCTCCATGCTGTACGCCCAGGGACGCCGATGCATCTCAGCCAGAGGATCCCCTCGTGAAGAGAGGAGGAAGGCCCGCCGTCCGCCGTCCGCCGGGCGAGCTTCGCTCGCCGGCCTCCTTCGGCGGCGGCAGGGAAGAAGGGGAGGAGGGAGGTCGAGGGGGGCGGCGGTTGGGCGCCCGAGTCGCCCCCTCTGGAGGCGACGCGAGTGAGCGAGAGCAAACAGTTTGCTAATAGCACAGTAAATTGGATATCCAAAGCCCAGGTAGTCCTTGGCACCCTACATTGCTAAAATTAGTTATGTTTATTTATTTATTTGAAACTTAGTTATGTTATGTTAGATGACAACAACCTGGGGGGCTTTGACTAGGTAACAATAAAATTCCAGAATTGTTTTAGCTTACCAGGATGTAATGCCCTTTCACACCAACATTGGTTTTGTTCATGATTGCCACATACAGATGGGCTTCGAGTTGGATGGCTTCCGCTTTATCTTCAACTATGCTCTGTTGCACTGGAGATAGAAAGCTCATTTGTGACAGCATGTAGGGCGGCACAAAATGACCTGCGTGCGCCTTGCTTTCTGCGCGAAGTAGATGAACGGTAAATGTGAACCTTCCCCCACCCTTTGCTGGTACAAAGATGCAGATATCTCCCTCCTCCACACTATTGTCACAAACAAAGTCTAACCACTCCCCCCTAATCTTGTGAATACCATCATTCCCCTCGTAGAACCTGGGGTACCACCTTTTGTTCTCGCCCGGCCTCTGAAGTATGACAGATGCACTTTCATGGGGAAAGTGTGCAACTGCGTATTCCTTCGTGATGGTCTGATCACAAATGGGACAGGGTGTTATGCCATCAACAAACAAACAAAAAAAACAAGAATGCAAAACTCAGCCCAAATACTGTTTCGACTGTTATTGTCGACAAAGAAAAAGCATTTATGTTAAGTGTTCAGAAGGGCCATTGCCACTTTCCCTATAACATTCAAACTATGAATACCCCTCTCAGATCTAGAGCCTAGAGACGATTGTAGTGTACTGAAAAAGAACTCAGGAAATTTACCAAAGAAGGATACGGTGGTTGGACATTGGACTTCCTCATGATAGCCACGAATGCAAGGGTTCTGGATTGAATGTCCTGGAGAAGCTTATCTATTTTCTCTTTTTGTGCATCAGCCAAATTACTCCTACTTGACAACACATACTTATCCTTTGGAGGTCCTGGAATATCATCCGAGTCGAAAGAATCATACTCTGAAAAATCTAGCTTCTCCTAGACAAATTCGTAGGTGAAACTAACAATGGGTAATGTAGAGATTGACACGATAGCGCATGTTTGCATGTACTTAACAAATAAAACGAATCGATGCAATTTTGTTGACGCAAATGTAACTTAAGAATATCACCTGACTCCGCAGATGGAGTGGATATAACAGCTGTCTTTCTAGTACTCCCACTATGACTGGAGCTCCCATTTTGGCATCCGTCTGATCTTCCACTTGCTGACAATTCAGTACACAGAAACAGATTTTCACATAAACTGCAAAAAAATATGAATTGGATCGGAAGTACTTGCATCATACTACCATACCATCAGAATATTGTTCCTCCTTAACACGCACTGTTGAGATCATCTTTGGGAGTGTGTCATCATCCGATCCAGAAGACTCATGCTCATAAGGACTGTCTTCTCCTGTATAACAGGTTTCAAGAGTAAATGCAACTTCAGATAAAACGGCACCTTAAAGCATAACACAAATGTACAAGCAAGCTGGCAAGCTAACCTGGCAAATCCTCAGATGGAGACGATGCTGCGTCTGTCCATGCCAGTTTTCTGCAATGTCCTGAGCTTTCACTTTGGCATCCATCCTCCACTGACGAGTGAGTATTACGACCACTGGAACTGCTTGACATTTCTGTAGAATTTGTGATCGGTTCTTGATCACTCATAGTGCTCCCTATGCCAAAACAGGACACAGTTTTCTCACAACCACTAGAATCAAAGACCGCAACCTTGAAGCGAGAACTTCCACGGTATCGGAACATCAACGAGTCTTTCTCTACTATGTCATTGGCATCAACAAACACCTCCCATCCAGATTGGAGGACTTTTCTATTCCTGTGCTCAGTAACTCCAACATCATACAGAATACAATTAGGGCCTTCTAGTTTGACGCTCCGTGACATTTTCCCTGAAAAATGGTTTGCAAACCTCTCTGGCATGACCTGCAGCAACAGATGTAATTTTTAAAGGAGTATTAGTTTAAATGAGTAATACATTTCCCTAAAATTGATGGAGATGAATAAGGCATAATAGTCACAAACCGCTAAAACTAGGAGATAACAAGTTAAAGATGATTATTTGCCTTATACATTTTTTTACAGGAATTATTTGCTTTGCATAAAGAAGGGCAATATGCCATTGATCCAAAAAAAAAGAGGCACTGCAATGTCTTATTGATTGGAACAGAGATATTACCATGCAATGTCTTGAACTTTTGCTCATCCGCCTGACGAAACGAGTGACCTTCCCATGTAGATGGTTCCAGTATCTCTTGCAGCCCTGGCACGAATTTTTCATCTCCCGGCTTCTTTGTCCTCTACACACCGATTCTAACAAATTAATTCACTCGGAGAGTGGTCACTGCTACTTGAGCTATACAACTTGCGGCAAGATGTAAAATATACCTTCCAGTAGGGAATCTCAGAAGTGTCCTCCAGATCTTCCTGAGCCAAAGAACTGCAACAAAACAAGCCTGCTAATCACGAATGCCCACGAAGGGGAAAAAAAAGAAATTCCACGAAGCAGAAGAAAAGAGGTCGACTTAACCTGCAGTCCAGGCTTGGCGGAGCAGTCCAGTCCAGATCCTGAGATCACCGTCACCGTGCGCTGGAGCTGGAAGGAAGAAGAAAGCCTTGAGAACTGAGAAGGGCGTGGAGAAACGGAGGCGGAGGAGAATATGGGGGATTCATTCACCTGGACGGGACTTGACTGGCCTCCACTACTGAGACGTTTGGTGTTCCCGTAGCAACCCAAGAGGGGGGCAGAAACCAGACGGCGGAGATGCCACGCCAACGCCGTTATGATGTCCTGACTTGTCACCTCTCATGTGATGGGACAACGTATCATAATTTAGCAGAAAGGAGTAGTATATTGTAGAGTAATTGCACAACCACTTCGAATATTATTTTCGGACAAAGCACGTTTCTAATCTAGCATGCACCAGATGCAGGCACCGTACCGTGGACACGATATTTATTCGTGGACCAGTTCGGATCAGTCCGCGGACATTTACGTGGGAGCCGGCCATCCAACCATGTTCGCATCCATTTTAAAATAAATTTGCATAAATCGTACAGATTCCACCAAACATGATGGAATTCACTAATATTTCTTTATATAAAACGAACGATATTTCGTTTCTTGAACTACAAGCTTAAAAAAAGAGACTAACTTCTAACGGTCGGTGCCTTTATACGCGTGGTCGGCCGCACCGTTTTCATCAAAGTAGTCCTTCCAGCGGCGAAAGGCCGCGACAGCCTTACCCCGCCGCCGCCTGGCGCTCGCGGAGAAGCCGTTTCGCTCCCTCCTACGTCATGCGGACGGCCGCCGCAGCCAATGTCGACCCCGGCCACGGTACTTTGCCCCTATTGGTGGCGGCGGAGGTGCCACTGAGCGACCACTCCTCGCTGATCTTGGCAAGGTCCCCGTCGAGGCAGCGGTGGCGCCGGGGGGCCGATACACATTGGTGAGTGGTCGGTCACAGGCCGAGGCGTCCGCGAGATCGGGTTCCTCGTGGACCCAGGTCGGTGCCTCATTGGACTTGGCGGATGCGAAGCGGCGCGCCGCGTTACGCCGCTCCCACCAAGTCGCCTCATTGGTTGCCCTCTCATTGGCCGACACGATGGCTCGCGACGACGAGGAGCCACCACGGCCACCGAGGTAGTGGAGGATGCGCCCGCGTGCCTTCGGATCGCCGGCGCTAGCTCCTTTTTGACGACCTTGTCGCCCCCATTGCAGCGTGGCGGCGACACCGTCCCATTGATCCGGATGTATCAGCTGTGCAACGGCAAGGGCGACTCATCCTTCAGGCGGTGCCCGATTTGGACGCCATAGTTGGGGGGGGATACTGGCTCCGCTTTAAAGTGATGGAGAGGTGACACCGGCTCCTGCTTGACACGGTAGTGGCACGACGAGTGTGTATCCTCCTTCACACGTGCTAGCGGCGGCGCCGAACCACGTTCCCGGAGTGGCCGCTCCGTCGACAGTTCAATCCGCCACAAGAACTCTTCATCCATGGGCGTGGCTTTCGAGAGGTAGTGCGGACTGCTACGGCAGCGCCTGGTCCTCCTCATTGTCGGCGGTCATTGAGGAAGCTGGCCCCTGAGAGCGATGGCGGTGTAGCCAAGATCCGGAGGGAGATTCAGAGATGTCGTTGCCGCCTGCCTACACGGAGAAACACGACTTGGCATGGTGTGGAGACAGTGGTGTCACCGACCGGAGCAGAGAGGAGTGGAGAGGATGGGAGCTAAGAGGTTTGGAGAGGGTGGGCAGAAAGAATTGGAGAATGGTGTAGTATGGACGGAGCCAGAGCACGGTTTAAATAGGCGCGGCGGCCAAGCAAAGGGACTGGAAGCCGATTTCAATGCGCCGCAACAGCCGGAGTAGGCTTTGATACATCTCCAACGTATCTACTTTTTCAAACTCTTCTGCTCTTGTTTTGACCTTTTGCATGATTTGAATGAAATTAACTGGACTGGCATTGTTTTCAACAGAACTACCATGGTGGTATTTTTTGTGCAGAAATAAAAAGTTCTTAGAAAAAGACAAAACTTCCTGGAGAATTATTTTAGAATAAATAAAAAATACTGTAGCCTAGAGTTACAGGAGGGGGCCCACCTGGATGCCACAAGGGCAGGTAGCACGACCACCCCTTGGTCGCACCACCCAGGCATGTGCCACCCCCCACCCTCTGATCTCCGTTTGACATAATTCCAACGCTATATATTCACATCCTCCAAGAAAAAATAAGAGAAAAAGTTTTATCGCGTTTACGATATGGAGCCACCGCCACCTCCTCTTCTTCGTCGGAAGTCGTGATCTGGAGTCCGTTTGTGGGTCCACATAGAGGGACTCATTGTCATCGTCATCACCAACCCTTCTCCATCAACAATTTCATGATGCTCATAATCATGTGTGAGTAATTCCCTTGTAGGAATACTGGAGGTAGATGAGATTTCAAATATAATCATGTCAATTTTTTGGGGCTTGATCCCTAGTATTCACTATGTTTTGAAATTGATGTTGCTTTGACTTTGTTATGCCTAATGCTTGTCACTAGGGCCCGAGTGCCATGACCTCATATCTGAACCTATTATATTTCATGAATATACTTCTGTTCTTGATCTTATCTGCAAGTTTGTATGCACCTGTTACTGTTCTGAACCCAGAGTCCCAGGTGATAATGATTGGGATATCGACGGGGATGACTTTAACTTTAGGAGTTTATGTATTCACAATGTGTTAATGCTTTGTTTTAATTCTTTATTAAAAGGAGCGACTTAACTACGCATAGTTTCCATTAGGACCCCGCTACCACGGCAGGGTAGGACAAAAAATGACATGCAAGTTTTTATTGCAAGCATGTCTGACTATATACGGAATACATGCCTACATATGATTGATGAATTAGAGCTAGTATGTGCCGCTCTATGTTGTGACAGCTACATATTGAATCTCATCTGAATATCCATAGCCACTCCGTACCTACACTTTACTGCTACTATCTTCACTACTACTACTGTTCAACAAACCTGTTACTACACCTGATGCTATTGTTACTTCACCACTATTGCTATCATTACTAGCATATTACCATGCTAATAATAAATTGCTTCAAGAAAAGTTATCTCTCGGGTGTAATTGAATTGACAACTCAACTATTAAGGCTTATATATATTTTGACTCTCCTTATGTCGAATTGATAAATTCGAGTGAAATACTACCTTTGAAGACTGTTGCGCCCCCCTATACATATGGGTCATCAAGACTATTTATTTGGCGCCACTACCAGGGAGCATAGTTTTATTGATTAAGTTTAGTTGGGAGTCAATTACCAGCTGCAATTTATATTCATTATGAAGAATCTCAAAGATTCTAAGGTCAAGATCATGCCCTCTAAGACGAGGGGAGGTAAGAAACTGCCAACGGATCAGTCCGCGGACATTTACGTGGGAGCCGGCCATCCAACCATGTTCGCATCCATTTCAAAACAAATTTGCATAAACCGTACAGATTCCACCAAACATGATGGAATTCACTAATATTTCTTTACATAAAACGAACGATATTTCGTTTCTTAAACTACAAGCTTAAAAAAGAGACTAACTTCTAACGGTTGGTGCCCTTGTACGCGTGGTCGGCCGCACCGTTGTCATCAGAGTAGTCCTTCCAGCGGCGAAAGGCCGCGACAGCCTTACCCCGCCGCCGCCTGGCCCTCGCGGACAAGCCGTTTCACTTCCTCCTACGTCATGCAGACGGCCGCCGCAGCCAATGTCGACCCCGGCCACGGTACTTTGTCCCTACTAGCGGCGGCGGAGGTGCCACTGAGCGACCACTTCTCGCTGATCTTGGCAATGTCCCCATCGAGGCAGCGGTGCCACCGCGGGGCCGATACACATTGGTGAGTGGTCGGTCACAGGCCCAGGCGTCCGCGAGATCGGGTTCCTCGTGGACCCAGGTCGGTGCCTCATTGGACTTGGCGGATGCGAAGCGGCGCGCCGCGGTACGCCGCTTCCACCAAGTCGCCTCATTGGTTGCCCTCTCATTGGCCGACACGATGGCTCGCGACGACGAGGAGCCACCACGGCCACCGAGGTAGTGGAGGATGCGCCCGCGTGCCTTCGGATCGCCGGCGCTAGCTCCTTTTTGACGACCTTGTCGCTCCCATTGCAGCGTGGCGGCGACACCGGCCCGTTGATCCGGGTGTATCACCTGTGCAGCGGCAAGGTGACTCATCCTTCAGGCGGTGCCCGATTTGGATGCCATAGTTGGGGTGATACTGGCTCCGCTTTAAAGTGATGGAGAGGCGACGCCAGCTCCTGCTTGACACGGTAGTGGCACGATGAGTGTGTATCCTCCTTCACACGTGCTAGCGGCGGCGCCGAACCACGTTCCCGGAGTGGCCGCTCCGTCGGTAGTTCAATCCACCACAAGAACTCTTCATCCATGGGCGTGGCTTTCAAGAGGTAGTGCGAACTGCTACGGCACCGCCTGGTCCTCCTCATTGTCGGCGGTCATTGAGGAAGCTGTCCCCTGAGAGCGATGGCGGTGTATCCAAGATCCGGAGGGAGATTTAGAGATGTCGTCGCCGCCTGCCAACACGGAGAAACACGACTTGGCATGGTGTGGAGACAGTGGTGTCACCGACCGGAGCAGAGAGGAGTGGAGAGGATGGGAGCTGAGAGGTTTGGAGAGGGTGGGCAGAAAGAATTGGTGAATGGTGTAGTATGGACGGAGCCAGAGCATGGTTTAAATAGGCGTGGCGGCCAAGCAAAGGGACTGGAAGCCGATTTCAATGCGGCGCAACAGCCGGAGTAGGCTTTGATACATCTCCAACGTATCTACTTTTTCAAACACTTCTGCTCTTGTTTTGACCTTTAATTTGCATGATTTGAATGAAATTAACTGGACTGGCGTTGTTTTCAGTAGAACTACCGTGGTGGTATTTTTTGTGCAGAAATAAAAAGTTCTCAGAACTGGATAAAACTTCCTAGAGAATTAGTTTAGAATAAATAAAAAATACTGTAGCCAAGAGTTACAGGAGGGGGCCCACCTGGATGCTACAAGGGCAGGTAGCACGACCACCCCTTGGCGGCACCACCCAGGCATGTGCCACCCCCCACCCTCTGATCTCCGTTTGACATAATTCTAATGCTATATATTCACATCCTCCAAGAAAAAATAAGAGAAAAGTTTTATCGCTTTTACGATGCCACCTCCTCTTCTTCGTCGGAAGCCGTGATCTGGAGTCTGTTTGTGGGTCCACATAGAGGGATTTGTTGTCATCGTCATTACCAACCCTTCTCCATCAACAATTTCATGATGCTCATAATCATGTGTGAGTAATTCCCTTGTAGGCATACTGGAGGTAGATGAGATTTCAAATATAATCATGTCAATTTTTGGGGGTTGATCCCTAGTATTCACTATGTTTTGAAATTGATGTTGCTATGACTTTGTTATGCCTAATGCTTGTCACACTACAAAAAAAAGACACATCCGTGACATTTTGGCCAAACGATTTTTTTTTCTGTCATACTTATGACACTTCTATGACGATAATTGTGACAAAACCCAGTATCATCATAGATGTGGTGGGCTCCTACTTCTATGACAAAAAATCATCACAGAAAATGGGCTTTTCGTCCTAGACGGGCCGGAGACGCAGCTGCATGACATTCTTTGGGCCGTCCATGACGGAAAAACCGTGGTGGAAGCGAGGGCGAGAAAAATATCAGGGTGTTCCCGGTTACGGTGGGTGGTCGGGGCCGAGCGATGCACGGAGGTTTGTGTGTTTCTCTCGTACACACACGCGCGCGTGGGTGTGAGGTGTTGGGCTCTAACTGAACCCGTGCGAGGCGTTCGCCTACTGAACCCGAGTGATTGCACTGCAGGCTACGCGTTACTTAACCCGAGCGATCGATCGATGGCTGTTAACTGAACACGATCGAGCGATTCCTTCGCTACTGCTGCTAACTGAAGCCGATCGATGCTGCCTCTGGATGAACAGTGAGCGTTGCTAGGGGGTTTGGATGAACAGTTCCCGGTGGGGTTGGATGAACAGGACCCCGTGATGTTTGATACGTCTCCAACGTATCTATAATTTTTGATTGCTCCATGCTATATTATCTACTGTTTTGGACATTATTAGGCTTTATTATTCACTTTTATATTATTTTTGGGACTAACCTATTAACCGGAGGCCCAGCCCAGAATTGCAGTTTTTTGCCTATTTCAGAGTTTCGCAGAAAAGGAATATCAAACGGAGTCCAAACGGAATGAAACCTTCGGGAACGTGATTTTTTGAAAGATTATGATCCAGGAGACTTGGACCCTACGTCAAGAAACAAAGGAGGAGGCCACGAGGTAGGGGGGCGCGCCCACCCCGCCAGGGCAGGCCCTCCACCCTCGTGGGCCCCCTATTGCTCCACCGACGTACTCCTTCCTCCTATATATACCTACGTACCCCCAAACGATCAGATACGGAGCCAAAAACCTAATTCCACCACTGCAACCTTCTGTACCCACGAGATCCCATCTTGGGTCCTGTTCCGGAGCTCCGACGAAGGGGGCATCCATCACGGAGGGCTTCTACATCATCACCATAGCCTCTCCGATGAAGTGTGAGTAGTTTATCTCAGACCTTCGGGTCCATAGTTAGTAGCTAGATGGCTTCTTCTCTCTTTTTGGATCTCAATACAATGTTCTCCCCCTCTCTCGTGGAGATCTATTTGATGTAATCTTCTTTTTGCGGTGTGTTTGTTGAGACCGATGAATTGTGGGTTTATGATCAAGATTATCTATGAACAATATTTGAATCTTCTGAATTCTTTTATGTATGATTGGTTGTCTTTGCAAGTCTCTTCGAATTATCAGTTTGGTTTGGCCTACTAGATTGATCTTTCTTGCAATGGGAGAAGTGCTTAGCTTTGGGTTCAATCTTGTGGTGTCCTTTCCCAGTGACAGTAGGGGCAGCAAGGCACGTATTGTATTGTTGCCATCGAGGATAACAAGATGGTTTTTTTTACCATATTGCATGAATTTATCCCTCTACATCATGTCATATTGCTTAAGGCGTTACTCTGTTTTCATGAACTTGATACTCTAGATGCATGCTGGATAGCGGTCGATGAGTGGAGTAATAGTAGTAGATGCATGCATGAGTCGGTCTACTTGTCTAGGATGTGATGCCTATATACATGATCATACCTAGATATTCTCATAACTATGCTCAATTCTGTCAATTGCTCAACAGTAATTCGTTCACCCACCGTAAAATACTTATGCTCTTGAGAGAAGCCACTAGTGAAATCTATGGCCCCCGGGTCTATCTTCATCATATTAATCTTCCAACACTTAGTTATTTCCTTTGCTTTTTTACATTGATTTTATTTTTACTTTGCATCTTTATCACAAAAATACCAAAAATATTATCCTATCATATCTATCAGATCTCACTCTCGTAAGTGACCGTGAAGGGATTGACAACCCCTTACCGCGTTGGTTGCGAGGAGTTATTTGTTTTGTGTAGGTACGAGGGACTCGCGCGTAGCCTCCTACTGGATTGATACCTTGGTTCTCAAAAACTGAGGGAAATACTTACGCTACTTTGCTGCATCACCCTATCCTTTTCAAGGGAAAACCAACGCAGTGCTCAAGAGGTAGCAAGAAGGATTTCTGGCGCCGTTGCCGGGGAGTCTACGCAAAAGTCAACATACCAAGTACCCATCACAAACCCTTATCTCCCGCATTACATTATTTGCCATTTGCCTCTCGTTTTCCTCTCCCCCACTTCACCCTTGCCGTTTTATTCGCCCTCTCTTTTCCGTTCGCCTCTTTTTCGTTTGCTTGTCGTTATGGCTACTCCTCTATCTTCTCCGTTGTCTCCCGAGAATGAAGTTCTAAATTTTAAACAAAGGGAGGGAGAAAATCTAAAAGACGCTTGGTATAGAATTTGCAATGCTCAAAATAGATCTACCAGGAAGCAATCTACTTCCGTTCTTCTCCGCAATTTCTATGTAGGTGCTAATCCTTGGTATAGATATATCCTTGATACCATTACCGGAGGGAATTTCTTGGGTAGCCATACTTTTGACTCTTATAATGCTATGATAGATTTGTTTGGCTCACCACCTCTTTTGGTTAATGGAACTATGTTAACTTTGGAGCATGTAATGCAAAGACTTGAAATTATTGAAAATAAGGTTGCTACTGTAGAGTTAATCGAAAATTTGGATAAAAAGATCCACAATCAAATTACCCAATATGGATCTAAAGTAGGAGTCACTTTGAAAAATATTAAGGAGAAGGAACCCATAGTTAATGAGAGAATAAATCAAGATTCCACTAGAATCGATAAACTTGAGGGTATCATTACCAACTTGGGAACCGTTTTTTCTTCCGTAAAGAATACTCCAAGTCCTCCTACTAAAATTGCCAAGCTTATGTATGTTCCTAAAAATAAGGGTGAATCCTCTAATAAGGAAACTACGGATCTCAAATATATAAGTATTTATCCCAATCTTTTTTGCCATCATTAAGGAACCATTTGCTACGAATGAATTTTTCGATCTTGTGCCTAAAAGTTTGATAATTACTAAAAAGAAAGAAATTCCTAAGGATGATAGATGTCTCATTGAAGAATTGCCTACCAAAGATGGCAATACCTAGATCTATCCTTGCTTTTATGCCTAGCTAGGGGCGTTAAACGATAGCGCTTGTTGGGAGGCAACCCAATTTTATTTTTAGTTTTTTTTGCTTTTTGCTTCTGTTTAGGAATAAATATTTGATCTAGACTCTGGTTAGATGTGTTTTTATGTTTTAATTAGTGTTTGTGCCAAGTTAAACCTATAGGATCTTCTTGGATGATAGTTATGTGATCTTGCTGTAATTTCCAGAATCTTTCTGTTCACGAAAACAATTGTTAAAAATCACCAGAACGTGATAAAATAGTGATTCCAATTGCTTCTCATAAATAAACAAATTGTCTCGGTCTTCCTATTTTGGCTGATTTTTTGGAGTTCCATAAGTTTGCGTTAGTTACAGATTACTACAGACTGTTCTGTTTTTCACAGATTCTGTTTTTCGTGTGTTGTTTGCTTATTTTGATGAATCTATGGCTAGTAAAATAGTTTATAAACCATAGAGAAGTTGGAATACAGTAGGTTTAACACCAATATAAATAAATAATGAGTTCATTACAGTACCTTGAAGTGGTCTTTTGTTTTCTTTCGCTAACGGAGCTCATGAGATTTCTGTTGAGTTTTGTGTTATGAAGTTTTCAAGTTTTGGGTGAAAGATTTTAATGGATTATGGAACAAGGAGTGGCAAGAACCTAAGCTTGGGGATGCCCATGGCACCCCCAAGATAATCTAAGGACACCATAAAGCCAAAGCTTGGGGATGCCCCGGAAGGCATTCCCTCTTTCGTCTACATCCATCGGCAACTTTACTTGGAGCTATATTTTTATTCACCACATGATATGTGTTTTGCTTGGAGCATCTTGAATGATTTGAGTCTTTGCTTTTTAGTTTAACACAATCATCCTTGCTGTACACACCTTTTGAGAGAGCCATACATAATTTGGAATTTGTTAGAATACTCTATGTGCTTCGCTTATATCTTTTGAGTTATATAGTTTTGCTCTAGTACTTCACTTATATCTTTTAGGGCACGATGGTGGATTTGTTTTCTAGAAACTATTGATCTCTCATGCCTCACTTAGATTATTTTGAGAGTCTTAAATAGCATGGTAATTTGATTAAATAATCCTAATATACTTGGTATTCAAGATTTGTAAAACTTTCTTATGAGTGTGTTGAATACTATGAGAAGTTTGATGCTTGATAATTGTTTTGAGATATAAAGATGGTGATACTAGAGTCATGCTAGTTGAGTAGTTGTGAATTTGAGAGATACTTGTGTTAAAGTTTGTGATTCCCGTAGCATGCACGTATGGTGAACCGTTATGTGATGAAGTCGGAGCACGATTTATTTATTGATTGTCTTCCTTATGAGTGGCGGTCGGGGACGAGCGATGGTCTTTTCCTACCAATATATCCCCCTAGGAGCATGCGCGTAATACTTTGCTTTGATAACTTGTAGATTTTTGCAATAAGTATATGAGTTCTTTATGACTAATGTTGAGTCCATTGATTATACGCACTTTCTTCCTTCCACCAGTGCTAGCCTCTCTAATACCGCGCACTTTTCGCCGGTATCATACACCCACCAGATACCTTCCTCAAAACAGCCACCATACCTACCTATCATGGCATTTCCATAGCCATTCTGAGATATATTGCCATGCAACTTTCCACCGTTCCGTTTATTATGACACGTTCCATCATTGTCATATTGCTTAGCATGATCATGTAGTTGACATTGTATTTGTGGCAAAGCCACCGTTCATAATTCTTTCATACATGTCACTCTTGATTCATTGCATATCCCGGTACACCGCCAGAGGCATTCATATAGAGTCATATTTTGTTCTAAGTATCGAGTTGTAATTGTTGAGTTTTAAGAAAATAAAAGTGTGATGATCTTCATTTTTAGAGCATTGTCCCAAGTGAGGAAAAGGATGATGGAGACTATGATTCCCCCACAAGTCGGGATGAGACTCCGAACAAAAAAAAGAAAAGAGGCCATAAAAAAGAGAAAAGGCCCAGATAAAAAAAATGAGAGAAAAAGAGAGAAGGGACAATGTTACTATCCTTTTACCACACTTGTGCTTCAATGTAGCACCATGATCTTCATGATAGAGAGTCTCTCATTTTGTCACTTTCATATACTAGTGGGAATTTTTCATTATAGAACTTGGCTTGTATATTCCAATGATGGGCTTCCTCAAAATGCCCTAGGTCTTCGTGAGCAAGCGAGTTGGATGCACACCCACTTAGTTTCTTTTGTTGAGCTTTCATATACTTATAGCTCTAGTGCATCCGTTGCATGGAAATCCCTACTCACTCACATTGATATCTATTGATGGGCATCTCCATAGCCCGTTGATACGCCTAGTTGATGTGAGACTATCTTCTCCCTTTTTGTCTTCTCCACAACCACCATTCTATTCCACGTATAGTGCTATATCCATGGCTCACACTCATGTATTGCGTGAAGATTGAAAAAGTTTGAGAATGTCAAAAGTATGAAACAATTGCTTGGCTTGTCAACGGGGTTGTGCATGATTTAAATACTTTGTGTGGTGAAGATAGAGCATAGCCAGACTATATGATTTTGTAGGGATAACTTTCTTTGGCCATGTTATTTTGAGAAGACATGATTGCTTTGTTAGTATGCTTGAAGTATTATTATTTTTATGTCAATACTAAGCTTTTGTCTTGAATCTTTTGGATCTGAATATTCATACCACAATTAAGAAGAATTACATTGAAATTATGCCAAGTAGCACTCCGCATAAAAAATTCTGTTTTTTATCATTTACCTACTCGAGGACGAGCAGGAATTAAGCTTGGGGATGCCTGATACGTCTCCAACGTATCTATAATTTTTGATTGCTCCATGCTATATTATCTACTGTTTTGGACATTATTGGGCTTTATTATTCACTTTTATATTATTTTTAGGACTAACCTATTAACCAGAGGCCCAGCCCAGAATTGCAGTTTTTTTGCCTATTTCAGAGTTTCGCAGAAAAGGAATATCAAACTGAGTCCAAACGGAATGAAACCTTCGGGAACGTGATTTTTAGGAAGATTATGATCCAGGAGACTTGGACCCTACGTCAAGAAACAAAGGAGGAGGCCACGAGGTAGGGGGCGCGCCCACCCCCCCCAGGGCGCGCCCTCCACCCTCGTGGGCCCCCTATTACTCCACCGACGTACTCCTTCCTCCTATATATACCTACGTACCCCCAAACGATCAGTTACAGAGCCAAAAACCTAATTCCACCGCCGCAACCTTCTGTACCCACGAGATCCCATCTCGGGGCCTGTTCCGGAGCTCCGTCGGAGGAGGCATCCATCACGGAGGGCTTCTACATCATCACCATAGCCTCTCCGATGAAGTGTGAGTAGTTTATCTCAGACCTTCGGGTCCATAGTTAGTAGCTAGATGGCTTCTTCTCTCTTTTTGGATCTCAATACAATGTTCTCCCCCTCTCTCGTGGAGATCTATTCGATGTAATCTTCTTTTTGCGGTGTGTTTGTTGAGACCGATGAATTGTGGGTTTATGATCAAGATTATCTATGAACAATATTTGAATCTTCTGAATTCTTTTATGTATGATTGGTTATCTTTGCAAGTCTCTTCGAATTATCAGTTTGGTTTGGCCTACTAGATTGATCTTTCTTGCAATGGGAGAAGTGCTTAGCTTTGGGTTCAATCTTGCGGTGTCCTTTCCTAGTGACAGTAGGGGCAGCAAGGCACGTATTGTATTGTTGCCATCGAGGATAACAAGATGGGATTTTTATCATATTGCATGAATTTATCCCTCTACATCATGTCATCTTGCTTAAGGCGTTACTCTATTTTCATGAACTTGATACTCTAGATGCATGTTGGATAGCGGTCGATGAGTGGAGTAATAGTAGTAGATGTAGGCAGGAGTCGGTCTACTTGTCTAGGACGTGATGCCTATATACATGATCATACCTAGATATTCTCATAACTATGCTCAATTCTGTCAATTGCTCAACAGTAATTCGTTCACCCACCGTAAAATACTTATGCTCTTGAGAGAAGCCACTAGTGAAATCTATGGCCCTCGGGTCTATCTTCATCATATTAATCTTCCAACACTTAGTTATTTCCTTTGCTTTTTACTTTGCATCTTTATCACAAAAATACCAAAAATATTATCCTATCATATCTATCAGATCTCACTCTCGTAAGTGACCGTGAAGGGATTGACAACCCCTTATCGCGTTGGTTGCGAGGAGTTATTTGTTTTGTGTAGGTACGAGGGACTCGCGCGTAGCCTCCTACTGGATTGATACCTTGGTTCTCAAAAACTGAGGGAAATACTTACGCTACTTTGCTGCATCACCCTTTCCTCTTCAAGGGAAAACCAACACAGTGCTCAAGAGGTAGCAGTGTTGCCTCTGGATGAACAGGACCTCGATCGATCGAGCCGGTTGGGGCTGGATGAACAGGACCCCGTGGAGGGCTGGATGAACAGGACGACACCGTGGAGGGCTGGATGAACAGTAGACGGTGGAGGGCTGGATGAACAGTAGACCGTGGAGGGGTGGTTGAACAGGAGCTCGTGGAGAGAGCTGGTTGAACAGTAGTCGGTGGAGTAGCGCGCGGTGGAGGCTGGATGAACAGGAGCCCGTGGATGAACAGTCACAGGTGGAGGCTGGAGGAGGTCGACGGTGGATGAACAGTAGCCCGTGGAGGCTGGAGGGGGTCGATGGTGGAGATGAACAGTATCCCGTGGAGTCCCGTTTTGCGGTACGCCACACCCCTCACGATGAACAGGACCCCCGTTTCGACCGTAGCGCTCCAACACAAGTCTGTTTCCTCCGTTTTGCGGTATGCCACACCCCTCCCAATCAACAGGACCCTGTTTCGACCGTCGGAGGTCCAACATAAGTCTGTTTCATCCGTTTTGCGGTACGCCAGACCCCTCCCGAACAGGATCCCGTTTCGAACGTGGCCGGTCGAACACAAGGCCGTTTCCTCCGTTGTGCGGTACGCCAGGCCTCATTTCCATCGGCTGTTCCGTCCAAGCCGGTTGGCTCCCACGCGTTCCGTTGCCTCCCGATGAACACGACGCATTCCGTTGCCTCCCCATGAACACGACGACGACGACGCAGTTTCTCCGTTCAGACCCAGCCATGTACACGAGCCCTGGCCGTACGTATGCGCGAGTAGGCGTTCGAGACCCCGCCCATATGTACGTACGTGGCCGTATTTCCTTTCTTGCACACTGGCCGTTGTACGTACGTGTACATGCTACGTGTGCGCCTCTACTACGACACGTGCGTGCCTCTACATCGACCAGTATGTACGTACACGTTCACGACCAGAATGACAACACTACGTACGCTTCGACCAGGTGGGTCCCGACTGTCACGCACTTCCTTGCGTGCGAAGATGTAGCTAGTGGGTCCCAGCAGTCAGGGGGCGAATCATTTTTTTGCCGTACGCACTTCCTTGCGTGCGAAGATTAAGGTGGTGGGTCCCAACAGTCAGGGGGAAACATTTTTCGCGAAATATGGTGGCCCGTCCGATGGGTCCCTGCTGTCAGGTGGAGGAATAATTATTTTGCGCGCAATAAGCAGGCACTTCCTTGCGGCCACCGTGGACCCAGCTGTCAGCCTCTCCACGTACAGTACTCTTTCGATGGAAGTCGTTCCTTGACCACGTTGACCATGTTGCGCCGAGAGCACCAGGGCGGTGGACGACGACGAGGCCTAGGAAGGGGACGACGCGTAGCCGGGGAAGTCGCGGCAGTGGAAGCTCGCGCGGAGAGGAGTACGAGGGTTCATTGGTTCGGCTGCGGTGTGAGGCTGCCGTCGCCGCAGGGCCTGGCCAGCGGTGGGAATAGTAGGGGGCGGTGAGGCCTCCGCGGCAGCACAGCCGGCCACGGGAGGCAGGAGCATGCGGCACGACCGGCGCTGCTTTGGGCGCCTGGAGCAAGAAGACCAGAGGTTGAAGAAGCACTACGGCCGTTGGATGGACATCGTACGGTCACTGGAGCTAGAATCGTTCATATTGACTAAGTTGACAAAGCATTCCGTCCCCGTCAACTTAGTAGGCCCACAAGTCAGCCTCCCACCAAGGTGGGTCCCAACTAGCAGGGGGAGTATTCATTTTTTTGTGCGTAATAAGGAGGCACTTCCGGTGGGTCCGAGCTGACAGCGAGGGGAACATTTTTTTCGCCAAATACGGTGGCCCGTCCGGTGGGTCCCAGCAGTCAGGGGGGAAACATTTTTTTCACCAAATACGGTGGCCCGTCCGATGGGTCCCTGCTGTCAGGTGGAGGAATAATTATTTTGCGCGTAATAAGGAGCCAATTCCTTGCGGCTGCCGTGGACCCAGCTGTCAGCCTATCAACGTACAGTACTCTTCCGATGGAAGTCGTTCCTTGACCACGTTGACCACGCCGCGCCGAGAGCACTAGGGTAGTGGACGACGGCGAGGCCTAGGAAGGGGACGACGTGGAGCTGGGGAAGATGCGGCAGTGGATGCCCACGCGTGGAGGAGTATGAGCGTTCACTGGTTCGGCTGCGCTGTGAGGCTGCCGTCGCCGCAGAATAACAAGGGGTGTGGGTGAGTAGAGGGATGGCCTGGCCAGCGGTGGGAGTAGTAGGGGGCGGTGAGGCCTCCGCGGCATCACAGCCGGCCATGGGAGGCAGGAGCACGCGACACGACCGGCGCTGGTTTGGGCGGCTGGAGCAAGAAGACCAGAGGTTGAAGAAGCACTACGGCCGTTAGATGGACATCGTACGGTCACTGGAGCTAGAATTGTTCATATTGACTAAGTTGACAAAGCCCTCCGTCCCCGTCAACTTAGTAGGCCCACAAGTCAGCCTCCCACCAAGGTGGGTCCCAGCTAGCAGGGGGAGTATTCATTTTTTTGTGTAATAAGGAGGCACTTCTGGTGGGTCCGAGCTGACAGCGGGGGGAACGTTTTTTTTGCGAAATACGGGGGCCCGTCCATGGGTCCCAGCAGTCAGGGGGGAATGTTTTTTTCGCAAAATACGGGGGACCGTCCGGTGGGTCCCTGCTGTCAGGTGGAGGAATCATTATTTTCCGCGTAATAAGGAGGCACTTCCTTGCTGCGGCCGTGGACCCAACTGTCAGCCTCTCCACGTACAGTACACTTCCGACGGAAGTCGTTCCTTGACCATGCTGACCACGCCGCGTTCCATTGCATGCATGCGTCCATGGGCGTGGTGCGTCCCCACTGTCAGCGTCTCACGTACAGTCATCTTCCGATGAGTCTCGGTTGTTGACCATGTTGACCACACCGTGCCGAGAGCACCAAGGACGGTGGACGACGACGAGGCCCTAGACTAGAACGACCCGGAGATAAGGAAGACGGGGCAGTGGAGTCGCAGATGGAGAGGAGTGGGAAACTTGACTGGTTCGGGTGCGCGGCAGCACAGCCGCGGTGCCGCCCACGGGAGACAGGAGCAAGAACAGAGGTTGAAGAAGGAGCACGGCTGTTGGATTAACATCCAAAGGTCCAGCTGCTAGAATCATTTGTTGATTAAGTTGACAAAGCCCTGTGTACATGTCCGCTTAGTAGGCCCACAAGTCGGCCACCAAATCTGACGGGTCCCAGCTGTCAACGAGAGGAATAATTTTTTTCGCATAACAAGGAGGCACTTCCTTCCATGCGAAGATACAGCCGGTGGGTCCCAGCTGTCAGGTGGAGGAAACATTTTTTTCAGCTTAATAAGGAGGAACTTTCCTTGCGTGCGACCATGGACCTCGTGTTGGAAATATGCCCTAGAGGCAATAATAAAATGGTTATTATTGTATTTCCTTGTTCATGATAATTGTCTATTGTTCATGCTATAATTGTATTAACTGGAGACCGTAATACATGTGTGAAAATACATAGACCACAACATGTCCCTAGTAAGCCTCTAGTTGACTAGCTCGTTGATCAATAGATGGTTATGGTTTCCTGACCATGGACATTGGATGTCATTGATAACGGGATCACATCATTAGGAGAATGAGGTGATGGACAAGACCCAATCCTAAGCATAGCACAAGATCGTGTAGTTCGTTTGCTAAGAGCTTTTCTAATGTCAAGTATCATTTCCTTAGACCATGAGATTGTGCAATTCCCAGATACCGTAGGAATGCTTTGGGTGTACCAAACGTCACAACGTAACTGGGTGGCTATAAAGGTGCATTACAGGTATCTCCGAAAGTGTCTGTTGGGTTGGCACGAATCGAGACTGGGATTTGTCACTCCGTATGACGGAGAGGTATCTCTGGGCCCAGTCGGTAGTGCATCATCATAATGAGCTCAATGTGACTAAGGAGTTAGCCACGGGATCATGCGTTACGGAACGAGTAAAGAGACTTGCCGGTAACGAGATTGAACGAGGTATTGGGATACCGACGATCGAATCTCGGGCAAGTAACATACCGATAGACAAAGGGAATTGTATACGGGATTGATTGAATCCCCGACATCGTGGTTCATTCGATGAGATCATCGTGGAACATGTGGGAGCCAATATGGGTATCCAGATCCCGCTATTGGTTATTGGCCGGAGAGGTGTCTCGGTCATGTCTGCATGGTTCCCGAACCCGTAGGGTCTACACACTTAAGGTTCGGTGACGCTAGAGTTGCTATGGGAAATAGTATGTGGTTACCGAAGGTTGTTCGGAGTCCCAGATGAGATCCCGGACATGACGAGGAGCTCCGGAATGGTCTGGAGGTGAAGATCGGTATATTGGACGAAGGGTATTGGAGTCTGGAATTGTTCCGGGGGTACCAGGCTATGGCCAGCATGTCCGAAAGGGGTTTCGGTGTCCCCGACAAGCGTTTGGGGGCCTTATGGGCCAAGGGGAAGGGGCAAACCAGCCCACTAAGGGGCTGTGCGCCCCTCCCAACCCCTCTCACGTAACCAGGAGAGGTGGGGGCGCCACCCCTAGGGCAGCCGCCCCTCCCGGCTTGGGGGGGCAAGTTTCCTAGGGGGTGGGGGCGCCCAAACCCATCTAGGGTTTCCCCTGGCCGCCGCCTCCTCCTCTAGATCCATCTAGAGGGGCCGGCCCCCTCTCCCCTTCCCCCTATATATAGTGAGGGGGTGGGAGGGCAGCCATACCCTTCCCTTGGCGCAGCCCCTTCCTCCTCATACATCTCCTCCTCCTCCGTACTGCTTGGCGAAGCCCTGCCGGAGAACCATGAGCTCCATTGCCACCACGCCGTCGTGCTGCTGGAGTTCTCCCTCAACTTCTCCTCTCCCCTTGCTGGATCAAGAAGGAGGAGACGTCCCCAGGCTGTACGTGTGTTGAACGCGGAGGCGCCGTCCGTTCGGCGCTAGATCGGATCTTCCGCGATTTGAATCGCCGCGAGTACGACTCCATCAACCGCGTTCCTGTAACGCTTCCGCTTAGCAATCTTCAAGGGTATGAAGATGCACTCCCTCTCTCTCGTTGCTAGCATCTCCTAGATTGATCTTGGTGACACGTAGGAAAATTTTGAATTATTGCTACGTTCCCCAACACCTCGTGGGTCCCAGCCGACATGCTCTCCACGTAGAGTCCTCTTCCGATAACTCTCGTTTGTTGACCACGCCGCATCGAGCACAGCAAGGCGATGGACGACGGCGAGGCCCCGGGCGGGAATGACTCGGAGATGGGAAGACGCGGCAGTGGAGTCGCAGATTGAGAGGAGGAGAATTGTTATAACTGGTTCTGGTGCGGCGTGGGGCTGCAGTCGGTGGAGAATAACAGGAGGTGTGGAGGGGTGGAGGGATAGCCTGGCCGGCGGTGGGGTAGCGCTTCACAGCGATGCGTGCTAAGCAGAGCCGCTAGCCGCCGGAGGCCGGACGAGGCGGTCCCGGCGACGCTGGAGGAAGAAGACGAGAGATTGAAGGTTCATGCCGGCCGTTGGATATAAATCCAATGGCTGTGGATGTCATAATCATTTTTTGACCAAGTTGACAACGCCCTGCGTAGGCTTTGACCTATTGGCCCACATGTCAGCCTGCAAAAATGTGGCATATATTTAACCCATGTTTTCTAGAATGTACAGTCCATTTGCTGGGCTGGGTGAACAAATAATTTCGCCTCAATGCGGCCCATTTATATTTTCTAAGAAATCCCAGCCCATTTGCACTTCCTTCAAATACACGAATTAGCTGGGCTCGTTATATATATAATGTTATGTTAGAAGGAGCAATTAATATAAAAAACTAAACCGGAGAGGCACATTTTTTATATACATAATTAACAAATTAGTGAGTTATTGCTCAAAATAAAAATGAGCGTGTTATTATTACATTGGTCCTTAAAATCTTCGCAAGTTTTTGTACGCAATCACCAGGATTTTCCTTGCTTGTGAGTCAAAAACAACCAGGAATTTCCTTGCCAACTTCTGTTAAACATTTACTTTTATAAGTTAATAACACATGGGATGTTTTTATAATGTATATACAAGTCTCTATAAAATATACGATAATAGTAATAATATAAATATATATAATGTGGTTAAAAAATACATTGGGTTGTCGATCTTTAAGAAAAAGCCCATAGGCCGGTATGGACCTAAAAAAATAAGTTAAAACCACTGTCACCGTATGTCGTGGGCTACGCATGTTAAAATACAAAACCTAGGCCTAGCTGATACTTGTTCACCCTCTGAAAAAATGATACCAGATCCCCGAGCGAACTGGATTAAAGAGGGGGCCGGTGGCACGACTGAATAAGCACATCAGGAGCGATTTTTTTTCTTCAGTGGATGGCTCTCAATGGCTTTTTTTACTTGCCTCTGCACCATACAACTTGTATTTTTAGCCTCCCACTCCGTGGTGGACCAGCAGCCCATTTGCTGGGCGGGCCAACCTACAGAAACCAGCACTCGATTTTTCATCAAGCCCCAAAAACAACGCAGTACTGTGTTTGTTTTGAGGCCGAAAACATTACGACAGGGGTTGAGCGGGGGAGGGGGCAAGACAGAGCAAAAAGATTAAAAAGAGCTAATGCACCGTTGCTACCCTAACAAAGCAGGTGCAATTCTTCTCGGGAAGAAGGTGTGCCGTTGACACCCACACGTCACATACCCCACAGTAGGCATACTAACAAGTTCACACACAAGTACAACAGAAAAGGTAAACATTCGTATCAAACTCAGGTTCACAGGTTCACAGGATTCATATATACACAAGTTCGGCATGTCTATGGATCCAAATGATTGATAGATCACACAACAACATTCATAGATAATTCACAAAAAGATTCAGATATACACATGTTTAGTATGTTTATGCATCCAAATGATTGAGATCACAGCCAATATGATCCATGGAAGAACTTTAATTACCTAGGGTACAGACTGGTAAATGGTGTTCAGTCGGAGGTACTTCTTGCTAAAATTAATGCTTGTACGAGTAAACTTTCGAGTACATAAGAGGCAGCACAGACAATCTGAACTTTGCTTGTAGGTTTATCCTCAAATAGTGGCTTCGTGCCGAGGGAGGTTTGAGCAATGGCCACTACTTTCATCCAACTAGTTTACTGGCTCATCTTGGTCCTGTAGCTCGCCAAAAATCTACATTGCAGACGAGAAAGGAGGCGGTTGAGAAAATGAACCACCCAAATTTTTTGTGCAGTTAAACTGAAATGGAGCATCCATGGCACGCAGACTGATTAAGTGCCATATGAATATACGCGTCAACCAACTTGTCTGGAATCTTTAGACTCCATGCCATACAGTTCGCTACCATATCTGCCGATAACCAAAAGGCACAAGTTGGGACCAAAGACTAGACTGTATTTTTCTGGGCTATGCGCCAACCAATATTTTTAGCGTTCACTCTCCTAATACTTGGAGTTTGATAACTGGTTGACGCCGGTTGATACTCGAATGAATATAGGCACTTCTTGTCAGCATTGATGCTTGTCTGAGTGAACTTTGGAGTACATAGCAGCAACATAAGTATCTGTCCATCTGATCTTTTTGTGCAGTTCTACTGAAATCACCCAATGCAATGATTTGCCTGCAAGTTCAGGCTCCAAGTTACTCCTTTATAAAATCGGCAAGCAGTAACACAATATCAAATTACCAATACATGACAAGCACAATAATCAGGATAAAGACCAGTACCAACCTGTGTGAGGTAGCATATCAATTACTATTTCCTTTAACTGGAAGCCGAGATAAGCAAAACGACTGACAGCAAAGGAAGAAAGCAGGCCCAGATTAGCTACTAACAAGAAAGGACGAAAGCTGTCGAGGCAATGAAGCACCCAAAGTTTTTGTGCAGTTCCACCAAAATCGAGCATCCCTGTTGGCACATATATTGAGAGAGTGAGATTACTGTAATAGTGGGACTAGTTGATGGAAAATACAATAACAAATAGAAGCACCCTCATTATCTTAATGGGCAAAGTTAGCAACATAGTAGTCTTGCTTAAAGAGAGGTATTAGTTTATTTAATCAGTGCCAATTAGCTCAACACTCAAAGCATTGCCATGTATCATAGGTTGCAAAACTTTAACGTGCAAAGATAAAGGAGTTTCTCATGACAGTAGCACGATACAAATAGAGATGACAGCAAACTAATATGGATGAAGGCCTTAGGCCCGTACCAACCTGAGGAAAAAAGCTTATTCATGTAGTCCCATAAGAGATGATAAAGCACTCACTGGAATCACTCAATAGTATATATTTTTGTGCACTTCAAATGTATGGTTCAAATCACTCTTGTTTACCAGTGCTAAGATTATATCGAAAGATTATCAAGAACTTCCAGCAGAGTTAAAGCACTGGCTGGGATACAGTTCATTGTATTGTCTTGTGTAGTTCCACTAAAATGTATGATTGGCACAACATGATCCCTGTTTGCACAAGTAGGAACAAGGTGAAACCTTCATTAGCTTAGTGAGAAAGGATAGAAAGACATTAGCATATTACTCTAACAGTAGCATCAAATTCATGATGGAAAATACGCAAAACATTGCCTCATTGAACCAATGGCAATAAATTGACATGCAAAACAATAGCACTATTATGTCATGACACTAATAATATTCCCTCCCTGCTCCACCACATGATTCACCTCCATAGACAAATAGGGTGCTACTAAAGATTTGTTTAACTCCGATAGGAAAATTAGGCAGCAATAAATTAGTGGTACTTAAGTACTCCTAATTAATTAAGTGAGACAGCAGAAGTGGAAGGGCTCCCTGGAGGATTGTCTCACATGTAAGGTAGTCATTGTCGGAGCCCTTGAATGGCCTCGACTGAGGCCTCTGGCTTTAGCAAGATCGCCTTGGCACTGTTTATTCTTCTTCTTCCTCTTCATGCTCTGTTTCTCATTCTCCTCACCAGTTGGTGAAACCAAGTACATGATTGGCCTTCTATTTCAGAATTGGTTTTTTCAGTGAGGGGGTACAAGTGTACTAGTAAAAAATAGCATTATTTTCTCATGGCAGTCGCAAAATAGAGATGAACACATGCATTAAATATCATTCTTACCTAAAGGAAGGTTATGGTGCCAATATGGATGATGAGGATTGGAACACAGATCTCCCTTTGTGCAGTTCCACCGAAATGAACCAACCGTTCCATTATGACATTCCAGTTAAACAGCACAAAAGTCACTTCTTTTAAGAAGAGTTTTGTGCAGTGCACCAAAAGGTCACAACAGCAACCAGGTGAAATGGATATCCCTATTTGCACAAAAAGCTACAGAGGAAACAGTCAGAGTCTCAAACAATTACAAGCAAAAACATTTGGCTAAACTTGTCATGGCTTATAACAGTGGCATGGCTTCATTTTTACTAGGGGCATTAGATTAAGAACAGCTAAATATTTGGTATAAGGGCATGGGACGGTGGGTGCACCAGCAGTCCAGCACCATGTACCTAAACAGGGGCATAAAGTGGTGATTCATAGTTTGTTGCCCCGAGAAACAAACATCCAAGAAACATATCTGGGTTGGTCCCATTTTTGTTCACTCTAGCCACCTACTCCTATGTGTGGATAGCAAATCTAGTCCTGGTCATACCACTGTGTATAGCGTTACCCCTATATTTCCCTTTTCGACCAAGAGACCGGTTGGATGACCAGTCTGTACTACTTTCACCCCATTTCCTTCCTGTTTGTACCAAGTCCGATGTACATACTAAATTCCCCCACCCCACTTTATTTCTTGTTTGAACCAAGTACAAGATTCGACTCCATGAAGTAGCTTTACCTCTAATAATAGAAGAAGAAAATAGGTGACGTTGGACCATCCGATCGAGAGGGTCTGAGAGGTAGAAAATGATGCACATGCAGCGACGTAGAGAGCTGGGGAAGTAGAGCTAAGGCGGTTTCGAAGGAAGATAAACCTGAAGGTCTTCGGGATGTGGATAGGTGGGCGGCGGGAGGCCGGATCCGCCTACACTAGGGCAACGACGAAGGGGTCGGAGGACCTCCCGCGCCGGCGCTCGGCTAGAGATAACGGTGCGGCCGGTAGTGGGTCTCCTCCCTCGCTGTCGACGACGGCCTAAACGCTGCCCCTCCTCCCCTTCACCGGCGGAGGGGGATACGTCCAGATCTGTAACCAGCGGTGAGGATAGAAAGATAGTGTTTTTTGAAGGGAGAAAGACAGTGTTACCACCCCTATCTTGTTTAGATCTGGAGAGGATGAGAGTGTGTGAATAGAGCAACCCTAGCAAGCAAGCGCGGAGGCTCCGGCCTATATATACGTAGTGGGGTAGTTTTCCCTTTTCACTCCATCAAAACAATCGTTTAAAATTGTGTACTACGTGCCAGGTCAGCTGTTGATTATTTTTTGAGATAGCTACCTGCTTGTTCCAAGTGGTGTTACGGTGTGCCAGGTCGCACTTTGTAGCGTTCATGTCTGGTACAAGTCCCTCCATTAAATGAACAACCACCCCCTCGTAAAAATTGTGAACAAGCCCACGGCTAAAATTATCGGAAACGTGGGTTGCCCCAACATGCATTATTATTTATATTTTCTACTCCCTCCGTTCCTAAATATAAGTCTTCTTTATTAGCCACACCTAAGACAAGATTTCGATTATTAGCAGTGAACCCCACATGTCATAGACACAAAAAGTGTGGCAAGATTCCCTTAGGCAAGCGAAAGTGTGTCTAACAATTTGAGCAACTCAAGTTAGGCAAGTGTGGCAAGTGTGGGAAAAATAATGTGGCAACATAAGACAACATAGTCACAATCCAAACAGCCCCATAATTTTTTGTGACATGCTTGAAAATTTGGTTAGTTAAATTTATAGTCAAAATTTGGCAAGGTGCATCAAATCAACACATGCAAGTATCAAAAGGGAAGTCACAGCATGCATGCATGCGTTGTACTCCCTCCATTTGCAAATATAAGTCTTTTTAGAGATTGCAACAAGTGACTACATATGAAGCAAAATATGTCTACATACATCCATATGTTGTAGTCCATTTGAAATGTGTAAAAAGACTTATATCGAGTGCAGTGCTTTGATGTGTCGCGTCAACTCGTACAAGAACGAGAAGTTTGATTGCTACAACGCCCTCTCCCTCGTGGACTGAGCTCCGGTGCCTTAACTGCACCTGCCTTTGGCTGCATGACAGGTGGGCCAACCACCTGTTGGGCCCACCTGTCATAGACGCAAAGGCAGGAGCAGTAAGTCAATGAAGCTGCGTCCCTCCCTCGCGCATGAGCGTGGTGGCTGGCAGGACTAGTAGGAGCTTTCGCTACATGCTATCCCTCCCGCACGAGGTGGACGGACATGCAGCAGTGGATTCGATACTGTAGAAGTAGGAGTAACATCATTGTTCGTCTTCTCGAAGAGGCGAAGAGCCAAGCGCAACCCGAACATGGCAGTTGCGAACGCTCGCGTGGTGCGGTGCCTTGGAGCATGCATATAGCAAGCCTCTTGCATGAGACAAAATTGCTATTTGAGCCCACTATTGTAGTACTAGTACTTGCTAGTATAGCCCTGTAAACTGGAAAGGAATATTTGCCTTTCTAGAGATTTCAACAAGTGACTAGACTACACCGCGTGCAGTACTCCCTCCCTTCCGGTTTATAGGGCTCAAATCTCAAATCTCATCAACCAAGGCATTTTGTGATTGGAGGAATGTATCTCGTACTTTATGAAACTACCCTGATTAAACTCATGAATTAATTACGTACTTCTCTCGTTTTCCTCTTCGCCTTGGTCGCGGTGCACAATATTGAGCACTCCTATATGACTAGCCGCTCTATCTACATGTGGGACATCAAAGCATCCGACCCCGCGTGCCATCCCCCAAATCACAGCGAGGTGCTACAGTCGAAACTCACCGTCACCCCGGTGTGGCCGTCATGACCCGTCATATCACAAAAACCAAACCTTTACCAGCAGTGGTAAAGTGGCCTCGAAGTTGGACTGGACGAAGCAACCATCATTTCACTGGAACGCTCGTTGAAGCCCTTTCTCCCCTTTCTTGAAGAAAACCTCACTCCAGGCTACTCACTTCTGCCATTTTTCTTCTGTACCGACGAAGGAAAGGTGGGCGAATCAGTGATGCTGCTACATTTTCATTCCAAGAATCTTCTTTTTGCGAAGCACCGACCGATTCTCACAGCCTATTCTTTTCCCGTTTTCATTGCGATTGTGGTTTCCTTTCGATTGCTTTTTGTTTGTCAGTTCATTGATGGATCCTGGAGCACTAGGCAAAGAGTTGCCGGCGGACAACCCACTGGAGACAGCGATCTCCAAGAAGCGAGCACCGACCAACAAGTTGACCATGTTGGCGGGCTAACCCATGGAGACGAAGAACTCCAAGAAACAAGCACTGGCCAGAGAGTTGACGACGTTGGCGGACGAACTCCTCAAAGAAAGTTGGAAGAACAGCAAGGGCCCCACCATGCCTACCCCAGAAACTCTGATGGCCACCTATGCGAGGCTCAAGGCCGAGTTTGAGGAGATAGTCGCCGTTGAGAAGCTGTATTCCCCCGGCAAGGTGATGGCCCCCATCGAGGAAGAGGAGATGGCCCCCGGAGGGATGGGATCCCACGGTGGGCTGCACAAGGTAACAAAATAATGGCTTATTGCCATAGTTGTGGTTTTTGATTATTTGCAATGTGCTTGCTAATATGTTAGGGTTGTGCAGGTGCCAGTGGACGCCCTTGATGATTCCGCTGTCGCGGCCCGTCCTGTGGACAACGCCCCAGAGATCGTTTTCGATGTCGCGGTCCGTCCTGTTGGCATCGCCTCGGAGATCGATTCCGATGCCGCTGTCCATCCTGTGGACATCGCCCCATAGATCGATTCCGATGTCGCAGTCAGTCCTGTGGACATCGCCCTAAAGATCGATTCCCATGCCGCTGTCCGTGCTGTGGTATTGCCCGAGAGATCGATGACAAGAAATAGTTGGTCGCGCTAATCCTTCAGGGTAGTTTGCATTGCCCTGTGTTTAATTACCAGAACGATGCATGCTATCAAACCATCTTAGGGCTAGTGCACTGTCTTATGTAGGCGGTACTTGCTACTTTTGTTTGATAGTGAATCATGCGAACCCTCTCCGAGTTATGGAAACAGATGTATCCTCACCAGCTTTTGATGTAATATATGGCATGCTTAGATGTAAGTTTGAACTGTTTATTATATCAGCAGGGCTTGTTTGATGATTCTTGGTGTTAGTAGGCTAGCTACTGTGCGAGCTATAGTACTTGCAAAACACTCACCGAAGAGAAACGTTGGGGCTGATGAGCTCGTGGTACGCTTATACTTATCCGTCGTCGATCGGCCAATAGCCCAAGCTCCTAAAATTGTAGGCTTAGTCGACACGGATACATTCAGGCCTCATTTGGTTCATAGGGTAGGAAAATCGTAGCAAAAGTACAGAGACGTACAACAGAAAATCATAGTAGCACAGAGACGTACTCCCTCCGTTCCAAAATAGATGACCTATAGGAGGGCTAGTTTGGCCTAGTGGTTTTTTTAGGATGGCCTAGTGGGTTTCAGTGATATGACGTGGTACAGTGACATCTAGTCTTCGCGTGGGGTAGCAGTATTGTGGGTACAGTAAGTTTTCTTGAAGAAGCGGAATTCAATGAAGTCATGATGGTTCTGATGAGGACATGTACCTAGGGTAGGGTCACAAGCCTGACCTAAATACCTTCCCCAAGGACATCACTCTAAAGCCAGAAGCATTCGAGGGGTACCATCACCCACTCGACCAGAAACATTTCCACTCGGAGGAGTCAAGATCACTCGACCGTAACAAGAAACACTCGACGGACAGAAGACCTAAAGTCACTCTACACAGCAACGGTCGAGCATTAACTCCTAGACTTAATAGCCATTTATAACACTTTCTTACGAACGTTACTAGTAACGCCCCCCTCTTGATGTACCTTAAATGCCTTGTAATGTGGGCTGGCCGGGGTGCCGGCGCACTCTATATAAGACACCCCCCTCCACATGCACAAGGGTTCGCACCCCCTCTAACACACACGCATATAATCCAGTCGACCGCCTCCGGGATCCGAGACGTAGGGCTGTTACTTCCTCCGAGAAGGGCCTGAACTCGTAAAACTCGTGCGTACAGCTTCTCCATAGCTAGGATCTTGCCTCTACATCCCTACCCCCCATTCTACTGTCAGACTTAGAACCACGACAGTTGGCGCCCACCGTGGGGCAGGTGTCTTAGCGACTTGTTGGAGAAGTTGCAATTTTTCCGATCCCCATCAGCATGGTTTCAAGTGGAGGATTGGCCGAGGGCCGCGAGATCTGTCTCGGCGCGCTCGTGTTCGTCGCCGACGACTCCGCTTGGCTCCAAGAAGCTTCACTCGACATCGAGGCGCTCCCCATCCGCGGGGCAACGCACTTTCGCGCGTGCGTCTGCGGTGTCCTCCTGCGGCAGCCGTCGACCCAGTATTGGTCGGCTCCGGTGGCGTCTTCACTCCCTGCTGCCCGCCGGCACAAGCATTCCGGTCGGTCGAGGCTCCAGCGGTGGGTGAGGCACGCGGTGGCTCGCCAGTCGGCCACCCCCAAGTCGCGGCAATCGAGCCCGACGAAACTCTCTACGGCCTGTTCGACTGGCTCCGTTGAGACCGCATCCGAGTGCGACAGCAGTGACCCCGCGGCGGAAGCCCTGATGGTCAACGGACCGCACAGTCCTCCTGGCTTCCCCCGCGACGACGGTGGTGATGGCGGAGGCGATCCGTCGCGTGTCCACGAGGAGTACCGCCCCGAGCCCCTCTCTTCGCAGCAGAGGGAAGAGCTTCGCCGCCGTAACATGGATGCACTTCACACTCCTATCGTTGGAGAAACCCCCGAGGCCCGGGCCTTGGAGGAGGTGCGCCTGGCTAACTTGGCTGAGCGCACTCGACTGGAGAATCTCCAGCACGCACTCGACGAGCATGCTCGGCAGCGAGTTCCTGAATCCAGTCGACGACAACTTTTTCCGCCTCCAACCCAGGTATATCGAACTCCGATCAAGAATCTCACAGCTGCTGCCCGAATAGCAGAGTCGATTCAGCCTTCCCAGTCGGAGGCTGGTAGGGGTTTGATGCAGATCCGGGCTTTGCTCCGGGCGGCGGGGGAGCAGAACACAGCAGTATTACAGTCTCGGAATAGGATTCATAGTAGATCCATAATGGCAGACACAATTCAGTCGGCTCACAGCCCAAGATCACCTCCAAGGCGTGAGGGACGTGGAGATCAACAGGATCAGTACAGAAACCATGAGCAGTATGATCGTCGTCGAGTACCCACGCCTCCCCCAAGGATTTGGTCATATGCACCTCGGCAACACGATGACAGGCGCCCTCACAGTGGTGGGCGAAGGATTCCAGTCGACCCCCGGGAGCCGGGCTTTGACGCGAGATCCATTCTCGTTCAAGGTCTGGTTGACAGGAACAGAGCACACAGAGATGGACACGATAGAGATCCCGACCGGCAGCAGGGTGCATGTTTCAGGTCCCGAGTGTTTCAGCAGAGCCATCAGAGCAGCAGTGATTCCTCCCAACTTCAAGTTGGCGACTGGAGTCAGCAAGTTCACTGGTGAGTCCAAGCCTGACACTTGGCTTGACGACTACTGAGTGGCTGTGCACATTGGTGGTGGCAATGATGAAGTGGCCATGAAGCACCTTCCTCTGATGTTAGAGGGCTTGGCGAGAGCGTCGTGGAATCAGTTAGCACCTGGCAGTATTTATAGCTGGGAAGAGCTTGCCCGAGTGTTTGTCAAAACATTTGAAGGTACATGCAAATGGCCAGCAGGGCTAACAGAGCTACAGTCTTGTGTGCAGAAGTCAAATGAAACTTTGAGAGATTATATCCAGAGATGGATCACGTTGCACCACACGGTGGAGAATGTGTCTGATCACCAAGCAGATTGTGCCTTCAAGGAAGGCATCAAGTATCGAGAATTGACTCTGAAGTTCGGTCGGGCCAGAGATATGTCTCTGAGTCGAATGATGGAAATTGCCACCAAGTATGCTAATGGTGAAGAGGAGGATCGGCTCCGGAGTGGCAAGCACAAAACAGTCGCCCACGAAACCGGGGGAGGGAACTCCAGTCGGAAGCAGAAGCGTAAAACCGAGCCAGCTGCTCCCGAAGAAGCCTTAGCCATGACTCAAGGAAAGTTCAAGGGGAAGCCCAAAGGGGCATGGAACCCCAAGAAAGTAAAAGATCAAGATGGAAATGATGTGTTGGATTTACCATGCCACATTCACACCAAAAAGGATGAGGAGGGTAATCTCATTTATCCAAAACATACCACTCGACAATGTCGGCTCCTAATCCAGCAGTTCCGAGAGAAACAACCCAAAGAAAAGGAGAAAGAATCGGACAAAGTTGAGGATAAGGAAGAGGACGATGATGGTTACCCCCACGTCAATTCCACTCTGATGATTTTTGTTGATGTTGAGAGCAAGAGTCGACTGAAAGTCATCAACAGAGAAGTGAACATGGTCGCTCCGGTGACGCCCAGTTATTTGAAGTGGTACCAGACTGCCATTACATTCGACCAATCTGATCACCCGACAGACATAGCCACCCCTGGGAGGCAAGCTTTGGTGGTCGACCCAGTCGTCGAAGGCACTCGGTTGACTAAGGTTCTGATAGATGGTGGCAGTGGCCTGAATATACTGTATGCGGAGACCTTGAAAGGAATGGGCATTCCGATGTCCAAACTCAGTGAAAGCAATATGAGTTTCCATGGGGTTATTCCTGGTGAGAAGGCTGAGTCACTCGGTCAGATCGCCCTCGATGTGGTTTTCAGTGATTCCAAGAATTACCGCAAAGAAAAGTTGACGTTTGAAGTCGTCGATTTCTAGAGTGCTTATCATGCTATTCTGGGCAGGCCGGCTTATGCATGTTTCATGGCTCGACCATGTTACGTTTACCTCAAATTGAAGATGCCTGGTCCTAAAGGAGTGATCACTATCACTGGCAATCGGAAGAAGGCAGAAGAGTGCTTCTAGAAGGGCTCAAAGATCGCCGATGCGCAAATGGCAGTAGTGGAATTGCAGGAGTATCAAAAAAATGCAGATCCGAGTAATTTGTTGCGAGCTAAGAAGCCTGCCACGGATTCAGCATTTCAGTCGTCTGGTGAAACGAAGCCGATTCATATTCACCCGACCGATCCCAATGCTGCTCCGACTCACATTTCGACAACACTCGACTCCAAATAGGAAGAAGCGCTCATCCAGTTCCTCCGTGAGAACTGGGACATCTTTGCATGGAAACCTTCTGACATGTCAGGTGTTCCCAGGGGCTGGCTGAGCACCGTTTGCGAGTCGACCCAAAAGTGAAACCAGTTAAAGAACATCTTCGACGGTCCGCCGTACAGAAGAGAAAAGCAATCGCTGAAGAAATGGCTCGGCTCCTAGCAGCTGAGTTTATCCGAGAGATTTACCACTCCGAGTGGCTTGCCAACGTTGTCATGGTCCCCAAGAAGGATGACTCACTCCGCATGTGCATTGACTTCAAGCATATCAATCGGGCCTGCCCGAAAGATCACTTTCCTCTCCCCCGCATCGATCAAATAGTCGACTCGACTGCAGGGTGTGAGTGCTTGTCCTTTTTGGATGCCTATTCCGGGTATCATCAGATCCGACTGTATGGACCCGATGAGATAAAAACATCTTTCATCACTCCATTTGGGTGCTTCTGTTATGTCACCATGCCATTCGGCCTGAAGAATGCTGGAGCCACATTCATGAGGATGATTCAGAAGTGTTTACTCACTCAAATCAGTCGGAATGTGGAAGCATACGTGGATGACATTGTGGTCAAGTCACGTAAAGGTTCCGACCTGTTGGCTGACCTTGCTGAAACTTTTGCCAACCTCAGAAGGTATGATATCAAGCTTAATCCATCAAAGTGCACATTCGGAGTTCCGGGCGGAAAATTACTCGGTTTCCTCGTTTCCGAACGGGGGATCGACGCTAACCCAGAGAAAGTTGGTGACATTCTCCGAATGAAACGCCCTGTGCGTGTGCACAATGTCCAGAAGCTTACACGTTGTTTGGCCGCCTTGAGTCGATTCATTTCTCGCCTCGGTGAAAAGGCATTGCCTCTTTACCGACTGATGAAGAAGTCTGATAAGTTCGAGTGGACTCCTGAAGCTGAAGCAGCATTTGCAGAGCTCAAAGCCCTGCTTTCCACCCAGCCGGTGCTCGCTGCCCCATTTAGCAAAGAGCCTTTACTGCTTTACATTGCAGCCACTGGACAAGTCGTCAGTATAGTACTTACGGTCAAGCGGGAAGAAGAAGGAAAAGCCTATAAAGTTCAGCGCCCAGTATATTATGTTTCTGAAGTTTTGACTCCATCAAAGCAAAGATATCCACATTATCAGAAGCTTGTTTATGCAATTTATATGACCATGAAGAAGGTTGCACATTATTTCTCTGACCACTCCATTACAGTCATCAGCGACGCTCCATTATCAGAGATTCTGAACAACAGAGATGCAACTGGTCGAGTGGCAAAGTGGGCGATTGAACTCCTTCCCTTGGATATTAAGTTTGAGGCAAAGAAAGCTATCAAGTCCCAAGCAATAGCAGATTTCCTCGCCGAGTGGATCGAACAGCAACTGCCGACTCAAGTCCACTCGGAGCACGGGACCATGTTCTTTGATGGTTCCAAGATGCTGAATGGTTCCGGTGCTGGGGTGGTACTGATATCCCCCCCGAGGAGACAAGCTCAGATATGTTCTCCAGATTCACTTTGATTCCTCCAATAACGAAGCGGAATATGAAGCACTCTTATATGGGTTACGTATGGCCATCTCACTCGGCGTCCATCGCCTCATGGTCTACGGCGACTTAGATTTGGTAGTCAATCAAGTGATGAAGGAGTGGACGTCAAAAGCTCAGCTATGACTGGTTACTCCAATGCGGTGAGGAAGTTGGAAAAGAAGTTTGAGGGGCTAGAGCTCCATCATATACCCCGACTAAAAAATCAAGCAGCCGATGATTTGGAAAAGACAGGTTCCAAGAGGGAAGCCATTCCCAGCAACGTGTTTTTGGAACACATTCATACACCTTCAGTTCAAGAAGATCCTTTCACTGAAGAGCCCCTGCAGCCTAAGAGTGCCACAGATCCGACTGAAATCGAAGTCCCAGCCGTGGTCGACCTGATCATGGAGGTTTTGGTCATCACTCCTGACTGGACAGTGCCATACATGGCGTATATCCTTAGGAAGGAACTCCCAGAGGATGAAGAAGAGGCTCGACAAATCATCCGTTGATCCAAAGCCTTTACTGTGATCAGAGGACAACTGTTCAGGAAAAGCGTAACCGGAGTCAGCCAAAAATGCATAACGCCAGAAGAAGGTTGAGTGATCCTCAATGACATCCACTCGGGGACCTGTGGTCACCATGCGTCCTCTCGGACCATTGTGGCCAAAGCATACCGAGCCGGATTTTATTGGCCACGAGCAAATGAAATGGCGAAAGATATAGTCGAAAAATGTGAAGGCTGCCAGTTTTACTCCAATATGTCCCACAAGCCTGTGTCGGCCCTAAACACTATTCCACTTGTCTGGCCCTTTGCTGTTTGGGGATTGGATATGGTTGGACCCCTGAGGACTGGTAGGAGCGGCTTCACTCATGTGCTTGTAGCAGTCGACAAGTTTACCAAATGGATTGAAGCCAAGCCTATCAAGAATCTTGAAGCCAGTACTGCCATCAGCTTCATCCGAGAATTGACATTCAGATATGGAGTTCCGCATAGCATCATCACTGACAACGGGTCGAACTTCGATTCTGATGAGTTCAGAGCCTTTTGTGCTTCCCAAGGCACACGAGTTGACTATGCTTCAGTCGCCCACCCCCAGTCGAATGGACAAGCAGAAAGAGTAGATGGCTTGATTCTCAAAGGACTGAAACCCCGACTGATGCGTGATCTCAAGTACGCAGCAGGTGCCTGGGTCGATGAACTTCCATTAGTTCTCTGGGGATTGAGGACAACTCCCAATCGGTCGACTGGACAAACTCCATTCTTCTTGGTTTATGGAGCTGAAGTTGTTCTACCGAGGGACTTGCTTCACAATGCACCCCGAGTCGAGCTCTTCTCTGAAGATGAAGCAGAACAGGCCCGGCAGGACGCAGTCGATCTCCTAGAGGAGGAAAGAGAGATGGCCTTAATCCGGTCGACCATTTATCAGCAAGACTTGCGTCGATTCCACGCCAGAAATGTGAGGGGCCGAGCCTTTCAAGAGGGAGACTTGGTTCTTCGAGTGGATCAGCAGAAACCACACAAGCTTGCCCCTGCTTGGGAAGGCCCCTTCATTGTCACCAGAGTTCTCCACAATGGAGCATACCATCTTTACAATGTCGAGCATCAGAAAGACGAGCCACGGGCTTGGAACGCGGAGCTGCTCCGCCCCTTTTATACTTAAGTACTCATTCGGATGAGATGTAATAAGAAATACCTTTGTAGTTTGTTCATCAAAGACAAGAGCTTTACAGTCTTCCTAAATGGTTGTTGTTGCTTTTGTTTGCGTCTGAAATCCCCCAGTGGGTGACTTTGCCGCGAATCCATTTCGCCTAAGTTTGAAAAACCCTACCGAATGATGAGCAAGCCTCTCACTCGGGGGCTTAGCCGCGAATCCGTTTCGCCTAAGTTTGAAAATCCTACCGAGTGGTGAGCAAGCCTCTCACTCGGGGGCTTAGCTCCAGTCCAGTACTCGCCTAAGTTTGAAAAATCCTACCGAGTGATGAGCAAGCCTCTCACTCGGGGGCTTAGCTGCAGTTCAGTACTCGCCTAAGTTTGAAAAATCCTACCGAGTGGTGAGCAACCCTCTCACTCGGGGGCTTAGCTGCAGTCCAGTACTCGCCTAAGTTTGAAAAATCCTACCGAGTGGTGAGCAACCCTCTCACTCGGGGGCTTAGCTGCAGTGCAGTACTCGCCTAAGTTTGAAAAATCCTACCGAGTGGTGAGCAACGCTCCCACTCGGGGGCTTAGCTGCAGTCCAGTACTCGCCTAAGTTTGAAAAATCCTACCGAGTGGTGAGCAACCCTCCCACTCGGGGGCTTAGCTGCAGTCCAGTGCTCGCCTAAGTTTGAAAAATCCTACCAAGTGGTGAGCAACCCTCTCACTCGGGGGCTTAGCTGCAATCCAGTACTCGCCTAAGTTTGAAAAATCCTACCGAGTGGTGAGCAACCCTCTCACTCAGGGGCTTAGCTGCAGTCCAGTACTCGCCTAAGTTTGAAAAATCCTACCGAGTGGTGAGCAACCCTCCCACTCGGGAGCTTAGCTGCAGTCCAGTACTCGCCTAAGTTTGAAAAATCCTACCGAGTGGTGAGCAACCCTCCCACTCGGGGGCTTAGCTGCAGTTCAGTGCTCGCCTAAGTTTGAAAAATCCTACCAAGTGGTGAGCAACCCTCCCACTCGGGGGCTTAGCTGCAGTCCAGTACTCGCCTAAGTTTGAAAAATCCTACCGAGTGGTGAGCAACCCTCCCACTCGGGGGCTTAGCTGTAGTCTAGTACTCGCCTAAGTTCGAAGTCCATCCCCATTCGCAAGGACGATGAGGTGCAGGTCGGCTGCAACCTTCTCCTTCAGAGCTGCGCCACAAGTACAATGTGCGCTCCATCCCTATCCGCAAGGACGACGAGGTGCAGGTCGACTACAACCTTCTCCTTCGGAGCTGCGCCATAAGTACAACATGCGCTCCACCCTTATCCGCAAGGGCGATGAGGTGCGGGTCGACTGGAGCATCAACTTCAGAGCTGCATCTCAAGCACAAAGATTGTTCCGTGTGAAGAACAAATTCCACTCGAAGACAAATACAAGCATATTCAGAGATAAATCAAGTTCAGATAAATCCTAAAGTTCAGACCACGGATCAAAGTACTCGGGCATTCAGCCCGAAGGAGTTTAACAGTTACAAAATCACTCGGCATTCCGAGGCAAATTTAAGGCAGAGCATAAAAGCTTGTTCACTCCGCAGGAGGAGGGCTGGCAGGTTCGATGAATTCGTCCAGGTCGATCCCGTCAGCAATCCGAGTGGCAGCAGCAATGAAAGTCTCCATGAAGAACTGGAAGTCGTGCCTTTTGGTGTTAGCAACTTTAATCGCCGCCAACTTCTCTTCCCGAGCTTCTCGACAGTGGACGCGAACCAGAGATAGAGCCACATCAGCGCCGCACCGGGCAGAAGACTTCTTCCATTCTTGAATTCGACTGGGAGCTTCATTGAGCCGAGCCATCATAGACTCGAGGTCATTCTGAAGTGTTGCCATGGGCCAGAGAGCTGTGTCAATCCGCGACATCGCGACTTTCAGTCGGGCGAGATAATGGACAACACCAGCGATGCGGGATTCCAGTCGGAGCAAGTTCATGGCAGCTTCATCCTTCACTGGAGAGTTGATGGGGTCCAAGCTTGGTTCAATTCGCCCGGTCTCTTCCTCGAAGTCCCGGCAAAACTCTGCATACACAATTCAAGGGTAAGCCAATGACCATATGTCGAGTCGACAAGAACAAACCAGTCGGATCAAAGGGAACACCTTCAAGCATGACGAACAACTTCTTAGCAAGGCTTCCCAGATAATTCTCCAGATCGTTCCTCCTGCGGGCAATACCTTCCATCTTCTCGTTCAGATTTTCCTTGTCCTTCTTCAGGCGAGTCGCTTCCTTATTGGCTTCGTCAAGGGCAGTTTTCAGCCTTGAGTTTTCTTCCTCCAGTTTGCCGACTGAAGCCAACTTCTGTTCAACGAGCGCAGTTTTCTCATCAGCTTTTTTCTACACCGCCGCCAGATCTTGAACCTTTTTCGCCAGAGCTTGGTTCAGTTTCTCTGAAAGAAATAATGTTGGATTCAGAAAAAGCAGAATGAAATCCGGTTCAAGGAAAACTCAGTCGACAGGTCTTCTTTACCAGCGGCGTCATCCTTGGCCTTCTGCAGTTCTGTCTTGGCCAGCTGCAGATCGAGGTTGAGCTGAATCTGCTGCTTCTCCAGGTCAGCAAAACGAGCTCCAAGATCACAAGATTTCTGCAACCAAAGAACAGGTCAGTCGACTGGTGAAACGATTGGTTATTTCAGAGAGGTAAAAGGATAAAGCCAACAAATTCTAAGACTACTGCCGAATCAAACATCCAACAGTAGTCTCGGGGACTACACCCAGTGGGTGCACTTAGCGTGCCCCCACTGGTTTAGTTTACACTCGACAAGGCCTGTCCAGCACGAGTGCAAAAAAACCACTGATTCAAAGTTCCACTGAACATGGCCCGACCAGACCGAGTGTAGAAATTCAAATTCTAATGCTCAGACCATAGAGCAGTCAATTATGGTCTCGGGGACTACACCCAGTGGGTGCACTCAGCGTGCCCCCACTGGTCAAAAGATCTACACCGAGTGGGTGCACTCAGCGTGCCCCCACTGGCTCAAAGTTCCACTCGACATGGCCCTACCAGACCGAGTGAAGAAATTCAAATACTGATGCTCAGACCATAGTCGACTACCCGCAGTCAATTATGGTCTCGGGGACTACACCCAGTGGGTGCACTCAGCTTGCCCCCACTGGTGAAAAGATTCAATTGACAACAACATTATCAGCTCGAAGTGCGAATCTGTTCAGTGACAAATCAAAACACCCAGTGGGTGTACAGATGCAAGGCCCAGACAGATGCAAAGATTCTTGGAAAGAAAGTTTTTAGGTACCATATCCTAACGGAACAAGCGAGAAGAGTCAGTCGACGATCTACTAACTTGGACGTTGCTCTGGAGAGCGGAGCTGGCATCATAAGCAGCTTGGCTGGCTTCCCGCACCATCTTCATCTTCTCCATCATAATGGCCGCCTGGCGTATAGCCTGTTTTGCAGCACCCACTTGGTCCTCTGGGACGTGATGTGTAGCAAAAAGTGAAGGTGGATTAGTGGGAGTCTGTGCAGCTGACGAGGAAGGCCGAGCACTCGACAGCGGTATGGCGAAGGAGACGGAAGTCCGATTGGCATCGCCGGCGTCCTGAATTACCGGTTCCACCACCGGTGTCGATTGAAGCGTCTTGCCAGCGGACGTTTTCCTGTTTCTTCTCCCCAAGGGCCTATGTGGCTCGTCCTCCTCGTCGTCGGGGAGGTTAATGACGTTGCGGGCTGTAAAAAGATCAGTCGCCAAAGTTTCATCACTCAATTGGATATAGCACAGCTCAATCGACAAATCGAAGACAAAATCACGAGGATTCTACCCGGATTAGAGGTCACCGCATCTTCCATTTCCTCATCCCCGTTCTTATAAGCAGAGGTCCCAGAGGTAGTGGCACTGCTAGTTTCAAGATTCATTCGGTCAAACCAAGGGAAAAATAAACAACACAGAACGTCGAGTAAAAGCGAAAGAAGAACATTCACGCAGAAGCAACAGGAACGTCAATTTTGATTCTCGGCAGCGCCTTCCGAGTCTTCTGCACTACAACCTTGGACTGCTTTGGAGCTTTTTTAGTTGGTGCCGGAGAGGACGTCCGAGGACGCTTTGACGACTGCCCGGTCTGAACGGTCGCCTTGTCACGGGCGCTCGCCGGGTCGTGAGTAAGTTTGGATCGCCTTTCCCTGCGGGGAGGAGTGTCGACCTCTTCTTCATCACTCGGGTCGTCGCTCTCCTCGTCCCCCTCTCCGTTGAAATGCCACTCGCCGCTTTCACCTCCACTTGCCTCCCCCTCGGGGTCCTGCTCATGCTCTCCGTTGGGCATCAAATACATTTCAGTAAGGGCCTGGAAGAAAACAAGCAAGACAAAGTCAGTCAGTGAAGCATAAACAGTTGCATGTTAAATTAAGATGACACTCGGTAATTCAGAATTGGACCTTGTCTGGTTCGTAGGATTGGTCAAGTGGAGGGATTCTCCTGGCTCCCCTGGGGTTATCCTTGTTGCTAGTGATACTCCTCAACCACTTGTCCACCGTATCCTCGTTGACTTTTTCTGGGTGCACCCGAGTGGAATCTTCAATGCCCGAATACATCCACATCGGATGGTCGCGGGCTTGAAGTGGCTGAATGCGTCGTCTGAGGAAGACTTCCAGCAGATCCATTCCAGTTACACCCTCACGGATGAGATAGACCACTCGCTCAACCAGCACTTTCACCTCCGCTTTCTCCCCTGGAGTCACTTTCAAGGCGGAGGGCTTCTCTACGCGAGCCATAGAAAAAGGAGGAAGTCCAGTCGACTGATCTGGAGTCGGCTGGTCTTTGCAGTAAAACTAGGTCGACTGCCATCCTCGTACTGACTCATGAAGAGTTATGGCTGGGAAAGAGCTCTTACCCCTCATCTGAATCCCAAGACCCCCACACATCTGGATCACCTGAGTCCTCTCGTCACTCGGGTTAGCCTTTTTGACCGACTGGGAGCGACACGTGAAAATGTGCTTGAAGAGACCCCAGTGTGGTCGACAACCCAAGAAGTTTTCGCACAGAGACACGAAAGCAGCAAGATATATAATGGTGTTGGGGGAAAAGTGATGAAGTTGTGCACCAAAGAAATTCAAGAAAGCCTGGAAAAAAGGATGCGGAGGCAGAGAAAATCCACGGTCGATGTGAGTGGCAAGGAGGACGCACTCACCCTCCCGCGGTCGAGGTTCGGTCTCATCCTCCGGGAGCCGCGCCGATCCATGAGGAATCAGCCCCTCCTCCGCCAGATCGTCGAGGTCGTCCTGGCTGATCGTCGACCGGATCCTGTCGCCCTGGATCCAGCCACGCAGCAAACCGGACCGCGACGAGGATCCGCCCCGGCTGGACTTTTTCCCCTTCACCTTCGCCTCGCTTTCTTCGCGCGCTCCAAAGCCACCATCTTGTCTTTCCCCATCACCGCGGGCGGAGCTCGAACAGAGCGGCGGCGCTGGGGCAGGAGCAGGCGTAGTGGGGCAAACTGAGAAGGGAGAAGAAGAATGAGGACGCACTGTTTAAAAACCCTGGTCCGGCGCCTTATATGGGGTTGCTTCCGAGTGACTGACCTGTAGGCCCGGGCAATCTTATCAAATCCCGCAACAGTCGCGCGCGTGATACGTGGCAAAAAAGGCGGCACGGGAATCGAGGCGGCCTTGCCTTATCCAGCCCAATTACTGCGGCCTCCTCCGCCCCACGCGCTTCCCGAAATTCGAATCCCGCAAGATCCGCGGGCAGCAGAACAACTTGTCAGACGGAAGATCTCCACCACATTAGCACTCGGCTCTCTTCCAGCAAAAGTTCACTCGACAAAACCAGGAATGGATCAAGGCGATTGAAAAAGAAGTTGGTGTCACCACCTCGGTTCGTTGATCCAAAACAAGACACACCCGAAGCGCGAAAAATGAGTCGGAAGTATTTTCAACTCCTTCTCCACTCAAACCCTGATCCATTCGGGGGCTAATGATGAGGACATGTACCTAGGGTAGGGTCACAGGCCTAACCTAAATACCTTCCCCAAGGACATCACTCTAAAGCCAGAAGCATTCGAGGGGTACCATCACCCACTCGACCAGAAACATTTCCACTCGGAGGAGTCAAGATCACTCGACCGTAACAAGAAACACTCGACGGACAGAAGACCTAAAGTCACTCTACACAGCAACGGTTGAGCATTAACTCCTAGACTTAATAGCCATTTATAACACTTTATTACGGACGTTACCAGTAACGCCCCCCTCTTGATGTACCTTAAATCCCTTGTAACGTGGGCTGGCCGGGGTGCTGGCGCACTCTATATAAGCCACCCCCTCCACATGCACAAGGGTTCGCACCCCCTGTAACACACACGCATATAATCCAGTCGACCGCCTCCGGGCTCCGAGACGTAGGGCTGTTACTTCCTCCGAGAAGGGCCTGAACTCGTAAAACTCGTGCGTACAGCTTCTCCATAGCTAGGATCTTGCCTCTACATCCCTACCCCCCATTCTACTGTCAGACTTAGAACCACGACAGGTTCCCTCGTCCGACCAACTTACAGTGGGAAAGGTTGGGCCTGCGATACGACCGGGGTAGACCAGGATAATTTTTTTTTAAAAAGTATAACTGCTGATTTATATTTATTTTTTATTTCTGATGAATGCTAGCGTTTCAACTCTTACGACGAAGAGTGCCAAACACGGCACGTGCTGGATGTCCCACACGTCAGCAAAAGGAGTGGGACATGAACAGTGTGGTAGAGCCCAGCGCAAAAAAATATGGTAGAGCGTCTCCACTTCTTCCACTTCTGGGTCGGAGACCACATGTAGTAGTACTAGTGGTATGAACAATACAAAGTGCGACCTGGAGAGAAAGACACGTCTAGTTAGAAGGTCTCGGGGCATACACGTAAACATATATAAAAGCTAATATGTGCCTCCAACTAATATAGTAGTAGTAGAGTACTTAGGCACGTATGACGGTGTCATGGACTAGGGGGTACTCACCACGTCGTCTCCCGACCAGCTGGATCGGGCCGAGGACCCCCATGGCGGTTCATCATGGGCCACTTCGAGCAGCCCTTGCCGCATACAAGGAGGTTTCCGCAAGACTTGGCACCCAAGCCAAGGACTCTCCTAAACCCTAGGCCTCCGGTGTGTTATAAAAACCGAGGCCAGGCTAGTCAATAGGGCATCTCATATTCATTAGATCAGTCTCGTGGTAGACACATGTACCCTGTCTACACCCATATCAATATAATCAAAAGCAGGATGTAGGGTTTTACATCCATCAAGAGGGCCCGAACCTGGGTAAAACCCTGTGTCCATGTTACCATCGTTTCAAGACGCCTAGCTTAGGACCCCTACTACGGGATACGCCGCATATAGAACCCACATTGGTGCTTTCATTGAGAGCCTGCTGGGTGTTCATTGCGGATCGATGGGATGATCAGGTTCATCCGTGATTAGTTCCGATCTAAGATCGGGCGAAGAGGGTTTGTTTGTCGGTACCCGATGAGCATCTACAAATCTTTACAATGGCGGCCCGTGTTGCTGCGGCGGCCAATACCTGTACAAGACGCATTATGCGCATATAAGGTGAGCGGAGGCCTCGTGCTGTATGGAGCTGAGGAAATCGCCCAGAACTCCTGCCCACGTCGAGTAGTGCAGGCGGGCTGATCGACATGGATTTTGACCAGCGGCAGCGTACAGGGAGGATCTCATGCATCCCTCCTTTACTTTGTTATTTACTATATTTAATTATATCCTTGGAGGAAGGCTACAACTTTGGCTTGTCCATACGTGCACTTTCCACGTATAGCCCGTACATTACTTCCTACTCAATTAATGTGTGCTTATTGTTTAGCCCATCAGCTAAAAAAAGGGGCGAAGGGGCGATCTGTCCTGCGGCTACTCTCCCACCGGAGGATGCGAATTGATACTGGTGCTGTACGTGGGCGCATTCAGGTAGTACGCACTAGTGCGGTTTACGAGACCCTTGGCGACTGGTTTAAAATTCGGTCCGTTGACGCGATGGTCTGGCCGATCCCGATCCAAACAGTTTTTTGCTAGCCAGTTTCCAACGGACGCATGAGAGGCCAGGGCAGTGCACACCCGTCAAGGTTTGATCGATGGAACGTGCTAGCTAATTATATATCACTTTGGGCAGTTCTTTTACTGCTATGACTACGGATCAGGTGCACTTTTTCCAGTTTTGTTATTCTGTATAATTTAGTGTGTCCAAAATTTTCATTTTTTCGATGTGCACTTCTAAGTACGCAGGTCCATCTGTCCGGACATTGCCGTAAAAACATTGTTGCCCCGGACGGGCCGACATCGGATCCGAACTCAATCTGACCAACAGGCGATCCAACCGAAGAGATAGTGCGGAAGTAGTACCCTAACAGGGACTTGGCTCCATGGCAGCACACAAACAGGGAGATTTAATTATTTTTCCCTTTTTAATTCAGCTCTTCGTCGGGCGCTGGCAGTTTCTAGTAATCCTTTTCGAAAAGTACATAGACTTGGAGTATTTCTAACCTAATTAAATACTTGTTTTGCAAGCACGGTCCTTGTGATCTTATCTACAAACACCACTTCACGTATTGGTGAATGCCAGCAGTTCAGCTAGCACTGGTTCTGGCACAACCAAAGTTCGACCGATGTTTCTTTATTTGCTTTGGTCCGCCACGATCATCGCCGTGCAGAGAAATTTTTTGCCGACCCTCGTACATGGTGTCGGTCTGGCCAGTCTCTCGTTGTCACCTCGACATGTTGACCAATGTCGATATTGACCTCGCGCCAGATAATTAACCTTGACTATGTCACGCCACCACCTCGGCAATCCGACATCGTCATCCAGCCTGCGCTGATCACGCCAGACCAATCTCAGCGCACGTATCTATAATTTTTGATTGCTTCATGTTATATTATATTCTGTTTTGGATGATTAATGGGTTTTGTTATAAACGTTTATATTATTTCTGGGACTAACCTATTAACCGGAGGCCCAACCCAAATTGCTGTTTTTTTGCCTATTTTAGAGTTTCGCAGAAAAAGAATATCAAACGGAGTCCAAACGGAATAAAACCTTCGGGAACGTGATTTTCGGAACAAACGTGATCCAGAGGAATTGGAGTCTACGTCAAGAAATCAACCAGGAGAGCACGAGGCAGGGGGGCGCGCCTACCCCCGTGGGCGCGCCCTCCACCCTCGTGGGGCCCACGTTGCTCCACCGACGTACGTCTTCCTCCTATATATACCTACGTACACCCAAACCAACAGAAGCATCCACGAAAACCTAATTCCACCGCCGCAACCTTCTGTACCCGTGAGATCCCATCTTGGGGCCTTTTCCGGCGTCCTGCCGGAGGGGGCATTGATCACGGAGGGCTTCTATATCAACACCATAGCCTCTCCGATGATGTGTGAGTAGTTTATCTCAGACCTTCGGGTCCATAGTTATTAGCTAGATGGCTTCTTCTCTCTCTTTGGATCTCAATACAAAGTTCTCCACGATTCTCGTGGAGATCTATTCGATGTAATATTCTTTTGCGGTGTGTTTGTAGAGACCGATGAATTGTGGGTTTATGATCAAGTTTATCTATGAAAAATATTTGAATCTTCTCTGAATTCTTTTATGTATGATTGGTTATCTTTGCAAGTCTCTTCGAATTATCAGTTTGGTTTGGCCTACTAGATTGATCTTTCTTGCAATGGGAGAAGTGCTTATAGCTTTGGGTTCAATCTTGCGGTGTCCTTTCCTAGTGACAGCAGGGGCAGCAAGGAACGTATTGTATTGTTGCCATCGAGGATAACACGATGGGGTTTATATCATATTGCATGAGTTTATCCCTCTACATCATGTCATCTTGCTTAAAGCGTTACTCTGTTCTTATGAACTTAATACTCTAGATGCATGCTGGATAGCGGTCGATGTGTGGAGTAATAGTAGTAGATGCAGGCAGGAGTTGGTCTACTTGTCACGGACGTGATGCCTATATACATGATCATACCTAGATATTCTTATAACTATGCTCAATTCTATCAATTTCTCAACAGTAATTTGTTCACCCACCGTAATACTTATGCTCTTGAGAGAAGCCACCAGTGAAACCTATGGCCCCCGGGTCTATTCTCCAGCATATTAATCTTCCAACACTTAGCTATTTTTATTGCCTTTTATTTTACTTTGCATCTTTATTATAAAAATACCAAAAATATTATCTTATCATATCTGTCATATCTCACTTTCGTAAGTGACCGTGAAGGGATTGACAACCCCTTTATTGTGTTGGTTGCGAGGTTTTTATTTGTTTGTGTAGGTGCGAGGGACTTGATCGTGGCCTCCTACTGGATTGATACCTTGGTTCTCAAAAACCGAGGGAAATACTTACACTACTTTACTGCATCACCCTTTCCTCTTCAAGGGAAAACCAACGCAGTGCTCAAGAGGTAGCAAGAAGGATTTCTAGCGCCGTTGCCGGGGAGTCTACGCAAAAGTCAACATACCAAGTACCCATCACAAACTCTTATCTCCCGCATTACATTATTTGCCATTTGCCTCTCGTTTTCCTCTCCTCCACTTCACCCTTGCCGTTTTATTCGCCCTTGCTTTTCCGTTTGCCTCTTTTTCGCTCGCTACTTATTTTCTCGTGTGTTGGATTTCTTGCTTGTCATGATGGCTCAAGATAATACTAAATCGTGTGACTTTACCAATACCAACAACAATGATTTTCTTAGCACTCCGATTGCTCCACTTACCGATACTGATTCTTGTGAAATTAATGCTTCTTTGTTGAATCTTGTCATGAAAGACCAATTCGCCGGCCTTCCTAGTGAAGATGCCGCTACCCATCTAAATAGCTTCGTTGATTTGTGTGATATGCAAAAGAAGAAATATGTGGACAATTATATTGTTAAATTGAAGCTATTTCCTGCTTAGAGATCGTGCTAAAGCTTGGTTTTCGTCTTTGCCTAAAAATAGTACTGATTCTTGGAATAAGTGCAAAGATGCTTTTATCTCTAAGTATTTTCCTCCCGCTAAAATCATCTCTCTTAGAAACGATATTATGAATTTTAAGAAACTTGATCATGAACATGTTGCAGAAGCTTGGGAGAGGATGAAATTAATGATACGTAATTGCCCTACACATGGTTTGAATCTTTGGATGATTATACAAAAAATTTATGCCGGATTGAATTTTGCTTCTAGAAATCTTTTAGATTCGGCCGCGGGAGGCACTTTTATGGAAATCACTTTAGGAGAAGCTACTAAACTCCTAGATAATATTATGGTTAATTATTCTCAATGGCACACTGAAAGATCTACTAGTAAAAAAGTGCATGCGATAGAAGAAATTAATGTTTTGAGTGGAAAGATGGATGAACTTACGAAATTATTTGCTAATAAAAGTGTTTCTTCTGATACTAATGATTTTCCTTTGTCTACTTTGATTGAAAATAATAATGAATCTATGGATGTGAATTTTGTTGGTAGGAATAATTTTGGTAACAACGCGTATAGAGGAAACTTTAATCCTAGGCCGTATCCTAGTAACTCCTCTAATAATTATGGTAATTCCTACAACAACTCTTATGGAAATTTTAATAAGATGCCCTCTGAATTTGAGACTAGTGTCAAAGAATTTATGAATTCGCAAAAGAATTTCAATGCTTTGCTTGAGGAAAAGTTGCCTAAGATTGATGAATTGGCTAGGAACGCTGATAGAATTTCTCTTGATGTTGATTCTTTGAAACTTAGATATATTCCACCTAAGCATGATATCATTGAGTCTCTCAAAGCCATGATAATTTCCACTGATGAGTGCAAAGAAAGAACCGCTAGGATGCATGCTAAGAAAGATTGCTTTGTGAAGGCGTGTTCTTCTAATTTCTATGAAAATAAAGATGAAGATCTAAAAGTTATTGATGTGTCCCCTACTAAATCTTTGTTTTCCAATATGAATCTTGATAATGATGGGACTGAATATGAGCCACCTTTACCTAGAAGGCGTTCCAAAAATTCGGAGTTTTTAGATATTGATGCAAAAATTGGTAAAAGTGGGATTGAAGAGATCAAAACTCTAGATATTAATGAACCCACTATTTTGGATTTCAAGGAATTTAATTATGATAATTGGTGTTTTGATAGATTGTATTTCCTTGTTACAATCCGTGTTAAATTCTCCACATGCTTATAGTCAACATAAAGCTTTTACTAAACATATCGTTGATGCTTTGATGCAATCTTATGAAGAAAAACTTGAGTTCAAAGTTTCTACCCCTAGAAAACTTTATGATGAGTGTGAACCTACTATTAAAATTAAAATTAAAGATCATGAATGCTATGCTTTGTGTGATTTGGGTGCTAGTGTTTCCATGATTCCAAAAACTTTGTGTGATTTGCTAGGTTTCCGTGAATTTGATGATTGTTCTTTGAACTTGCACCTTGCGGATTCCACCATTAAGAAACCTATGGGAAGAATTAATGATGTTCTTATTGTTGCAAATAGGAACTATGTGCCCGTAGATTTTATTGTTCTTGACATAGATTGCAATCCTTCATGTCCTATTCTTCTTGGTAGACCTTTCCTTAGAACGATTGGTGCAATTATTGATATGAAGGAAGGAAATATTAGATTCCAATTTCCATTAAAGAAAGGCATGGAACACTTTCCTAGAAATAAAATTAAACTACCATATGAATCTATTATGAGAGCCACTTATGGATTGCCTACCAAAGATGGCAATACCTAGATCTATCCTTGCTTTTATGCCTAGCTAGGGGCGTTAAACGATAGCGCTTGTTGGGAGACAACCCAATTTTATTTTTAGTTTTTTGCTTTTTGCTTCTGTTTAGGAATAAATATTTGATCTAGCCTCTGGTTAGACGTGGTTTTATTTTTTAGTTAGTGTTTGTGCCAAGTTAAACCTATAGGATCTTCTTGGATGATAGTTATTTGATCTTGCTGAAAATTCCAGAAACTTTCTGTTCACGATAACAATTGCTAAAAATCCCCAGAATGTGATAAAATATTTATTCCAATTGCAGCAGATCAATAAACAATTTTTCTTGGTATTCCTATTTTGGTAGATTTTTTGGAGTTCCAGAAGTTTGCGTTAGTTACATATTACTACAGACTGTTCTGTTTTTGACAGATTCTGTTTTTCGTGTGTTGTTTGCTTATTTTGATGAATCTATGGCTAGTAAAATAGTTTATAAACCATGGAGAAGTTGGAATACAGTAGGTTTAACACCAATATAAATAAAGAATGAGTTCATTACAGTACCTTGAAGTAGTGTTTTGTTTTCTTTCGCTAACGGAGCTCACGAGATTTTCTGTTAAGTTTTGTGTTGTGAAGTTTTCAAGTTTTGGGTAAAAGATTTGATGGATTATGGAATAAGGAGTGGAAGAGCCTAAGCTTGGGTATTCCCATGGCACCCCAAGATAATCTAAGGACACCAAAAAGCCAAAGCTTGGGGATGCCCCGGAAGGCATCCCCTCTTTTGACTACTTCCATCGGTAACTTTACTTGGAGCTATATTTTTATTCACCACATGATATGTGTTTTGCTTGGAGCGTCTTGTATGATTTGAGTCTTTTCTTTTTATTTTTACCATAATTATCTTTGCTGTACACACCTTTTGAGAGAGACACACATGATTCGGAATTTATTAGAATACTCTATGCGCTTCGCTTATATCTTTTGAGCTATATAGTTTTTGCTCTAGTGCTTCACTTATATCTTTTAGAGCACGCGTGGTTTTGTTTTATATAAACTATTATTCTCTCATGATTCACTTATATTATTTTGAGAGTCTTAAACAGCATGGTAATTTGCTTAAATAGGAAAATTAATCCTAATTGCTAAGTATTCAAGACTAGTAAAACTTTATTATGAGTGTGTTGAATACTAAGAAAAGTTTGATGCTTGATGATTGTTTTGAGATATGGAGGTAGTGATATTAAAGTTGTGCTAGTTGAGTAGTTGTGAAATTGAGAAATACTTGTGTTGAAGTTTGCAAGTCCCGTATCATGCACGTATGGTAAAGGTTATGTAACAAATTTGAAACATGAGGTGTTCTTTGATTGTCTTCCTTATGAGTGGCGGCCGGGGACGAGCGATGGTATTTACCTACCAATCTATCCCCCTAGGAGCATGCGCGTAGTGCTTGGTTTTTGATGACTTGTAGATTTTTGCAATAAGTATGTGAGTTCTTTATGACTATTGTTGAGTCCATGGATTATACGCACTCTTACCCTTCCATCATTGCTAGCCTCTTCGGTACCGTGCATTGCCCTTTCTCACATTGAGAGTTGGTGCAAACTTCGCCGGTGCATCCAAACCCCGTGATATGATACGCTCTGTCACACATAAACCTCGTTATATCTTCCTCAAAACAGCCACCATACCTACCTATTATGGCATTTCCATAGCCATTCCGAGATATATTGCCATGCAACTTTCCACCGTTCCGTTTATCATGACACATTCATCATTGTCATATTGCTTTGCATGATCATGTAGTTGACATCGTATTTGTGGCAAATCCACCGTTCATAATTTTTCATACATGTCACTCTTGATTCATTGCCTATCCCAGTATACCGCCGGAGGCATTCATATAGAGTCATACCTTGTTCTAGTATCGAGTTGTAATCATTGAGTTGTAAATAAATAGAAGTGTGGTGATCATCATTCATAGAGCATTGTCCCAATAAAAAGAAAGAAAGGCCAAATAAAAAAAAGGGAGGCCCAAAAAAGAGAAAATAAAAAGGGGCAATGCTACTATCCTTTTTTCCACACTTGTGCTTCAAAGTAGCACCATGATTTTCATGATAGAGAGTCTCTTGTTTTGTCACTTCCATATACTAGTGGGAATTTTTCATTATAGAACTTGGCTTGTATATTCCAACAATGTGCTTCCTCAAATGCCCTAGGTCTTCGTGAGCAAGCAAGTTGGATGCACACCCACTTAGTTTCTTTTCTTGAGATTTTATGCATTTATAGCTCTAGTGCATCCGTTGCATAGCAATCCCTACTCCTTGCATTAACATCAATCGATGGGCATCTCCATAGCCCGTTGATTAGCCGCGTTGATGTGAGACTTTCTCCTTTTTTGTCTTCTCCACATAACCCCCATCATTATATTCTATTCCACCCATAGTGCTATATCCATGGCTCACGCTCATGTATTGCGTGAAGGTTGAAAAAGTTTGAGATTACTAAAGTATGAAACAGTTGCTTGGCTTGTCATCGGGGTTGTGCATGATGAGAGCATTCTTGTGTGACGAAAATGGAGCATGACTAAACTATATGATTTTGTAGGGATGAACTTTCTTTGGCCATGTTATTTTTAGAAGACATAATTGCTTAGTTAGTATGCTTGAAGTATTATTGCTTTTATGTCAACATTAAACTTTTATCTTGAATCTTTCGGATCTGAATATTCATACCACAATTCAGAGGGTTACATTAAAAAAACTATGCCAAGTAGCATTCCGCATCAAAAATTATGTTTTTATCATTTACCTACTCGAGGACGAGCAGGAATTAAGCTTGGGGATGCTTGATACGTCTCCAACGTATCTATAATTTTTTATTGCTTCATGCTATATTATATTCTGTTTTGGATGATTAATGGGCTTTGTTATACACTTTTATATTATTTTTGGGACTAACCTATTAACCGGAGGCCCAGCCCAAATTGCTATTTTTTTGCCTATTTCAGAGTTTCGCAGAAAAATAATATCAACCGGAGTCCAAACGGAATGAAACCTTCGGGAACGTGATTTTTGTAACAAACGTGATCCAGAGGACTTGGAGTCTACGTCACGAAATCAACCAGGAGAGCATGAGGCAGGGGGCGCGCCCTCCACCCTCGCGGGGCCCACGTTGCTCCACCGACGTACTTCTTCCTCCGATATATACCTACGTACCCCCAAACCAACAGAAGCATCCACGAAAACCTAATTCCACCGCCGCAACCTTCTGTACCCATGAGATCCCATCTTGGGGCCTTTTCCGGCGTCCTGCCGGAGTGGGCATTGATCATGGAGGGCTTCTACATCAACACCATAGCCTCTCCCATGATGTGTGAGTAGTTTACCTCGGACCTTCGGGTCCATAGTTATTAGCTAGATGGCTTCTTCTCTCTCTTTGGATCTCAATACAAAGTTCTCCACGATTCTCGTGGAGATCTAGTAGATGTAATCTTCTTTTGCGGTGTGTTTGTTGAGACCGATGAATTGTGGGTTTATGATCAAGTTTATCTATGAACAATATTTGAATCTTCTCTGAATTCTTTTATGTATGATTGGTTATCTTTGCAAGTCTCTTCGAATTATCAGTTTGGTTTGGCCTACTAGATTGATCTTTCTTGCAATGGGAGAAGTGCTTAGCTTTGGGTTCAATCTTGCGGTGTCCTTTCCCAGTGACAGCAGGGGCAGCAAGGCACGTATTGTATTGTTGCCATCGAGGATAACAAGATGGGGTTTATATCATATTGCATGAGTTTATCCCTCTACATCATGTCATCTTGCTTAAAGCGTTACTCTGTTCTTATGAACTTAATACTCTAGATGCCTGCTGGATAGCGGTCGATGTGTGGAGTAATAGTAGTAGATGCAGGCAGGAGTCGGTCTACTTGTCATGGACGTGATGCTTATATACATGATCATACCTAGATATTCTCATAACTATGCTCAATTCTATCAATTGCTCAACAGTAATTTGTTCACCCACCATAATACTTATGCTCTTGAGAGAAGCCACTAGTGAAACCTATGGCCCTCGGGTCTATTCTCCATCATATTAATCTTCCAACACTTAGTTATTTTTATTGCCTTTTATTTTACTTTGCATCTTTATTATAAAAATAGCAAAAATATTATCTTATCATATCTATCAGATCTCACTTTCGTAAGTGACCGTGAAGGGATTGACAACCCCTTTATTGCGTTGGTTGCGAGGTTTTTATTTGTTTGTGTAGGTGCGAGGGACTTGAGCGTGGCCTCCTACTGGATTGATACCTTGGTTCTCAAAAACTGAGGGAAATACTTACGCTACTTTACTGCATCACCCTTTCCTCTTCAAGGGAAAACCAACGCTGTGCTCAAGAGGTAGCACGCGGTCACAGGGAGATTTGATTTTTCTTTTCTCTATCATTTAATTAAGTTTGGAGCCCGTCTACACTTTTACTAATGGTCTCGCTTTCATGTGCTTCCCTGATACAATTAGCACTCCCAGTTGCTTCACGTCCATTGAGATTGGATCGATGCAACAAGCAGCTTACGTGGCCGACATCCACCACGCCGACCGACACCTCCACACAATGAGTTCGGATCATACCAGGCCGATGTTGCCGTCACGCGCATGCCGACCTGCATCGACGGGTCCACGCTGCCACTCCGTCGAACCAACCCCGGCACACAGGCCAAACTTTCCTCATGATTCGCTTCGCATATATTAATTATGCAATTTTTTCTTTCACTTATTTTTGTTTTTTGCTTGCACTGTTTTATGTGTGTAGGTAATCAATTTTGTCTGCGTTACGCGGTCACTCCGGCATCACCAGCCTACTTGCATGAGACTTCGGCATCCGCCGATCACAGCTTCGCCATGTTAACTGGACCAAGAACTTAATCTCGCCACATCGGCCGCGCAGCGTCGTTGCTTCATCAAACTGACGTCCATCGTGCCGAACAGGCCGACTGGCGTGGCGGCTTCATTATCACCTTGCCGACCAACTCCGCCAGCTCGGCTAGACTAAGGGCTTCGCATTACCACATCAGCCGAGCCGTGTCACTACTCTGGAGTGCCGAACTCCTTGCTTGGACACCTCGGGCTTGGGGGCTGGGACCTCGGCCATGCCGAGGACTTCGAACCTTCTCGGATCTGTCACAGATCAATGGGCGTCTTCGTCCCACCACAAGCCCGAATCACGTCGTCAACACCGAGCACATTACCCAGCTAAGTCGCTTTCATGCTCAAAACTTTCAGTTTTAAATTTTGTTCGATTCGACCAAGCATTATACTTTTTGGCAAAAAGTTGTTTGTGAAAAAGTTCCTTGTCAAAACTTTGTTTGTGACACACAAATTCAAATACCCCGTTTATTTGGGGGCTTCCTTTATGAAGCCTTTTCTCTTGCATATGATTATACTTGTATGGCTTCGTTCCTTGTTCGTGTATTACACCACAATATGCACCATGTTGACTTAAGTGTTCCGCAAGCTGGGTTGCCTTGCTCCTGTGTTTACCCCTACGTTCCCGATTGTTCGGCTAGGGAGTAAAGGGAGCACCTCTGCGATTGTCACGATCGGGTCATCCGAGCTCGGACCTCGGACTGGGTGAAGCCGAAAGCTAGCGCTCTTATTGTTTTCAATCATGGTCGGCACACGACGGAACTCATGAATACAAAAAATATATTGCACAAGTCTCATAGTAACAATGAGCAACCGAAGAATGGTATCGGTGGGGGTACTATTTTCTTTGAAGATGCTTCTTACACTTCGTCAGTAATATAGCATAAGTTCCCTGAGCGTGCTTTGTCTGTTACAGCCTTATGGCCTGATTGCCTGGTTATTGGAAACACCGTCGATATTCTCGACAGGTGGAGTACATAACACTTTTCCGCCCTTGACCGAAGAGGGAGAAGCCGACGGTCGGTTAAGACGCGTTTAAAGTTCGGGTGAACACAAATATGATATAAGTACTTCGGTACATACAATCATTATACATAAAATTCTTTTACCCAAGTCACTTGGGGGCTCTTAAATTAGTATGAGCCGTTCTATAATAGATGTTTTCTTCTTAGTCGCTGCACAGTCTTTTTTACCACTCCTTTCTCGACTCAGGTGTATGATCAATAGCCGGGTAGCCTAGTTTCTCTCTAAAGCCGCTCGTGTTTAGTTCGCTAAACTGACCTGAGAAATACTCCACCTTCGGGATAGGGAGGTTGAAGCCAAAGGCTGACCCACTTGAATTCTAGAGATCAGATGTGTCATGTCAAAGCACGACGAAAGTACAATTTTAAGAACAATTTCATATTGGCACCAAAACAGCTTGATTCAATCTAGACGAAGCGGAACATTCTCTTGGTCGCGGTGTTCGGCGTGAAACTCTTTTATAAAAACTACAGTTCGGCATCTTTCCTGTTGAACTCCACCTCGGTATTGTCAAAACATACATGAGAGTTGAACTTGTTCCCGAGGAGGTACGATCCTAGGGTCGGCCATTTTGCCCAACCCAATTCTCGGGGGCTGCTGCATTGACAATCCAATGCAGAAAATTTAAGTGCAATATAGTTTTCGAGGAGATTATGATCCTCAGGTTGGTCGGCCGCACCCAACCTGAGTCTCGAGGACTTAGCACACTGCTTTTTGTGTCCCGAAGTATTCTGCCGAGCTAGGAGTTGATCCTCAGGCCGATTTTGCAAATCAACCTGAGTCTCAGGGGCTACTGGGATCAGCGGTCTTATGTCATCCTTCAGGTGCATCTCGGGTTTTAGACCGATACACAGCTTGAGGGCTACTGGCTATATATCTCGGCAGAGAATAAATTGCACCAATCAAAAATATTGACAAAAAATCGGCCCGCAGTCGGGGTGGTGCACCACCTCGGAAGCAGTCCGGCATAAAGCTCGGGCGCTAGTGGCTGGCTCCATAGAGGGCATTTCCGGCATTAGGCTCGGCTAAACTCCTTTGACTTTTTTTGATCCAAGACATCTCGGATATAGTCCGGCGTTGGAGCTCGGATATAGTCCGGCGTTGGAGCTTGGACATAGTCCGGCGTTGGAGCTTGGATACAATCCGGCGTTGGAGCTTGGATATAGTCCAGCGTTGGAGCTTGGATGCAGTCCGACATTGGAGCTCGGCTGCAAAAAGACACCTCAGATATGGTCCGGCATTAGAGCTTGGATACAGTCCGGCATTGGAGCTCGGATGCAAGGGGATGCCGCCACACAGGAACAATTTCAAACCCGAGGTGTGGCGTAAAAAATAGCAAGGCATTGATAAAGGCCGAAAACTTAAAAGTCTCCTCGGATGCCCGATGTGTGCACTCTTCGGATTCAGCTCGGCGACCCTCAATCAAAGATAGGAAAGATTTGTTGAACCAGTTTTCAAGACTGGCGTCCGAAGATGAAGAACAGTTCGAAAGAACCGAGGAGCGTCCCCAACTTGAAGACCGGTTCAGGGGGCTATTGACGGTGTCATGGACTAGGGGGTACTCACCACGTCGTCTCCCGACCAGCTGGATCGGGCCGAGGACCCCCATGGCGGTTCATCATGGGCCACTTCAGGCAGCCCATGCCGCATACAAGAAGGTTTCCACAAGACTTGGCACCCAAGCCAAGGACTCTCCTAAACCCTAGGCCTCCGGTGTGTTATATAAACCTAGTCCAGGCTAGTCAATAGGGCATCTCATATTCATTAGATCAGTCTCATGGTAGACACACGTACCCTGTACTACACCCATATCAATATAATCAAAAGCAGGATGTAGGGTTTTACCTCCATCAAGAGGGCCCGAACCTGGGTAAAACCCTGTATCCATGTTACCATCGTTCCAAGACGCCTAGCTTAGGACCCCTGCTACGAGATACGCCGGATATAGAACCGACAACGTACTCCATAACATCACCATGCATTGCATGTACAACATTTAGTGGTACTCCCCCGTTCCAAATTACTCGTCGTGGTTTTAGTTCAAATTTGAACTAAAACCACGACGAGTAATTTGGAACGGAGGGAGTACGTAGTAAGAGACAAATGCCGCCCAAGAGTTCCCTTCTCGACCCACTTTTGGGTGTTTGGTAGAGTGTATGGAGGGTGCATGAGTCCCCACTAGTTTAGCACAAATACACTAGAAGCATGCATGAAGAGAGCATGCATGAAGAGGGGTGTTGAGTTGAGCATGCATGAAGAGGGAATAACTATGCTGAGACGAGAACGCAACCAAACACACCCTATATGCCATGCATGTTCATAACCTGTGTGCCTTTCTACTTCACTTACTCCGGACTCCCCCATGGCCCAGCTCACATTATCACCATATATATTTCTTGGAGTCCGTGCGCGGCGGGCGGGCGATCTCTTCTCCCTCCCCCGTCTCTCTCTTCTCAGCCGACGCCCACCGAGAGATTAGATTTCGGCTATCGACGGTTTATTCAATTGCAGTCCCACATGTTAGTGAAAATGCGAGACAACACATGTCCCCTCTGGTGAGTGGCGTGCGAGCCGGACTGTCGGGGGTGCAACGTGTTGAGGATATAACCCTTAGAGTCACCCGCCAGGAGGGGCCGGGTTACTCATAATGGTCATCACGTAAAGCCTAGTACCGAGCTTGAAGACGGCGGGTCAATGATGGGCCTAAGACCCGGAGATGACTTAAGGCCCGTAGTGATAAATCGCCGTATGGTTAGACTTGTAGTGTAAGGCAAGAATAGTTGAGAGTCCGAGCCGGACACTCTTATGAGCCGGCCGGGACTCTGAGAGCCGATGGGCGTCAACCCCTCTATATAAAGGGACGACCCGGCGGCGGTTTAGGGACAAGTAAGATCTCGTCGAGAACCAGGCATAGCAATCAAGCTCCCTGATCATCGAAACCATAATCAATACCACCTCAACTGGACGTAGGCTTTTACCTTCACCGTAAGGGGCCGAACCAGTATAACCCCCATGTTCCTTGTCCCGTTTAACCCCTTTAAGCTTCCTAGCTGCGATGGCTTCACGACTAAGTCCTAGCTCGAGGACATCTGCCGTGACAATTCCACGACAGTTGGCGCCCACCATGGGGCCAGCGCACGGTGGATTTGAGTTCTTGAAGGGCAGCTTCGAAGGGCTCAAGGGATACGCTGTGGGCCGGATGACCAAGAATCGTCGCGGCAAGCTCTACATCGACGATGCAAACTGGGGCCCCGACGCCGGCTCAATTGAGTATGGGTACCGGGTCCCCTTTGGCGGAATTCATGTCTTCATTGGCAAGATTGGTGAGCCGGGCCCTGAGCCGGATCTCTGCGCCGATCTCATCGAGACGGCTCAGCGTGCACGACCCGCCCGGGCTCTACCTGCCTTGAAGCATGCTTTTGTGGGATGTGTTCATGGAGGACTCTCTGAAGGGTCTGGATCTGGCGATGAGACGGCTGCCGGCTCTGACGGCGAGTCGTCCACGGATGAGTCAAATTCGTTGTATCAACTTCAGGATGGCAGGCTCAGGGGTTGTTCCGATGGCGACAGCATTCCGGACCCTTTTGAACCGCCGAGCCGGGTTGGAATCTTCATGGCCGGCGCGCAACCTGTTCAGAACCCCGCCTCCGGGTCAGGAAGCCTGGTGCCTTCACCGGCTTAGGTGCTGATGGATCTCACAGACAAGCTGACGGTCCTGTTGACCGCTACGGTGGCTCCGGCGGATCAAGTTCAGCATGACGCGGAGGTGGCACAGTTAAAGTTGGATCTAGCAAAGGCCAAGGAGGATCTGGCGGCGGAGGGGATCAGGATGGCTGCAGAGAGGGCGGCTCTCGACGCCCAGACTCAGCTGATTCAGGCACAGTCCTTCCGGCTCACGATGGATCAAAACGCATCCAATGAGGTCATGAGAAGGAGGCATCAAAAGGCCCAATCTCGACTCCCTCCGGTTTACGATCCTCGAAACCTCTTCAACACGCCGGGTGCAAGGTCTAGTAACCCGCCGGAGATCACAGTGCCCGGGGCTGGGACACCAATTCAGCCCCAAGTAATGGGACCGCCCCGGGTGAACCCTGCCCCGCGTCAGTACGTGCCAATACCACCGGGTCATTATGCTAACCCGTTGGAAAACATGGTCGCCGCGGCAGCACGGCTGGCGGCTCTCCCAATTGATGGCGACTATCCAACGGCTGTTGAAACCCGCCGGGTCAGAGAACTCCTTCAGACAGCTCTAGCGCAACAAGAGGCGTACTCTTATAGCCGGGACAGGGTCCATTCAACCCCTCGTCCAGGCCGGAGCCCGAGTTATAGCAGACACATGGTGTCAGCGACCAGCTCAAGTAATGTCCGACGCCGTGATTTGCCACCTGGCCACGGCCCGGCTCATAACGGGGCTTTTCACGCAGCAGACCAAGACAGAGCACGACAAGAGGCAGAGCAGGTGCCTCAGTTGACGGCTTACCAGACACCCTCGGTTTATCCGACAGCTTCCGACGACGTGGGTATCCATACAAGGACAGGAGGTGTCCCTTGTTTAGTGCCGGCTCTCCGCAATGAACGTCTACCCAAGGACTTCAAAGGGCCTAGGAAGGTGCCTAATTACACGGCTGATTTACAACCCGGAGCCTGGATCGAGAGTTACGAGATGGCCATGGAATTGCTGGAGGTCAGTGAAGTGGCGATGGCCAAGTACTTCACCATGATGTTAGATGGGACTGCCCGCACTTGGTTGAAAGGGCTGCCACCGAATTCTATCGGGTCTTGGGCTGAGCTGAAAGCCCGATTCATCCAAAACTTCAAAGATACCTGTAGGCAGTCTATGTCAATTGTGGATTTGACTAACTGTAAACAGCAGGAGGGTGAGTCTACGACACATTGGGTTCGCCGGGTCAAAGAGATAATACATTCATCTGATAAGATGGATGCCGGCTCTGCAGTCTTGATGTTGGAGCAGAATTGTCGTTTCCTGCCCCTGAAGATGAAACTCGGGCGGCTCAAGCGCGACTGCAATGATATGGGTACGCTGATGGCGGCTCTCGTCAAGTACGCCGACTCTGATAGTACCAAGGACCCCGTGTCAGATGATGAAAGGACAGGGAAGGGAAAGAAGAACGGCAATGGCAAGGGTCCTCAGCATTACCCGGCAAATCAAGGAGGTAACAAGCGTAAGGCTGATGGCAGCATGGAGTTTGTGGCCAATGCCAGCTCACAGGGTAACAACCAGCGGCGTAAAGGGAGGCCACCTCCCCGAGCCGGCGGTTCAGGCCCAACGCTTGAGCAGTTGTTGAATGAGCCTTGTCCAAGGCATGGCTCTAGGGAGAAGCTAGCTACTCATCTATGGAAAGATTGCGCAATCATGAAGGCCTTTAAGAATTCCAATGCCTTTAATGGCAATAATGGCTCGGGCGGCGGCTCGGGCGCCGGCGGCTTTCATGGCCCGGGCGGCGGCTCAAATTCCAATCCTCAGAATGTTCAAGGGGGCTTTAATCAGCAGTCCGGCCAGGGGCATCAACAGCAACAGGGGGGATACCAGACCAATCCAAAGCAGCTCAATGGTGGGCAGTACCATGTGTTTACCACCAGTCTGTGTAAGCGAGATCAGAAGCTTCACAAGAGGGCTGTGAATGCTGTTGAGCCGGCGGTTCCACGCTATTTAAGATGGTCTGAGCAGCCTATTGTGTGGAGTAGGGAGGATCACCCTCCCCGGGTTGATAATCCGGGTCACTTGGCCCTGGTGGTGGCTCCTCAGGTGGGAGGATATAAGTTCACTAAGGTGCTCATGGACGAAGGCAGCATCATCAACATCCTCTATTACGAGACCTTCCGTCGTATGGGGTTGATTGATAAGAACCTCAGCCAGTCCAATACTGTTTTCCATGGTGTGGTGCCTGGTAAGTCGGCTTATCAAGTTGGTAAGATTGAATTGTAAGTGGCCTTTGGAGATGAGTGCAACTACAGGGTAGAAAAATTGACCTTTGAGGTGGTTAAAATAAGAAGTCCGTATCATGCCATATTTGGACGGCCGGCTTACGCCAAGTTCATGGCACGGCCGTGTTACGTATACTTACAGCTCAAGATGCCAGGTCACAATGTGACCATTATGGTTCATGGTAGCCGAAAGATAGCCTTGGAGTGTGAGGAAGGTGACGCGGCTTATGCAGAATCTGTTTGTGCAACAGAGGAGCTGAAGTTTTACAAGGATAATGTTGACCCAACAGATATGACATCTCTGAAAAAGCCGACCACAGAGCATGAGCCGGCAATGAAATTTAAGTCAGCTGATGAGACTAAACTTGTTGATTTCGTTCCAGGTGACTCATCTCAGCAGTTTAGCATCAGTGCCAATTTGGATCCAAAATAGGAAAGCGCGCTCATCGAGTTCATCTGTGAGAACAGGGACATCTTTGCATGGAAACCTTCTGACATGCCAGGTGTACCTAGAGAACTCGCTAAGCACACTCTCAATATTGATCCGAAATTTAAACCGGTCAGGCAATTCCTTCGGCGGTTTAATGAAGAGAGGCGGAAAGCCATTGGTGAGGAGGTGGCCCGGCTCTTGGCGGCCGGGTTTATTGTCGAAGTCTTTCATCCAGAATGGTTAGCTAACCCGGTGCTCGTGCTCAAGAAGAATGGCACCTGGCGGATGTGTGTGGACTACACGGACTTAAACAAGGCGTGTCCGGCTGATCCTTTTGCCCTCCCCCATATTGATCAAATCATTGATGCTACGGCGTGTTGCGAGCGCTTAAGTTTCTTGGATGCTTATTCTGGATACCATCAGATTAAAATGGCAGTTAAAGACCAGGAGAAAATGGCGTTCATCACTCCCTTTGGAGCCTTCTGTTATGTGTCTATGCCTTTTGGACTCAAGAGTGCACAGGCGACTTATCAGCATTGCGTGCAGAACTGTCTTCATAACCAGATTGGGCGCAATGTTCATGCCTATGTGGATGACATTGTGGTTAAGTCCAGGGAGAAGGAAATCTTGATAGATGATCTGAGGGAAACCTTTGATAATCTCCGGGTCTACAAGATGATGTTTAACCTGGCCAAGTGTGTTTTTGGTGTTCCTGCAGGCAAGCTCTTGGGTTTCCTGGTTTCTAACAGAGGCATTGAAGCTAACCCGGAAAAAATCAAGGCAATCACCTCTCTGGCTAAGCCGGCGTGTATAAACGACGTCCAGCGCTTGGCGGGTCGTATCACTGCTTTAAGCCGGTTCATAAGACGTTTGGGTGAGAAGGCCATGCCGCTGTACCAATTGATGAAGAAAACTGATGACTTTATCTGGAATGATGCTGCTAATGCTGCTTTTGAGGATTTGAAGAGACAGCTGGCCGAGCCCCCAGTCCTCGCTGCTCCGGTTGACAAGGAACCCTTATTACTGTATGTAGCTGCTAACACACGAGCCGTCAGTGTGGCTGTGGTGGTGGAGCGCAAGGAAGAGGGTAAGGAATATCCGGTTCAGCGGCCGGTTTATTACGTCAGTGAAGTGCTCATCGAGTCCAAACAGCGGTATCCACATTGGCAGAAGCTTGTTTATGGTGTATTCATGGCAAGCCGGAAACTTAAGCACTATTTTCAGGGTCACCCCATCACTGTGGTTAGTTCTGCTCCCCTTGGAGATATCATCCAAAACAGAGAAGCCACAGGGAGAGTGGCTAAGTGGGCTATAGAACAGGGGCCTCATGGTCTGAAATACGTGCCACGCACTTCTGTTAAATCTCAAGCTTTGGTGGATTTCATCAATGATTGGACAGAGCTACAGGTGCCTGAAGAAAAGCCGGATAATACATATTGGACTATTCACTTTGATGGGTCTAGGCAATTGGAGGGCTCGGGGGCTGGAGTTGTATTGGCTTCCCCTAAAGGTGACAAGTTTCATTATGTGCTACGGTTGATGTTTCCTTGTACTAACAATGCGGCTGAGTACGAGGCCTTGCTCCATGGTCTTCGGATGGCTAAGGAAATGAGCATAAGCCGGGTAAGATGCTTCGGTGACCCAGACTTAGTGGCTCAACAAGTATCAGGCAAGTGGGCCTCCAAGGACCCTCTCATGGCGGCTTATCGCCGTGAAGTTGATGCCATTGCTGGACACTTTCAGGGTTACCAAGTAGAGCACATCGATCGCAGGAAGAACGAGGCGGCTGATGCATTAAGCCGGCTGGGCTCTCAGCGAAAGCCGGTGCCTCCTAATACTTTCTTGGACATCCTGAATAACCCTTCTGTCAAGTTACCTACTGAAGAAGCCTTGCCTGTCCCTGACCCGGAGGCACACTTGGTGGCGGCTCTCCGCATCACCCCAGACTGGACAGTACCATACTTGGCATACATGACCCGGGGAGATTTGCCTGAGGACGAAACTCTGGTCAGACAAATAACCCGGCGGTCTAAGTCAATGGTCGTCATCAATGGTGAGCTGCATCGCCGCAGTGTTACTGGAATGTTCCAGCGTTGTGTTTCCCCTGAGGAGGGTCAAGAAATCTTACGTGAGATTCACGAGGGGGATTGTGGCCATAATGCCGGCTCAAAATCCCTTGTGGCCAAGGCTTTTCGTCATGGTTTTTATTGGCTGACAGCTAATGCTGATGCGGAGGACTTGGTCAGTAAATGTGATGGTTGCCAGAGGTTCTCGCGACGGGCTCATGTGCCGGCTCAGGAGCTGAGGATGATACCAATCACTTGGCCATTTGCGGTCTGGGGGCTTGATATGGTTGGGCCTTTTAAAAGGTCCAAGGATAAGAAGACTCACCTTTTGGTGGCAGTTGATAAGTTCACAAAGTGGGTTGAGGCAGAGCCCGTTAGCAAGTGTGATGCAGCCACGGCGGTTCAGTTCATGAAAAGGGTGATTTTTCGCTTTGGTTTTCCGCACAGCATTATAACTGACAATGGGACTAATCTGTCTAAAGGCGCCATGGAGGAGTTTTGTCAACGTGAGCATATTTGACTTGACGTTTCCTCAGTGGCTCACCCTCAATCCAATGGTCAAGCTGAGAGGGCTAATCAGGAGATTTTGAAGGGTATCAAGCCCCGGCTTTTGGTCCCTTTGCAACGGACGCCGGGTTGTTGGGTGGAGGAGTTACCCTCCGTGTTATGGAGCATCAATACTACTCCTAACAGATCTACGGGTTACACGCCTTTCTTCATGGTTTATGGAGCGGAAGCAGTCCTCCCCAGTGACATCCGTCATGACTCGCCTCGAGTGGCGGCTTATGTTGAGGCGGATAATGAACAGGCACGCCAAGATGCTCTTGACTTGTTGGACGAACAGCGTGATGTGGCAGCAGCTCGCTCAGCGATTTACCAACAAGACCTGCGCCGTTATCACAGTCGCCGGGTTAAGTCCCGGGTCTTCCAGGAAGGTGATCTGGTGCTCCGGCTCATCCAAGATCAAACAGATGCACACAAGCTATCCCCGCCTTGGGAAGGGCCCTTTGTGGTCAGCAAGAACTTGCACAACGGGTCATACTACCTTATTAACATTCGGGAGCATAAAGATTCACGCAAGTCGGAGGAGGAGACCCGTCGGCCGTGGAACATAGCTCAGCTTCGGCCTTATTACACTTGAGCCACCGGCTCTCATAATGTACCTATCTTTATAGCCATGTATATATTATGTTAAATAATAAAGCAGGACCTCTGTCCTTTTCTCCTCCAAAGGTAAACGTGTTCTTTCCATTTACAACATCACATGGTCACTTGGAGGTGGATCCAGCTTATGATCGTATTCGAATCTAGCTATAAACAATATAATCACCTAGGGGCTTCCTGTTCAAACATAGGTCGTATTCGAACCAAAGAGAACATAGCTGTCGATGCCCATTTGATTGGCAAAGTGCCGAGCTCATTGGGGAGTTTTCTTTGATCATATTTGAATCATAGCTCAACCCCCTTTGGGAACCGACGTGGATCGTATTCGAATCAGCGTCGTTAAACAACTCGTAAGGTCAATTGGGGGCTTCCTGTTCAAACATGGGTCGTATTCGAACCAAAGAGAGCATAGCTGTCGGTACCCTCTTGATTGGCATCGCCAAAGCCACTGGGAGCTATATGATCGCATCCGAATCTTAGCTTAACCCCTTTGGGACGGTTCTCTGGTCGTATTCGAACCGGAAGCCCCTACGTTTTTGATCTTCTTACTTATAACAAGTTTTTGTTGGTCATATCAACGGTGTGCAAGGGCGGTTATTTTGCCGACTTAATTTTGATTCACAACGTTGATAAACACATAGTAAGTATTCTTGATGCTAGTAAACCGGAATTGAGATCTTCATCTCATCATTCGGGTTACATAAACCGGAAGCATACTTGAAGGCTTGTAAGTATGTAATCATGGTTACATCAAAGACATAATTGAGGGCCATTCTTTAGTGACTTTGGTTCATATTCCGGGTTATATATATAAGGTCTATGATTCTCAGTGCGGTAAGCCGCCTAGAGACTTGTGACTTGTTTTCTATGCAGGATGGTTAAAAACAGCTATTCGCGCTTAAGGAAAATAACTGATCAATTATGACCCGGAGGAATAAGAAGAAGCAGCTTCAATGGAGTTAAGCATTCAACACGTGCACGATGGCACGACAAAATTAAGTGTTTATCTTACTCTATTACAAGACTCCCCGAGTCCAAAAGGTGAGGCATTGCTCTAAGGTGCAACCATAAGCCGTCTAAAGATCAAGGTGCTTGTGGAGTCGAAGCTTCCGGCTCATCCCTCTCCGCTCCTCCGGTTGTTCCCATGACCTGGAAGGTTGACGATTTCCAGTCAATGCCGCTCAAAGCTTCAAACTGAGCCTCCTCGTCAATTAACCCGGCCGGGTCAATTTCTGGGGCAAAGGTGTGCTTACGAGTTGGCGGGACCAAGCTGATGGCTTCATAACGCGGAGTGGGGATCCTCTGATTCTCTGCGTCGTAGCCCGGCTGGTACTTGGTAAGGTCGGTGTCATTCCCAATCAGGGTGGCCACCGGGCGCACGACCTTCACACAGGCAGCAAAGTCTTTTTGGTCAAAGGGGGTGCCGTCTTCCTTCAGGCTGGGGTATCCAAGTGCGATGTTAGCCGGGTCTAGCTCTGGAAGGAAAGCCTTGGCCCGGCTCAGAGCAGCTATGGCTCCGGCTCTTGCAGAGGCCCGTCGCAGCTCTTGGAAACGCTGAGGAAGAACGGCAAGCCGGCGAAGTACGTCCGCCAGGTGAGTCGGAACCTCATTGGACAGGGCCACAACGGCCAAGGCACACTGTGACCCGGTGTAGAGTTGCTCCACCAAAGTGAACACGGCGTTCAGCTTGGTCAGCACATTTTGATTGAGGTTGGTGCTTCTGGGACCTGTTTTACAACGTCAGGTAAGCCGCTAGCAATGATGGGACTTATGAGACATAGAGAATGTAAACTTGTTGAAAGTCTGCAGAGTGACTTACCGAAGATTGCGGCGACCATCTGTGACACATGGCGTTTTAAGCCGGAGAGTTCGGCGATTCTCTCTGTCAGAGCCGCCTCCGCCTGTTCGGCCCGGCTGACCAGAGCAGCCTTCTCTTCGGCCCAAGTCTTCCTTTCGGTTTCAAACTTCTTCTTCAGCTTCTCTTGAGCAGCAACACTGGACTCATATTTAGCATTGGCCTTCCGGGTCTCAGTTTCCTGAGTCTTCAGGCGGTTCTTCAGCTTAGAGATATCAGCCTCAAATTTCTTGCAAGCAGCCTGCACGATTTCCGGGTTATAGTATGAATAATTATTATACAACTTTAAAGTATCAAGCACTTTCCAAGCAAAGATACTTGGCACTTGGGGGCTAATGTATGCTGAAAGGTTCTATCTACAAATTGCCGGTTCATGAAAGTAAGCCGGAAGTTAAGTCTACAACATATTCTATCATAAGTAGTAGACTTGGGGGCTAGTATGGTAAAGACGACTATGCAGTAAGCAAGCGAGTGGTACCTCAGACTTCTGCTGTATCTGCTTCACCATGTCAATCTCCAGGTCCCGGCTGTTGTGCACCTGATTGACATAGCCGGAGATGATATCTCCAATGCTCAAGTTAGCGTAGTTGGTGATGTCCAGCTTGGCCCTGCGGCGCTCTAGCAACTCTTCCTTGGCAGAGCACTTAGCCAGCGCAGTGGGTCTCCCCGGCTCGACAAACTCCGTCCGGGTGATTACCACGTCTGGGTCATCGGCCGGCTGAGCCGGGCTGGAGATGTCCGGATTGGTAGAAGTCTCTATGACTGGCTCGTCGGTTGGAGCGGTGGCTTCAGGAGCAGAAGCAGCTGGCGGCTCTTGAGCTGAAACCTCCGGCTCAGTCAAGACCGGCTCTTCGACCGGTTTATTCTTCTTCGCCCTCTTGCTGAGCTTTGCCTGGGCACTGAAAGGACAAAAGGTTAGTACAAAAGCATGAGTAAAGATAAGCACAACACAAGATGATCATCATTACCCGGGTGCGGTTTTGAAAGCCGGCAGGTTAGATTGCATAGAATCACCAGAGGAAGGTGAAGTTTCCTGATAATTTGAATCAGAAGAATTGAGCGGTTGACGAGTAACGCCCGCCAAAGGATGAAAAGGATATAAGTTGGAGATAACCTCGGTCCGGCGCTTCCTTGATGCTTCAGGTAGGCCGGAGGAGAGGTCTGCGTCCTTGTTGGTCCGGGTGTGCCGCCGGCTCTCATGAATCTGTTGCTTCAAAAGAAATTAAGGATCTTGATAAGCTAAAGGATGTGAAAATCTTACTTTCCGGGTTACTCTTCGGACTTTCAGCCTTGGCAAGGGCTCCGAGTCGGAGGAAAGTGTCGTTACCTCTTCAGTCACCGGGTTACTTGCTCCGGTGTCATCCTGCTGATGATCGGTATCGATAAGGTGGATAGGAATAAACAAGAAACAAAACAAGAGCTTACAGATTCAGGGGTTACCTCTGACTCGGAGCTGTCACTTAGCTGAAGCAGCTCTGAGGCAGTAGGCCTGCTTCCCTTCTTGCGGGGAGCGGCTCTCCTGGCGGCTTTCTTAGCCTTCCTGGCTTTTTTGGCCGCTTCATGGTCATATTTGACCTTCCAGAACTTGTCATTAGCCTGAAACATACAACAAAGATTTCTTATGGTTCAGATGGAAACTATTAAAAAGAAAACCAAGGTGTTCAGGTCAGTGGCTTACCGCCGGAGCCGGGTTAGCTTGGCAGAAGGGGTTCAGGCCAGTTCTCCCACAGTCGGCTAAGCTCTCATTCAGGAGAGACTTGGTCAAGTCGTCCACAACGTCCTCAGGAAGATCGTTGGGGCTGTGCCGCAGAGGGTCATCCTTCCGACCCGTGTAAGCACACATTAAGCCGGGGCGGCGGCTCAAGGGGATCACCCGCTAAGAGATCCAAACCCGGACCAGATCAATGCCGTTGAGGCCGTTTCCCAAGAGAGCCTTGATCTTATTGATGGTGGGGATCAGAGGTTGACGCTCAGTTTGAGAGAGTTTGTCTGGCAAAGGGTGATTTGGCTCCAGACGCAGGGCACGAAAGCCGGGCAGAGGGCTCTCGTCAGCCGGAGAAGTGTCCTGGCAATAAAACCACGTCTGGTTCCAGTCCTTTGGATGGCTTGGCGGCTCAGCATAAGGAAAGAGGCAGTCTCTCCGGCGTTGAATGGAGATTCCACCAAGTTCCAGGCTCGGCCCGTTGGCGCACTAATTCTGGCGGTTCAGATAAAATAGCTATCTAAAGAGCAGCAGGCTGGGCTCTTCTCCAAGATAGACTTCGCAGAATACTAGGAAGTTGCATATATTTGACACGGAATTGGGTCCTATGTCTTGCGGCCGCGGATCGAAGAAGTTCAGAACATCCCTAAAGAATTTTGAGCCGGGCGGTGCGAAGCCCCGGCTCATGTGATCAGCAAATATCACCACCTCACCATCTCTTGGCTGAGGTCTTTCCTCCGACGGGTCAGGGGCACGATAAGACATGATTTCCTTCTTGGGCAAGTAACCCGTCTTTACGAAATCAGCTAAAGTGTCGTCGGTGACATTGGATCTCATCCAGTTGCACGTGATGGGTGCCTTGGGAGCTTTGGGAGGCATTGTGAAAGATGAAGCCTATGACAAAAGGAAAATATCCGGTTCAATTATAAGCCGGCAGACGTCTACAGTTTAATACTCAAATGGCGGCTTATGAGAGGGGCCTAATGACATATGGTTAAGTGCATCGGATGTCTAAGCCGCTGAAGGTATCGTGAGTAATTCAAATTTTCTACAGCTTTATCATAATTGAGCCAGAAATTTTACAGCGCGTGGCTTCTTTTAAGCCGGAAATATGAGCCGCCATAGCTCAGCAGATGCAATTTTTTGACTAAGTGTGGTGAAAACAAGTTTCATAGATCGCAGTAATTATTTTGGATCAAACGGTTGGCTGAAAGAAAAAATTTCTAGACCTAGAACAGACACAGAAAAAGTTCAAGGGTTTGAACGGAGCCTTTATGCAATGAAAGGGGATCTATGTACATTGGGAACGGGCGTGAAACAGCTACCGCAGCAGTTCTGTACAGTCTAAACATCAAGAAAAGGTGGTAATAATGGAATCTATCAAGACCTCGTGATGAACAGCGACGAACACGGGAAGAACAGCAAAGAACCCTAATGCGGATCTACTTTATGGAGTGGCAAGGGCTTACGGGTGCTGGAGAGTTGCGGAGGTCGCCGTCGTTTCTCTGGTCACGTCAGGTTGATGCAGCGGCCTGAGTCGGTGAAGACGAGGAGACCCGCGGCGGCGGCGGCGGTGGAGCTCGAGCGGCAGTACAGTGGCGAGAGGAGGAAGACGATGGAGGCGACAAGTAACTGGAGCCTCATGGGCCGGGCTATTTATAAGGTGAGGCTCATAAGTGGGCGCGAGAAACGAGGAGGCCACGGCGTGATTATCTCACCACAAAAACGCCTCGATTTTCGGGATGGCCTTTAAAGATAAGATCCGTTGAGGATATGGTGGGATAAAAAATGGACTTAATGGAAGATGACATCACGGCGGGTTACCAGGAATCCAGAAGATGATGTCACGGCGGGTTATAACCTTCGCACGACCATAAGCCGGAAGATCTTTTCTCTCAAAAGAATTGAAGATTGACATGAATCGGTTCAAATCAATCTGGGGCCTAATGTTGAGGATATAACCCTTAGAGTCACCCGCCAGGAGGGGCCGGGTTACTCATAATGGTCATCACGTAAAGCCCAGTACCGAGCTTGAAGACGGCGGGTCAATGATGGGCCTAAGACCCGGAGATGGCTTAAGGCCCATAGTGATAAATCGCCGTATGGAAAGACTTCTAGTGTAAGGCAAGAATAGTTGAGAGTCCGAGCCGGACACTCTTATGAGCCGGCCGGGACTCTGAGAGCCGCTGGGCGTCAACCCCTCTATATAAAGGGATGACCCGGCGGCAGTTTAGGGACAAGTAAGATCTCGTCGAGAACCAGGCATAGCAATCAAGCTCCCTGATCATCGAAACCATAATCAATACCACCTCAACTGGACGTAGGATTTTACCTTCACCGTAAGGGGCCGAACCAGTATAACCCCCGTGTTCCTTGTCCCGTTTAACCCCTTTAAGCTTCCTAGCTGCGATGGCTTCACGACTAAGTCCTTCTCGACCCACTTTTGGGTGTTTGGTAGAGTGTATGGAGGGTGCATGAGTCCCCACTAGTTTAGCACAAATACACTAGAAGCATGCATGAAGAGAGCATGCATGAAGAGGGGTGTTGAGTTGAGCATGCATGAAGAGGGAATAACTATGCTGAGGCGAGAACGCAACCAAACACACCCTATATGCCATGCATGTTCTTACCCTGTGTGCCTTTCTACTTCACTTACTCCGGACTCCACCATGGCCCACCTCACATCATCACCATATATATTTCTTAGAGTCCGTGCGTGGCGGGCGGGCGATCTCTTCTCCCTCCCCCGTCTCTCTCTTCTCAGCCGACGCCCGCCGAGCGATTAGATTTCGGCTATCGACGGTTTATTCAATTGCAGTCCCACATGTTAGTGAAAATGCGAGACAACACATGTCCCCTCTGGTGAGTGGCGTGTGAGCCGGACTGTCGAGGGTGCAACGCGTACGAGTCGTAAGTGTGCCGCCTTTTCCTTTTGAACTTGCAAAGCGTAACATTTCGCGCGATCGATCATAGAAATCCAGAACAAAATGACGAGGGCGGTGCTTTCCCGCGTGTTAGGCGGGCTAGTTTGAGTGATATGACGTGCTACAGTGCGTCCACTTGCTCCATTTTTATGTAAGCAAGAGTCTACACTCTTACGTGGGATGAGTGCGAAACACGGCGGATCTGATTTTTGATCGAGGGAAAACTGTTCCCTGTGAAATAATGGAGCACTGTTAGCGATTATAGCATGATACTTAGGGCATCTCCAGCGCTAGCCCTCAAATTTACACCGGCATCTGTCCGAGGACACTGATGGATGCCATCCAATGCTGCCCGCATACCTTTCGACAACTATATGAACTAACCGGACGAAATTCGTGCAAACAAAGCAAATTTCAAATTAACCGGATGAAATTCATTACATTTCGAAAACTTTTCCTATAAACTGGACGAAATTCATTACATATTTCGCACAAACCATACTAAAACCTACTGTAAACCTAATCTAAACGATCACCGGCTCCCGACCACCATGTCCAGCCATGAACCTGAGAAAGCCGGCTATTGCCTTTGCCTCCTCCTCATCCGCCTCGATAACCTCCTCCTCCGGAGCACAATGTTCTGAAAATTTCCTCCTCCACGTCGCCGTCAAGCGGCTAATCGGCCGCCGATGTTTATCCTACCAAGCTTGGCGTCGACTGAGTGGTGGAGCGGCGACCTTCCTGGCAACAGAGCGGCGGCGACCTACCGTGTACTATTCTTCCTCGCTGCCGGCTGCGCCCGCACACGCGCGCCGGCTTCGTGGTTGTCGCGACGGAGGGCGGCCGGGTGGGAGCCGGCGATCTCCTTCGTCTGCTCCTGCAACAGTACGTTCAAGAGAGCTTTGGAGCGCGCACGGAGCGAGGGCCGATGTCCTTTGTCTGCTCTTGTGACTGTACGTCCAAGAGAGCTTTGGAGCGCCAGGAGGCCATGGTTGGAGTGGTGCCGACAGAAGGATGGGACCAGAGGAGAATGAGTGTGGGTCTGTGGCTATGGCTGGGAGCTGGGGCTCAAGTTAATATAGCGGGTGAATGGCAATGAGCCGCGGCAGATGGATGGACGGCTGGCGCCGGAGTAGGTTCGTCGGCAGCCGCGTGTCATTAATGTGTGCGGCGGACGGAAGGATAGCCGTGGTGTCGTTAACGCATTCGCTTGCACTTGGATGCCGCGCGGGTGGCGCTCTCTCGGCCGTCGCGCTGCTGCAATGCCGGCGCCAGTGAGAGGTCGCGTCGGGCGTGAATGCGGACGCTACTTCAGTGACTTAACCGCAGGTGCGTTGTATCACTGACATGTGGGCCCAACGGGCATCTGGCCCACATGTCAGTGACACACCAACTGTACCTGCAGTTAAGGCCGGTGAATGCGGCATTGACATTCTGGAGAGACGGTGATCGTTTCAGGCGGGAAGCGCGCGCTAGCGATGGAAGGGGTTTCGGTAGGCCAGGGCACTATGATCAGTTGCTCATGATAGTACATACTCCGCACCATAGTACCCTCTCTAGCTAGGTTGTTTTATAGATTGTCGTTGTGATGGACGATATACATGAGCAAGGCGCCGAGTCAGGAGTATGACCGTTGGCGTTGAGCCAGGTGAATACATGCTCAGTGTTCGCGGAGGCCTCCAGCAAATGTCTAAACAGTAATGTCACATACGCATAATTTTGGTTTTTATTTCTTTCTCCACTGACAGGTAGGCCCGCATAGATAGATAGATAAAGAACACGAGCTGATGAGGCGCATGCAGACTATTTGATTAGTCAACCAGACAAATACGAAGCTATACGCTGAGCCAGTGACCGTATAATCACCATATCTCGTATACAATGATCAAAGTGAGCTATCAAGACAAGTTCAATGACCGCCAATGCATTTTACTCGGTAATAAATGACCAGGATTGAAGGGGAATCCAAATTTCCTTCGTCTTCTATCCTTGAGCTCTTGACAAACCAATGCACTTTACGGTTATCCTGCCACTCCACCCTAGAGCTGTCACCAAGCGTCGTTCATGCCACCGCGCCGCACACTAACCGGTAAGGAAGCGATGGCATCCCGCCGCGCCGAGTTCCTCGCCGCCCACGACCGCACATAGAATGGTAGGCAAGTGGTGGCATCCCGCCGTGCCGAGTTCATCGCCGCTCGCGACCACACACCTATGTGGGCGGAATTTGAAGCTGCCAAGGCCGAATGGGCGGTAGAGCAAGAGGCGGCCAAAGCCGCACAGAGGGAGCGGGAACGTCAGAAAGCACTCAAGAAAAGATAGGCCCGCCGCCGCAAGAAAGGAGAGGACGCACGCGCTGCTGCGGAGAGGTCGACGGAGATCCAAGCACGGTGGAGTGTCGCCGACAAAGCCGGGAAGGAGAACGACGGCGTTTGGCCAGCATGTGAGAAGTAGTAGTACTAGTAGTTAGTGTGTGTGTCTGTGTCACCCGTACGTTTGTTTAATTAATTATGAGCATGTACCAGTACTACTGGTTACTACTGTAGTTTTTAGAGCAAATTACCAGTACATTAGCCTAGACTCAATGGAAAAATTCCTATCCTATGCATCAAATGGCATCTCTTACTCTATAGGAATTGAGATGCATGTCATCTCACTTCCTATGATTTTCATATTCCTATAAAATTCATATCCTATGAACCAAAGGAGGCCTCTGCTGGAGTAACTACTATAGCTAGCAGTACTGCTGGTATAGTAGTTTTCTTCAAGAAGCGGAATTCAACAAAGTCATGATGGTTCCTTCGTCCGAGCAATTTCACAGTGGGTAAGGTTGGGCCTATGATTTGACAGCTCATTAGTAATTACTGCGGCGCGGGGACTGGGGTGACTCTCCCTTGGAGTTTGGCGGGCATGGCAAGTGGACCAGGATGGTCGACGTCCCACATGTCGGCGAGCAGAAGTATTCTTTCCAATATCGAGGAGCAAGGAAACCGCGTGGTATAGTATCACTGGTGATTTATATTTATTTTTCATTTCTGATGAATGCTAGCGTTTCAACTCTTACGACAAAGGAGTGCCAAACACACGGCACGTGCTGGATGTCCCACACGACAGCGAAAGGAGTGGGACATGAACAACGTGGTAGAGCGTCTCCACTTCTGGGTCGGAGACTACACATAGTAGTACTACTGTACTAGTGGTATGAACGATACAAAGTGCGACCCGGAGAGAAAGACACATCTAGTTGGAAGGTCTCGGGGCATACACGTAAACAAATATAAAACCTAATTTGTGCCTCTAATTAATATAGTAGTAGTAGAGTACTTAGTCACGTACTCCATAACATCACCGGGCATTGCACGTACAACATTTAGTGGTAGTAAGAGACAAATGCCTATATGCCACACATGTTCATACTATTTGTGCCTTTCTACTTCGCTTACTGCGCTACATTACATAGGTTCACACGTCCACTAGTGGGTACATGTCCGTCTCGTAGTTCCAGTCCCACGTGTTTTTCATATAGATGGAACAATCCTTGAATGACACGTGCACCGTGATGCTAGATGTCTCGCGTGTTGGCAAAAGGATGAACAAAGCTCACGTAAAAAAATAGAGTGGAAGAACATAGATTCCCGACGACCGAGAAGGAGCAAGGAACCTCGTGGTGGAGCGTCTGCACTCATAATATTTTATATTATTCAGCTATATAAAATCAACCAATCATCTCCACAGTGGACTGGAAGAGAAAGAAAGACGGCAGCTCAGTGTAGTTACATCATACTAGTACATGGCTAAGCCACGCTATCACCATATTTCTTGGCTTCTGTGCGACACCTATCTCTAGTAATCCAGCAGCCCGTATCACTTCTCCCTCCTCGTCTCTCTCGTGCGGCGGGCTGGCGTTTTTGCCATCTATTGAGGTCAGTTAACTCATCACATGTTAGCGACATGCCAAGAGCATTCTAAAAAAATTCCTTTCACGTTCCGTTTTCAAAAAGAAAAAAATCCTTTCACGTGCGAATTTAACTGTATGCTTTGAGCAACTTGCATGTCCTATACTGCTCCTGTTTGGATCCTCTAACTTAGCTAGAGGTTAGAGTAACTCATGACTAACCCTGAACTAACTGTAGCCAAAGAGGTGTTTGGGTGCCAGGGTTAGATTGACAATAAATGCACTTGATGGAGAGAGAAAAGTGTTTTTTCAGTGGTCCCAATGAGAACTATCTCCAGTTAGCACCTCTTGGATGGGATAGTTTTTTTTGGTGGGTTCGGTGCAACTTGCTCCAATTTAAACCCTCATGCTTGGATACTTTAGGGCTATTTGAGCCCCAACTAGCTCAAACTAACTCTAACCCATGGATCCAAACAGGGCCTATAGCCAGCCTCGACGCGGAGCAGTCGCGTGCACCGGGAAGCGGCGCTCTCTCGGCCGTCGCGCCGCTTCAAAGCCGGCGCCAGTGAGAGGTCGCCTCCGCTCTGGCCGGGCATTAATGCGGCACTGACGCTCCAGGGCGACGCTGACCGTTTCACGCGGGAAGCGCGCGCTAGCAAGGGAGTATAGGTTTTGAACCGTTTTAGGTGTAGTACTGGTGGTTTGCAAAACTACTCAATTATTGCACTCAGTTTCCTAAGAAATTGTGGTAAAAAACGTTACTCCACAGCCCGCTTCCCTTCTCCTTCCTCTTCCACCGCCCACGCATGTCCGCGGGAAGCGACCGGTCAACCCTTATATAGGAGTGCTAGCACAAAAAGATGCATGCATGCCCACTAAAATTTCCATATTAAAGCGCCGCTCCGGCGGGAGTATGGCGTATGTTGTTACCTTCGGTCGGGCCATGGCTACCGGGCGACGGCGTCCAGAGAAGAGGCGGCGGGAGGGGAATGAATGCAGCTACTGTTTGGGTTCGCTGTCCGGCTTAAATAAATGTGCAGCATCACGTGTACCCGCGGGTGCACAAATTGTAACATACGTGTCTGCTTAAGTGGGCGTCACGTAACTGGTGTGTGTGTGAGAGAGATTCTGAGAGACAGAGTGCGTGTGTGCGACTCTACTCTTCGCACATGTACTCAACCTTTTGCATCGGGATATAAGTATAATGGTATTTGCTTTAGCTAGTGATTTACGTGGCCATGTTAACGTGGTTGTGTAGAAAAATGTCACTTCCTGCTCGTGATTTGCATTATATAATTACAAGCAAGATACTCGTGCATTGCACGGAACATCAATATGCATTTTTTTACAGAACACCTGTTGTGATTTACCCATCCAGGAGTAATCCCATGTGTAAAAACTAATGGTATTTCGAGGATTTCATCGGAAAACTGGTATCTCAAGAATGTCATCGAAAAAATGAAAGATGAGAGATAAGGTGAGGAGGAGTGGAGCGTGGTGGTGACTGGTGTTCGGAATGGGCGGAGGCATGGGGATGGACGGCGCCGGCAGGCGGCAGCGGCCACCATGCTAGATTTTTCCAGAGACTTTCTTTTTTAATTGCTCAGCAATGAGGTTGTGGGAGATAAGGATGTGGAGAGAGGTGCGGGTATCTTTTGTAAAATTATCATAGTTTGCTTTCTATCCGTCAAATATAGATCAGGCGGTCTATATTACAAGATGGTAGGCACACCATCATTGCCAACTCGGTTTTTTATAAGGGTACAGATGATAAGTTTGCTAACTACTAAAGTAAAGTGGAATTTGTCCATGTTATACAAGTAAATTAAGGTGATTGTTTATCATAAGGGTAAGGTTGGATGAAGGGTGGTAGGAACAAATGCTCCGCGTAGAGCATGTGTGTGTGAGATGGAGTCTTAGTGTGTGTGTGTGTGTGTGTGTGTGTGTGTGTGTGTGGGTGGGTGTGTATGTGTGTGAGAGAGAGAGAGAGGGATGGAGTCTTAGTGTGTGTGTGTGTGTGTGCGTGTGTGTGTGTGTGATGGAGTCTTAGTGTGTGTGTGTGTGTGTTTGTGTGTGGGGGGTGGGTGGGTGCGTGTGTGTGTGTGTTTGTGTGTGTGTGTCGCGGGGTCCTCGGTGGCGGATGTAATTTAAGTGTGCATGGCTTCATCATAGAGAGGTGATGTGTATGGCAGAGGCCACCAACGATGGGGTGCGAGAGCGAAAATTCCTGTAGAGAGGGAAGAGAAGGTGTGTGCGTGATGTTTACTATGCAACCTTCTTCTTGTAGACGTTGTTGGGCCTCCAAGTGCAGAGGTTTGGGGACACGTGTAATGTTATATAGTTTATCAATATTGGTGATCTATAGATTCTTTAATTAGAAACAATGCCTGGTTTATATGCAATTAATGTCTAAATGGGATTACACTATATGTTGCGTGTGTGAAACACATTATACATGTTTGAGAAGTAAAAAAAACCGCATGAAAGACACATTAATTGGAGACAGTTAGCGAGGAATGCATACATTGGATTTCAACATAAAGTGGTTTCAAATATTTGAAACTCCAAATTGATGGATACAACCTTATGAATCTGAGATCATGCCATTTGTAAACCATATTTATGTATAAAGGGTGTTGTGCTTTCGAAAGTATATATAAAAAAATGATGTATATAGAATTTTATTCCAATCGAAAATGGATCCCGCCCGAAAAAAATAGAATACAAATGGGATTCAAATTGAGTTGGCACGGTAAACGTGCATTGTGCAAAATTTGAACGAAGCGGGGAAAGTCGCAGTAACCGCCCGAAACCAAAATCTGCGAGATGGAAATTACTGCCTATCCCTACCACGCAAAGCCTATCTGCTCGATTTCACTACAAAAAAATACACTTCCGTGATGACACGTGTTTGTCACAGTAGGTCGCGTTTTTTGTCATGCATGTACATCCATGTCAAATTTATGACAGAATCAAGATAGTCATACCTGTGTTGTCATAGAAGTGTTCCATGACATTACCAAAATTATCATCACGGAAGTGTCCACTTCCATGACGATAAATCGGGCGTCACGGAAGTGCTTTCGTCAAGGGTGACCGACACGTGGCATCCACCGTAACGGAATGCCGGTAAGCTATCAGGTCGGATTTTGGATCCGATAACCCGTTAACAGCCCTGACCAATGGGAAATTCCCACGTGTAAAATTCTGATTGGCCGAAGGGAACACCTGTCAGCTTGTCAGTGGGCCAGATGTCGCCCGTCCATTGGAGGAGACATGCCTATGATACGTCGACACGTGGCTGGGCCCAACAGAGGCCCATATAGGTCAAAAAGGCCGGCCCAGTCAAAGGCCCGTAGAACTTAATCAGGTACTGGTGGGCCAGCCCAATAACGGCCTGCTTAATAAAGGCCCATTTACGGCCCGAAGCCAGATCTGGCCCATTAATTGTTCGCCCAATATTTGGGCCCATTTACGGCCCGAAGCCGGATCTGGCCCGTTAATTGTTCGCACAATATTTGGGCCCATTTGCGGCCCGAAGCCAGATCTGGCCCGTTAATTGTTCGCCGAATATTTGGGCCCAACTACAGCCCAGTGACTTTAGGCCTGTTAGAGGCCTGATGTAGACATGGGCCCATTTCAGCCCGGTGTGACTTTCGGCCTGGGAATGGCCCGTGCTGCCCATGGGCCATATATGGTCCGACGGGACATCGGGCCCACTAACGGCCCGTGCTAAAGGTGGCAACAGCTAAGCCCAACGTGACTTTGGGCCCGTTAAAGGCCTGTCGCGTAATTCGGCCCGTTGATGCCTGTGCTAAGCTTTCGGCCTCTTAAAGGCCCATGATATCAGTGGGCCAACTAAGGTCCGAGATTTTTGGCCTGGTAACGGCCCGTGAGCTAACTGGGCCCAAAACGGCCCGGTCTACATTTCGGCCTGCTGAAGGCCCGTCGACGACTAGTGAAAATTTAGGCCCAACATGCATTTTGGCATGCTAAAGGCCCGTGGTTTCATCTCGGCCGTAACAGGCCAGTACAATATTCAGCCTGTTAATGGCCCAACGCTACCTGGGCCAAACTAAGCGCTGGGTCGACAAAAGGCCCAACTAAAATATAGGCTGGTGTAAGTTTGGGCCTGGCGCAATGTGTGAAGGCCCCAATCATTCGGGCCCAAGAAAGACGCAGGCCGGCCCAATTGTGACCCGCTAAAAACCTGGCCCGTTAGAGTCGAATGTTTCGGTCCGGTCGACTACATCTGATTTTTTTCAGATAGCGAATGATGGCAGTAACTAGTAGGAATTAAGAACAAACCTACTGTATACAATAAAGAAATTACGACATAGTAACTAAGAATAAACCTACACTATACAATAAAGGATTTAAGGTATACTACATCCACTGGGCATCGAAGTTCGCCACCAGTGAACATAAAGCGCAACGAAGAAGCAGATTACAAAAACTGGGCACCATTGCAGCATAACAAAATAATACTGAACCGAGACCACTTCCAAGACAGTTCAAGAAAGGTTAGCCTTGCGGGGGAACTGCTGCGCAAGCTGCTGAGCAAGGCTGTGAGACCGGCCTAGCATGTCGGTCATAGCTTCCAGGTGTAGCTGTTTAGCGATGAGGTTCTCATTGGTGTTCTCCGCAATCTTTCTTAGAGATAGGACTTCAAGTCGAAGTTGAGTTGCAGAATGCCTTTCTGCTAGAACTTGGGACTGAAGAAGTCGAACTGATTCAGACAACGAATTCTGTGAGCTTGTCTGACTGTTAGTCTCAAGTAACTTGAACACTGCATCAAGACAAGACTTTGGGGTTGTCTCGCTATCTTCAAGATGTTTTGCCTTCTTTGCTGCAATATATGTTGGGTTTGTCTCACAGCGTTCAGCAGACTTATGCATGCCATCAGGCATATCACCCTGAAACAAAGCAGAGAGATGACAGGTTTTGCACGTGTATAAACAAAGATGATAACTGTTCTGTCAATTCTATCCAATTTCAAATTAGAAAATAAAGAGTAAGTTCAAAATATCAATAGCATAATTTGGCATTGTTCATAATGCGGGGAGCTTCACCACACTACTGGATTACCATATCAACATAACAAGCATAGATGAAGGGCAAAGAAAATCATTGTATCTATTTTGGATAATGTGCATGGCATGTTGTTCATATCATCAGCCACATCAGTAAGATAAAACAGGAGATGACAAGGTGCAAACGTGGGCTGCTTCACCACACACTGGATTATAGATCCACAAAAACAAGCATACATATAGGGAGTATTAAGTAATGTGCATGGTATGAATAAGGAATTTGGTTTTACAAGTAAAACTTAGAACTTACGGTTCTTATGAACATGCATTTTGGTAGAAACAGCAAACTAAACAGTAGTAAACGATAGGGAGTATGAGCAAATTAAACAGCAGTTGAGGATAAAGGCTTTAGAAGGACTGACTTACATTAACAGTTAACACCGGCTTTATAATGCCCTTCTCCATGTCAAGGGAAGGATAACTCAAGAATTTCAGCACAGAATCTTCTTCATAAGCATTGCCTGTACTCTACATTTTGTAGAGAGTAATTATAGATATGATAATACTGGAAGGGATAGAGGATAATGAAGATAAGATGCAGATTGATGCGACATAATCAACTACCAATCCCTGGAAGTACAAGCGTTACAGGACAAAATGTACTGACAAGAGCAATGGGCTACACTTCTGCACTGGCATTATCTGTGTATTCTACTTGTTGGTAAGATTAAATATAGATCTGATCTTTTTTAGTAAATGGTGGGCGAGGGAGATAAGATGCAGAATGCTACAAGAACCAATCCCTCTTCCCATAATACAAGAGTGTTTTGAACACTGGTGTACTGTACAAAACGTTCTTATATTATGGGATGGAGGGAGTAGCTGTTAATGTAAGTACAGTGATAGACCACGTTCAGTCCTTACAAGAGGACTGCAGAGCTAAACCTCTTTAAAAGCATTGGATTGATTCTAAATTTATGTAAGAGTCCATACGGATCTTATAATGTCCACCAAATGGACGATTACGAGGCTAACATGTGCAGTGATGCTACATAATCAAACTGCTATGAAAGTAAGTATGGTCATACAGGGCAAGAGGTACTCACAAGAGCAATGCAGTGTGCAGTATAGTTGCGAGATTCTGTGGTCCCTTGAGAACGAATGTTCTTCTGCTAACAGTTTTCGTACAAGTGAAGCATTAAGGCAAATGCAGAAATGTAGTTCAAATTGTGATGTGATATCATAGACAGTACCTTACGCTGCAGCCGAGACCAATGTGTAACAAGATTATTCCAGTCACCGTCGGATAAATGTAGCACCGGAGACTTTACAGAAATTTCGTTCAGAGGCTTGCCATCGAAGTGCGCTTGCCTCAGGTAGGAACGATACTTCATCAACGAGTGCTTGAAAAGCGCAACCAACCCTTGCTCGTCATCACAATCCAGTTTGCTCCTCGCCTATTTCAAAGAATGAAATCTTGTGTCTTCTGTCAGCAGAAACATATGCAGTAATGACCATGAATAACATTAGTACATTACTTACGCGTAAGTTGCGGAGGAAGACTAGAAATTGTTCTGTGTCTGCGGTATAATCTTTCCATGAAGGAAAGATGCGCACAAAGTTCCTGACAACAACATAAGCTTCGTCTTCTAAACTGGGAAGAAATGGAACAGGGGTCCTATTTGCTGCAATTGGGGCTCTCTCAGGTTCGAAAAGGGATTTGGCAACTGGATTTGGTGTACTCTTTGCTGGAATGGGGGTCTTCCATCGTACAGCTGGTGCTATGTCAACTCGCATAATCATACTGTTTGCTGCAGTTGGGGTCTGCTGAGTTGGGGCATCAGAAATGACCAGTGTAGTAGGGCTAGAGTCTGCTAGAGTTGGGGTATTTTGTGGGTCAGGTGATATTGCAACTACACCTAATGGACTATTTGATTTATCAGGTGCCACTACCTTTTCCAAATACTTTGCTTGTGCTCCTCCACGATCAGCAATCGCCCTCTTCCTTTTGAACGTCTGATACACAAGAACAACATTTGAATGGATAAATATGGTATGATGACTGATGGAATATGTACTGAAAATGGATAGGCAGGGCGTATTCACATACAAGATGTGTAAACTAAGCTAATGGCAGCTCAACAAAGTAGAAGCAATGCAAAGCATCAGTTGCAAGATATGTGCGACCAATGTAACCTTGGAAAGTTAGAGCAAGTACCTTGATGGGTGAATAAGATCGGGTATCTTCCTCTGACTCCTCCACTAGGGAGCTACATTGACTTAGGTCTCCCTCTAGCTCAGAATCACTGTTAGGATCATATTCTGAGCATGAATCTGTAGGTGGAGAGCGTTTGCATTGCATTGCATCCAGACTTGATTTCACTCCCTTAATGCCAAGTTTGACAGCCATGGCATTGTTCTGCTTTATTCTTTTCATGCGCGCAAGCTCATAATCATTATGATGTTGTTCAGAATCTGAGATTCATGAAAACATAAAAAGTAGTCAGATTATCTATGGAATGCATTGCGGATTCAACTCGGAGAGTGTCTCCCTATAAACCCCTGCATATGCAAAGTTCACCTCCCCAACCGTGCTGACCAGACCACACACAGAAATACAAACCCCTTATGTCTCTATAACAGGCAGGCACACATTTCAAAACTGAAGTAGGAACAATAGAATCATATGAAATTCATATTTGAACAAATAAACTAAGCAATTATGAGTGGCGTAATGTTTAGCTTCAAGGGTGGAGTGTTGGTAGTGCGACACAAAGCAAGTAGGAAGATTGTATTCCATGTAAAATATCGAAACCTATGTAAAAGCTGGAAATGACACTTTCTTTCTATACAATGCAGTGTTCGTTACCCACACATGATGGAAGAGATCACATAGAGAAATACTATTCACTCATGTCTATGGTTCCAGTATTTAGAAACAGGGTGGTCCACCCTAAAAGAATATTGACAATAAATATGACAAGGCAAGCATAGATGTACGTAGTGAATCAATCATTTACTTGTGAGCTTACTAGGACAAGTATGCAGAATTGTAACTGCAGTAAGAGACCGTCCAAAATCTGAATGAAGAAGTTTGTCTAGCACTTATTGTTTGCAACTAATCGACGTGAATAGTTGGACATTATATCGAATGAGTAAGAAAGACAAGTAAAATTGTCAACAAACCTGGCTTGCAGTAGTAATCTGGGTCAATGTCACTACGACCAACAATCCAAAATGACTAGTTTCTATTCCGAGGGCCGGAATTTTGAAAACCCTGTGAACTTTAGAGGTACTAAAGATTACCGAAATACATCTGAACCATTAAGTGTAGGTAGCACTGAGCACACAACAAACCCTAATGACAGTCCTGCCTAATGAGTAATGAATCAATTAGAAAATGGGTGATGAGGAGTGGCTGCTGAGTGTTGAGGACGTATCTCAGGATAAATCCGGTTGGCTTGGTGGGTGCTGCACGCCTGAGCCCTGAACGGACTGGGAAGGTAGGCACGGCGGTGCGCCCGGGCAGCGGTGACGCTGTTGGGCGAGCGGCTCCTGGCCTCCTGTTAGTCCGGCGTCTCCTCCTAGAGTCATGTAGTCCGGGGACGGCAAGTCGCCGGCGAGGCAGGCGGCTGGGGGCGAGTAGAGATCGGAAGCGCGCAGCAGAACAGAGGGGAATCGGGGCCTGGGACGACCCAAAATTCCAGGGTGGGCCGGCCCACCGTGGGCACCCTCTAGAGATACACACCCGAGCGGCGAACATGCATTTTCGAAACTAATTTAGGAACATTTAGCTGACCAATTAAACAACTCTGTTTTACAATATCATATTCGTATTTGAACAACTAAGCTTGTTTAGCTTGATGGGTGGAGCAGTGTTATTATGACACGAAGCATGTATTCTGATCGTATAGTGATCATAAAAGGGGGAAACTCTAAGCATATTTTTTTAGCAAAAGAGGGTTTCCCCTCCGATTTCTATTAAAGAAACCACCACGGAACCAACATGATCAATTAAACCCTAAGCATGATCAATTAAACCGTATTATGGCTTTGCCATGGCAGATTTGAAGCTGCAAACCGGAGAAATGATAAGCATCCACTGTTTGCTTCGAACTAAGAACTAAATTCTAAGAGCTGGAAAGAAAGTAGAGTAACCAAGTTAAGATCTATTTTCTGGTTGAGATCAAAAAGTTGAGGAGATATGAAGTACCACCTCTCTTGCGGCGCCGTGTAGGCATCGGGGGTGCGATGGCTGTCGGTGGCGTTGAAGCAGATCTGCGACGGTAGACGGGTGCATCGGGGGATAAGTCCCGTTGCGGTGGAAGAGAAGGTCGTGTGAGCGGCCCCGGCAAAGAGGACGACGGCGCCGATGAAGCGAGAGGACGCGATGCAAGGCTATTGGTCCATCGCCGTGGATGAGAAACGTCCATCTCTAGCAATGGACGACGCGGTCTTGGTAGGCGCTCCGGCATGGTGGAGGACGGTGGCGATGGATGTGGTGGAGGACGGCGGCGATGGATGGGGTGGCGGACGGAGGCTGGTGTGGGGATGGGGTGTTCTAGCGCGGACGGTGTATGAATGGGAAAATGGAGGGATAGGTACGGGGAACCATGTTTTTGGGACGCGCCTGTCTGAAATATGGGAAAGTTACGAACTTAGCCCCCGTTTAAAATTTGGACGTCTCGTCGGTTGGGGATAGGACGGTATATCTCGCATCTCGCCAATATTTACCCAGAGCGATTTCGGGCGAGGAGAGGGTGGTTGGTGCCCATGGTTGGCGCCCACGGTGTATGAACGGGGCTGACAGGTAGGGCGGTTGTGTCACGTCTGAGTGAAGTTACAAACCTGCCCCTATTGAAAATATTTGCCTACATCAATTTCGGCCGAGTCGAGTTTGTTTTGCCGCCCACCGTGTATGAATGGGGAATGGAGGGAGAAACAGAGGTCTTTCGGACGAGCTTGAATCAAATGAGTTTTGTCGCCCATGTTTGACGCCCACCGTGTCGGAATGGGCTCAGAGGCGGTCGTGTCATGTCTAATTGAAGTTACTAACCTACCCCTATTTAGAGCAGTGGAAATCGGGCCGATGGATTGTCCGTGTAATGGGTAGACAATAATTTCCATCTCCCAAACACTTGGCTTCGGGCAGCCGACGTAGGAGTGGACATTTTGCTGCTTCTTTCGAATTTTGGGACAATAAGCATCCACGTTTACCCTGGCAACTAAATTCGAATCCATTTTGTATTCCTATATGAATCTTTATAAATCATTCTATGTGTTTTTATATATCTTCAAAAGGACGACAAAGATGTATTCCACTGTCATATATGAATATGGTTTACAAATGCCGATACTCAAATTCAGAAACTAGAATCCAGTTTAAGGTGAATTCGAATATTTGGAACACTTCATGTCCAACTCAAATGTCACACGCAGCATAATGTGTACTCCCATTTAGATATGTACACAAGCGATGTATCAAGATTCAAATACCGACTCAATCAACCAAGAATGTACAGAACTAACAGACATATAAACACTTACAGAGTATATGGATCAATAATATCAACTAACATACATAAGCCAGGCCGCTGTACTTTTTTTTGGCTACAACAGCATCCTTTTTTTAGCCAGCATCTTGGCCCTTTCCGATGCGTGCCACTTATGGTCCATCTATACTACTACTATTGCTGAATGCACATTCAGCCCGATTGGCATATTTGTAGGTCTGGCACAGCAATCCAAATGAAATGTCTCCGAGTCTTATCAATTAATAGAGACTTGTGCTCAAATAAAATTACAAACCAAAAAACAAAAAAACAATTATTACATGATCTCTAAAACAAATGGTTTGATTGATTACATGAACATACGACACAAAGGTTATTCAACTATGGAAAGAACATTTCACCTATGATTTACCAAGTAGGAATTTAATTTCCTTTTTCCTTCAGGACCTTAACAATTTGGTCAGTCTCAGCTTGCTTCATTTTGAAATCCACCAAATATTTAATGGTTGTCTTGAGTACTGCTTGTGATTGTGCTGTTTGCTTCCTCAACATGTCAACTTCATCTCTAAGTGCAGAAGCAGAATCTCTTTCTACCACTAGTTTAGCCTCTAGAGCATCAGCAGTTGGCAATTCATAATGCATGATTGGGCCGGTGCCACTGCTGTGGGATGATGCAACGTCCATGGGGACCTTGCTCTTTGATCTTGGGCTAACCTGTTTTGCCATTAAAGTTCCAATTGGATTCAGAAAAGTTGAAGTTAGCAAAACATCTCAACTGGGAGTTATAACAACAAACCAGTTAAACAAACAAGGAATTAAAGAGTTTCAATTGGATGCTGAAAAGTAGTTATTAACATCATTGTAACCCGTTGTTGCAGCAGCAAAGCGGTTAAACAAACAAGTAGATATTTAAATTAAGGCAAACAGGTAATTCTTAACAGTAAGTATCAAACACATAGATAGGCGCAGTCTACAATATGATTAACAGTAGCAAATTAAATTAAGCCAAGCAACGTAATTGAACAATTTTGCAATAAGTGGCTAACTAAAATTCCGAGAAGCAGGTAACTGAACTTACGCTAGTTCTTTGTACAGGCACACTGCAACTTCTTTTTCGCTTACAAGGTTGTACGAAGGAGTCCATGGCATCAATTGCTTGGATGCGCAGTCCCAATACTTCTTTCTTTCTACACTGCATGGGTAAGTCGAATGGTTAATCTGGTAAGATGGTGCGTCCTTGGTATGTTATATGAGGACGTGTAGTCAGACTAGTTGTAGCCAAACACATCACACTGGCTTTTACTGTATATTTCATGCAATTACTTTTCCCATATCGAGATCTAAGCAATCTACAATCGGATGAAAAGACTGGCATCCTTCACATTATTGGCGAACTCAGTTCATACAAACAAGCAATTCAACCATTCTGTGGGTAAATCAAAAGCGCCACTGGAATATTTTTCACTATCCAATCATACACGCAAAAACGGGCGACGCCACCATAGGGGCTGGCATGGGCGGCCGCCTCAGGTGGCTGAAAAGTGTGCACCTAGTTTGAGTCGTCCAGGTTGGCCCATGCTAGTTTTGTTCGTCCCAACGCACGAGCAGGCAATGTAAAAAATGAAGAAAAATGTTTCAATTTGGATGGGCCAATAACATAAGTGCAAGGCAGGCCGTATAGCAGGCTCGCAGCCCAAACGAGCGCCTCCCATATCGATCGACAGCAGGAAAAATCCCAATTCATTCGCTCCAGCCTCCAGTCTGTTCGCTCCTAACCTAGCCGCCGATGGACAGACCGACACAGCACTTCCACGCGCCCTCGTTGGATGGCGGTCGCCGGGCTTCAAGCAAACGGAAGGACAAGAAGATGAAGATCCAACCCTGGGTGTAGCCTGCGTGGGAGGCAGCGGCGGCAGCACGGGCATGGCATCGAGCTTGCGCAAACGGACAGTCGCAACTTGCAAGAGTACCATGCGCAACGAACAGGTACATCACATCCCTGATTATATCTAATTCAACTCTTCAATTTCTAGCCAATAGTTAAACCTGACGGTGTTGTAAAACTGCTTGTATGTAGGGAATCTATGAGAAAATGAAACCAATTTCTACTTATTTTATAACTCCCCCAATCAATACTGAACTAACTGAATCTGATGTATCTAATCAAGTTTCCGGTGCAAACATACAAGCTCATGTTGTTCTTGAGCCTGAAGTGTCTAATGAACAGACTCCTAATGAAGGATTTGATGCAAACATTTTACATGCTCCTGGTGATGAACATATAGTGTCTAATGAGGGATCTAATGCAAGCATTTTGCAAGCTCATTGAAGGATTTAGTGTCTAATGATGATCTACTATGTTGAGAGAGACAGAGATTTGCAGGCATTGATGACAAGCAAATTATAGTGCATTTTCATAGCTTGAGGAAACGTCGAGGCCATCTACCAGAAAGTCCCCGTATCATGACAACATAGCATAAATACTTTTCTAATCTGTTGTTTGAAACTATTGGCATACTTGTGCAGGATAGATATATTGATATGCAGTTTGTGCACTGGTTATACGTGCAATTACACTTCGACAGCCAGAGAACGAATAATTCAAGCAGGTACAGACCATGTTTGTAGTCCTTGTACACCATGTTGCATTTTGTGTTTTTTGGTGCTTGCATCATTTAGTGTTTATAATCTGAACTACTTTGGAACAATAGCTGGTTTTCAAAGTGCATGTAGCTTCACATTTCTCAAGTTATGTTGATTTCCGGAGTGCAAGTGCCTTCATATTTTTTAAGTTAAATGTTCGCCCCTGGTAACTTGAATTCGTGGATCAGCCACTGCACACAAATCATACACGAATGCCAGTACGAATTAAATGAAATGCAGGGACTTACGCTAGCTCGTTGTACAGGCTCACTGCAGCTCTGCTTGCGCTTGGGATGTTCCATGTACAAGTCCATGTTACCACTTGCTTGGATGTGCAGTCCTTGTGCTCCTTGCATCCCCCTCTGCATTTTTGACACGGCGAATGGTTGATCAAATAAGAGGAATCGACCTTGATGTTGTACCGGAGGACAGATACTTACAAGGTTATACGGGTGTGCAGGATGTGTACCAGATCCCGTAGCGCCATCATGCTTCGCTAAAAAATGGATTTGCTTGTTTCAGATGATATCTCCAGAAGAAATAAGAGTTAAAGTTAGAGTTGCATAGGCGTGTAAGCTAAGAGAGCAGTGAAAGGATATCTAAGCATCGTCGGAACAGTGCACAAGCGAGTGATGTGTGGATACCTAGTTCGGGCCGGCGTTTGGGCTTGCTCGCCTAGCTAGAGTGCGGGTCACTTCAGAGCCGTTGAGGGTGATGCGCTGGCGTTGGCTGTCCGCGCACGGATGCATATCTTGAGTGGCAGCGGAGCGCTACGATGCGGTGGACGAGACCATTGGTGAAGCCCCGACGGCCTCGGGGGGCGGAGGTGCGACGATGTGCTCGGTGAAGTAGCCCCAGTGAGCTAGGAGACGGCGTCGGTGAAGCGCACCTGATGTGGTGGAACTCGGTGTCTGTGAGGCACGTCGGTTGCGGCAGCCGATGTTGTCGGTGGACCACCCGGTGCGGTGGACGAGGGCGTAGATGAGGTAGCTCCGGTGCGGTGGTGAAGCGCGACCGTCGTCTTCGTCGTCGTCCGGCAAAGAGGTGGGGAACGGTGGGGAAAGAGACGAGACGAGGGGCGATTCGAGGGTTGGTGGCGAATTAGGGATTTGAGCAATCTGGGCGCCGAAGGGGACGGTGGAGAAGAGAGATTTTGCAGGGCTGGAATTGGGGCCGCCAGATATTTCAATCCGAAACGTAGAAGCGCGAACTTATATTGTCGTCGTCCTTTTTTTGGGGGGGAGGGGGGTGGGTGGCTGGGTGCTACGCGTCCGTCCAACACACGCGACCACCCCGACAGGACTATGCTTCGATGCCTTAAGGCACCTGCCTTTGTGTCCATGACATGTGGGCCCAACAGGTGGCTGGCCCACATGTCAGTGACCCAAAGGCAGTTGCCTTTAAGGCACCGAAGCAGCGTCCACCCCGACACGACCCTGGTCTGCCTGGTGCGCCTACATTTGAGAATGCAAACGAATCTTCTTTCATTTGCAAACGAATCTGTATGTATTACCATGCCCGTGTTTTCCTTGCAATAATTAGTCATTCGAAACGAGATACTCCATCCGTTCACTTTTGTAAGTCGTTTCAGACAACTTAAAATGAACTATTTTGCACATTGTTTGAAATGTCTTCAAGGTCTTATAAAAGTGAACAGAGGGAGTACTATAAATTAATTAATGAGTTATTTAAAAAAATCGAAACGGTACCCACGCTAACGTGGATTAGAGTGTGTGTCACATAATTAGTTATTTGAATTAGAGTGTGTGTCACATAGTTAGTTATTTGAATTAGAGTGTGTGTCACGTAGCGATCTCCAATTCTAACGTGGATTTGGCATTTCACTGTATCCACGCTACTTTTTTAATACAAATTCATATGTATATGATGAACACCATGGTAGTGAGAAAACTTTTGGATGGATTCAAACATATGACCTACAAAATAGCACAACAAACTGAGTCAATGTCAACTTTTCGAAACTTAGTATGGCACGAATTCGAAATAATTACCCGTATGCCTGGTCCTCGGTTCAAATCTTACAATGTACACCGAATTGAAACATCGATATTAAGTCTCGTACCATGTACATTCAAATGTTGTTTTTAGCCCCCCCCCACCCCCCCGCACAAACGCTACATACTTCCTGTATCGGTCAATCTTCCACTCCTAACCACCTTAGGAAGCTATCGGTTTCCAACACACGTTCATTCTTTCTCTCCATGTTTCGATCTCTAAGTCTCTCAACTACACAACCCCTTTTTCCACTCTGTTACCAAATGTATTTACCTCACACACCCGCCATTGCACCCCATGCCGAGCTCTCTCTCTCCCCCTCTCCCTCTCACCCTCTCGCGCTAAATACATGCATTGCCTATCTAGCCCCCAACCTCTCATGCGCACGCACGCACGTTGTATGTCTAGGTCACTCCCTCGAGACTGTCTCACTCTTTCTTCCACACGGCGGGCCACACTCGCTCAATCTCGCTCTCTTTATCTGAGTCTCGTTTAACCTCATTTTCTTTCAGACACAAATGATATATCTCCCTGTTCGGGCCTCGATCGACACACTCTATACTCTCTCACGCAGATTGTCTATCTAGGTCAGTCCATCCAAGCCGCCGCCACTCTTTCGACCTCATGGTGGGCCACGCTCACTCAATCTCTCTCTCTCTGTATGTCTCGATTGGCCTCGCTCTTTCTCGGACAAAACGATATATCACCATGTTTGAGCCCAATTCGACCTATTCACATTGTATACTCTCTCACGCACATCGTCTATCTAGGTCACTCTCTCCAACCCGTCTCACTCTTTCGATCGCACGGCGACCCTATGTGATCGGTTGACCTTGCTTTCTCTCACGCACAAAATATATCTACACGTCTGTGACTGGATCATCTCTCAAGCTCTATCTTACAGCCCTCACCCTTGCCAAAAAGCTCAATCGAACAATATCTCTCCAGAGCATATATATTTGTTCAATGAATGTCGGACCACACTCACTTTGTCTCTCTATCTATATGTCTCTCGATTGACCTCGCTTTCTCACACCGTATCTTCCACGCGTTGAAGCTACTACCTCTCCATCCCTCGCAAAGCCGGAGCTATTTACATTGCGAGGGGCACTTCAACCTTGGATTAATTTGTGTAGGCATTTATTCCGGTCGGTTTAGATTATATTTTCGTAGCATTCGGCCCACAACTACTCCAAACACCGTTGCAACCCACGCAACTCCCCTAGTTGATTTCCCTCTGGCTCGGTCATCGCTCTCTCGCACGTCCTTTCTCGCCTTCAACGTCGCACCATGGTATTATTGAAAAAACTATGTTGTTCTCCTTAATTATTATAAATAAGCTACAAAACTACACACCGATAGTCCACTTGGAATGGAACAAATTTCGACCCACAAATTAAAGTGCTACAAACTACACACCGAGGGGCCCACATGTCATGAAACAAATTTGGACCCATATACAAATTAAAAAATAAAGGACGAGGATCGAACATGCGACCGGGCCTTCAAGCCGCAGGTCAATAGGCAACATACGTAGAATAGCAATGTTTGTTGTACCCCCTTTGTTCACATAATGTTTTTATATTACCACAGCCTAATTAATGGATAACATGTAATATTATTTTTAGTACTATTCGCCTTCACTTATTGGTGGGTTCCACGTGTGCTCTCTCTCTCTCCTCCCCTTCTGCGTTTAGACGCTCGGGCAAACAGGAAGAACTCGCGGGCGATGTTGCCGTTGACCATATCTGGACGCGTTCACAAGTCACGGCACCAGTTTGACGTACTAGCAGCACTAGTCAGTGTGTACGTGCACTGCACGTTAATTTGGAAGTATATTAAGTGCATGCGGATATTAACTACTAGGATATTATTTGCGTGTTGTCATGTGATTAGCACTATTTTTGGCATGAAATTAACTGCATGCTAAACGTGTTGAGCGCTCGACATTGAAGCAGTCTAGGTTGTTGGATGACAAGGAATACACGTGGCTTGATGACGTTTTATATTTAATTTGATACGGCTCTAGCAGAACATTCAATCGATCAAACCATACATTTCGTTCAGTCTGTCGGATGACTTTAAATTATACGATGATCGATATAAAATAAACGGAAATGATAAACGTTCGGATTTTAAGCATGGCAATCCGAACGTTTTTCATGGCAAATTTAGATTACGCGGCGGTGGCGGGGGCGTCTCGCGGTGGGAAGTGGCTCCTCTGCCGTGCTCTGTGTGTCGTCGGGCCACTGACCGACGGCGACGGCGGCGTCTTGCTCCGTTGTTGGAGTACTCCTGGACGTTGGCCTAGCTTCAAGGAAGGCCAAAATGTTCTGGACTTCGGAGCGAGTCAACTGGCGGGAGGAGGCGACTGGCGTTGGTGCAAGGAAGCGGTCGACGACGGCCATCCATGCCGCTGAGGGGGGCACTGGCACCCGCGCAGGGACAGGCGCTGTCAACGGCGTCGCGGAGACATTCATGTGCACGGGCACCGGCACGGGCGCGCACATCAGTGCATGCGCAGGCGCATGCGCTGGCAGGTGCACGGGCACCGGCACGGGCGTGCGCGTCAGTGCATGCGCTGGCAGGTGCACGGGCGCGTGAAAGTCGGCGGGGACCTCGTGGAACCCCGTGGGATCAAGCTCGGCGACAATGTGCGGCTCCCAGCCCATCAATGCCACGGGGATGGGCGCTGGCGCTGGCGCAGTCGGGGCGACGGGAGCCGGAACGGGAGCGGGGACAGGCGAGGCGTCTTCCCGCAAGGCCAGTTTAAGCTCGTCCCAAAGCGCCTTATGTTCTTGAGACTCCGGCTGGGTGTCTTCCTCAGGAAACTGGAACACTAAGGGCAGACCATCGTGATGCGGCATGGCGTATGTTTAGGTCAGGCTAGTTGGAGGTAGACGACAGGAGAATCGGAGAGGAAGAGAGAGGATTGTAGCGATACCGGGTAGTGCGGGGTTGATTTTAAACTGCGGCGCCGGCGACATTAAAAGTGGGAGCAGTTGGGACGATGGTGGGCGGCGGAGCCTGGTCAAAGGGCTCGCCTCCTGGTGAGCCTGCACAGCGGTCTGCTCGCACGCCTCCCTGACAGCCGGCGCAGCGGTCTGCTCGCACGCCTCCCGTCGACTCGCACGCTTGCTCGGACGGCACCTGCCGATGAGAAGCGGGGACTCGTGGCGGCACGTATACGCCCACGGTTTCAATAGTGAAAGCGTTCGCCTTAACGTGACAGGTCTTTGTTCCAAAATACCTTGGCTCTTCATTTGTGCAACTTGTCATAAGCAGCTTGTCTCAAATGGAAGAAAAAAATTACGAAGTAATATTTGTGCCATATCACGTGACCATGCTTAGTTTCAAGAATTTATGCTCACTTTTGATTTTCTGAAATTTAAGATCCAGGATTCGAAACAATATCATAACCAGTATCATGCAATAAATTTTCAAGCCATACATCTGTCCTGTTGTATTTCTTAAGAAAGGAGTTGGTCAAACATTTTGCTTAGTTAGACTTCAAACAAGTTATATATGCAGAGTAAAAGGATAATCCCTCCGTACCAGTGCATTGCCTGATATATTAACTCAAGTACTAGGCACGAACAAACGGGCTCAATTCTGTGCTCATCCTGGTGTAGTAGTAGTACTAGGCAATGCAGTTGACGGGTGACCTTGATGAGCGGCGACCGAGGGAATTGAACCGTGCTCGGCACGGTAGGTAACGTTGTCTAGTTACTAAAGCATCCCTCCGTTGTTCATCGGTAGTCATTATGGACCGGGGACATGAGGGGAATTTCCTATGGCTGGAATTCTGGCCGCCAGATATTTCGATTTGAAACGCTGAGGCTCGACTGGTTGGGGTTGCCTAATGTGCGTACCATGCACGCCACCGAAGGACACGAGCCCAGTTTTTTTTAGGATCAACACGAGCCAAGGTCTGGCTGGTACGCCGTTGGGTCCTACCATTCGAGAATACGAAAGGAACCTTTTAAATTCCCAAACGAATCTATGTGTATTACAATACCCGTATTTTCCTTGCGAATACTAATCTCAATGTGGTAATTGATTTATGACGAGTTGTTGAATTAGAGTGAGTTTGTGATATAGTGATCTCAACGTGGATTTCACATTTCATGGTATCCCTAGTAAGTTTTCCAATGCAAATTCAAATTTAAAAGATGAACAATATGGAGGTGAGAAAACTTTGTATGTATCAAGCATATGACCACACACACACACACACAGAGACACACACGCACGAACACAACAACAATCCAATAAGTATAGTGCATCTATTTTTCCAAACCATGCATGTATGACACGAATTCAAAAATACTCCTTCTATTCCTAAATATTAGTCTTTTAGAGAGTTCAACAAGTGACTACATACGGAGCAAAATGAGTGAATCTAGACTCTAAAATACGTCTATATACATCCGTATGTGCCAGTCCATTTGAAGCCTCTAAAAAGACTAATATTCAGGAACGAAGGGAGTAAAATGTAAGACATCCATGGTCCTCAGTTCAATATTTAAAATGAACATCAAACTGAAACATGAATATTAAGTCTAGTACTACAGTACATGCAAATGTTGTGTTTAGGCGGAGCTATGATTGTCGGGGGTCAACCCCTCGACCTTAGATAAAATTGTGGAGCTCTGTTTAGGGTTGTTTAGATTATATTTGTCCCCACCCTCCCAACCATCGATTGGTTGTGCACCCCCCCACCCCTCCTCCCCGGGAGAATATCATGTGCCCCCATACCTTAGATGCTATATGCCGATACGAGTTGCTTGGAGCTTGTAGATCTGAGATATAGCAGCTCACATGATGTGTCTTAATATTTTTGCAGGAAACCTTGATGAGTTTGAGAATTGCACACAATTTGTACAAAAACTACTTAGATGCCCTTTGATCCCATATCCAACAACCTCGAAGCTCGTATCACCGTAGCATCTAAGATGAAGGAGGACATCATATTCTCCTGTATGTAAGAATATCATGTGCTACCACACCTTAGATGCTTTGGTGATACAAGCTCTTCGGAGGCGTTGGATTTGTGACCCAACACCTCCTCGGTGGTTCAAATGGTTTTTTGCAGAAAATCCCCAAAAGAGTTCGGCCACTGCTTACAAGCACAAAGACTGCTCAGATGCCATTGGATCTCAGATCAAACGACCTCCCAGCTCGTATCACCGTAGCATCCAAGCTGCGATAGCACCTTATGCTTTCTCGCACGGGAGAGTCTGAGGTGCTCCTGCACCGTAGATTCTATGGTGATACGAGTTCACTGAGATCTAACGGCCCATGGTAGGAGGTTTGAATGTTTTTGCAATATACGGCTGATAGAATTTGAGAAATGCGCAGAAAGTACAAGTACTACGCATGTGCCATCTGATCACTGATCATACGACCTAGATGCTCATATCACCGTAGCGGGTAATTAAGCTACGGGGAGCACCTAATATGAGCACCGGGGAGCCGTTGGATCGAAGATGCAGCGGCACACACGAGGCCTGAATGTTTTATTTGCAAAAAAACCTTTGGAGAGTTTGGAAATTGTGCATAATTACAAAGACTACTCCCAAGCCATTGGATCTCACTTCCAACGGTGTAAAAACTCGTATCACCATAGTATCTAAGCTGCGGGGTGGATGTGATATTCTATGCCGCTGTCATTTTGTTCGTAAACTTGCAAAATACGTGTAACTCGTGCCGTTACTTGTCTAACCGCGCAAAGTGTTTGTTCAAAAAAACCATCCTACACTGAAATATCGGAACAACACACGGGGGTCCCACTTGTCATTAATCAAATTTGGACCTAAAACTAACAAATCTGAAAGACGAGATTCAAACTGGCAACCTAGACTACAAAGCGTAAGTCGATAGCCTGAAAAAACAAACGGTTGTTGGCTTTGTCCCATAACTTGATTTTATACAGTACTTGCGTTGAGCACAGTAGAGGGAGTGCCTCGTCAACACGTGCATGACCGTTGTCTCACTGGTGGGTCCTAGGTCTGCGATCTCAATCTCTCTTCTCTCCATCGTCTAACCTTTGCACGGCCACACACGAAGAGCGGCGCTAGCTTGCCGTGGTGTTATTACAACTAAAAAAAGCTTGGAAAATAGAAGAATCACCTAGAACAAGAAACGTTGTGGCTGGTCGAGACGGAGCTAACCACATCTATCCTCCGTGCCACATTTGCATGATGAAGCTGTGTGGCTAGTGGGGTGTTTTCGACCGACTGGCTGGGTCCCGAGGTCGAACCATAGGTACTATGTCTGATACAGTATATTTTTACACGCACATTTTTCCTCCGTGTCGAGACGTGGCACACCCTACCGCGCGGTTTCGGGGTCCTCCAGGGTGGTGCACGCATATATTCTTCCTGACGTGGGACGCCCTACCGCGCTTTTTCTGGGTCCTCCTCGGTCGTAGCGCTGAAGCAAGTAAATGAGTCGTCAAATCACGAAAGACCACCTTTCCCGCCGAGTACATCGGTGAAGCACAGTGGCTAGCTAGTTGGGCTAGTTCGACCGATTAGCTAGGCCGCCGCCACATTTGTTTTTTCACCCCTTTTTTATCTACTTGCCGGCAGGTAAATTTAAATATCCACCGCGGTGTTGCTCTGGTGTTTGGGTGCAGCAGGATTTTTAATTTTTTGATTGACGGGAGCAGGCGCGGCAGGATTTTTAATTTTTTGATTGACAGGAGCAGGCGCGGCAGCAATTAGTCACGATGACTCCGCCTGTAAAAACCCACTGCTCCCTGATGTGAGAAGTCGTCGACTGGTGTTTTACCGTGGTGAAAACCAAAAGATTCCCCGCTCCCTCCGCCTTCTCGTAGATTGCATTGCCTTTCAGCCGTTTCGCCCGCTTTGCTTCCTCTCCCCATTGCTTCTACCTGGTGCCATGGCGGCGCAGCAGATCACCGAGTCCGAGATGAGGCGCCTGACACAGGAGCTCCATGCCAAGGATGCAGAGCTCAGGGCCAAGGACATGGAGCTCCGTGAGCTCAAGGAGAAGAGGAGTGCCATGCTCCTCCGTTATGTGCGGGAGTTCACAGAGCTTGAAAAGTGGCAGGCGTCCACCACAAAGATGCTCGAGGCGTCGGCGGCGTTGCTACAGAAAGCGGGAGATACGATAGGCCGTCAGGGGAGCCGGCTGGAGCGCGAGCGGGCCGATCGTGACGAGGTCCAGGATCGCCTCAGCCACTTGGTGAACCAAGTTTCCACGCACGTGTTGCGGCTGCACGATGCCTACCGCCGTGCCAGCATGACGATGCCGGCCGTCGGGCTAAACCCGTTCGACCACTCGGTCGACTTCAACGAGCTGCGGCTTCCTGACCAGGTCTCCTTCTTCACCTATATCTCCGAGGAGCTGAGCCATCTCCGCGCGATGGTCGGTGCTGAGCTGGACAAGGAGGGGTTGCAGGCTGCCGTCGCCGTTGTCGGGCGAATCCTTTCAGGGCTCCGTCACCGGAATCCATTCGTGCCATTGGACGCTGTCTTTAACGAGCTGGCTCCCGTCGACCGGTATCTGGCTCTGCAGGCGGTTCACCCTGCATCACCAACATTGTGCGCCTCGAGAAGCAGAGGGACTTCGGTGGTGTTTAGGCGCCCTCTGCATGGGCATTTCTATGTCTCAGCGCAACATGGCTGTTGGATCAAACTCAGATGGTGCAGATCAATCACTGTAGCACAAAGCGTGTGGGTGTGTTTGGTTGCATTCTCATCTCAATATAGTTGTTTCCTCTTCGTGTATTTTTGTCAACCTACTAGTGTGGACTCATGCACCCTTCATGCACTCTGCCAAACACCCAAAAGTGGGTCGAGAAGGGAACTTTTGCTCCCATCCCGTGCACCCTTCATACACCCTGCCTAACACTATTCGTGCTTCATATGGTTCATGTTTCGTGGAGTACTGTAGCACCGTACTCTCCGTGCGATGTGGACCTAGTTCTGTTAACATTGATCTCATCGTTCATTCTCGACCGGACAGTCGAAAAAGCGGTACTATGTTACATATAGGAGTAGTTGACATGCGCGCAACATCATTTGTTATCGTCATATCTTACTACACTAGCAACAAGATTGTGTAGTACTGACGTGTGAACCACTGCACATGCCTAGTAGTAGGAGCACTGTGTATGTTCAAGTGGCTGCCATGTTTCGCACTCCTCCGTCGTAAGAGTGGAAACGCTTGCTATAATCATTTTTTTCTTCAGAAAAATAGTGGACACGCTCTACCGTGCGGATCCTCCTCCAGCCATGCACTAAATTACTCAATTTCGCCGATGTGTGGGACAGCCAGCACCTGGGTCCACCAGCCATGCACTAAATTACTCCGTAATAGAGTGACGGTAGACTACCCCGATCGAACCGCCGTAGTAATGCCCAATGAGCCGTCAAATCACAAAACCCCCTCCTTTCCAGCAGTAAGTTGGACGGACGAAGCAACCATCATTTCACTCTTCTCTCTGAGCTTCCTCTCTTGAAGAAAACCCCCACTCGCTTCGCTTCTCCCTCATCTCGTTCCTCCTTTCACTCTTCTCTCTCAGCTTCCTCTCTTGGATGGACGCCGAAGCACCGGCCGACGTGATGTCTATGGCTCTGGCCAAAACCGTCGAGGCTCATGGTAAGAAGAAGCGCAAGCACCCCGCCGAGACTACCACAGACAAGCTCAAAGCCATCACCCTGTCCAAGCCCCCCTCTCCGGGATCCCTCATTAAGCAAGTCCAGGTAATGTCTCTTGTTGACGATCTTTTTCTCGATCTTGATCGTGTTTTTTCATCTAACACGCAGTACTAGTACTGGTAGTACAACTTTCTGGGTGATCTTGCATGTGATTTTAGTGTGCCAAATGACGGTTCCAAATTCCTCTTTTGACCAAAACATGCGAGAGGTTGACACTGGTTTCTTATAGATTACTTTCAACTACTCCCTCTGTCCCAAATTTCTTGTCTTAGATTTGTCTAGATACGGATGTATCTAATACTAAAATGTGACTTGATACATCCGTATCTAGACAAATCTAAGACAAGAATTTTGGGACGGAGGGAGTACTTTATGAACATCAATGCTACCTTTTAAAAGGGTATATTTGCCTCAGTAACTTGTGTTATGGATATTGCATGTAATCCCTCTGCTCTCATGCCTTTGAAGACATGTTCTAGTGTCTTTGTTCACTCATTTCTGTGCGTATATGTAGTCATATATGGAGTATAATTTCGAAAATTATCTTATATTTCTGAACGAAGGTAGTAATAAAATATGGTTTCTGTTTGAATTAGAACCAGGTCCGCGGTGGAGATAAAGTTCTCAAATTTATGCCGTGTGAACTGGAAGACCTGATGATGAGTTCTACTGCTGAACTATCCAGCTGCTGTGTCCTTGTCGCCACGTGTCCTGAACTAGTGTTTTCCTGTAGCATTGTTGTCGGGCGTGTTCTCGAGGCTGTACTTGACCACAACAATTTCCTGGCTGTGCCTTCGATTACGAAGGGTGTGGGTCTTGTAAAGCTTCCCAACAAATCTGATGCGGCCTGTCTTCATCATCATGTTTATGAGTGGAAAGACCACTCTGTTAGGTTCTCCAAGGTTGACAAGATGGTGATGGTTCATGTAGACATCTCACACAAAGTCCATGGCCTAGTCAGTTATGCGGGGTTCATCACGTAGGTCGGTGGCAAGAAATAGTCTGCAGAGTTTAGTTAGTGCAACTTTGCTTGTCTGTAGTAAGTACTATTGTTCAGTACTTGATTTGTGTTTGTGAACCCTGTATTGTTTATTAGTAATGCCGCTTTTGGTGTGTGAACGGTCTATGTTAATGTCTATGTTAATGTCTGTCCACTCAATTCAGTCTGTATATTTTGAAGTATCCAGATCATATTTTTTGTGAGGACGGTTTATCAATTATGGTTACACTCCAATATCTGTATGCATTGCAGGGTTTATCGCACCCACCAGGATTTCCAGTCCCATGGATGTTCGGTCCATACAATTTGTCACGACCTTTGGACTGTCCTGCTTGTGGGAGTAGGCGAGGCCCCTGCATGCCATCCGTAGTTGGACGATCAATCTTCTGTTTAGTACTTCAACATAGTGATTTCCTGGTAAGGATTCACTCGTGTCACATCAAGTAAATCTTATTGATTTAATGTCATGTTTTCTTTCTTTTCCTGCAATTTTACGATGCAGGTTTTGCCATGTGACAGTCATCACAGAATAAACCGTTTGGTTTGCTCTACGATGGCTATTTTTGCAGGTTTCACTTCTTATGTCGTGTCAGTAACGAAGGCATTGTCCATCACTTATATTACTGGAAAAAATTGGATCAGTCTGTTGTTTGAGTACAAGCTGAATCCCTATGATGAACTGCAGTTTGGTTTAACAAAAACGCCACAATTAGTCCTTCTCGCGTTTAAAAGAAATGAAGAAAAAAACTGGATCACGGTCACGGATCCTAGTCAAGTTAGAAAGCTGATCATAGCAGACCAGACACGATCGCCGCTTTCTCGCGCAGATCGAGCACCGGCAGTTGCTCTAGCACTGACAGCGGCAGCAGCTCAGTCTGATCCAGCTGAGGATTGGGTAACGATCGCGTCAGCGGATCAGTCTGATCTACCGGAGGATCGGGCATCGACACCGGCACCTGCTCCGACACCGGCACCAGCTCTACAAGGAGCACCATCTCCGGCAGCAGCGGCGGCTTCGGCACCTGCACCAACACTTGCACTTGCATCTGCTCCGGCCCATGCAGTTGCACTGGCAACAGACTGGGCTGCAGTTCGCACTTCATATACCAAAGTCCTTACAAAAACCGACATGTCCACCTTCTTGGTAAGCATTGGCCGCCCAAGTGCTTCGTTCTTTTTTCTTTCCATGTTGTTTCACATGATTCACTGTGTTGATCTAACTGTTTGGGTATGTCTTCTTGTTTGCAAACAGAGAATTCCTAGAGCAACAAGGTAGTCGTTCAACAATCCGGGCGACCGCGCCCAAGTTTCTCTTACCATGCGCAGCCTTGGTGTGAATGAACCTGCTCAATACACCGTAAGTACGAAGGATGGTCGCATGATGATTGATGCTAAAGGATGGTCAAGGTTCAAATCTAAATCATATCTTGCGGTAGGGGATGATGTCAAAATCGAACTTTCTCGGCAAGGAGAGCTGGTCCAAATCAACTTTGAAATTCTTCAGTAGCAGCACGCAACTGCCGAACTGATCTATCCTCTAAGAGATTTTGATGTAATAATCTGGCATGGTGAAACAAGTGTCCTGTGTGTATACGTAGTACGACAGTATTATTTATAACATGGTATATCGTTGATAGAATTGCAACTCTGATTGCTGGTTAGGAACTGTCGTTCGATTTCATTCCAACAGCTGCCGTGCTTTATTCAATTTTGTGTATTCGCCTTGCGACAGCATCTAAAACCAGCGCCGTATCGACCGCTTGCAATATGAAAAGCGCTGAGGTAGAACACATGGGCCCCCAAACATGCAGGGTCGGCCTGCGGCCCAAAGTCCAGAACCGTGAGCCTATCTGAGTATTATATTCTCAGCTGAAACCCCATAAAAAAAGCTAAACCCCCATAATGCCCGTGCGTTGCAGAGGGAGTATATTTCTCGGCAAGGTGAGCCTGTGATATAAAAGATTTGTATATTTCTTTACAGAGGGAGTATCTCTCTGTCAAAATATATATATATATGTGTAACTAGTTACTCATGTCTTTCTACTTCCTTTCGCTGATATGTGGGGCAACCGGCAACGGGGTCCATGTGCCATATGCACAAATTAGAGGGCACAACTTCACGGTAGACACACCCCGGTCGTAGCGCCGCAGTAATGCCCAATGAGCCGTCAAATCACAACCCCCCTTTCCAGCTTTAGCAGTAAGTTGGACGGACGAAGCGGCAATATTTCACTGGGCCTGAATCCCCTTCTCCCTCGTCTGCTTGTTCAGAGAAAAACCCCTCTCGGCGATTGCATAGGGTTTTCTCATGGGGAACCAGGTACGAATTCTTCATCCATCCCCGATAAATCCAAGTCCCTTGGTCGCAGGTAATCCTAGGATGACAGCCGCCGCCGTTCATGCATTTTTCTTCCTACTGAATCTAGTGTGTTTCATTTGCAGTGCCCAAAGTGCGAGTACCCTACAGGTTTCTGCGCCCTCGGCGAGACGCCACACTTGTTCCTTCTCATCCTAACACAGCATTTTGAAACGCGCACAGTATGTTCCTAGAATCCTCTTTTCTATCTGGGAGGGTGGGGGTTTTTTGAACATGCTGTGTTCTCATATTATTTTTCCTGCAGTGTATTATTTGCTGTGCCAGAACACATGTACTCAAGATGCTCGGCCTTGCCATAACTGAATACACTAGTTTAATGGTCACAGTGCAGACAAGCCATGGATATAAGTTCCGAGTTGGGTTCATGAACCAAGAAGATCGCTGCTTTTTTATGGCCGAACTTGGATAAACTTTCTCAAGTGTTACGGACTGAAAGTTGGCGCACGAATGTTGATGGAAATAGCAGAACCTGGTCTCATCTTCGCTGCGATCTTCCACCCCGACGTTGTTCCAATTGTTCATCCATGTTAGTTTTGTATCTGGTTCTTGCTTGTTGCCTTGATTACTTCTTAATCCACCTATTCTGTCTAAGTAATCACAATTTAACTTTAGAAGTAGCAACGAATCTATCACGAAGATGCTACTTCTAACTAATATTTTCTTATAATTGGTGGCACGTGTAGGTTTTTTCAGAGTTAAGCAGGCTGCTCGTTTGTTACTCTGTAATAACTCGGCTGTTACTAATGGCACTGAAGTTGACTGGATCGACATCCACAAGTTCCTACACTTTATTGATCGTCTTGAGGTCCTTGTGGGGCGTTTCAATGGTGGAAGGCCACGTGGGATATGTGTGCCACTGCTGCACTCGTTGAACAGGTCCAACTGTGTCGAGAAACTTATGGTACGAGCTGTTTTCTGTTATATATGTTGTTCATAAACTATTGCTTATACACAGTTTTACAGTTGTGATCTTCTTGAAACAGGAACTGTCGATTTCTATTGTTCCTATACAGATGACTGACCATGGTCGGGTCAGACTTGCGCTTGGTCACAACATGATGTTTATGTCGACCTACTCAATTCCCCTTGGAGGTGAAAAGATACTTATTCATGGGTGGTCTCAAATAATGAAGGCCCGTCCATCTTGGAGAATAGGACAGAAGATTATGTTGATGCTTTTCCATGGCTCTAAAGCGAATATCCTGTTTATTGACCACGTTGCGAGATGAAGCCGCTTTCAGAAGGTTGTGGATGCGCGGGGTGGCGCCTGGGCCTTGTCCTGGGGTTGGCGGCCTCACCCTTGGTTAACTGTAGGCAAAGTAGCACTGTTCGAGGCGTGCTTTGTACGGTTGAACCTGTATAAGTACTCATACTGCTTTCAGCTTTGGTTGTTAAGTGCCCCTGCTGGTTTCAGTTAAGGTTGTTAAGTACTCCTGCTACTTTTATAGTTTGTCGTGTTTCTTCGGTCCTGTCTTCCTCCAGCTGCCAAAACCAAACCAGCACCGGCGGGGCCGCCTGCTTCCGCCTCCCACGGCTGGCTGCGCCTCAGCGCACGCATCGCCGCCCCGCCGTCTCCTAAATCGTTAACGCCGACGTCCTCCGCGCGCTTTGGTGCGCTCGCCGTGGCGCCACCCTCTCGCGTTGTCAACATGGTCAACAAACAACAGGAATCGGCAGAAGTACGTGGAGAGGATGACAGTAGGGGCCCACCACGTCAGCGTATGGAAAAATAAAATGCTTCCTCCTAGTGTTTTCCTGACATCTGGGACCCACGACATTGTGAGCGTATATAGTCAATAGACAAGAGAACAGTACAAGATCGGCTGACACCTGGGACGTAGCTACTCGAGTAGTATTTTTTTTGTTTGGTATTGTTGAGACGGAGCAGGGTTTGAACTGGGCTGTGGCCCGTCTAGCCCAGGCTTATATTTTATGTTCACCATGTGACCAGCCCAGCTATTTTTTCTTTGTGAAAATGAGCCCAGTTTATTTTTTCTGAAGAATACCCAATCCAGTCCTACTTATTTTTCTACGCCCTGATGGGCTGCAACTCTTTCAAGACGCCTGCAAATCTTGAAAGTAATATGAAATGGGTTGTAAATATAAAAACAGATGACAAATTGGCAATTACTTTATAATTTCTGAATTTTTTCACATTTTCAGATTCCTATTTCACTCGGCATTAACCTAATTTAAATATATCTTCAAAGTACTTTAAATCTGGCTCGACATTTCGGTATTAAAAATAGTTTGGAACCCACAGAAATATGCGAAATTGGCCCTGGCCAACCAAAAAACGACTGCAATAAATTGCATAAGAAGTTGCCATGAGCTATATATAAATTATTAAAAAAAGAGGGAGTGGTCTGACTTGTGGGCCTGTTTAGTTGACGTGTATGCAAGATTTTTTTAGTTATTATATACGTCAACAAACGATTCTAGCAGACGTAACCGTTGGATGTCAATCCAACGGCCGTCGTGTTTCTTCAATCTCTGATCTTCTTGCTCCAGCCGCCAAAGCAGCGCCGGCGGGACCGCCTACTCCCGTCTCCCGTGGCCGGCTGTGCTGCCGCGCAGGCCTCAGCGCCCCCTACTACTCCCACCGCTGGCCAGGGCATCCCTCTACTCACCCACACCCCCTGTTATTCTGCGGCGACGGCAGCTCACACCGCAGCCGAACCGGTGAACCCTCGTACTCCTCTCCGCGCGGGCTTCCACTGCCGCGTCTTCCCCGGCTCCGCGTCGTCCCCTTCCTAGGCCTCGCCGTCGTCCACCGCCGTGGTGCTCTCGGCGCGGCGTGGTCAATGTGGTCAACGACCGACTTCCATCGGAAGAGTACTGTACGTGGAGAGGCTAACAGCTGGGTCCACGGCAGCCGCAAGGAAGTGCCTCCTTATTACGCGGAAAATAATTATTCCTCCACCTGACAGCAGGGACCCACCGGACGGGCCACCAGTATTTCACGAAAAAAAACGTTTCCCCCTGACTGCTGGGACCCACAGGACGGGCCACCGTATTTCGTGAAAAAAAAACATTCCCCCGCTGTCAGCTCGGACCCACCGGAAGTGCCTCTGTATTACGCACAAAAAAATGAATACCCCCTGCTAGCTGGGACCCACCTTGGTGGGAGGCTGACTTGTGGGCCTACTAAGTTGACTGGGACGGAGGCCTTTGTCAACTTTAGTCAATATATGAACGATTCTAGCTCTAGTGACGTACGATGTCCATCCAACGGTCGTAGTGCTTCTTCAACCTCTGGTCTTCTTGCTCCAGCCGCCAAAAGCAGCGCTGGTCGTGCCGCTTGCTCCTGCCGCCCGTGGCCGGCTGTGATGCCGCAGAGGCCTCACCGCCCCTACTACTCCCACCGCTGGCCAGGCCATCCCTCTACGCACCCATACCCCCTGTTATTCTGCGGCGACGGCAGCCTCACATCGCAGCCGAACGAGTGAACCCTCATACTCCTCTACGCGTGGGCATCCATTGCCGCGTCTTCCCCGGCTCCGTGTTTTCCCCTTCCTAGGCCTCGCCGGCGTCCACCGCCATGGTGCTCTCGGCGCGGCGTGGTCAACGTGGTCAAGGAATGGTTTCCATCGGACGTGGACTGTACGTGGAGAGGCTGACAGCTGGGTCCACGGCCGCAGCAAGGAAGTGCCTCCTTATTATGCGCAAAATAATTATTCCTCCACCTGACAGCGGGGACCCACCGGACGGGCCACCGTATTTCGTGAAAAAACGTTTCCCCCTGACTACTGGGACCCACCAGCTACATCTTCGCACGCAAGGAAGTGCGTCCAGAAAAAACGATTCGCCCCCCTGACTGCTAGGACCCACCAGCTACATCTTCGCACGCAAGGAAGTGCGTCCGGGCAAAAAAAAACAAAATGATTCCCCCCTGACTGCTGGGACCCAGCAGCTACACCTTCGCACGCAAGGAAGTGCGTCCGGGCAAAAAAAACGATTCGCCCCCCTGACTGCTGGGACCCATCAGCTACATCTTCGCAGGCAAGGAAGTGCCTGACAGTCGGGACCCACCTGGTCGAAGCGTACGTAGCGTTGTCATTCTGGTCGCGAACGTGTACGTACATATATACTGGTCGATGTAGAGGCGCGCACGTGTCGTAGTAGAGGCGCGTACGTGTCCTAGTAGAGGCGCGCACGTAGCATGTACACGTACGTACAGCGGCCAGGGTGCAAGAAAGAAAATACGGCCACGTACGTACATACGGGCAGGGTCTCGAATGCCTACTCGCGCATACGTACGGCCAGGGCTCGTGTACATGGTTGGGTCGGAACGGAGAAATAGCGTCGTCGTCGTGTTCATGGGGAGGCAATGGAATGCGTCGTGTTCATGGGGAGGCAACGGAATGCGTCGTGTTCATCGGGAGGCAACGGAACGCGTGGGAGCCAACCGGCTGGGTCGGAACGAAATGCGTGGTCGTGTTCATCGGGAGGGCTTGGACGGAACAGGCGATGGAAACAAGGCCTGGCGTACCGCAAAACGGAGGAAACGGCCTTGTGTTCGACCGGCCACGTTCGAAACGGGATCCTGTTCATTGGGAGGGGTCTGGCGTACCGCAAAACGAAGGAAACGGACCTCCTACGGTCGAAACGGGGGTCCTGTTGATCAGGAGGGGTGTGGCGTACCGCAAAACGGAGGAAATGGACTTGTGTTGGAGCGCTACGGTCGAAACTGGGGTCCTGTTCATCGGGAGGGGTGTGGCGTACCGCAAAACGGGACTCCACGGGATACTGTTCATCTCCACCGTCGACCTCCTCCAGCCTCCACGGGCTACCGTCGACCTCCTCCAGCCTCCACGGGCTCCTGTTCATCCAGCCTCCACCGCGCGCTACTCCACCGGCTACTGTTCAACCACCCCTCCACGGGCACCCCTCCACCGTCTATTGTTCATCCAGCCCTCCACACCACGGGGTCCTGTTCAACCACCCCTCCACGGGCACCCCTCCACCGTCTACTGTTCATCCAGCCCTCCACACCACGGGGTCCTATTCATCCAGAGGCAACGCCATCGCTCACTGTTCATCCAACCCCCCCCCCCCCCGCAACGCTCACTGTTGATCCAATCGATCGCCTTCAGTTAGCAGCAGTAGCGAAGGAATCGCTCGATCGGGTTCAGTTAACAGCCATCGATCGATCGCTCGGGTTCAGTAACGCGTAGCCTGCAGTGCAATCGCTCGGGTTCAGTTAGAGCCCAACGCCTCGCTCGGGTTCAGTTAGAGCCAACGCCTCGCACACACGCGCGTACGTGTATGAGAGAAACGCGCATCACTCGGCCCCCGACCTCCCATCGTAACCGGGAACTCCCCGAAATTTTCCTCCCCCTCGCTTCTACCACGGTTTTTTCCGTCATGGACGGCCCAAAGAATGTCATGCAGCTGCGTCTCCGGCCCGCCCAGGACGAAAAGCCCATTTTCTGTCATGATTTTTTGTCACAGAAGTAGGAGCCCACCACATCTATGATGATACCGGGTTTTGTCACAGTTATCGTCATAGAAGTGTCATATGTATGACAGAAAAAAAATTCGTTCGGCCCAAAATGTCACGGATGTGTCTTTTTTTAGTGTTTCTATAGCTTTCGATAGGGGTAGGTTTGTAATTTCACTCAAACATGACATAACCGCCTCTCACCTGGATTCATACACGGTGGGCGCCAAAACACAGTGTGTCCTCGGCCGAAATCAACTCCCTCCCTGATTCATACACGGTGGGCGCCAAAAACAAACTCTTGTCGGCAAATATTCGGTGTATGCGAGATTACCATCCTATCCCCAACCAACTAATATTGCTGTGATGTAGGAAAATTGAAACGGGGGCTAAGTTTGTAAATTTCCTCGCATTTGAGACAAGCGCGCCCTGAAGACATGGTTCCCCTCTTCCTCTCTACCTCCATTTCCCCATTTGTACTCCGTGGGCGCCAAAACACCCTCTCCACCCCAGCCTCCTCCGCCCGCCACCCCATCCACCGCCGTCCTCCTCCACCATGCCGGAGCTGATACCCCGACGCCGCCGTCCATTACAAGAGATCGACTTCTCTCATCCACGGCTTCGGACCGGGATCCTTGCATCCCGTCCTCTCGCTTCATCCCCGCCGTCGTCCACCTTGCCGGCGCCGCTCCTACGACCGTCTCGTCCACCGCGCCCCGCCGCCACTGTCTACCCTCCTAGATCTGCTTCCACGCTGCCGACTGATACGTCCATTTTGCATCATGCTTTTATATTGATATTTATTGCATTATGGGCTGTTATTACACATTATGCCACAATACTTATGCCTATTTTCTCTTATTTTACAAGGTTTACATAACGAGGGAGAATGCCGGCAGCTAGAATTCTGGGCTGGAAAAGGAGCAAATATTAGAGACCTATTCTGCACAACTCCAAAAGTCCTGAAACTCCACGGAAGTTATTTTTGGAAATAATAAAAAATATTGAGCGGAAGAAATACCAGAGGGGGCCCACACCGTGGGCGCGCCCCCTGCCTCGTGGGCCCCCTGGTGGCCGTCCGGTGCCCATCTCCTGCTATATGAAGTCTTTCGTCCGAAGAAAAATCATAAGCAAGCTTTCAGGACGAGACTCCGCCGCCACGAGGCGGAAACTTGGCGGAACCAATCTAGGGCTCTGGCGGAGCTGTTCTGCTGGGGACACTTCCCTCCGGGAGGGGGAAATCATCGCCATCGTCATCACCAACGCTCCTCTCATCGGGAGGGGGCCAATCTCCATCAACATCTTCACCAGCACCATCTCCTCTCAAACCCTAGTTCATCTCTTGTATCCAATTCTTGTCTCTAAGTCTGAGATTGGTACTTGTAGGTTGCTAGTAGTATTGATTACTCCTTGTAGTTGACGCTAGTTGGTTTATTTGGTGGAAGATCATATGTTCAGATCCTATATGCATATTAATACTCCTCTGATTATGAACATGAATATGCTTTGTGAGTAGTTACGTTTGTTCCTGAGGACATGGGAGAAGTCTTGCTATTAGTAGTCATGTGAATTTGGTATTCGTTCGATATTTTGATGAGATGTATGTTGTCTCTCCTCTAGTGGTGTTATGTGAACGTCGACTACATGACACTTCACCATTGTTTGGGCCTAGAGGAAGGCATTGGGAAGTAATAAGTAGATGATGGGTTGCTAGAGTGACAGAAGCTTAAACCCTAGTTTATGCGTTGCTTCGTAAGGGGCTCATTTGGATCCATATGTTTCATGCTATGGTTAGGTTTACCTTAATACTTCTTTTGTAGTTGCGGATGCTTGCAACAGGGGTTAATCATAAGTGGGATGCTTGTCCAAGTAAGGACAGCACCCAAGCACCGGTCCACCCACATACCAAATTATCAAAGTACCGAACGCGAATCATATGAATGTGATGAAAACTAGCTTGATGATAATTCCCATGTGTCCTCGGGAGCGCTTTTCTCTATATAAGAATTTGTCCAGGCTTGTCCTTTGCTACAAAAAGGATTGGGCCATCTTGCTGCACTTTATTTACTTTTGTCACTTGTTTCTCGTTACAAATTATCTTATCACAAAACTATCTCTTACCTATAAATTCAGTGCTTGCAGAGAATACCTTGCTGAAAACCGCTTATCATTTCCTTCTGCTCCTCGTTGGGTTCGACACTCTTACTTATCGAAAGGACTACGATAGATGCCCTATACTTGTGGGTCATCACCGACAGCCATCGCTACCGCAGGACCGTCAAATTCTCAGCAGATGCATACACGGCGCCGCACCAGAGGCGGTACTCTTTCGTATCTACTCAACTTATTTATCGCAGCAAGAAAATAGATCGCCACTTGCAAGTTGTTTAAAGAAAAAGTTAAAAGATGGCATGACAAAAGAATACAAAAGTGTGAGTTTAATGTAGGTGATTATGTATTATTATACAACTCTCGTTTAAGATTTTTTGCAGGAAAACTTCTCTCTAAATGGGAAGGTCCTTACGTTATCGAGGAGGTCTATCGTTCCGGTGCCATAAAAATCAACAACTTCGAAGGCACAAATCCGAAGGTGGTGAACAGTCAAAGATTCAAACATTATATCTCAGGTAATCCTATAAATGTTGAAACCAATGTTATTGAAACCGTAACCCCGGAGGAATACATAAGGGACACTTTCCAGAACGCTTCAGACTCCGAAAAGGAATAGGTATGTGGTACGGTAAGTAAACCGACTCCAAAACAGTTCCAATGGCAATTTTTCTCCGTTTTGGAATATTTAGAAAAATAGAAAAATAAGAAGCAGTCCGGGAAGGACACGAGGCCTCCACGAGGGTGGAGGGCGCGCCCCCCTGCCTCGTGGGCACCTCGTGCGCTCTCCGGACTCTGTTTTCTTGCACAATACGTATTTCGGTCGGTAAAAATTCATTATATAATCTCCCGAAGATTTTGACTCTCGTATCACGCAAATATCATCTGTTTTTGTTTCGAGCTGTTGCTGCTGCAGATTAGAGCAAGATGTCTTCTCAAGAGTCAGTCGGGGAGAGCCAGGTGTCTCATCCGGCATCGAGATCAAGGACAAACAGCGATGCTGACCACTTTGGGCCAGCAACGGAGGAAGAGATGGAGGCTGATTTGAGGAGGATCAAGAAGTCACTTCTCGCCACCAAGCTGGATTCACGATGGGGGAACTACAGAGCTCGGCTATTCCAAACTCGGTTATCCCTTCCAATGTTAGATTTCTTTCTTACGAGAATATAAAAAAGAGTGTTACTTATTCCCCCGCAGCTATGCAACATCCATGGGTGCAAGGAGCTTTAACCATCACGGGTAAGCTCCGTAAGGAGATACTATATCTCAAACAGCAACTCAATAAGCTCGAGGAAGAGAATCGTATCCTGAGGAGTATCATCGCCAAGAATATCACACCACCACCACCGAAGAAAGAGATATAATCACATGGGTATGGGCACTCCCCTTGGCAACCGCCAAGCTTGGGGGAGGTGCCCCGGTATCGTATCACCATCACACTCCTATCTTTACCGTTTTCTTAGTTCGATCCTTTTAGTAATATCTTGATCTAGTAGAATAAAGTTTTTGGTATGATCTAGTTTTGAGCTTTGCTTTATGATCCCTCTATGTAATCGAGTCTGTGAGCTATATATAATAAAGATTAGTGTTGAGTCAAGGGCTTGATTATTTTGCCATGATCTTGAGTGAATAAAAGAAGAAGAAAAATAATAAAAAGAAACAAAGAGATCATATTGATCTTATGGAGAGTAATGACTTCACATAGAAAGGGTATGATGATTAAAAGTTGTTGAGAGTTGACAAACATAGCTTTGGTCATTGTTGCAATTAATAGGAAGTAATAAAGAAAGAGAGGTTTCACATATAAATATACTATCTTGGACATCTTTTATGATTGTGAGCACTCATTAAAATATGACATGCTAAAGAGTTGATGTTGGACAAGGAAGACAACGTAATGGATTATGTTTTTCTTATATCTGAGATAAAGTATATTCTCATGGATCATCCAACATGTTGAGCTTGCCTTTCCCCCTCATGCTAGCCAAATTCTTTGCACCAAGTAGAGATACTACTTGTGCTTCCAAATATCCTTAAACCCAGTTTTTGGCATGAGAGTCCACCATACCTACCTATGGATTGAGTAAGATCCTTCAAGTAAGTTGTCATCGGTGCAGCAATAAAAATTGCTCTCTAAATATGTATGATTGATTAGTGTGGAGGAAATAAGCTTTATACGATCTTGTGAGGTGGAAGAAATAAAAGCGACGAACTGCATAATAAAGGTCCATATCACAAGTGGCAATATAAAGTGACATTCTTTCGCATTAAGATTTTGTGCATCCAACCCTGAAAGCGCATGACAACCTCTGCTTCCCTCTGCGAATGGCCTATCTTTTACTTTTATCTTCTACCTTATGCAAGAGTCATGGTGATCTTCACCTTTCCTTTTTACATTTTATCCTTTGGCAAGCACAGTGTGTTGGAAAGATCCTGATATATATATCCAATTGGATGTAAGTTAGCATGAACTATTATTGTTGACATTACCCTTGAGGTAAAAGGTTGGGAGGCGTATAAGCCCATATCTTTCTCTGTGTCCGATTAAAACTCCGTAATCACAAGTATTGCGTGAGTGTTAGCAATTGTCAAAGACTAAATGATAGTTGAGTATGTGGACTTGCAGAAAAGATCTTATATTGACTCTTTCTGATGTTATGATAAATTGCAATTGCTTCAATGACTGAGATTATAGTTTGTTAGTTCTCAATGAAGTTTCCAATTCATGCTTGACATTGTGAATAGATTATTACTTGAGCATAAGAAATCACATGACAATATCCATATATGTTGTTGTTCTAAGAATGATCATGATGCCCTCATGTCCGTATTTTATTTTATCGACACCTCTATCTCTAAACATGTGGACATATTTATCGTTATCGGCTTCCGCTTGAGGACAAGCAAGGTCTAAGCTTGGGGGAGTTGATACGTCCATTTTGCATCATGCTTTTATATTGATATTTATTGCATTATGGGCTGTTATTACACATTATGTCACAATACTTATGCCTATTCTCTCTTATTTTACAAGGTTTACATAAAGAGGGAGAATGCCGGCAGCTAGAGTTCTGGGCTGGAAAAGGAGCAAATATTAGAGACCTATTCTGCACAACTCCAAAAGTCCTGAAACTCTACGGAAGTTATTTTTGGAAATAATAAAAAATACTGAGTGAAGAAAATACCAGAGGGGGCCCACACCCTGGCCACGGGGTTGGGGCGCGCCCAGCGGGCCCCCTGGTGGCCCTCCGGTGCCAATCTCCTACTATATGAAGTCTTTCGTTCGAAGAAAAATCATAAGCAAGCTTTCGGGAGGAGACTCCGCCGCCACGAGGCGGAACCTTGGCGAAACCAATCTAGGGCTCTGGCGGAGCTGTTCTGCCGGGGACACTTCCCTCCGGGAGGGGGAAATCATCGCCATCGTCATCACCAACGCTCGTCTCATCGGGAGGGGGCCAATCTCCATCAACATCTTCACCAGCACCATCTCCTCTCAAACCCTAGTTCATCTCTTGTATCCAATTCTTGTCTCTAAGTCTGAGATTGGTACTTGTAGGTTGCTAGTAGTGTTGATTACTCCTTGTAGTTGACGCTAGTTGGTTTATTTGGTGGAAGATCATATGTTCAGATCCTATATGCATATTAATACTCCTCTGATTATGAACATGAATATGCTTTGTGAGTAGTTACGTTTGTTCCTGAGGACATGGGAGAAGTCTTGCTATTAGTAGTCATGTGAATTTGGTATTCGTTCAATATTTTTGAGATGTATGTTGTCTCTCCTCTAGTGGTGTTATGTGAACGTCGACTACATGACACTTCACCATTGTTTGGGCCTAGAGGAAGGCATTGGGAAGTAGTAAGTAGATGATGGGTTGCTAGAGTGACAGAAGCTTAAACCCTAGTTTATGCGTTGCTTCGTAAGGGGCTCATTTGGATCCATATGTTTCATCCTATGGTTAGGTTTACCTTAATACTTCTTTGGTAGTTGCTGCACCCAAGCACTGGTCCACCCACATACCAAATTATCAAAGTACCGAATGTGAATCATATGAACGTGATGAAAACTAGCTTGACGATAATTCCCATGTGTCCTCGGGAGCGCTTTTCTCTATATAAGAATTTGTCCAGGCTTGTCCTTTGCTACAAAAAGAATTGGGCCATCTTGCTGCACTTTATTTACTTTTGTCACTTGTTGCTCGTTACAAATTATCTTATCACAAAACTATCTCTTACCTATAATTTCAGTGCTTGCAGAGAATACCTTTCTGAAAACCGCTTATCATTTCCTTCTGCTCCTCGTTGGGTTCGACACTCTTACTTATCGAAAGGACTACGGTAGATCCCCTATACTTGTGGGTCATCACCAACAGCCATCGCTACCGCAGCACCGTCAAATTCTCAGCAGATGCATACACGGCGCCGCACCAGAGGCGGTATTCTTTCGTATCTGCTCAACTTATTTATCGCAGCAAGAAAATAGATCGCCACTGCATTACTCTGATTTCTTGTCCATCACTTACTTGCTAGTTGAAAGCAAACATTGGTTGCAAAGTTGCCTTTGTCCGGTTTGCACCTTCAGATCCGCCATAGCACGCTCAACACTATACTCCCAATGCTTATGGTTTTCCCCTTATATATTCCACACTAGTTAAATCACAGTAGACTAAATTTCAAAATTGGGTCAGTCAATTTTTCAGAGCTCGCCGGAGTTTGCCGGTGTGAACGAAGGGGCTCGGGTGGGGACGGTGGTTGTGGGGGCGGTAGTGGGGCCTCGCCGAATGAAGAAAACTCGATGCGGGCGGGGGCGGGGGCGGGGGTGGGGGTGGGGGTGGCGGAGGAACATAGGCGGTGGGGGCCGGTGGTCCGGCCGGCGGCCCGTGCGGTGTTCTGTATGGGAGGAATCAGAGACGAGGAAGAAGAAGGGTTAGGAGACGTAGGATCTTCATCCAACCGCCTGAAATGGTCGACTGACCCAAATGACAAAAGTCACGCGACTTGCATGCAGACATGCCTTTATATTCAGTACCATCATCGTACCTGCTTAGCACTGCTCCTGAATCCATCAAGCTAAACAACGTGCCACTCATAATTCCAAACTTGTTGCTCAAGTACGAATCTGATATGATGCTGATATTACTAAAACAGATAACATTTAATTGGTCAGCTAATGTTCCTACTTTACTTTCGAAAAGCACGTGCACCACATATAGAGAGACAGCAGGGAGTTGCTTTCTTAATGCGCTCTGGTTCATCATGTGTGGGCACTGCGCAACGAACATTTTATTATCCAAAATCTGCATGCTCTTCTTTAGCTTGTTCCTCTTCCGTTCTTCTTTAATAAGTACTCTCTCCGTTCCTAAATACAAGTCTTTGTATAGATTCCACCATGGACTACATATGGAGCAAAATGAGTGAATCTACACTCTAAAATGTATCTAGATACATCTGTATGTGATCCATAGTGGAAATCTCTGCCAAGACTTATATTTTGGAACGGAGGGAGTATGATAGTAGTACAGTATGTTCCTTGTAGTGAAGATGAGCAGGGACATTTGCAGTGTAGAGGTCTATACGGTCGGTTGTGATGGACACTTTGAACTCTTCGGGCCTCTTTGATTCGTAGGATTTTGTAAACATGGGAATAGGATTTGTAGTGGCCTGCCCACTTGAATCCTTTAAGAATAGCAAGGAAATGCGGGGAGCTGTGTCGCCTTTGAGAGTTACACTGATATTAACAGTACCGCACCTTCAGTTGAAGAGAGCTGGTATCCGAAGCCTTTCTAGCCGTACCAGCAATACTAGCACATATATTCCAGCAAGTTCCACTTTGCTGATTTTACTCTGATGCTTACGGTTTTCCCATTATATCTACACTATGATCTGTGTAGCTGCCTTGTGTCGCACTAGCAGCAGTCCACTCTTGAAGCTAAACACTGCAATGACTTACAAAATTGGCACCAAGGCATTGAGTGCCATTCTGGATGCAATGAAACTCATACGCTCCCCACCTGTTGATTCTTGTTAAGAATATGGTCCTAATGACTATTCTAACCTCGAGGAGTCAAAGGCAGATGGCCTGTCCTATTCACCCATCAAGGTGCATATTCTAATTTGGCAAGGTTTTATTGATTGCGCGTATCTTGCATATGTTGTCTTGCATTTCTTCTACTTTGTTGCACTGCCATCTGCTTAGTTTACTCATCATATATGTCGAGATGCCATGCCCATCCATTATCAATACATATTCCATCTGTCATCATACCATGTTTTTCCACTCAAATGTTGTTCTTGTGCATCAGACATCAAAAAGGAAGAGGGTGATTGCCGAACCTGAAGGAGCACCAGCAAAGTCCTTGAAAAACATGGTTGTGCCAGAGAAAACAGACAGCACCCCACTTATATTGGCTGTACAACTAGTGACACAAAACATAGGACCAACTCTAGCAACTGTATCCATACTTCACTGGCCACACCACAAGCCCCACTGCACAGGACCTGCACTCCAGCAAAAGGTATGCCAATTTCAGTTGCCATTGCACCAGCCGTACCATAGACAAATCCCACTCCAGCAAAAAGTACAGCAAGTCCACCGGCCGAAGACCTATCCCAACTACAGAGACGGCCAATTGCTACAGATTGGAACCCCATTCCAGTTAGTCCCAATTTAAAAGACAATGCTTTCAATGTTGTTAGGGACTACGTGCATATATTCCCATCATGGGAAGATTATAGTGAAGACAAACACCATTTTCACATCTTCCTGTCCCACTTACGTGTAAGTGCTATTATTCATGGTGATTATTTTCCTATTTTCTGCTGATTGAACACATCAATGATTTACATTACATTGTTGTAAGTAGGCGAGGGTCAATCTGGATAGTCATGACGAGCAAAGCTTGCTTGCGCTTTTCAAGGAAGCATCGCAGCAGTATCGGTGTTACCTGAGGAAATCACACTTTGATGGCAAGTCTATAAATGAATTTCTGGTGAAGTCTCATGCGCTAAATTTAGAAGACATTGAATGGAAAAACCTTGTTATGCACTGGTCTCATTCCGAGGATGAGGTACTGTCTATGATATCGCATGACAATTTGAACTTCTACTTTTCCGCATGTGCCTTACGGATCTTTTTTGCAGGAAATCTGCTCGAAAAAGAATTCCGGTTTGAAAAGAACGATAGGATATCACAAATATGTTGCCCGCTGCTTTGCTCTTGTTAGTACCTGTTGTCCTATATCACTGTACTTGCATACATACCTGGTTCATTATGTGACAGCAGTATGCATGATAGCTTGCTTATCAATTGTTCGCTCCAAATTATCTGATCTGTATGAATGGTTACATTAGTGTAGAATATATCCAATGCCAATGAAATTTTTTAGCTCTGCATTGTTCTTGTAAGTACCTGTTGTCCTTTATAAGTGTACTTATATTGACAGGTAGTTGTTCATGTACCATCACTCTGCAGCTTATTTTCCTTTGCCCTCCATTTTCTACACATAAGATCTATATTTACTCTTACCATAAGGTTGGATAACACCGATGGTACTGAAGAAATTTAGCTCTGCATTGCTCTTGGCTGTACCTTTTGCCTGTATCGTTGTACTTACATTTATAGCTACTTGGTTATGTAGCATCACTCTTCATCTTATCTTAAATATTCTCCATTTTTTCTTATATTGTCACATCTATATTTACTCTTAACAAAATGTAGAATAAAGGCAATGCTTATGAAGAAGATTCTGTGGTAAACTTCTTGAATTGCCCCCCCCCATCAGCATGGACAAGGGCTTTATAGAGCCTGCCTTCACCAATAATGTAAGTTTGTCCTTCTCAAGCCTTCAAACTTTGTTGTGTATATTTGGTTAGGCATGACTGCAACAGCTGTTTATTTTTGGTGTTTGCATCAAATAGTGTGTTTAAGTTTATTATGTACTCCCTCCGTCCCATAATATAAGAACGTTTTTTACACTAGAAGAACGTTTTTGACATTAGTGTAGTGTAAAATACGTTCTTATATTATGGGACGGAGGCAGTAGTTCATAAACAAAAGTTTGTCCTTCTCAATTTAAGTTTTCAGTTGTACAACCAAGTTCGTTCTTCATACCATGTAAATTAAACTATACAGAGCAAGTGATCTTATTTTGCCAATCTGAAATGGGATAAATTGACAGCACTCTAACCATTGATACTTATGAGTTCTTGATCTGTAATCCAATGGTGTCGTGAAGCTGCCAACTCCTTCACAATGTCATTTCCTGCCATGTCTTGACCTGAACAATACCATATTGTGTTAATGCTATTTTAAATTGTGTCACTTTATTCGTCAGTAAGAAATGTGATGAATTGTCAGCACTGATACTTATATGTCCAAAACCTGTCATCTGTCAGCTTGTTTATCTTTCAGAGTGAGGAGGATATAAGTGTCAAAAAGTGCAGTCTCATCAGCTTGCTCAGCTGCTTGCGTTGCAACTCCCGAGCAAGGCTAACCTTTCTTGAACTCTATTGAAGTGCTGTCGGTTTTGTATATTATTTTGTCGGCGTGTTTAATTGCACTGGTGGCGATCTTTGATGCCCAGTGTATGTAATCTGCTGTCTGCTTGTGCTTTATTATCATAGTGGTGAACTTTGATGCCCAGTGGATGTAATATGCCGTAATTTCTTTATTGTATAGTCTAGGTTTTTTTCTTATTCACGACGCTGCAGTTATTTTACTGTATATATATCCTGTCTTCGTAGTAAACCGGCCAAACTGTAAAATTACGGTACTTAATCGGGCCGTCATTCAAATCACTATGTATGATCTGCATAATGGGCCCCGTCATCTTGGTCCGTTAACAGACCTAAATGTAAACTGGCCCACTAGTAGATTCGGGCCTTTAATAGGCCGAGTAAACCGCCGGCCCTATTTTCCCAAGAAAACTCAATGGGATTTTAGGAGGTTGAAAAGTAGGTTGGGCCTGAAATGTGCCGAACAGCTCACGGGCCGGCAGCAGGCCTAAATAGACCTGCTACCTCTTGAGCACTGCGTTGGTTTTCCCTTGAAGAGGAAAGGGTGATGCAGTAAAGCAGCGTAAGTATTTCCCTCGGTTTTTGAGAACCAATGTATCAATCCAGTAGGAGGCCACGCACGAGTCCCTCGCACCTACACAAACAAATAAATCCTCGCAACCAACGCAATAAAGGGGTTGTCAATCCCTTCACTGTCACTTACGAGAGTGAGATCTGATAGATATGATAAGATAATATTTTTGGTATTTTTTATGATAAAGATGCAAAGTAAAATAAAAGGCAATAAAAATAGCTAAGTGTTGGAAGATTAATATGATGGAAGATAGACCCGGGGGCCATAGGTTTCACTAGTGGCTTCTCTCGAGAGCATAAGTATTACGGTGGGTGAACAAATTACTGTTGAGCAATTGACAGAATTGAGCATAGTTATGAGAATATCTAGGTATGATCATGTATATAGGCATCACATCCGCGACAAGTAGACCGACTCCTGCCTGCATCTACTACTATTACTCCACACATAGACCGCTATCCAGCATGCATCTAGAGTATTAAGTTCATAAGAACAGAGTAACGTTTTAAGTAAGATGACATGATGTAGAGGGATAAACTAGTGCAATATGATATAAACCCCATCTTGTTATCCTCGATGGCAACAATACAATACGTGCCTTGCTGCCCCTACTGTCACTGGGAAAGGACACCGCAAGATTGAACTCAAAGCTAAGCACTTCTCCCATTGCAAGAAAGATCAATCTAGTAGGCCAAACCAAACTGATAATTCGAAGAGACTTGCAAAGATAACCAATCATACATAAAAGAATTCAGAGAAGATTCAAATATTGTTCATAGATAAACTTGACCATAAACCCACAATTCATCGGTCTCAACAAACACACCGCAAAAGAAGATTACATCAAATAGATCTCCACGAGAATCGTGGAGAACTTTGTATTGAGATCCAAAGAGAGAGAAGAAGCCATCTAGCTAATAACTATGGACCCGAAGGTTTGAGGTAAACTACTCACACATCATCGGAGAGGTTGTGGTGTTGATGTAGAATCCCTCCGTGATCGATGCCCCCTCCGGCGGAGCTCTGGAAAAGGCCCCAAGATGGGATCTCACGGGTACAGAAGGTTGCGGCGGTGGAATTAGGTTTTTGGCTCCGTATCTGGTAGTTTGGGGATATGTAGGTATATATAGGAGGAAGAAGTACGTCGGTGGAGCAACGTGGGGCCCACGAGGGTGGAGGGCGCGCCTGGGTGGGTAGGCGCGCCCCCCTACCTCGTGCTTTCCTGGTTGATGTCTTGACGTAGGGTCCAAGTCCTCTGGATCACGTTCGTTCCGAAAATCACGTTCCCGAAGGTTTCATTCTGTTTGGACTCCGTTTGATATTCTTTTTCTGCGAAACTCTGAAATAGGCAAAAAACAGCAATTCTGGGCTGGGCCTCCGGTTAATAGGTTAGTCCCAAAAATAATATAAAATTGTATAATAAAGCCCATTAATGTCCAAAACAGAATATAATATAGCATGGAACAATCAAAAATTATAGATACGTTGGAGACGTATCAAGCATCCCCAAGCTTAATTCCTGCTCGTCCTCGAGTAGGGAAATGATAAATACAGAATTTTTGATGTGGAATGCTACTTGGCATAATTTCAATGTAATTCTCTTAATTGTGGTATGAATATTCAGATCCGAAAGATTCAAGATAAAGGTTTAATACTGACATAAAAGTAATAATACTTCAAGCATACTAACTAAGCAATTATGTCCTCTCAAAATAACATGGCCAAAGAAAGTTCATCCCTACAAAATCATATAGTTTAGTCATGCTCCATTTTCATCACACAAGAATGCTCTCATCATGCGCAACCCTGATGACAAGCCAAGCAAATGTTTCATACTTTAGTAATCTCAAACTTTTTCAACCTTCACGCAATACATAAGCGTGAGCCATGGATATAACACTATGGGTGGAATAGAACAGAATGATGGGGGTTATGTGGTGAAGACAAAAAAGGAGAAAGTCTCACATCAACGCGGCTAATCAATGAGCTATGGAAATGCCCATCGATTGATGTTAATGAAGGAGTAGGGATTGCCATGCAACGGATGCACTAGAGCTATAAATGCATGAAAGCTCAACAAAAGAAACTAAGTGGGTGTGCATCCAACTTGCTTGCTCACGAAGACCTAGGGCATTTGAGGAATCCCATTGTTGGAATATACAAGCCAAGTTCTATAATGAAAAATTCCCACTAGTATATGAAAGTGACAAAACAAGAAACTCTCTATCATGAACATCATGGTGCTACTTTGAAGCACAAGTGTGAAAAAAGGGTAGTAGCATTGTCCCCCCCTTTTTTGGCCTTCTTTTTTTATTTGGCCTTTCTTTTTTTTATTGGGACAATGCTCTATAAATGATGATCATCACACTTCTATTTATTTACAACTCAATGATTACAACTCGATACTAGAACAAAGTATGACTCTATAAGAATGCCTCCGGCGATATACCGGGATAGCAATGAATCAAGAGTGGCATGTATGAAAAAATTATGAACGGTGGCTTTGCCACAAATACGATGTCAACTACATGATCATGCAAAGCAATATGACAATGATGAACGTGTCATGATAAACGGAATGGTGGAAAGTTGCATGGCAATATATCTCGGAATGGCTATGGAAATGCCATAATAGGTAGTTATGGTGGCTGTTTTGAGGAGGATATAAGGAGGTTTATGTGTGAAAAAGCGTATCATATCACGGGGGTTTGGATGCACCGGCGAAGTTTGCACCAACTCTCAATGTGAGAAAGGGCAATGCACGGTACCGAAGAGGCTAGCAATGATGGAAGGGTAAGAGGGCGTATAATCCATGGACTCAACATTAGTCATAAAGAACTCACATACTTATTGCAAAAATCTACAAGTCATCAAAAACCAAGCACTACGCGCATGCTCCTAGGGGGATAGATTGGTAGGAAAAGACCATCGCTCGTCCCCGACCGCCACTCATAAGGAGGACAATCAAAGAACACCTCATGTTTCAAATTTGTTACATAAAGTTTACCATACGTGCATGCTACGGGACTTGCAAACTTCAACACAAGTATTTCTCAAATTCACAACTACTCAACTAGCACAACTTTAATATCACTACCTCCATATCTCAAAACAATCATCAAGCATCAAACTTCTCTTAGCATTCAGCACACTCATAAGAAAGTTTTTTACTAGTCTTGAATACCTAACATATTAGGATTAATTTGCCAATTTAAGAAAATTACCATGCTGTTTAAGACTCTCAAAATAATATAAGTGAAGCATGAGAGAATAATAGTTTCTATAAAACAAAACCACCGCCGTGCTCTAAAAGATATAAGTGAAGCACTAGAGCAAAAACTATATAGCTCAAAAGATATAAGTGAAGCGCATAGAGTGTTCTAATAAATTCCGAATCATGTGTGCATCTCTCAAAAGGTGTGTACAGAAAAGATGATTGTGGTAAACTAAAAAGCAAAGACTCAAATCATACAAGACGCTCCAAGCAAAACACATATCATGTGGTGAATAAAAATATAGCTCCAAGTAAAGTTGCCGATGGAAGTAGACGAAAGAGGGGATGCCTTCCGGGGCATCCCCAAGCATTGGCTTTTTGGTGTCCTTCGATTATCTTGGGGTGCCATGGGCATCCCCAAGCTTAGGCTCTTGCCACTCCTTGTTCCTTAATCCATCAAATCTTTTACCCAAAACTTGAAAACTTCACAACACAAAACTTAGCAGAAAATCTCGTGAGCTCCGTTAGCGAAAGAAAACAAAACATCACTTCAAGATACTGTAATGAACTCATTCTTTATTTATATTGGTGTTAAACCTACTGTATTCCAACTTCTATATGGTTTATAAACTATTTTACTAGCCATAGATTCATCAAAATAAGCAAACAACACACGAAAAACAGAATCTGTCAAAAACAGAACAGTCTGTAGTAATCCGTAACTAACGCAAACTTCTGGAACTCAGAAAAATCCACCAAAATCGGACGACCTAGATAATTTGTTTATTGATCTACTTCAATTGGAATCAGTATTTTATCACGTTCTGGTGATTTTTAACAATTATTTTCGTGAACAGAAAGTTTCTGGAATTTTCAGCAAGATCAAATAACTGTCATCCAAGAAGATCCTATAGGTTTAACTTGGCACAAACACTAATTAAAACATAAAAACACATCTAAACAGAGGCTAGATCAAAGATTTATTCCTAAACAGAAGCAAAAAAGCAAAAAACTAAAATAAAATAAAATTGGGTTGCCTCCCAACAAGCGCTATCGTTTAACGCCCTTTTTAGCTAGGCATTGAGATTTCGATGATGCTCACATAAAAGATAGTAATTGAAACACAAAGAGAGCATCATAAAACATGTGAAAATCACATCTAAGTCTAACATACTTCCTACGCATAGGCATCTTATAGGCAAACAAATTATCAAGACAAGCAAATACTAGCATATGCAAGGAAGAAGTGAGAAACAATAGCAATCTCAACATAACGAGAGGTAATTTAGTAACATAAAAATTTCTACAACCATATTTTCCTCTCTTATAATAATTACATGTAGGATCATAAGCAAATTCAACAATATATCTATCACAAAACATATGCTTAACACGATCCACATGTATGCAAAGTTGACACTCTTCCAAAATAGTGGGATTAACATTAGATAAAGTCATGACCTCTCCAAACCCACTTTTATCAAAAATACCATAAGATTGAACATTCTCCAAATATGTGGGATCTAAAGTTGACACTCTTCCAAACCCACTTTCAATATTATTGCAAACACTATTATCAATCTCATATTCATCATGGGGCCTAAATAAATTTTCAAGATCATAAGAAGAATTACCCCAATCATGATCATTGCAACAAGTAGTAGACATAGCAAAACTAGCATCCCCAAGCTTAGGGTTTTGCATATTATTAGCACAATTGACATTGATAGAATTTATGATAAGATCATTGCAAGCATGCCTTTTATCCAAAGATCTATCGTGAATCACTTTATAAAGCACTTCATCACAATTTTCAGATTCACGAATTTCAAGCAAAACCTCATAAAGATAATCTAGTGCACTCAACTCACTAGCAATAGGTTCATAATAATTGGATCTCTTAAAGAGATTAGCAAGTGGATGAGGATCCATAAACTTTTAGCACGCGAAGATGCAAGGAAAAAGAAGGTACATGGTAACACAAGCAAACAAAAGATCTAACGAGAAAAAGGAGAACGGAAAAGAGGGGAGAATAAAACGGCAAAGGTGAAGTGGGGGAGAGGAAAACGAGAGGCAAATGGCAAATAATGTAATGCGAGGGATAAGAGTTTGTGATGGGCACTTGGTATGTTGACTTTTGCGTACATTCCCCGGCAACGGCGCCAGAAATCCTTCTTGCTACCTCTTGAGCACTGCTTTGGTTTTCCCTTGAAGAGGAAAGGGTGATGCAGTAAAGCAACGTAAGTATTTCCCTCAGTTCTTGAGAACCAAGGTATCAATCCAGTAGGAGGCCACGCACGAGGCCCTCGCACCTACACAAACAAATAAATCCTCGCAACCAACACAATAATGGGGTTGTCAATCTCTTCACGGTCACTTACGAGAGTGAGATCTAATAGATATGATAAGATAATATTTTTGGTATTTTTATGATAAAGATGCAAATTAAAATAAAAGGCAATAAAAATAGCTAAGTGTTGGAAGATTAATATGATGGAAGATAGACCCCAGGGCCATAGGTTTCACTAGTGGCTTCTCTCGAGAGCATAAGTATTACGGTGGGTGAACAAATTACTGTTGAGCAATTGACAGAATTGAGCATAGTTATGAGAATATCTAGGTATGATCATGTATATAGGCATCACGTCCGCGACAAGTAGGCCGACTCCTGCCTGCATCTACTACTATTACTCCACACATCGACCGCTATCCAGCATGCATCTAGAGTATTAAGTTCATAAGAATAGAGTAACGCTTTAAGTAAGATGACACGATGTAGAGGGATAAACTCATGCAATATGATACAAACCCCTTCTTGTTATCCTCGATGGCAACAATACAATACGTGCCTTACTGCCCCTACTGTCACTGGGAAAGGACACCGCAAGATTGAACCCAAAGCTAAGCACTTCTCCCATTGCAAGAAAGATCAATCTAGTAGGCCAAACCAAACTGATAATTCGAAGAGACTTGAAAAGATAACCAATCATACATAAAAGAATTCAGAGAAGATTCAAATATTGTTCATAGATAAACTTGATCATAAACCCACAATTCATCGGTCTCAACAAACACACCGCAAAAGAAGATTACATCGAATAGATCTCCACGAGAATCGTGGAGAACTTTGTATTGAGATCCAAAGAGAGAGAAGAAGCCATCTAGCTAATAACTATGGACCCGAAGGTCTGAGGTAAACTACTCACACATCATCGGAGAGACTATGGTGTTGATGTGGAAGCCCTTCGTGATCGATGCCACCTCCGGGGGAGCTCCGGAAAAGGCCCCAAGATGGGATCTCACGGGTACAAAAGGTTGCGGCGGTGGAATTAGGTTTTTCGCTCCGTATCTGGTAGTTTGGGGATATGTAGGTATGTATAGGAGGAAGAAGTACGTCGGTGGAGCAACATGGGGCCCACGAGGGTGGAGGGCGCGCCTGGGGGGGTAGGCGCGCCCCCCTACCTCGTGCTTTCCTGGTTGATATCTTGACGTAGGGTCCAAGTCCTCTGGATCACGTTCGTTCCGAAAATCACGTTCCCGAAGGTTTCATTCTGTTTGGACTCCGTTTGATATTGTTTTTCTGCGAAACTCTAAAATAGGCAAAAAACAGCAATTCTGGGCTGGGCCTCCGGTTAATAGGTTAGTCCCAAAAATAATATAAAGGTGTATAATAAAGTCCATTAATGTCGAAAACAGAATATAATATAGAATGGAACAATCAAAAATTATAGATACGTTGGAGACGTATCAAGACCCCGGCCCATGATTGTGCCAATCAAATCATGGGCTTATAACAGGCCAAAATTGTCTCGGTCCTTGTTTGGCCCAATCAGATTATCGTTTGTGAGCAGGTTGGATGCAAACGGGGCCGTAGTTAGGCCCAACTATATGACGGGCTCTTAACAGGTCAAAATATATATAGGGCCGAAATGTTAAACGGCCCTTTAACAGGCCGAAACTAATATCAGGCCGAATTACTAAATGGGCCTTTATCAAGTGGTCCCAAAAGTATAGCGTCCAGTTGACGGGCCGAATCTGATATGGGCCATAATTTAGCCCAAAGCCTCTCAAAGGGCCGGACCTGATCTGGGCCATAATTTTGCCCAGAACGTGGTAGGCTTTTAACGGGCCGGATCTCATATGGGCCTTTATTAGGCCCGGAACGTGGCAGACTGTTAATGGACCTGATCAAATATGGGCCGACATTTGGCCCAAAACATGGCAGCCTGTTAATGGGCCGGCCTACTAGTGTCATCAAAATCTTTTGGGCCTTCAGCTGGGCCAGCCCATTATGGTCGGCGAAATCTCGTGGGCCTTTAGCTGGGCCGGCCCATTATGGTCCACAAAATCTTGTGGGCCTTTAGCTGGGCCGGCCCATTATGGTCCGCAAAATCTCACGGGCCTTTAGCTGGGCCGGCCCATTATGGCCCACAAAATCTTGTGGGCCTTTAGCTGGGCCGGCCCATTATGGTCCGCAAAATCTCGTGGGCCTTTTGCTGGGCCGGCCCATTATGGACCGCAAAATCTTGTGGGCCTTTAGTTGGGTCGGCCCATTTAAACTTTATGGGCTACTTTTGGGCCGATCCACGTGTCAACATTTCATAAGCGCATCTCGCCCATTGGATGAGTGACACATGTGCCAACGGGGAGCTGACACGTGTTTTCTCCAGCCAATGATGATTTTACACGTGGAAAATCGCCATTGGTCCGGGCTGTTAACGGGTTATCGGATCCAAAACCGGACCCGATAGCTTAACGGCGTTCCGTTACGGTGGATGTCACGTATCGGTCACCCTTGACGAAAGCACTTCTGTGACGCGCGATTTTTCGTCATGGAAGTGGACACTTCCGTGATGATAATTTTGGTAATGTCATGGAACACTTCTACGACAGTACATGTATGACTATCTTGATTCTGTCATAAAATCGTCATGGATGTACATGCATGACAGAAAACGTGACCTACCGTGACAAACACGTATCATCACTGAAGTGTTTTTTTTTTGTAGTTTCACTAGGGCCTGAGTGCCATGACCTCATATCTGAACATATTATATTTCATGAATATACTTGTGTTCTTGATCTTATCTGCAAGTTGTATGCACCTGTTATTGTTCTGAACCCCAGAGTCCCAGGTGATAATGATTGGGATATCGACGGGGATGACTTTAACTTGAGGAGTTTATGTATTCACAATGTGTTAATGCTTTGTTTTAATTCTCTATTAAAAGGAGCGACTTAACTACGCATAGTTTCCATTAGGACCCCGCTACCATGGCAGGGTAGGACAAAAGATGACATGCAAGTTTTTACTGCAAGCATGTCTGACTATATACGGAATACATGCCTACATATGATTGATGAATTAGAGCTAGTATGTGTCGCTCTATGTTGTGACAGCTACATATTGAATCTCATCTTAATATCCATGGCCACTCTGTACCTACACTTTACTGCTACTGTCTTCACTACTGCTACTGTTCAACAAACTTGTTACTACACCTGATGCTATTGTTACTTCACCACTAATTCTATCATTACTAGCATATTACCATGCTAATAATAAATTGCTTCAAGAAAAGTTATCTCTCGGGTGTAATTGAATTGATAACTCAACTGTTAAGGCTTATATTTTTTTGACTCTCCTTATGTCGAATTGATAGATTTGAGTGAAATACTACCTTTGAAGACTATTGCGACCCCCTATACATATGGATCATCAAGACTATTTTTTTGGCGCCACTACCAGGGAGCATAGTTCTATTGATTAAGTTTAGTTGGGAGTCAATTACCAGCTGCAATTTATATTCATTATGAAGAATCTCAAAGATTCTAAGGTCAAGATCATGCCCTCTAGGACAAGGGAAGGTAAGAAACTGCCAACTAGCTCTACTCTTGATTCACCTACCGTTTTGAGCTAGCTTTTGACACCACTACCTACTTCACATACTGAGATGTCACAACAATAGGCTCAGCTTCTGTTATTAATGATGCTTCTACTTTGTTGCCACTTGGTGAATTATATGCTCATATTGCTAAAGCTAAAGAAACTGAGTTTACTGAAAATCATGAGTCACCTGCTACATCTAGTACTCCTGCTAGAAATATAAATGTCATGGTTCTTGTTCCTCCGATCCATGACACTTATTTTGGATCGTAGGGAGTATTAGTTGAGGGCATGGGCCCACCCTGAAATTCCGAGGTGGTTTGATTAGTGTTCGTAGATTAAGTAAAAGCTGCTTGTAGGTGTAGCATTTTCGTCGCAGCTGACAGAGTAATGTTAGACCTATGAAAACTTACATGAGCATTTTACGTAAAGGCTGATGTGGATGTATTTAATTTGATCGGGATTAGTGGTTGGGGTTCACCCTGATTGAACTCAGCAGGAAGGTTAGTTTGAGATGGAAGTTTCGTACTCCCTCCATCTCAGTTTACAAGGCTTGCACGTCTATCTAGGTCGTCAATTTAACTTATATAAAATAAATTGTTTAGCATAAAGATTATATAATTAGAAAATAGAATATCTAAAGTTTCTAATGATATATTTTTTGTAATGTATGCCTCTTATTAAGCTGGTCAAATTAATGACCTAGGTACACGTGCAAGACTTGTAAGAGCATGGTTAATAAGAGAGCCTGCTGCTGGCTATATAGATGTGCCATGTCACTTAAAACCATCATAAGAGCCCACTAGTATAATAGACTGGCTATTAGACCGGCTATCCGATGGCTTCTACTAATATTTACTTATTTAAAGCATACATGCTATTGGGAGGAAAGCTCTTCTTCTCGTGTGCCGTGCTACAGCTGGGCGATGGCCCAAGCACCGGCTCCACTCTCTCTCTCTTCTTTATTCTCTCTTCCATGTAGGATTCTCATTTCGTGACAACTGTTATAGCCAGCTGACTAGGCATTATTGTACTTACTCTAAACTGAGATGGAGGGAGAAGCCTTTAATAGGATGTACGTAGGTGTAGCATTATTGCAGCTAGCACCAATTTATAGGAAGGACAGGAATCTTCTTCATGTAAGATCAATGACTTAGGATTTAGATGTGCAATACTTATGCCACATAGATGTGCTTTAGCAAACTGTTACCGAAAACTGACACCACCGTGGATACCCATTGCTCAGACTACCCATGGTGGGAAGTAAGTTAGACTAGTAACATGCATATGTTACTAGTCTATATTACTATCCATATAGTGAGGAGTAATATATGTGTGATGTCATGCAACACCTCATTTATTAGGTTGTAGATCATCTTGTCTTGGTACGTGTGATATTACTCATAGTATGAGTAACCAGCTATGCTACTCAAGTTGTCTCTTTCCTTATTAATTAATTGTCACATCATTTTTTTCTTAGGTGTCATCTATGTTACTTTCTTCATTCCACAATGTAGTATGATCGCGTTTCCCAAGATCTAAGTCTGACTATACATTTAATCAACGAGACCGACTACGGCGGGGGCAAAAATTACTACTGAATTCATATCGAGAAACGCGAACGGTCGATCTCGTTGATTAAATTTATGATCAAATTTAGATCTCAGGAAGTGCGGACGCACTACATTGTGAAATGGAGGGAGTACTCCCATTATGGGTAGTCTCGGTGCCTTGGTTAAGCCGGAAGAAAATCTTATACGACCTGGGTCGTACGCTGCCGAACGTGAGACCCTGTCTAGCGCCTGACACCTGGAGAAACGAATCTCAAAGCAACATGAATCCCGTTTCCATTCCCGACTTGCAGCCGCCCCGTTTTCCAAATCCCTAATCCCTTTTCCTTCGCCGCCGCCCTACGCTCGCTCGCCGCCGTCGCCGCCGCCGCAACTTTTCTGCTCACTCTGTCGCGGAAGTACCGAGCCCGTCTCCGCTGCTCTCCCACGCCGTCCACAACCATGCTCATCGACGCCCCGGCAGCTCGCCCATGGAGGCGCAACTCCTCTGCTCGCTGCGTCGCTAGCCACTGGTGCTCCTTCCACGGCCATGCTCCTCATCCGCCCCGCTCACGGCACCACCTACTGCTTTACTCCGCCGGCTGTGGCCTGGCAACTCGGCGTTGGAGTTGTTACCTGCTGCTGCTGGCTGCATCTTGACACATGGTGCTGGACACTGACGAAAATGCAGAGCTTGATGTTCTGTCGACACTGACGAAAGACGGGCAACATGCATGATGGCAAAAGGAAGATAGAAGAAACAGCAAAACGATCGGCAGATCTCCGGCTCGATTTACTGTTGTGCATGCCTGTGTGGGTCATGATTCAGTGCTTTCTACAAATGTATGTGAGATGTTGTTTCAGTCAGCAAAACAACAAAATCAGGAAGTCAAGTCAAGTTGTTTAGGATAGCTGATGTTTTGTCCATTTTTCTTCAGAATTTTATTCTGAAGTCAAGTAATATAGGATGGCTGATGAGATCATGGAGCTTTTCTGTATAAATGAATTTATGTACTCCCTCCGTCCCAAAATTCTTGTCTAGATAGACAAGAATTTTGGGACGGAGGGAGTACATTGTGAATAAAAGTTCCTGGTATTTGCAGATTTATTGTCCTACTTGTTATATTTGTGATCAACTGAACAAAACATCCCAGATTTACAGCTCTAATCAAGCACCAACAATATACAGGGAAAAAAAACTGCCTTTGTTCAGTATTGTACAGCTCAAATCAAGCACCAACAATATACAGGGAAAATTCTTATTGAGTCGGCGGTGCCGCAAGTGCAGGCGCCCACGAGCATGGTCGTGGCCGTCGGGGACTAGCAGTTGGCTACTTCTGACGGGAGTGGAGCACCACCAGCAAGGAGTCACGCCCGGCCGGCATCGAGGGGCATCCCCGTGGCCAAATGTGGAGAGCAGTTACGACGGTGCCGTGAGTACTGCCGGCGGGGATGGAACGCGCCGTGCTGGGGTGGTGTACCTGGCGTCGAGGAGCACACCGGCGGCGATGTGACGAGCAGGCTGCAGCTTGGGTCGTTGACTCGTTGGAGAGATTTGGAAACGGGGAAGTGGGGAACGAGATGCTGCTGCTTTAGGATTCGTAATGCCAGGTGTCGCACGCGGGAGAAGGTCTCACGAGCAGCTGTATGCGACCCGGTCGCATAGGATTTTTTCCCGGTTAAGCCCCACCCCAGTGAATACTCCTCCGCCAAAACCATGCGCGTATGCTATTCTCCATACACATACACAGTACTACAACGCTGCCTGCTGCCGATCGAAGCACAGGCGCTGCACAAGGAAAGGTCAGAATCTGGCATTACATACCACACCCACACGTAAGGGAAATGATCGAGTTAATCTGTGGCATGCCCCTGGCGCTAATTCCATGGAGGGGGGTACACAGAGAGCACAGCCAAATCGAAGCAATTATTGGCCGATTATGCAACTCCGCGTTCACCTCAGGAGAACCAACTAAAGGCACAGGAGCAATGATCCAGTGACCTGCTAATCAACAAATTCACTTTGGATTTTGCACTTTCACGGCTTACCGAGAGGAACAGGACCAGCCATCTCGAGCTTTTGAGCCATGCTTCTAACCCGTAGGCACACAGTGTGTAGAGTCCAGTGTGTATCGCGCAGCAGCAACAACAGCAAGACATGTGCTTGTAGTCTAGCTTAGCTGCCGGAACGTGACATCCTCCGACGTACTACAGCGAATGTCGTACTGCGCACATATAGCGCTGTTCACGCATGCAGACGCAGGGCTAGGCCGGTCGGCCGGCCGGCGTGCCGGGCTCGGCATATGCATAATGCATATGCACAGTACGTACGGGAAGGAACATCATGCATATGCACATCGGTGCGATCCAAGCGCAAGGAGCCAAGGCCGCATGCCGACCGGCCCATGCAGGGGCCCCGCGCGCTGGAATACTTGTCCGCGGTCAGTCGGGCAGGCGCGATGGGGACGGGCGGACACATCGGAGTCGGCGCCGGCGTATGCCCGGCTTGTCTCGGCGTGGCGTGGCCCGGGGAAGGGAGAGGGACGAGTCGTCGGCGATCAGATGTGATAGGGCGCGTCAAAGGCTGCTGCCGCTGCCCGGCGCAGGCGCGACGCGGGGCCAGCTGCTGCATGCGATCGACGGCGTGGAGCGGAGGCGCGGAGTCCTGGTCGCGGTCGCCGGGGGGCACCGGCATGGCATGGCAGCGACAGGAACACATCAGCTGAGCTCGGGCCAGGGCTATGGATCTAAGGTAGGCGCCTATTTGCCGCCGCCTCGGTCCGGGAACCCTTGTCCTCTTTACGTGCCCGGCTCCCTAGGTTCTCACATGCATCTTCCTCCATCTCCCTGCCATCTCGCCGAACTAGTTTCGGGTAAAGGTAAATGCGATTCAGAGAGAAAGGCCCTGAACTCAAAGATCTCACCGTCGCCTTGCCAATGCAGTAAGGCCAACTCCACCGGGCGACCCATCCTGTCCGGCCCCGTCCGTTAGGGGTAAAAAGGACAAACGAGACGGCCCAGCGCGCGATGGCCCGGACCTATCTTGTCCGTTTTGTGTCCGGGCAGACCCATTTCGAGCGCAAACTTGCGCCGGGTTTGGGTCGCGGCGAACACCAAACGGACGCGCGCCTCGTCCGCATCGGGGCCGCGTGGCAGGCGGCCACCTACCTCCCACCAGTCCACATCAATGCGCACGAGCGGGCGGCCCCATCTGTCATCCGCACATCGAAAGGTCGCCGTCCTTCTTTAAGTGGGAACCGTGGACCGGTCGTCGTCCACACTGCCCCACGCCACCCCGCGGCCTCCTCAAAACCCGACAGCGCCAAACCCTAGCCCTCCCTTATCCTCGAGCTCACCGGCCGGCCACCTCGAAGCCATGGGCTTCTGGAACCGCAAGGGGAAGCATGACTGTGAGGCCGGCTCCTCCTCGGGGCGCCGCCGCGGCTCCGTGAAGAAGGAGGAGCCCGCGTCACCGCCGCGCTCCTCCCTTCGAGCCCCCGCGCCGGCCCCCTTCACCATCAACCCTAGGCCCGCCGACGAGCGCGACCGGTAGTACCTCGCGACGGACGTGTGCCGGCGGTACTGGGATACGAGGACGCCGGTCCCGTGGAGCGACGTCCACCTCCCCAACGGATGGCACCTCAGCGCCGACCGTGTGCCGATCCCGCCGGTGCCGGCGAGCGGCCGTGCGCGCCACGATGAGATCGAGCGCCGCCGCCGCCTCCTCCCCGACGACCTGTACTACGACGACAGGTACGGCCCCGACTCTGTGCTTTGGGACACATGGCTCCAGGACGAGCACGACACACGCCGCGCGTCCTACTTCGCCGGCACGGTGTCGGGGCCGCGGCGGCCACGTCGAGAGGTGCGCGGGCGTACGCGGGTGCGCGGCTTCACGCCCACGCCGTCGCCTTCCCCGTCTCCGTCACCACCTCCACCTCCTCGCATGACAGCGGAGGAGGAGGCCCGGCTCATGCAGCGTGTCATGGAGGACTCGATGAACACGCACGACGAGCGCCAATGGCACGGCCTGGAGGAGGCGATGGCACTCTCTGCCGCCGGTGACGTCGCCTTCCCTGAGATGGAGATGGTGGCCGTCAAGGACGAGGAGAGGACGGAGGAGGCGATGGAGGCGGAGCCGGTGGCCGCGTTCCACCCCGGCCTGGTGGGCCAGCAATGGAGCTGGTCGTGCACCGCGCCGGAGATGGCCGACGCCGTGGGGGGCGTGAACTGGTGCCCCACGCCGCCGCGGTCACCGGAGAGCGGGAGGCGTCGCCACGGGAGGAGGTCGTGCAGGCACCTCCCGCCGTCCAGCCTGCCCCCGTCTACCACGCACCGCCGGCCCACCTCTGGACGCCGCCGGCCTACGTGGACCTCGTCAGCGACGACGACGACGCCGGCGGCCACTAAACATGGCGACGGCGACGGCATCGACGGGCACGGGCAGGAGCGCGCTGGCGGCGGCTGTTTTTTATTTTATTTTTGATGTTTAATTATGTCAAGTTGGACGTGAAACTGGGCCGTTTTGTGGCTGTGGCGACCCTAACTAAGTTTTATGTTTATTAAACTGCGCTTATTTACTTTTTTTAGTCATTTTATTTACGTTTTTCTGTTTTTTAAATCATGTTCAACGCGGACGTGATTTGGGGTGTGGCCGCGCGATGGGCGCACGCACGAGCCAACGGACAAGACCGGACACGGGCGAACCCATCGGCGCCTCAAAGGGACAAAATCCGGCCAAACCGGACGTCCGTTTGGGGTCGCGCGGTGGAGTTGGCCTAAGACTACCCACAATGGAAGTAACGTAGATAGTAACATCACACATATCTAGATAAAATAGATGATGTGACAAACAATAAATGAAGAAAGAGAGGCATGCGGTAACATAGCTATTTAGACTAGCCACAATGGGTAGTAACATAGAGTAGTAACATACTCATGTTACTATAGTGGGGAGTAACATATGTGTGGTAACATGCAACACTTCATTTATTATGCTATAGACTCATTTTGTCTTGATATGTGTGATGTTACTCATACTAGTAGTAACTAACTATGTTACTACATGACTATCTTCCTTCATTTATTGCTTGCCACATCATCTATTTTATCTAGATATATGTGATGTTACTACCTATGTTACTCCCATTGTGGGTAGTCTTACTAGTAGTAAGAGTAACATCACACATATCAAGGCAAGATGAGTCTATAGCCTAATAAATAAAGTGTTGTATGTTACCACATATATGTTACTCCCCACTATAAAGGTAATAATATAGATTAGTAATATAGGCATGTTACTATTCTATGTTAATACCCATTGTGGGTAGTCTAAGAAAAATAATCGCGGCGACTTACATTAACTCTGTGTACAGTTAGATTTTAACGAGTGTAGACGTGGAGAGTGGTAAATTTTTGTCCAGTTTTTTTACCATCTGCCTCGCCTTTCGAAGTTTCGACTTTAGAGTGATCGATTCAATAAAAGCCAGAGGCAGAAACACGCTGCAGATGGTAACAGTAGTATAGCTAGCAGTAGCATGGTGCTGTGTTACTAGCGTGGCAGAGCTCCTACGTAGCAGTAGTAAGCAAGCAAAACTCTGTATAGAATGGGAGAAAAGCCATTTATTTTTACTGTTGGGTTTCAAAACTGTCTGGTGCGGGGAGCATACACGTCAGCATTCAGGTAGCTCACAGGATTCCTTTGTCCTGCAAAGATCGAAAGCAACTCTACGTGGTCAGTCCCTGCACCCTGCGTACTCATCCCCTCAGCCTTCTGTCACCCACCGTACCATCACCTACAACGCCTATCCAACACCCGCACTGTCCACACACCTTCTCTCACTCACTCACTCACTCACTGGCTCTTGCTCACGCCGTGTATATATACGCCCTCGCACTTCAATCCCAAAACAGCAAAACTCACTGGTATCTAGCCAAGTTAGCTCGAGCTCCATTGTCATAATACGAGCATCCACACACCCACATTGCACCTGCAGGGCCAACCTCGGACGCCATGGAAGCTCCTCTGCACCAGCTGGCCCCCATGCAGCAGGCACTGCTCGCCCATCCCCAGAACTGCAAGCACGACGCCGCGGCGACGATGGCCGCGACGGACATGGCGTGCCTCCAGCAGCAGCAGCAGCAGCTGATGCAGCTGCAGCCGGCGGCGGCGAACCCGAACACGCCCTCGGGCGCGGCGCGGGAGCAGTGCCCGCGGTGCGCGTCGTACGACACCAAGTTCTGCTACTACAACAACTACAACACGTCGCAGCCGCGCCACTTCTGCCGCGCCTGCCGCCGCTACTGGACGCTCGGGGGCTCCCTCCGCAACGTCCCCATCGGGGGCTCCACCCGCAAGCGCCTGCGCCCGGCGCCGCAGCAGGCCATGCGCCGCCCGCCCGTCCACTTCGGCGCGCCTCCGCCGCCGATGCCGGCGCAGTCGCACTCCCAGCAGGCTCCGCAAGGCGGCCTTCTCAGCTCGCTGTTCGCGCTCGGCGCGGCGCCGCTGTTCGAGGGCCGCGTCGGGTTCGACCTCGGCCTCGGCCTGCCCGGGCTGAGCCAGGTGGGGCTCGGAGGCAGCGCCGGGGAGTTTGGCCTGCACTCCCTCGGGCTCCGGGGCGGCCATGCAGGGACGTCGGCGCCGATGCTCTGGCCGACCGCGTTCTTGGACAACGGCAATGTGGACACGTGGAAAGTATCCGGCGGCGGGGCGGCTGCCATGTGGGCGCCGGAGTTCTCTCCTGCACCGGCGGTGGCACAGGTCGGCGGCAATGGCATGTTCCATGGCGGGGCCCAGATAATGTGACAAACTGTGAGAGTGGTCAGTAGTTGTGTGCGTGGCGTACGTGATGGCTCATGCATGTGTCTGCTGGGTTATGTGTGTAGGTGTTTATTTTTTCTGCAAGTGCATGGCTCGTGTCGTGTCTTGTTCACGTAGTACGTAGTGGTACAAGGAGAGGCCTGTCTAGTTTACAGTTTTGGTTCCACAGGGGTAGAATGGTCTCTCATGTGTCTTATAGCGTGCGTCTCTACAGGTCTGATGGTGTTATTTGTTGGGTACTTGGTTTACATGCATGTTGATGTTATGATTGTACTCCCTCCGTCCCTAAATATAATCTTTTTAGACATTTTAAATAGACTACAACATACGAATGTATGTAGACATATTTTAAAGTATAGATTCACTTATTTGGCTTCGTATGTAGTCACTTGTTGAAATCTTTAAAAGGACTTATATTTTGTAACGGAGGGAGTATAATTTACATTATTATCTATAAATTGAGTTTGCTCTCGTTTTCTTTTTTGAGGGAGAGTTTCAAAGTTTGGTGCATGAACGATCTTCAAAGAATTGTTCAGACCCAACGAAAAAAGAAATGTCCAAACGATCGTAACTTTCTTTAACATAATACAGACGCAAGAGCTCATATATATGTGCATACGCTCACCCCTATGAACGCACACCCTATTCCTATGAGCACCTCTGAAAACTGAGCCGACACGTCATCTTGAGATTTTACGAAGTCATCTTAGACGACTCGTAGTTGACGGGAACGTCTTCTCCTACTAAACGTGTATCACCAGAAATCCTGATATAAATTCAAGGATAAATGCGAGCACGAGGATTTGAATCCTGGTGGACTGGGATAATACCGTCCTCCTAACCATCTAACTACACGTTGGTTCGTCCAGACGATCGTAATTAAATCTAAAAATCTCATAACTTTGAATATATCTCACTTTTTCATGAGCGGACAGTCTGTAACAGTATTGCATTACTTCGTGCAGATGCTGCTTCATAGAAAAATACTCCTTCCATAAAACGTCTTACATTTATGTACAAAGGAAGTATTACTTGATGCAGATGCTGGAGGATCAACAAAATTCCTTTTCATTCTCAAAAAACCATTTTCTGATGAAGATAACATTTTCTTGCTCAGTTATTGCACGACTTTCGAAAAGGGACCTCCTATTTATCGACCGGTGTGATGGAAAGAGCTGAAACATGCACCGCCCACACGCCCTTTCGGGCAACCCATTTGCGGGGCATCTCTTTCAAAAAATATATTTTCCGTTTCTTTTTTTTATTTTCTGCTTCCATAAATCTAGTTCGGGATATAAAAAAGGCTCACAAAATTTTAAAAATCCCAATTTTTTTCAATGTTCACGAATATTAAATCACAAGTTTTTAAAAAATGTTTCAATGTTCACGAATATTACTGATTTGGTAAAAATATTTGTGGATTCAAAATTAGTTCATCAAATTTAAGAAAATGTTTGTTAATTCAAAATATGTTTACTAATTACCAAAAACAAACATTTATTAAAAAATTATGGATAATTTTTGAATTTCAAAAATCAAACATGAACAAGAAACAAAAATGAAAGAAGAAATAAAAAACAAAAGCACCAAAAAATAACACATAAACCGGTCTAGTAAGGTTCTAGAACCGGAAGGGGAGCCTATGCTAGTTGGGCCGGCCCAAATTCACCTAGCGACCACCACGGGAGGCGGGGGCACGTTTGATTGATAAACGTCGACCTACATGATAAATTTCCCAAAAAAACCAACATGATAAATAGGGGATCACCTTCATAAAGAGGCAAATGATATTGCAGGCAGTGACGGAGGCAGTGGGGGGCGAGCTAGGGCCCTGGCCCGGGCCAACATTGATAAAATACATTGTTAGAGCTACTAATATGAGCATCTTTATACCTCGGAGAGTACCATCGGGATGGAAGAGGTGCTCTCTCATATACCTATGGAAGTTGACGGGTTCATGAACAGTAAGCTCAATGCACCGTTTAGCAATGACAAGGTTAAAACAGCGTTGTTTCAAATGTTTCCCACAAAGGCTCCTGGCCCAGATGGGTTTCCCGCACACTTTTTTCAGCGACATTGGGTTTTGTGTGGTGATGAGGTGACTGATATGGTGCTGCGCGTTCTTAGTGGTGATGATTCCCCGGAGGAGATTAACAAGACTTTAATTGTTTTAATTCCCAAGATTGCAAGTCCAAAGAATCTAGGACAGTTTCGACCGATAAGTCTTTGCAATGTGATCTTTAAGATTGCATCGAAGGTATTGGCTAATCGGCTCAAACTCATTCTCCTCGACATCATCTCTGAAGAACAATCTGCATTTGTACCGGGCCGTCTTATTACTGACAATTTTATCTCCGCTTATGAGTGTTTGCACTATATGAAAACAAGGAAGGTGAAGAGTAACATGTTTTGTGCATTGAAGCTTGATATGATGAAAGCCTATGATAGGCTGGAGTGGGCATATCTGAAGGCCGTTATGTTGAAACTCGGGATCAGCCCACGCTTCACGGACTCTGTCATGCGATGTGTTACTTCGGTATCTTTCTCAATAATGTTTAATGGAGGCAAGCTGGAGGAATTTAAACCGTCAAGGGGGATGCGACAAGGTGATCCGCTCTCACCTTACCTGTTTTTGTTGGCGGTGGAGGGCCTTTCTTGCTTGCTTAAATCTTCTAATCCCGATGAGATGATACATGGCATCAAAGTGGCTCATGAGGCTCCAGAAGTGAACCATCTCCTTTTTGCAGATGATAGTCTACTTTTCTTTAATGCTACCCCTGACATGGCTACAAGGGTTGTTTCTTTGCTGAAAAAAATATTGTGATGCTTTTGGACAGCGAGTGAATAAAGATAAGTCTTCTATCTTTTTTAGTAAGGGTTGTTCTGATTCGTTGAGACAAGATGTGTAGCAAATTCTAGATGTGCGGAATGAAAAGTTGTCGGAGAAGTATTTGGGTCTCCCCTCTGACGTGGGAAGTGCCAAGGAGGGCTCCTTCAAACATTTGAAAGATAGGATCTGGAAACAGGTGCAAGGATGGATGGAGAAAGCACTTTCGGTAGGTGGTAAGGAAGTATTGATTAAATCCATTGCTCAAGCAATTCCAACATATTCTATGGCTGGTTTCAAGCTCCCCCGAGGACTGTGTCAACACATCAATGGACTCTTAAGAAAATTTTGGTGGGGATCTAAAAAGGGCGAAAGGAAGACAGCTTGGGTTTCATGGGAAGTCATGACACAACCCAAATTTATGGGAGGTATGGGTTTTGTGATATTGAGCTTTTTAACCTTGCTTTGCTTGCACGTCAAGCGTGGCGTCTTCTACAGGACCCTACTTCTCTAAGTGTCCGGATCCTCAAGGCCGTCTATTACCCTACACACACTACTTGAGGCGGAATTGGGTAATAATCCCTCGCAGGTTTGGCGGTCCATAGTGGAGGGAAGAGACACACTCAAGTTGGGACTTATAAAACGTATCAGCAACGGGGAAGATACCAATATTTGGCTTGATAATTGGCTTCCTAGGGATCACATGTTGCGGCCAATTTGTTGCAAGTCTTTGAACCCACCACAGAAAGTTACAGATCTTATTGATCACAGTACCGCTTCATGGGATGTAGCAAAGCTTGATGAACACTTTCTTGACATGGACAAGGAGATAATTATGAATATCCCTCTCAGCTCGAGAGTACAGGACTTTTGGTCATGGCATTATGAAAACAGAGGGGTCTTTATGTTGGAAATATGAGCAATTTACCGAATGATTTTATTGACAGAAATACTAGATAAAGCATGACTAATATAGCAAAGATAAAAAAAGTCATGCAATTCGACAGGGAGAAGGTGAATAGCATCTGTATATATGAACTAGAACCGATCACATCTAGAACAGACACTAGAGCAAGACAGAACCTCTAACAGAAAGAGTATGAGAACGTACGGAACGGGAGCAGATGCACTGGTCTTGGGGTCGGTGTCCTCGCCAGCCATGTCGTCGAGGAGGTTGTCGACGTCGGGGAAGAAGTCATCGTCGGGGAAGTAGTCGTCGGAGTCCGGAGCGTCCGTGACGAAGAAGTCAGTAGTCGCGTTGAGCGCTCCCCAAAAACCTTATCACCCTTCTCCCGTACAGGACTCAAAAGGTGCGGTTTCGGAGGCCTACTGTCCCGAGCTGCGGTGCACGCCGCAAGTCGGGATGGGGAAGAACATAGCAGCAGCGCAGTACTCAGGAACTTGTGGCGAGAGGAAGAAGAGGTTCCGGTGCGTCTCTCTGAGAGGAGCGACCTCCCTTTTATAGGCGCAAGAGAAGGAGGCGAAAGGCTGCGCCGAGAGCTGAAGGGAACGCGGGAGACGAAACGAACAGGCAGCAGGCGAAGAGGTGCGCCATTTGTATTCAGCATCCACTACAGCAAAACGTTTCAGCTTCCGCATGACCTTTCGTATACCCGTCATGCGTGGCAAAAATTTAGACATCGGCTCGTTCCCGCAACCCGCGGCGCGTCGTGACGAGGCGTGGCGTGGCGTGGCATGGCGAGGCGGGCGGCGGAGGAGGAGCGCGCATGGATGTCCCTCTTGTTCTCATCCTCATACATGTGGAGAAAGAGCCTCCCTTATAAAGAGGTCCAACTCCCTCTAAATTAGCAATGTGGGACTAAAATTTAGTTCCACCTCTTGCCTTGCACGAATGGGCTGCGTGGGTCTCTAGGATTTATTAGGAATTTCTGAAACTGCTATTGAGCTAGACCCAAAATAGACAAAATTCCAGCAATCCCCCACCAGATCCCAGAGGCACACAAAATTTGCCTTTGGTTCCAAAACATTGTTTTATATACCGGTACTACAGTGGAGACTGTTAAGTTGAACTTCCACCTAGAACTCTACGCTACACTAGTAAGCAACTTGAACAGTGGACTGGGCCTTGAACTGCAAGTTTTCTGTGAATCTAGCTTCACATAAAGCCTTGACCGATACATGGCTACCGTGGGTCTTCCCCGCGGGTGGAGCTTATGCGTCATACTCCAAGACCTTTCATGAGTTACTAGAGAGAACCCTACTCTCATAGATTGCGACGTTTAACAATCAGACTCATATAGGTGCGTTCTTCAAAAGATGTTCTGCAGGACGACATCTCTGCTTCAATGAGCCACTTAGAGCACATTAAGATATACATCAACCTGCCATGCAGATTAGGAGAGTATTGCATCTTCATGGAGTGGTATTGTTAATAGTAAGGATACTCTCCTCTCAGTTGACCAACAGCTTGTCTTCCACATCTAATTCATGGGATCTTCGATCACATAGACTAGGTTACCACTGTGAACAACTCATATTGTGGGTCTCATACCCATCTTCCTGGATGCATTATCTATCACATTACGTGATAGAACCTTAGTGAAAGGTCCTGCTAGATTTTTTGACGTTTGGATATAATCCAATGCAATAACTCCGGAGTTTCTCATTTTCCTGACAGACTTCAACCTTCTCTGAACGTGTCTTGATGACTTCATGTTATCCTTTGAGCTGCTCACTTTGGTGATTACAGTTGATTGTCGCAGTTCATAAGGATACCTGGTACACGTTTCTCAACAACCGGCACGTCATTCAAGAGCCAACGAAGCCAATCTGCTTCGACCGTAGCTGTATCTAGTGCTGTGAGTTCTACTTCCATTGTTGACCTCGTTAAGATGGTCTGCTTGCAAGACTTCCAAGAAACAGCGCCACCTCCATGAGTGAATACATAACCGCTCGTGGCCTCTATCTCATCAGCATCTGAGATCCAGTTTGAGTCACTATACCCTTCAAGCACCTTTGGGTGCCCGGTGTAGTGAATTCCATAATTCGCAGTGCCTTTCAAATAACGCAAAACTCTCTCTAGAGCTTTCCAATGCACATCTCCTGGTTTTGAGACAAACCAACTCAGTTTGCTAACAGCAAAAGAGATGTCAGGTCTTGTAGCACTGGCTAAGTACATAAGCGAGCCAATAATCTGAGAATATTTCAATTGATCTCTAGCAATTCTTCGATTCTTCCGAAGTAACACACTCGCATCATATGGTGTTGGAGAGGGCTTGCAGTCACTATAGCCAAAGTGACTCAAGATCTTTTTCACATAATGGGATTGAAGCAATGTAATCCCACCATCATCGTTTCTCAACAACTTGATGTTCAGAATGACATCAACCACTCCTAAATCCTTCATCTCAAAACAGCGAGATAGGAAATCCTTGACCTCCTTAATAACATTCAGATTTACTCCGAAAATCAGTATGTCGTCAACATACAAGCAAAGGATAACTCCCTCGCCCCCACCATGGCGATAGTACACACATTTGTCAGCTTCGGTTACAACAAAGCCTGCAGCTGTTAAAGTTCTTTCAAACTTCTCATGCCACTGTTTGGGTGCTTGCTTGAGTCCATACAAAGACTTCAGCAACTTCACACTTTTCCTTCCTGACCATCTAGTACAAACCCATCTGGTTGTTCCATATAAATTTCCTCGTCCAACTCCCCATTTAGGAAAGCAGTATTAACATCCATTTGATGAACGAGAAGACCATGTGAGGCAGCTAGTGAAAGTAGAACTCGAATAGTGGTCAGTCGAGCCACAGGTGAGTAAGTATCAAAGAAGTCTTCACCTTCCTTTTGGGTATAACCCTTAGCCACGAGCCGTGCCTTGTACTTTTCAATAGTACCATCAGGCCTAAGCTTCTTCTTGAATACCCATTTGCATCCTATAGGTTTGCACCCATAAGGACGATCAGTTATCTCCCAAGTTTCATTCGCCAAGATGGAATCCATCTCGCTACGAACCGCTTCCTTCCAGTAGTCAGCATCTTCAGATGCATAGGCCTCTGAAATAGAACTGGGAGTATCATCAATGAGATACACAAGAAAATCATCACCAAAGGACTTTGCAGTCCTCTGTCTCTTGCTCCTAGTAGGAACTTCATTGTTCTCCTCCACGGGACTTTCAAAGTGTCCTCAAAATGGCAGGTTCGGTAATTGTAGCTGGTTCCTGATTCGATGAACTAGGCATCTCCTGATTAGATGAGGTAGCCATATCCTTCATGGAAAAGATATCTTCAAAGAAAGTCGCATCGTTCGACTCCATGATCGTACCGACATGCATGTCAGGTACCTCAGATTTTACAACCAAGAATCTATAACCAATGCTATGAAAAGTATATTCCAGGAAAACAGAATCCACGGTCTTTGGTCCAAGCTTGCGCTTCTTTGGAATTGGCACATTTACTTTCGCCAAACAACCCCAGGTTCGTAGATAAGAGAGTTTTAATCTTTTCTTCTCCCATTCCTCGAATGGAGTTATCTCTTTATTCTTTGTGGGAACTCGGTTTAGGACATGACATGTAGTCAATATCGCCTCCCCCACCATGCATTGGAGAGACCCGATGTGTCTAACATGGCGTTAACCAAATATGTTGGAGTACGGTTCTTTATTTCGGCCACCCCATTTGACTGAGGTGAATAGGGAGGCGTCCTCTCATGGATTATACCATGTTCCGCACAAAAAGCATCAAATTCATTGGAAAAATACTCTCCGCCACGGTCGGACCTAAGCCTCTTGATTTTTCGATCAAGTTGGTTTTCCACTTCAGCTTTATAGATCTTGAAAAAGTTCAAAGCCTCATCCTTAGATTTCAGAAGATACACAGGGCAGTATCTAGTGGAGTCGTCAATTAACGTCATGAAATATTTCTTTCCACCTTTTGTCAAAACACCATTCATTTCACATAGATATGAATGTATGAGTTCTAGTGGTGCAAGATTTCTCGTTTCCGCAGTCACATGAAACTTACGAGGTTGCTTAGCTTGCACACACACTTGACACTTGGATCCCTTGACAGTGGTGAAACTAGGGATTAAGTTCAACTTCGCTAGTCGTGACATGCAACCAAAGTTAACATGACAAAGACGTGAATGCCACACATTTGATTCACTATTGTTGCAAATATGATTAACAACTTTATTGCAAACGTCTGATAAGGATAAACGAAACATGCCTCCTGACTCATAGCCTTTACCAACAAAGGTTCCATACTTGGATATTACAAATTTATTCGACTCAAAGACAAGCTTGTAGCCATCTCTACACAGAAGAGATCCGCTAACAAGATTTTTATTGATGGAGGGGACATAATGCATGTTCTTCAGCCGCACGATCTTCCCCGAAGTAAACTTCAGATCGACCGTGCCAACACCACGAACAGAAGCACTTGAACTATTTCCCATTAGCACGGTTGAAGTCCCTGCAGTCTGATAAGACGAAAACATGGAAATATCACCGCATACATGCACATTAGCACCCGTGTCGGGAAATATACCATACCCAGCATCCTTCATGTCAGTGTCTCCAATGACAACATTAGCGGTCTTGCCGCCTTTCCCGGGATGACGCTTGTCATAGCGATTAGGGCAACTAGGAGCCCAATGATCAGGATCCCCACACACATGACAAACACCTTTCTTCTTGTCATTCTTCTTCTTGAAGTTCGTGTGTTGCACAACCTTGTTCTTTCCATCAAACTTTGCTTTACCATCAAACTTGCCCCTGTTCTTAAACTTGTGGGGCTGGAAGTTCTTCTTCTGTACCAGATTGGCACTAGATCCTCCCTCAATACCTCGAGCACGTGTGTCCTTTGCTCTCGCCTTTTCTTAAACATCAAGAGTGCCAATGAGATCCGAGACGGAAAACTCCTGTCTCTTATGCTTTAGTAAGGTAGCAAAGTTCCTCCACGAAGGAGGAAGCTTAGTGATGATACCTCCGGTAACAAACTTGTCCGGTAGCATATAACTGAAGTGCTCAAGTTCTCTAGCAAATGACTGTATCTCATGAGCTTGCTCAACCACGAAGCGCTCTTCAGTCATCCTGTAATCATCGAATTGCTCCACGATGTACAGCTCAGTGCCAGCATCCGAGACCCCAAACTTGGCCTCGAGTGCATCCCACATATCTTTTCCATTATCAATTGAAGCATAGGCATCAACTATGTTCTCACCAAGAACACTCAAGAGAGCAGCCTTAAACAGAGTATCCATTTTCTGAAAAGCTTGTGCCTGCTGAGCATCAAGCTCTCCTTCAGGTTTGCCAAGAGTGGCATCATAGCAACTCATGGTTTGAAACCATAAGACTGCTCTCACGCACCACCTCTTATAGTGGATACCCTCAAACATAGGAGGTCTCATGGAAGCAGCAAAACCACTCGGGGTAAATTGCCTATAATAAGGTTTTTGGATTGTTGGAAATATGAGCAATTTACCGAATGATTTTATTGACAGAAATACTAGATAAACAATGACTAATATAGCAAAGATAAAACAAGTCATGCAATTCGACAGAGAGAAGGTGAATAGCATCTGTATATATGAACTAGAATCGATCACATCTAGAACAGACACTAGAGCAAGAAGTTGTGACAGAACCTCTAACAGAAAGAGTATGAGAACGTACGGAATGGGAGCATATGCACCGGTCTTGGGGTCGGTGTCCTCGCCAGCCATGTCATCGAGGAGGTTGTCGACGTCGGGGAAGAAGTCGTCGTCGGGGAAGTAGTCGTCGGAGTCCGGAGCGTCCGTGACGAAGAAGTCAGTAGTCGCGCTGAGCTCTCCCCAAAAACCTTGTCACCCTTCTCCCGTACAGGACTCAAAAGGTGCGGTTTCGGAGGCCTACTGTCCCGACCTGCGGTGCACGCCGCAAGTCGGGATGGGGAAGAACGTAGCAGCAGCGCAGTGAAGGAAATATGCCCTAGAGGCAATAATAAAGTTATTATTTATTTCCTTATATCATGATAAATGTTTATTATTCATGCTAGAATTGTATTAACCAGAAAGATAATACATGTGTGAATACATAGACAAATAGAGTGTCACTAGTATGCCTCTACTTGACTAGCTCGTTGATCAAAGATGGTTATGTTTCCTAGCCATAGACATGAGTTGTCATTTGATTAACGGGATCACATCATTAGGAGAATGATGTGATTGACTTGACCCATTCCGTTAGCTTAGCACTCGATCGTTTAGTATGTTGCTATTGCTTTCTTCATGACTTATACATGTTCCTATGACTATGAGATTATGCAACTCCCGTTTACCGGAGGAACACTTTGTGTGCTACCAAACGTCACAACGTAACTGGGTGCTAATAAAGGTGCTCTATAGGTGTCTCCGAAGGTACTTGTTGGGTTGGCGTATTTCGAGATTAGGATTTGTCACTCCGATTGTCGGAGAGGTATCTCTAGGCCCTCTCGGTAATGCACATCACTTAAGCCTTGCAAGCATTGCAACTAATGAGTTTGTTGCGGGATGATGTATTACGGAACGAGTAAAGAGACTTGCCGATAACGAGATTGAACTAGGTATTGAGATACCGACGATCGAATCTCGGGCAAGTAACATACCGATGACAAAGGGAACAACGTATGTTGTTATGCGGTCTGACCGATAAAGATCTTCGTAGAATATGTGGGAGCCAATATGAGCATCCAGGTTCCACTATTGGTTATTGACCGTAGACGTGTCTCGGTCATGTCTACATAGTTCTCGAACCCGTAGGGTCCGCACGCTTAAAGTTTCGATGACAGTTATATTATGAGTTTATATGTTTTGATGTACTGAAGGTTGTTCGGAGTCCCGGATGTGATCACAGACATGACGAGGAGTCTCAAAATGGTTGAGACATGAAGATTGATATATTGGAAGCCTATGTTTGGATATCGTAAGTGTTCCGGGTGAAATCGGAATTTTACCGGAGTACCGGGAGGTTACCGGAACCCCCCGGGGGCTTAATGGGCCATAGTGGGCCTTAGTGGAAGAGAGGAGAGGCGGCCAGGGCAGGGCCGCGCACCCCTCCCCCTTAGTCCGAATAGGATAAGGAGAGGGGGCGGCGCCCCCTTACCTTCCTCTCTCCCTCCTCTTTCCCCCTCCACTCCTAGTCCAACAAGGAAAAGGGAGGTAGTCCTACTCCCGGTGGGAGTAGGACTCCTCCTGGCGCGCCCCTTCTGGCCGGCCGCACCTCTCCCCGTTGCTCCTTTATATACGGGGGCAAGGGGGCACCCTAGAGACACAACAATTGATCGTTTGATGTTTTAGCCGTGTGCGGTGCCCCCCCCCACCATAGTCCACCTCGATAATACTGTAGCGGTGCTTAGGCGAAGCCCTGCGTCGGTAGAACATCATCATCGTCACCACGCCATCATGCTGACGAAACTCTCCCTCAACACTCGGCTGGAGTTCGAGGGTCGTCATCGGGCTGAACGTGTGCTGAACTCGGAGGTGCCGTGCGTTTGGTACTTGATCGGTCGGATCGTGAAGACGTACGACTACATCAGCCGCGTTGTGCTAACCCTTCCGCTTTCGATCTACAAGGGTACGTGGACAACACTCTACCCTCTCGTTGCTATGCATCACCATGATCTTGCGCGTGCGTAGGAATTTTTTTGAAATTACTACGTTCCTCAACAGTGGTATCAGAGCCTGGTTTTATGCGTTGATGTTATATGCACGAGTAGAACACAAGTGAGTTGTGGACGATATAAGTCATACTGCTTACCAGCATGTCATACTTTGGTTCGGCGGTATTGTTGGATGAAGCGGCCCGGACCGACATTACGCGTACGCTTACGCGAGACTGGTTCTTCCGACGTGCTTTACACAGAGGTGGCTGGCGGGTGTCAGTTTCTCCAACTTTAGTTGAACCGAGTGTGGCTACGCCCGGTCCTTGCGAAGGTTAAAACAGCACCAACTTGACAAACTATCGTTGTGGTTTTGATGCGTAGGTAAGAACGGTTCTTGCTAAGCCCGTAGCAGCCACGTAAAATTTGCAACAACAAAGTAGAGGACGTCTAACTTGTTTTTGCAGGGCATGTTGTGATGTGATATGGTCAAGACATGATGCTAAATTCTATTGTATGAGATGATCATGTTTTGTAACCGAGTTATCGGCAACTGGCAGGAGCCATATGGTTGTCGCTTTATTGTATGCAATGCAATTTCCCGGTAATGCTTTACTTTATCACTAAGCGGTAGCGATAGTCGTAGAAGCATAAGATTGGCGAGACGACAACGATGCTACGATGAAGATCAAGGTGTCGCGCCGGTGACGATGGTGATCATGACGGTGCTTCGGAGATGGAGATCACAAGCACAAGATGATGATGGCCATATCATATCACTTATATTGATTGCATGTGATGTTTATCTTTTATACATCTTATCTTGCTTTGATTGACGGTAGCATTATAAGATGATCTCTCACTAAATCATCAAGGTATAAGTGTTCTCCCTGAGTATGCACCGTTGCGAAAGTTTTTCGTGCTGAGACACCACGTGATGATCGGGTGTGATAGGCTCTATGTTCAAACACAACGGGTGCAAAACAGTTGCACACGCGGAATACTCAGGTTAAACTTGACAAGCCTAGCATATAACAGATATGGCCTCGGAACACTGAGACCAAAAGGTCGAGCGTGAATCATATAGTAGATATGATCAACATAGTGATGTTCACCATTGAAACTACTCCATCTCACGTGATGATCGGACATGGTTTAGTTGATTTGGATCACGTGATCACTTAGAGGATTAGAGAGATGTCTACCTAAGTGGGAGTTCTTAAGTAATATGATTAATTTAACTTAAATTTATCATGAACTTTAGTACCTGATAGTATCTTGCTTGTCTATGTTGATTGTAGATAGATGGCCCGTGCTGTTGTTCCGTTGAATTTTAATGCGTTCCTTGAGAAAGCAAAGTTGAAAGATGATGGTAGCAATTACACGGACTGGGTCCGTAACTTGAGGATTATCCTCATTGCTGCACAGAAGAATTACGTCCTGGAAGCACCGCTGGGTGCCAGACCTGCTGCAGGAGCAACACCAGATGTTATGAACGTCTGGCAGAGCAAAGTTGATGATTACTCGATAGTTCAGTGTGCCATGCTTTACGGCTTAGAACCGGGTCTTCAACGCCGTTTTGAACGTCATGGAGCATATGAGATGTTCCGGGAGTTGAAGTTAATATTTCAAGCAAATGCCCGGATTGAGAGATATGAAGTCTCTAATAAGTTCTACAGCTGCAAGATGGAAGAGAATAGTTCTGTCAGTGAGCATATACTCAAAATGTCTGGGTATAACAATCACTTGATTCAACCGGGAGTTAATCTTCCGGATGATAGCGTCACTGACAGAATTCTTCAATCACTGCCACCAAGCTACAAGAGCTTCATGATGAACTATAACATGCAAGGGATGGATACGACGATTCCCGAGCTCTTCGCAATGCTAAAGGCTGCGGAGGTAGAAATCAAAAAGGAGCATCAAGTGTTGATGGTCAATAAGACCACCAGTTTCAAGAAAAAGGGCAAAGGGAAGAAGAAGGGGAACTTCCAGAAGAACAGCAAGCAAGTTGCTGTTTAGGAGAAGAAACCCAAGTCTGGACCTAAGCCTGAGACTGAGTGCTTCTACTGCAAGCAGACTGGTCACTGGAAGCGGAACGGCCCCAAGTATTTGGCGGATAAGAAGGATGGCAAGGTGAACAAAGGTATATGTGATATACATGTTATTGATGTGTACCTTACTAATGCTCGCAGTAGCACCTGTGTATTTGATACTGGTTCTATTGCTAATATTTGCAACTCGAAGCAGGGGCTACGGATTAAGCGAAGATTGGCTAAGGACGAGGTGACGATGCGCGTGGGAAATGGTTCCAAAGTCGATGTGATCGCGGTCGGCACGCTACCTCCACATCTACCTTCGGGATTAGCTTTAGACCTAAATAATTGTTATTTGGTGCCAGCGTTCAGCATGAACATTATATCTGGATCTTGTTTGATGCGAGACAGTTATTCATTTAAATCAGAGAATAATGGTTGTTCTATTTATATGAGTAATATCTTTTATGGTCATGCACCCTTGAAGAGTGGTCTATTTTTGTTGAATCTCGATAGTGGTGATACACATATTCATAGTATTGAAGCCAAAAGATGGAGAGTTGATAATGATAGTGCAACTTATTTGTGGCACTGCCGTTTAGGTCATATCGCTGTAAAGCGCATGAAGAAACTCCATACTGATGGACTTTTGGAACCACTTGATTATGAATCACTTGGTACTTGCGAACCGTGCCTGATGGGCAAGATGACTAAAACGCCGTTCTCCGGAACTATGGAGAGAGCAACAGATTTGTTGGAAATCATACATACAGATGTATGTGGTCTGATGAATGTTGAGGCTCGTGGCGGATATCGTTATTTTCTCACCTTCACAGATGATTTAAGCAGATATGGGTATATCTACTTAATGAAACATAAGTCTGAAACATTTGAAAAGTTCAACGAATTTCAGAGTGAAGTTGAAAATCATCGTAACAAGAAAATAAAGTTTCTATGATCTGATCGTGGAGGAGAATATTTGAGTTATGAGTTTGATCTTCATTTGAAACAATGCGGAATAGTTTCGCAACTCACGCCACCCGGAACACCACAGCGTAATGGTGTGTCCGAACGTCGTAATCGTACTTTACTAGATATGGTGCGATCTATGATATCTCTTACTGATTTACCGCTATCGTTTTGGGGTTATGCTTTAGAGACGGCCGCATTCACGTTAAATAGGGCACTATCAAAATCCGTTGAGACGACGCCTTATGAACTATGGTTTGGCAAGAAACCAAAGTTGTCATTTCTTAAAGTTTGGGGCTGCGATGCTTATGTGAAAAAGCTTCAACCTGATAAGCTCGAACCCAAATCGAAGAAATGTGTCTTCATAGGATACCCAAAGGAGACTGTTGGGTACACCTTCTATCACAGATCCGAAGGCAAGACTTTTGTTGCTAAATTCGGAATTTTTCTGGAGAAGGAGTTTCTCTCGAAAGAAGTGAGTGGGAGGAAAGTAGAACTTGATGAGATAATTGTACCTGCTCCCTTATTGGAAAGTAGTTCATCGCAGAAACCAGTTTCTGCGACGCCTATACCAATTAGTGAGGAAGTTAATGATGATGATCATGGAACTTCAGATCAAGTTATTACTGAACCTCATACGTCAACCAGAGTAAGATCCGCACCAGAGTGGTATGGTAATCCTGTTCTGGAGGTTATGTTACTAGACCATGACGAACCTACGAACTATGAAGAAGCGATGGTGAGCCCAGATTCCGCAAAATGGCTTGAGGCCATGAAATCTGAGATGGGATCCATGTATGAGAACAAAGTGTGGACTTTGGTTGACTTGCCCGATGATCGGCAAGCAATTGAGAATAAATGGATCTTCAAGAAGAAGACTGACGCTGACGGTAATGTTACTGTCTATAAAGCTCGACTTGTTGCAAAAGGTTTTCGACAAGTTCAAGGGATTGACTACGATGAGACCTTCTCACCCATAGCGATGCTTAAATCTGTCCGAATCATGTTAGCAATTGCCGCATTTTATGATTATGAAATTTGGCAAATGGATGTCAAAACTGCATTCCTGAATGGATTTCTGGAAGAAGAGTTGTATATGATGCAACCGGAAGGTTTTGTCGATCCAAAGGGAGCTAACAAAGTGTGCAAGCTCCAGCGATCCATTTATGGACTGGTGCAAGCCTCTCGGAGTTGGAATAAAAGCTTTGATAGTGTGATCAAAGCATTTGGTTTTGTACAGACTTTTGGAGAAGCCTGCATTTACAAGAAAGTGAGTGGGAGCTCTGTAGCATTTCTGATATTATATGTGGATGACATATTGCTGATTGGAAATGATATAGAATTTCTGGATAGCATAAAGGGATACTTAAATAAGAGTTTTTAATGAAAGACCTCGGTGAAGCTGCGTATATATTGGGCATCAAGATCTATAGAGATAGATCAAGACGCTTAATTGGACTTTCACAAAGCACATACCTTGACAAAGTTTTGAAGAAGTTCAAAATGGATCAAGCAAAAAAAGGGTTCTTGCCTGTGTTACAAGGTGTGAAGTTGAGTAAGACTCAATGCCCGACCACTGCAGAAGATAGAGAGAAGATGATAGATGTTCCCTATGCTTCAGCCATAGGCTCTATCAGGTATGCAATGCTGTGTACCAGACCTGATGTGTGCCTTGCTATAAGTCTAGCAGGGAGGTACCAAAGTGATCCAGGAGTGGATCACTGGACAGCGGTCAAGAACATCCTGAAATAGCTGAAAAGGACTAAGGATATGTTTCTCGTTTATGGAGGTGACAAAGAGCTCATCGTAAATGGTTACGTTGATGCAAGCTTTGACACTGATCCGGACGATTCTAAATCGCAAACCGGATACATATTTACATTGAACGGTGGAGCTGTCGGTTGGTGCAGTTCTAAACAAAGCGTCGTGGCGGGATCTACGTGTGAAGCGGAATACATAGCGGCTTCAGAAGCAGCAAATGAAGGAGTTCATATCCGATCTAGGTGTCATACCTAGTGCATCGGGTCCAATGAAAATCTTTTGTGACAATACTGGTGCAATTGCCTTGGCGAAGGAATCCAGATTTCACAAGAGAATCAAGCACATCAAGAGACGCTTCAATTCCATCCGGGATTTAGTCCAGGTGGGAGACATAGAAATTTGCAAGATACATACGGACCTGAATGTTGCAGACCCGTTGACTAAGCCTCTTCCACGAGCAAAACATGATCAGCAACAAGGCTCCATGGGTGTTAGAATCATTACTGTGTAATCTAGATTATTGACTCTAGTGCAAGTGGGACTGAAGGAAATATGCCCTAGAGGCAATAATAAAGTTATTATTTATTTCCTTATATCATGATAAATGTTTATTATTCATGCTAGAATTGTATTAACCGGAAACATAATACATGTGTGAATACATAGACAAACAGAGTGTCACTAGTATGCCTGTACTTGACTAGCTCGTTGATCAAAGATGGTTATGTTTCCTAGCCATAGACATGAGTTGTCAATTGATTAATGGGATCACATCTTTAGGAGAATGATGTGATTGACTTGACCCATTCCGTTAGCTTAGCACTCGATCGTTTAGTATGTTGCTATTGCTTTCTTCATGACTTATACATGTTCCTATGACTATGAGATTATGCAACTCCCGTTTACCGGAGGAACACTTTGTGTGCTACCAAACGTCACAACGTAACTGGGTGATTATAAAGGTGCTCTACAGGTGTCTCCGAAGGTACTTGTTGGGTTGGCGTATTTCGAGATTAGGATTTGTCACTCCGATTGTCGGAGAGGTATCTCTGGGCCCTCTCGGTAATGCACATCACTTAAGCCTTGCAAGCATTGCAACTAATGAGTTTGTTACGGGATGATGTATTACGAAACGAGTAAATAGACTTGCCGGTAACGAGATTGAACTAGGTATTGAGATACCGACGATCGAATCTCGGGCAAGTAACATACCGATGACAAAGGGAACAATGTATGTTGTTATGCGGTCTGACCGATAAAGATCTTCGTAGAATATGTGGGAGCCAATATGAGCATCCAGGTTCCGCTATTGGTTATTGACCGGAGACGTGTCTCGGTCATGTCTACATAGTTCTTGAACCCGTAGGGTCCGCACGCTTAAAGTTTCGATGACAGTTATATTATGAGTTTATGTTTTGATGTACCGAAGGTTTTTTGGAGTCCCGGATGTGATCACGGACATGACGAGGAGTCTCGAAATGGTCGAGACATGAAGATTGATATATTGGAAGCCTATGTTTGGATATCGGAAGTGTTCCGGGTGAAATCGGAATTTTACCGGAGTACTGGGAGGTTACCGGAACCCCCCGGGGGCTTAATGGGCCATAGTGGGCCTTAGTGGAAGAGAGCAGAGGCGGCCAGGGCAGGGCCGCGCGCCCCTCCTCCCTAGTCCGAATAGGACAAGGAGAGGGGGGCGGCGCCCCCCTTACCTTCCTCTCTCCCTCCTCTTTCCCCCTCCACTCCTAGTCCAACAAGGAAAAGGGAGGGAGTCCTACTCCCGGTGGGAGTAGGACTCCTCCTGGCGCGCCCCTTCCGGCCGGCCGCACCTCTCCCCCTTGCTCCTTTATATACGGGGGCAAGGGGGCACCCTAGAGACACAACAATTGATCGTTTGATCTTTTAGCCGTGTGCGGTGCCCCCCTCCACCATAGTCCACCTCGATAATACTGTAGCGGTGCTTAGGCGAAGCCTTGCGTCGGTAGAACATCATCATCGTCACCACGCCGTCGTGCTGACGAAACTCTCACTCAACACTCGGCTAGATCGGAGTTCGAGGGACGTCATCGGGCTGAACGTGTGTTGAACTTGGAGGTGCCGTGCGTTCGGTACTTGATCGGTCGGACCGTGAAGACGTACGACTACATCAACCGCGTTGTGCTAACGCTTCCGCTTTCGGTCTACGAGGGTATGTGGACAACACTCTCCCCTCTCGTTGCTATGCATCACCATGATCTTGCGTGTGCGTAGGATTTTTTTTGAAATTACTACGTTCCCCAACACGCAGTACTCAGGAACTTGTGGCGAGAGGAAGAAGATGTTCTGGTGCGTCTCTCTGAGAGGAGCGACCTCCCTTTTATAGGCGCAAGAGAAGGAGGCGAGAGGCTACGCCGGGAGCTGAAGGGAACGCGGGAGACGAAACGAACAGGCAGCAGGCGAAGAGGTGCGCCGTTCGTATTCAATCTCCACTACAGCAAAACGTTTCAGCTTTCGTATACCCGTCGTGCGTGGCAAAAATTTAGACATCGGCTCATTCCCGCAACCCGCGGCGCGGCGCGGCGTGACGAGGCGTGGTGAGGCGGGCGGCGGAGGAGGAGCGCGGGTGGATGTCCCTCTTGTTCTCATCCTCATACATGTGGAGAAAGAGCCTCCCTCATAAAGAGGTCCAACTCCTTCGAAACTAGCAATGTGGGACTAAACTTTAGTTCCACCTCTTGCCTTGCACGAATGGGCTGCATGGGCCTCTAGGATTTATTAGGAGTTTCTGAAACTGCTATTGGGCTAGACCCAAAATAGACAAAATTCCAGCACTTTACTGTGAGATCTGCTTACAGATTGCTTTCAGCAACAAAAAAACAGCGAACCGACTGGCTAGAGCATGTACCGGGCCATTCCCGTGTGGATGCCGGCCGGAACTCATGGAAGAAGTTGTGGGGCATGAATGTACCATCAAAAATCAAAGTCTTTGCTTGGCGGCTCGCTCAAACGTCTCTCCCCACGGGTGATGTCCGGTATCACAGGAAGATGGCAGATAAGGCGGTATGCTCTATATGCAACTCATCTTTTGACTCATGGCGACATTCCCTCTTTGATTGTCGGATGGCTAGATGTGTGTGGGCTTTAGCGGATGACGAGCTAATGGAAGTGATCATTTCAAACCGTATAGAGGACGCAAACTATGGATGTTCTGGCTTTTGGACACGGTCCCTTCGGACATTATCACGCGTATGCTGGTGACTATGTGGGCAATCTGGTGGGCTAGCAGACGAGCTATACATGATGAACAATTTCAGAGCCCTATGAACACCTCCTGTTTCGTCAAAAAAATTCTGGAGGACTTGGAGGCTGTTCCTGTTCATTCTTCAGTTTTGCCTAAGGATATGTACAATGTTCAACACACGGGCATGCATGCATACATCAGGGGCCTGCATGTAACATCGGGTATCCAACATACGTCTTCACCTTTGGTTCCATGAACGGGTTGGCTGCCACCTGATGAGCATGACGCGAAGTTTAATGTCGACGGTGGTATCTCCAGGAGTGGTTCCCGCGGGGCAGCAGCAGTAGTCTGTCGGGACAAGTATGGCAATTACCTTGGAGCTTCCGCAATCGTTTTCGACGGCCTCGTCGACCCGGCGACGCTCGAGGTGAAAGCTTGCAACGAAGCACTAGCTCTTGCTACAGACCTTCATATTAACTCTTTTTGCATTGCCTCTGATTGTGCTGAAGTGGTAGCAAATATCAACACTACGACTCCTTGTCGCTATGCCATCATCCTCCGAGAAATTAGTCATCGCCGGACGTTATTTGGAGCGCACAAGATCATTCACGAGAAGCGGGAGCACAATGGAGAAGCTCACCCTCTCGCTAAGGCGGCTTCTACTTTACCTTTTGGGCGCCATGTGTGGCTCTCTGTTATGCCCGATATAATCTGTATTTCTATGACCATTGATACTTAATAAAGGTTTACAGTTTCCTAAAAAAATGACATTTTGGCAACAAATAATTGTATTTTAGCGGTTCAGGCCCAACCGTGAAGCAGCAGCAAAAGGCCCCCATCATACAATTTTTCTGGCTCAGTCCCTGATTGCAGTCAGAGAATCCCTATACCACACGTGCGGTGCCCCCAGTCGCGGCAGCATGTACCCTCGCGACCCCATGATCATCCTGTTGGGCCGACCATGCGAGGGGAGGGGTGCCCCCTTTTTTCGTTTTTGTTTTTACTTTTCAATTTTCATTTTCTGTTTTTTGTTTTATTATATATTCAAATAATACGGGATTGGTTCTAAAATTTAAAAACATTTTTGAATTGTGAATTTTCAAAAACTTTCTTGCATAAGAAATGTTTGCGATTCAAAAAAATGAACATGTTTTGAATTTTAATGAACAATGTGTTGATAATTATAAACATTTTTTTTATATTTCACTAGCAAAAAAGCATGCACATATTTCAGTGATTCAACCTTTTCTAAATTAAAAGGGCAAAAGGCCACAAAGTATCATGTGTGATTAATGTGTTTCTCGGGTATGTTCCTTATGCCGGACAATACGAGTCCGTCAGTCTGCACTACTCCACTAATCTTTGCACTGAATAAATGTTAGCAATTATATCACACATCAGATAAAACAAAAATTATATCACATCACCACCTTGAGAACAAAATGATGGACATCGTTACTGCTCTCTCCCTGCAATAAACCGATAACACCTCTCCCTAACAATCTAGATGCATCCATCTATGACAGTAATTAACACTACTCAAGAAAAATATTAAATTGGTTAATAACAAATAATCAATACATGGATTGATGACCTTTCGCCGTGGAGATGAGATAAGTGACACTTATGTAATTAAGGTAGAGAAAACTCACACTGTAACACTTGACATGGTTTTGACCACCCCTAAATATTGTATGAAGCACGTCCTAGTTGATTGCATTCTAGACAGTGTTCAATGTCTTCAACTGAAAAATAACACAATGACTCTACAAAGACGGGCAAGTTTTCCGTTAACAAATCTATCACAAGAAGAGTAGTGGATTCAAATGGAAAATTATCACATTAAATACTATTCATTACCTTCTATCAATAGTCTCAATATTTTTGGATATTTTCAGACATAACATTCAGTTATGAGATGCAGACATGGCCGAGGCAACGCCGTCTATTACCTTCGAATAGTAGAGGAGCACTATCAATAGTCTCAATAAGATTTTTGAATATTTTAAAATATCCAGTTTGGAGAGGCGGATATGGCCAGGGCGACCATGCAATCGCATCCATGTCGTTGTGTATTAGCACTTTACCTGTCAAATTGAGTAGCATCTTACTATCAGCTGCAACTGGCAGTGTGTACATATATCAGTGGCGTGGTATCAAGTAAAACTGGTTTTCTGTGAAGATAAGAAAATTTCTGTCGTGGACCATCAGAGATCAGACGAACAACATGGAGATGAGTCTCTAGCAGGCTATTTGAACACCAATTAGCAGATAACTCCCTCTCTTTTATTCACCATATCTAGTAGGTGAATAAGTCCTCGAATCTTTGTGCGCTCGTGAGAATCCTGATCGGGTTCGTCTTCGATCGAGCGCTGCGAACAGCTTCCAGACATCCACCGGCGTAGCCGCTGCCTTCCGCCCACAAGTATCGTCCGTTCAGGTCAGCAGCGATTGGACTCCCACCGCTGCGATGGGCCCTCCATCAGCAGCAACTCGCCTTCTGCCAGCGGCGTCTCACACCATGGCCTCCCTTCTGCAAACAGCGGCTCTCCCTCCACCATTGGCGTCTTGTGCCATGACTTGTCTTGCATGGCTGTAACTTGTATAAAATCTGCTCTTTCCAATTCCACATATAGTACGACATTCCTCAGTATTGAAGCCATTGAGGAATTTTACCAGGCTTGTCCGACAATGTTGGACTTTCAGCGTTAACATGAATGAAGAATCATACAGGCAGCGTTCCCCCAAGGCCCCAACACACAAAATAAAATCTTTCTTCGGAATAATTGGCAGTTCTATTACTTGTATCTCTGAATATTCATCTCAATTTGTAGGTTTGGTTGAAGCTCCAAAATAAAACATTCAGGCGAGTCGGAACTCAGCAACTCAGAGAGCAGCGGCTCATTTCACTGGCACGCACCGGCCGATGACTCGCGTGGAGGCAGGACAACCACGGTCGTCGAGTCTCTGTGCGTTGTGGCAGAAAATCACTGATCACCGAGTTTCCTTCGCGTGGGTTGGGACACCGCCTAAGTGTGCCTCATCCGTGTGATGGGCCGCGCCGGCCGCACACTCGTGAACAACGTACTCCTCCGCCTGGCTGACCGCTTCCTCAAGGGCCTCCTTGCCATGGCACACCTGCTGGACGCGCACGCCCACACCGGGGGTCTCCACTCGAGGAAGAATGCAGCGCGTTGGGGTGTCGCTGAAACTGCCAAGGGACGGTCTGGTGGGATTTGCCAGCAGCCGGATCTGTAGAAAGAACCAAAGTCTTGCATCGTCATATGCGTCCGTCCAATCAATGATAATGCAACATTGTGCATTCGTGCGTGTGGGCTTCTGCTGCTATCTATCCGACCAAAGCCTGAAGTTCCTATGCGAAGGAATTTGTCCGCAGAGCTTTGGCTGTCCAGGGCCTCCCGTCGCCTACCCCACGTGCTATCCTTGCGGTCCTCCGGCCCAGTGCTGCGCCGTGCGCCACGTTTCCACATGCCCGCGACCGGAGGAGTGGAGGACGGCTGGGTTGGGGACGGGACGTCGATAAAGCAAAAGCAACACAGCAGCTCCTCGTTGGGTGCCAGTGCGACCACCACGCGCCCAATTTCGAGTCTATCGGCCGTCGGACCGGAAGCACGCGCCCGCACCACCCGTCGGGGCTAAGACTTTGGTGCGTGTCGGGCTTCTGGCCGAGATCGCTGGTGGCGACATCAAATTCTATGTCGGAAGAGATCACACAGCAAGACAGACGCCGGGGATATGGCGAGGGTCGAGGCGACGCTCGACCTCGCGAACGGAACCTTGTAGGACCCCTCAGGTTATTCCTCTTCTTTAAGTGCCACTTGGGTCTCTACGATTCTTTTTTTTCGATAGAAAAAGAGTTTTATTCCATATGCATAGGGTTACAATCGAGAGGCACCAAATCCTCAATACAAGGTGGGCTCCTCCCCAGCCATACAGCAGTAGTAGACTCTGTACGACTATACAATGTCAACCGATGTGTTATCCTATTTTGCTCACGCTTGATTTTTGATGGAACAAACTCTCGAGCCTCTAGATGAAACCTGATCTCTGCTACCAAATGCCCATAAGCAGACCTGGACAAGCTGTCCCCGGTAATTGCAGTTAGTGTCATGGATGAGTCTGACTGAACTACAATTGGCAAGGACGAATGCTGTAGGGCCAAGGCCATACCCTGCATTATTGCATGTAATTCCGCCTCCAATGCGTCGTTACAGTTGAAGATGCACCTGTACGCCGCGAAGATCACACTACCATCATGACGCCGTAGTATCATACCCGCCGCCGCCGATCCGTCCTCTTGCATGAAAGCCCCCTCCACCGAGAGCGCAGCCCAGTCCGTCGGCGGCCGCGGCCAGTGAAGAGGGGTTCGAGGGTTAGGGACCTCGACGGTTGCTTCCCGGACCATTGGCATTTTCCCTTTGAGAATTTCTTCCGTGGAGAATCTGCTACATAGGTTCAAGGAATCCATATAGCTTTGAAGGTAGTCCGACGTTGCCGTTACGGGAGGAGCATCCTTCCCGTGTGTAAGGTCCGATCGTAGAGACCAGATCCTCCATATCAACATAATCGTGTAATCCCGCATGTGACCATCGCAGTTTGCTAGGACGTTTAAGAGCCACTCCTTCCCTGTATCATGATGAAACTCTTGGCTCGGCAGTCGCCAAACTGTTCTCATCTGAGCCCATATCCTCCTCGCATGCTCACAGGATACTAGAGCATGAAAGCTAGTCTCCTTTTCTCGGCCGCACACCGGACAACCATCTCTAGTAGAAATGTGCCGGTATTTCTTGCACTCATTTGTAGCGAGAGCCCCCGAGACAGCCTTCCACGCCATAATTCTCATCTTCAGAGGTACTTGAGCGCTCCAGATCCGCTGCCAAATGGGCCTCTGACCTGAAGAGTTGCTACTTGACGAGCTGAGTCGCATTGAGTACTGGACCTCCGTAGCTAGATGATATGCGCTACGGACAGTGAATTGTCCAGGCCGCTCCGGAGACCAAGCGATGAAATCTTGCCCGTTCCTTGGAGATGTGCGAATCTTCAAGATCTCCCTAACATCCATGTCCCAAAAATGCTCCCGAAGCCGTTCCACATTCCATGCTGAAGGAAATATGCCCTAGAGGCAATAACAAAGTTATTATTTATTTCCTTATTACATGATAAATGTTTATTATTCATGCTAGAATTGTATTAACCGGAAACATGATACATGTGTGAATACATAGACAAACAGAGTGTCACTAGTATGCCTCTACTTGACTAGCTCGTTGATCAAAGATGGTTATGTTTCCTAGCCATGGACAAAGAGTTGTCATTTGATTAACGGGGTCACATCATTAGGAGAATGATGTGATTGACTTGACCCATTCCGTTAGCTTAGCACTTGATCTTTTAGTATGTTGCTATTGCTTTCTTCATGACTTATACATGTTTCTATGACTATGAGATTATGCAACTCCCGTTTACCGGAGGAACACTTTGTGTGCTACCAAACGTCACAACGTAACTGGGTGATTATAAAGATGCTCTACAGGTGTCTCCAAAGGTACTTGTTGGGTTGGCGTATTTCGAGATTAGGATTTGTCACTCCGATTGTCGGAGTGGTATCTCTGGGCCCTCTCGGTAATGCACATCACTTAAGCCTTGCAAGCATTGCAACTAATGAGTTAGTTGCGGGATGATGTATTACAGAACGAGTAAAGAGACTTGCTGGTAACGAGATTGAGCTAGGTATTGAGATACCGACGATCGAATCTCGGGCAAGTAACATACCGATGACAAAGGGAACAACGTATGTAGTTATGCAGTTTGACCGATAAAGATCTTCGTAGAATATGTGGGAGCCAATATGAGCATCTAGGTTCCGCTATTGGTTATTGACCAGAGACGTGTCTCGGTCATGTCTACATAGTTCTCGAACCCGTAGGGTCCGCACACTTAAAGTTCGATGACGGTTATATTATGAGTTTATGTGTTTTGATGTACCGAAGGTAGTTCGGAGTCCCAGATGTGATCACGGACATGACGAGGAGTCTCGAAATGGTTGAGACATGAAGATTGATATATTGGACGACTATATTCGGACACCGGAATTGTTCCGGGGGTTATCGGATAAATACCGGAGTACCGGGGGGTTACCAGAACCCCCCCGGAGGTTATTGGGCCTCATGGGCCCAAGTGTGGAAGAGGAGAGGCGGCCAAGGGGCAGCCGCGTGCCCCTCCCCCCCCCAACTCCGAATTGGACAAGGAGGGGGGCGGCGCCCCCCCTTTCCTTTCCCCCTCTCTCTCCTTCCCTCTCCTCTCCTACTCCAACATGGAAGGGGGGGGGGAGTCCTACTCCCGGTGGGAGTAGGACTCCTCATGGGGCGCGCCAAGGGTGGCCGGCCCCCTCCCCCTCCTCCACTCCTTTATATACGGGGAGGGAGGCACCCCCTAGAGACACAACAATTGATCCCTTGGATCTCTTAGCCGTGTGCGGTGCCCCCCTCCACCATAATCCACCTCGGTCATATCGTAGCGGTGCTTATGTGAAGCCCTGCGTCAGTAGAACATCATCATCGTCACCACGCCGTCGTGCTGACGGAACTCTCCCTCAAAGCTCGGCAGGATCGGAGTTCAAGGGACTACATCAACCGCGTTGTGCTAACGCTTCCGCTTTCGGTCTACGAGGGTACGTGGACACACTCTCCCCTCTCGTTGCTATGCATCACCATGATCTTGCGTGTGTGTAGGATTTTTTTGAAATTACTACGTTCCCCAACAGTGGCATCCGAGCCTGGTTTTATGCGTAGATGTTATATGCACGAGTAGAACACAAGTGAGTTGTGGGTGATATAAGTCATACTGCTAACCAGCATGTCACACTTTGGTTCGGCGGTATTGTTGGATGAAGCGGCCCGGACCGACATTACGCGTACGCTTATGCGAGACTGGTTTTACCGCCGTGCTTTGCACACAGGTGACTAGCGGGTGTCAGTTTCTCCAACTTTAGTTGAATCGAGTGTGGCTACGCCCGGTCCTTGAGAAGGTTAAAACAGCACTAACTTGACAAACTATCGTTGTGGTTTTGATGCGTCGGTAAGAACGGTTCTTGCTTAGCCCGTAGCAGCCACGTAAAACTTGCAACAACAAAGTAGAGGACGTCTAACTTGTTTTTGCAGGGCATGTTGTGATGTGATATCATCAAGATGTGATGAGATATAAGTTGTTGTATAAGATGATCATGTCTTGTTGAAGTTATCGGCAACTGGCAGAAGCCTTATGGTTGTCTCTTTATTGCATAAGATGCAAGCGCCAAATAATTGCTTTACTTTATCGCTATGCGATAGCAATAGTTGCAAGAGCAATAGTTGGCGAGACGACCATGTGACGACACATTGATATAGATCAAGATGATGGAGCTCATGGTGTCATGCGGATGACGATGGAACTCATGACGATGCTTTGGAGATGGAGATCAAAGGCACAAGATGATGATGGCCATATCATGTCACATATTTTGATTGCATGTGATGTTTATCTTTTATACATCTTATTTTGCTTAGTTCGACGGTAGCTTTATAAGATGATCCCTTACTAAAATTTCAAGGTACAAGTGTTCTCCCTGAGTATGCACCGTTGCCAAAGTTCGTCATGCCTAGACACCACGTGATGATCGGGTGTGATAAGCTCTACGTCCATCTACAACGGGTGGAAGCCAGTTTTGCACACGCAGAATACTCAGGTTAAACTTGACGAGCCTAGCTAAAAGTGCGTTATATCGACTAGAGGGGGGTGAATAGGCGATTTTTATGAATTCTTCATTGAGGAATTTGCGGGTGAGGAAATTCCTTAGCGAAGAACTACTTGCAGCGGAATAAGTACTCAAGAGTAAGAGAGCAGAACATAGGCATGGTCATCATGATGAAATGAAGACAAACACAGAGTACAGAAAGCGTAAACACATGATAGCACAGGATGAAGACAAACAGACTGAAGAAATTGAACTGAGGAAATTGAGAAAGCCTTCGTCAAAGTCTTCAAACACATATATGACAAGCACACAACATAGTAATGAGTAAATGAAAGAGTTGAGGAAATAGAACCAGTAAGCTTGGTGAAGACAATGATTTGGTAGACCAGTTCCAACTGCTATCTCAGTTGTACATCTGGTTGGAGCGGCTAGGTATTTAAACCTGAGGACACACAGTCCCGGACACACAGTCCTCACCGTATTCTCCTTGAACTAAGGTCACACAGACCTCGTCCAATCACTCGTGGTAAGTCTTCAGGTGACTTCCGAACCTTCACAAACTCGGTCACTCGGCGATCCACAATTCCTCTTGGATGCTCTAGACCATGATGCCTAACCGTCTGGAAGAAGCACAGTCTTCAAAGGTAACAAGCGTCGGGTCCACGCAGGATCAATCTCTTCAGTGATGCTCAATCACTTTGGGTTTGTAGGTGTTTGGGTTTGGGTTTTCCTCACTTGATGATTTTCGCTCAAAGTCCTCGGAGAATGGGATGCTCTCAAATGACAAATGTCAGTTTCTCTCGGAGCAGCCAACCAGCTAGTGGTTGTAGGGGGGCGGCTATTTATAGACTAGGGAGCAGCCCGACATGATAGACATAAATGCCCTTCGGTGATATGACCGTTAGGTGGGAAGATATTTTGGGACAGTTGGCGCATAGCACAGCAACGGTCGGAATTTTGAGTGTCTAATTCCTCAGGGCTATCATGTTCCTCACAGTGTAGGCAATCTGCACTGGGAATCCTAACTCCTCAGTCAGAACAAATTCCTTAGAGACCAGAAGAACTTCGTCTCTGTCACTGAAGAATATGACTGAACTGTATGAGATTTCCAATGGCTTCACTAGAAGGGATTGGTAGGTGTAGGATTTTGAGTTGAGCATCACTTGGAAATTTTTCCTTAGTATTTCCTCGACCCCCTTTAACAGTACGGTGTTTCCTATGACTCAAGAAAGAGAAAATGAAACTACGAAAACAAAAGTCTTCACGCTTCATGTTCCTCAAATGAATACCAAGTCTTCAAGGTTATACCAATTTCTTCACTTTCAAAGTCTTCAGAAAGTCTTCAGAATACAAAAGTCTTCAGTCGAAGAACTTCATTTTTAGGGGTCGACTATCTCTATAATTATCAAACTCCTCATAGACTTATAGACCTGTGTACACTCACAAACGCATTAGTCCCTTAACCTATAAGTCTTCAATACACCAAAATCACTAAGGGGCACTAGATGCACTTACAATCTCCCCCTTTTTGGCGATTGATGACAATATAGGTTAAGTTTTCAACGGGGATAATCATATGACGTGTAAATACTGATATTGAGGAATTTGATTGCAAGATATAGAAGAACTCCCCCTGAAAATGTGCATAGTGAGGAATTTGCTCTTGAAGCAATGCACACTTGAAGAGTAGAATCATGGAGATCTCCCCCTATATCTTGTAATTCATACACGCATTTGACATAATATATGAAGAATTTGAAATGCATGATGAAATATGGTGACTGATGTAATTCAACATGCGTGCAATAACATTAACGAGGAATAAGCATGCAGAAGAAACAGCAAAAGTATCAGGCCACCATAGAGTTTAAGTTTACAACTCGATCCAGCAAAGTCATCAGAAGAACGAGAGTTGTAACTTAGCAAAAAAACACCCATATAAGATAGACCCTCTTGAAGACTAACTCAAATGTCTCCCCCTTTGTCATCGAATGACCAAAAGGATCGAAAATGAGGACTAACGCCCCTCAAGAATATCAAGTTGATGAAGGAGCGTCAGCGTTGTTGGGGTCATTTGTTGATGTAGGGCCTGCCGCAGTGTCGTCCAAGTCTTCATGCTCATTAGTTTCGCGCGATGAAGAATAGGAGCTGGCCAGCAAGGAAGGAACCTTGACCTTCTTGTATTTCTTCGGTGGAGGTGCAGACCAGTCAAAGTCCTCCTTGAGACCCATGTTCTTCAGATCTTCTTCGTTGTAAATGTGAGACAGAACAGCCCAGGTGCGACCGAAGACTTCATGGAGGTAGTAATGGTTTTTCGTCACTGCATTATGTGTAGCAGTCATGTTGTGAAGAATTGAACCAAACCGACGCTTAACCCATTTATGGTTTCGATCCACCTTTTGGTGAAGACTTAGCATAAGTTCACGGTCAGTCATCACACGAGGAGCAGTAGCTTGAGGATTTGGCTTGGAGGCATGGGCAGCAGAATCATGAGTGGCAGAGTCATCATTGGTGGAATAAGATGCAGCCTTGCGAAATTGACCATCCAATGGACGAATGCCTTCATCTATAACAGCTGGTGCCTTGCCCTTTTCATTAGCAGAAGAATAAGTCCGCTTGAGGACTTCAATTGGGGGCAAGTAGCTGAGGTGATTCTGAAAATCAGCCTTGTAGTTGAGTGAAGACCTTGTTCGGATGAATCTCATAATCCATGGGGCATAAGGCTTCAACTCAAATGGAGAAAGTGCAACATTTGCCAGAGTCCTCATGAAGAAATCATGATAATTGACGGGTATGCCATGAATGATGTTGAATACCAGATTCTTCATGATGCCAACAATTTCCTCATCAGATGAGTCGTGGCCTTTGATTGGACTCATAGTCTTCGTCAGAATGCGATAGACTGTCCTTGGTACATACTGCAATTCCTTCACGAGGAATTTTGTCCTTGAGGCTTGACTAGGTTTCAATGGCTTCATCGGCACTTGCATATAATGAGCAGTGAGCTCAGGCTCTTGGTATAGGCAACGAGCTCCTTCAGGTGGAGGACTGATGGGCAGGGCGTGAAGTAATTCAGAGGCCGGTGCTTTGTAGTGAGTGTTTTCGGTCATCCAGTCCAAAACCCAGGAGTTCACATCATCAGGATCTCCTGTGATGTGCAAAGTTGCGTAGAATTGAAGAATGAGTTCTTCATTCCAATCAACTATGTCTGTGCAAAAGTTGAGGAGGCATGTGTCATGAAGCACACTCAGGACAGGAGTGAAGCATGGCAGTGATTCCATGTCCACATGAAGAATATGCTCATGGTCGAAGACTTTGTCCTTGTTGAAGAGCAGTGAAGAATAGAAGTTGGCCTGGCTGGCGGTCCAAAAGCGCTTCCTTCTAAGACGACCAGAATCATAGGGATTGTAGTCAGTGAAGAACACGTGCTCGCCAAAGAAATCATCAGCCTTGAATTTCTACTTCTTTGAGAATGGATCCTTTGGCTTGGGCTGAGGAGTGTCAGTCAATTGCATTATCACCTCAGGAATCGCAATCTCAGGTTCTTCAGGCTGAGGAATTTCAGCTTCTACTCCAGTGACAGCCTGGGTCTTCAATTCTTCATGTACATTTTCTTCAGCACTAGTGGCTGGAATTTCTTCATGGACAGATGGGGTTGCACGAGGTTCTTCAGATCCCATTTGTACTTCAGTAGCAACAGGGGACTGAGAAATTTGATGTAAAGGTGTGAAGAGTGGAGAGTTGGGGTGCTGACTTTCCCAAAAGTCATCATTCATCACTGGTGTGGTACAGCCAATGTCCACGTCTTCATCTTCTATTTCTTCAACGTCGGCCTCTTCAGCAGTAAACTGAGGCATAGGCGAGGAAACAACTGGAGTTGAAGGGATTTCATCCACTTCAATTTCTTCATCCATCTGCTCTGACGAAGCAGCAGAAGGATTTTCTTCATCAGATCCGCTAGGGATCACATATTCTTCATCAAAAGGAACAAGGTCCTTTGATGGCATGGTTGAGATCGGAACAGCATCAATGGGGTTTGCAACTGAGCTGGTCAATTTCTTCATCTTCTTCGGAGCTGAAGAATCTGATGAAGCTGATGCTTTCCTTTTCTTCACTGCTGCACGCTCTGCAGCCTTGGTCTTCTTCACATCTGATGCAGATGGAAGAATTGGAGTTTGGGTAGGCGCAGGAGGAGCAGAGGAATGTGGTTGATTTTCTTCAGGCACAACTGATGCAGTTGCCCTGACCTCTTCATTTTCTTCAGGCGCACCACTAGTGGATGCCCTGGCAATTTCATCAGCGGCTGGAATGCAGTCATCAGCCCTGGAACTCACATTTTCTTCAGAAGATGTCATCAACGGTGCAGGCATGTTCTTCAGTTGGCTGAGCAGATGCTTCAGTCTGAGGAATTTCTTGTTGCGATGGGGCTGCAACATTGGAGGTGAACTTCTCAGTCAGTTTAACAAACCTGACCTTGGCTCATTGCCAATCAGCATAGTAAGCATTGAAATCATCGCTGGGGACTTTGATTTCAGACTGGATCTTCACAAGATCATCAGTTGTCATAGAGATAACGTTGTTCTTCAGGAATTTCTCCTTCCTGTACTGCGCTTTCTTGATCTGCCTGGCCTTCTCAAATTTCCATTTCTCTTCTTGGATGAAGGCAGTCAGCATATGATTTTGGCCAGGAGTCAGATTGAAGTCAGGCATAGGAGTGTTTGGGTCCTTGTGCCAGAGATCAATGTAATCGAGGATCAACTTTTGGATCCAAAAGCAGAGGCACATTTGTGCCCTTGGCTCTAGCGGCCCTGACTTGCCTATCTCTGATGATTTCAGCAAGTTCATCATCACCAGCTTCGTCTTCTTCAGACGGTACTTGGAAGGCGACCTGCTTCTTGTGAGGACTTGGTCGAGGACCTCGTCCAGCAGTAGTCTTCTTCTTCAGTAGAGAGGGGCCAGCTGAGGAATTTGGTGCAGCTGAGGAACTTGCAGAAGCTCCTGAGGCAATAGAGATGCCTGTCGTCCTTTGGCACGTGGCGAGATGCACAGGTGCTGAGGATTTTGTCGGAGCAGCTGAGGACTTTGGAGGATCAGGAGCAGCATGAGGAACTAGCCGTGAGGGCATTGCTGAGGAACTTGGCCTTGAGGGCATTGAAGGTGAAGCACTTGGCTTGTGCACAGGCTTCTTTGACATGGCCTTCTTAGGCTTGACAGAGGCCTCAGCAGCAATAGCAGAGTCTTCGTTGAATTTCCTCACTGCTTCTTTTGCCTGTTTGGCCAACTTGGCCTGGTGCTTGGCCCATTCATCAGGATAATCCTCACCACGCTTGAGGCTGGTGGAATCAGCTTCTTGGCCAGGTGCCAACGGAGGTCTTGGGCATGGAGGATTGAGTGCGAATTTCTTCATGTACTTGGGAGTCACATACCTGTACTCCCTCCACTCTCTTGCCCATCTCCTCTCTATCTTCTGAATGCGCACCTTACGCTGATTTTTATCTTCCTCAGGGGGTGTGCAGTACCCAGCATAGATGTCCTCAGGGATTTCAAATGCAGTGTTGAACTCAGGCCTCTTTCTTCCTTTCTGTGGCTTCTTTCCATCAGCCATTTTCTTCAGATGAGGAATTTGAACAATTGAATTCTCTGAAGAACTATGCAACTTTTCTTCGAGGAACGCTGCAAATGAGTTAAGTTGATGAGAACCTAGAGATTCAGCAGCGGACATGAGTACCTGTGAACAGAGTATAGTTGCGAGGAATTTGGAGAGGTCATATGCGTTCTCAGAAGATTTTTCAAAAAGAACAAGTTAGAGGAATTTGACCAGATGAGTCTTGAAGAATTTCACTAAGCGTTCTTTGTCTTAGGTTCCAGAGTTGTATAGATCGAAGATCCACACAATTGAGGAATCTTGAAGAAAAATTAAAGCTTAGAGAAATGAATCAAGAACAGATGACATGTGAGGTGTTTAGTGTGTGAGGATTTGAAGAATAAACACCCTTGAAGATTTTGTAGAAATCATTTGAATCAAAGAGGGCAATAAAAGTAACTTTTAATTACCCTGGACGAAGAACACGAAGAACTGTGAGGTAGAGATGAGAAGTTCGTCTGTGCAGATCTTCCACGCCCTAACTCGGCAGAGGAAGACGGCTACGGCGGCGGCGGAGGTAAGAAATCCGCGGCCGGTGCGAGTACGTCGGCGATGATGAAGTAGCGGCGGCGCTAGGGTTTTGAGAAGCTCGAGCTGGAGAGAGGTCGAGCGGAGTAAAGGAAGTGAGGAAGGGGAGAGGGGGTATTTATAGCCACGGTGAAAAACTGTTCGCCCGAAGATTTTGGACGAACGTGCCCCTGACCCTTCTCATTCACTTGACATGTGTCACACACGTACTGAGAGGTGGCGATCGTGTGAGATCGTGGGTGAATAGATAAGTATTATCATGGGATGTGGAACGGTTTGAGCGGCAAAGCCGAAAATTTGGATAAGATAAGTTTTAAAGTTTCGTTCGCAAATTCTTCAGCTGACAAGGACACAGTGAAGATTTTGAACGAGTTTCAAATAGAACGCACATGAAGAATTTATGAATAGATTGGGTTGAGTATAGCATAGAGGGGGAAGGGTCCGATCATATTCACTTAGCAGAAAAACCAACTTGAAGAATTAGCCATAAGTGAATGCTGTAGAGGACATAAACTCATATATATATATATATATATATATATATATATATATATATATATATATATAGCCAATGAAGAAACACGACGGAAACAGTGAAGACAATGCAAAGTTGAAGAAAATGAACAACTGAGGAATTTCAAAAACTGAGGAAAAACTCAAATTGAAGATTTTCAACTTTTGGTGGTGGCGTGACCCACCGTATAAGAATGATGATTTCAGACACCGCGTACAATTGTCGTAGGGTTCTGAGAATCAAATTCTTCGTTAATTTCTTCACACTTAGAGTGTTATTCTTCATTGATTGAAGAAAAACGTTTCTTCATGTGTTGCACATCTAAGTCATCAATTTTGCATAAGTGTTAGGATGAGTGTCCTTTTCAAAGAACATTCAAAGATTCTAAGATATTTAGCTCACACTGCAACTTGCTAAATCTCTTCTCATCCAAGGGCTTTGTGAAGATATCGGCTAGCTGTTCTTCAGTCTTCACATGCTCAATAGAAATGTCGCCCTTCAACACATGATCACGAAGAAAATGATGACGAATCTGAATGTGCTTTGTCTTCGAGTGCTGAACTGGGTTGTGAGCAATCTTGATGGCACTCTCATTGTCACAGTAGAGAGGCACATTCTTCATGTTGACGCGGTAGTCCTTGAGAGTTTGCTTCATCCACAGCAATTGAGCACAGCAAGAACCAGTAGCAATGTACTCAGCTTTAGCAGTAGACAGTGATACGCAGTTCTGTTTCTTCGAGGACCAACAGACCAAAGATCTTCCGAGGAAATGACATGTACCAGATGTTGACTTGCGGTCCACACGATCACCAGCATAGTCAGAGTCAGAATATCCAATGAGATCAAAAGCCGAGCCCTTGGGGTACCATAATCCAAGTGTTGGTGTGTGAGCTAGATATCGAAGAATATGCTTCACAGCCTTATGGTGTGATTCCTTTGGTGTAGCTTGAAATCGGGCACACATGCAAACACTAAGCATAATATCTGGCCTAGATGCATATAAATACAATAAAGAACCAATCATGGAGCGGTATACCTTTTGATCGAAGTCAATACCATTTTCATCAGTGCACAGATGGCCATTTGTGGGCATCGGAATTTTGACGCCTTTGCAATCTTGCATGCCGAATTTCCTCAGTACATCCTTGAGGTATTTCTCCTGAGATATGAATATGCAATTGCGCTGTTGACGAATTTGAAGACCTAAGAAGAATTTCAATTCTCCCATCATAGACATTTGATATTCTTCACTCATCATATAGGCAAATTCATCACTATAACGTTGGTCAGTACAGCCAAAGATAATATCATCAACATATATTTGGCACACAAACAATTCATCATCATAAGATTTAGTGAAAAGAGTAGGGTCGAGTGAACCGGGTTTGAAGCCTTTCTTCATGAGGAATTCCTTCAAAGTATCATACCATGCCCGAGGGGCCTGCTTGAGGCCATAGAGGGCCTTATTGAGTCTGAAGACTTTGTCAGGATGCTTTGGATCTTCAAAACCTGGGGGTTGAGCAACATATACTTCTTCCTCAAGCTTACAATTGAGGAGTGCACTTTTCACATCCATTTGATATAAAGTGATATCATGATGGTTAGCATAAGCAAGTAATATGTGAATAGCCTCAAGTCTAGCAACAGGTGCAAAAGTTTCATCGAAATCAATTCCTTCAACCTGTGTGTAGCCTTGAGCTACAAGCCATGCCTTATTCCTCACCACAAGTCCATTTTCATCTTGCTTGTTGCGATAGATCCACTTTGTGCCAATGATATTGTGCTTGCGAGGATCTGGATGTTTGACCAGTTCCCAGACGTTGTTGAGCTCGAATTGATGTAATTCTTCTTGCATGGCCTGAATCCACTTAGGCTCCAGAAATGCTTCATCTACCTTAGTGGGCTCTGTGATAGAGACAAAAGCATAGTGCCCACAAAAGTTAGATAAATGTGAAGCTTTTAAGCGTGTGAGAGGACCTGGTGCTTCAATGTCATCGATGATCTTTTCAACTTGCACTTCTTTTGCAACGCGAGGATGAGCTGGTTGTCGTCGAGGAATTTGATCAGCATTTTCTTCAACACCATTTTCTTCAGTATTTTCTTCAGGTGCATTAGCTCGACGTTCTTCACGTTCTGGAATGAATTCTTCAGCAGATTCTTCGGTAGGAATGACATCCTCAGTAGCCTTGAACATCATAGTTTCCTCAGGTACTGGTTCATCTATCACACAGGGTAGGTGTTCTCTTTGCGAGCCATTAGTTTCATCGAACCGCACATCTACAGTTTCAACAACCTTGTGAAGAACGTTGTTGAAGACTCTGTAGGTGTGCGAGTCCTTTCCGTAACCAAGCATAAAACCTTCATGTGCTTTTGGTGCAAATTTAGCATTGTGATGAGGATCTCTAATCCAACATTTAGCACCGAAGACTTTGAAATAACTCACATTGGGTTTCTTGTCAGTGAGGAGTTCATAGGCAGTCTTCTTGAAGAATTTGTGAAGATATACAATGTTGATGATGTGGCACGCAGTATAAATTGCCTCAATCCAGAAGTGACAAGGCGTCTTGTACTCATCAAGCATAGTGCGAGCCATCTCAACAAGAGTTCTGTTCTTGCGCTCCACGACGCCATTCTGCTGAGGAGTGTAAGGAGCAGATAACTCATGAGTAATACCAAGTTCATCAAGATAGTCATCAAGACCACAATTCTTGAACTCAGTTCCATTGTCACTTCTGATGTGCTTGATTTTCACACCGAAGTTGGTTGAAGCCCTCGAGGAAAATCGTTTGAAGACTTCCTGCACTTCATGTTTGTAAGTGACAATGTGTACCCAAGTGTAACGAGAGTAATCATCAACAATAACAAAGCCATAGAGAGATGCATCATTTGTGACTGCTGAGTAATGGTTAGGACCGAAGAGATCCATATGAAGCAATTCAAATGGTCGAGTAGTGGTCATGATAGTCTTTGCTGGATGCTTAGCCTTGGTCATCTTTCCAGCTTCACAGGCTCCGCATAAGTGATCCTTGAGGAATTTGACATTCTCAATGCCAATGACATGCTTCTTCTTCGCAAGAGTGTGCAAATTCCTCATGCCCGCATGACCAAGTCGTCGATGCCAGAGCCAGCCTTTTGAAGCTTTTGCAAGTAGGCACACGGCTGGTTGCGGTCCTGTAGAGAAATCAACAACATACAAGTCTCCTCTCCTAAAGCCTTCGAAGACTTTGGAATTGTCAGCTTCCATAACCACAACACAACGATACTTGCCAAAGACAACAACCATATCAAGATCGCAAATCATTGAGATGGACATGAGGTTGTATCCTAAGGACTCAACAAGCATGACTTTGTCCATGTGTTGATCCTTTGAGATCGCAACCTTACCTAGGCCCAATACCTGACTTTTGCCTTTGTCAGCAAAGATGATATGCTTCAGATGTGATGGAGATACGGGAGCATCCATCAATAGGTTCTTGTCACCAGTCATGTGATTTGTACATCCACAATCAAGGACCCACTCAGTGGCTTTGGGTTGATCATCCTGCAGATGAATTAGTACAACTTACGAACTTCATATACTTCATCAGTGAAGAATATGACATCACAATTCATCAGACCAATTTCATCAAGCAATGCAACAGTTAAAATAGTATGAGGACGTGAGAAATGAAAGTTCATTTCTTCATGATTAGCCTGCGTCCTTTCAGGCACTCTTCAGGTCTCCAGCAAATTCTTCAGACGTTCAAGCACGTTTGGAGACCTGACCCTGCAGAAGAGATTAGTTCTTTTTCTTCACCACCCACATCTGAAGGGGTGGCAAAGAGTTCATAACTCTGCGAGCTCCATACGAGAAAGGTGGCATAGAAGCCAATCCATTTCGTTTCACATAAGAGGAGTTAGGGTAAGCATATGAATAAGCAGTGAAATTCTTTGAGGACTTATGAACATAATGATTAGAAGAATAATGCTCATATTCATAGCCCTTAGCTCTTCCCTGCGAAACAGAGTTGTTAGCACGATGATGTTCATATGAGGACTTTGATCCTTTTGAGGAATATGATCCACGTGAGGAATTCGATCCACATGAGGACTTGGATCCATATGAAGAATTTGGTCCATATGAAGAATTTGATCTGGGGTTCGTCATGAGGACATTCACCTGAAGACTTTCAAGGCACCTTTTGGGAACCCAGATTTTCTTCATAGGAGAACCGTTCCTGCAGTTAGTGCCAACATATCTAGAAAATACTTCACCATTCTGATTTTTAAACAGTTTATAGTTGGAGTCAAATGACTCATCAGAAGAATGAGAAGATTCACATCTATAGCCAGAAAAATTAGATGGATCAACTGGAGGTCCCTTTGCAGCAACCCATGAGATTTTGGGGTACTGCTCAGGCTTCCAATATGTACCATCAGCATTGAGTTTCCTCTCAAAGGCAATACCCTCTTTCCTAGGTTTCCTGTTGAGGATCTGCTTTTTAAGCACATCACAAAGAGTCTGATGCCCTTTGAGGCTTTTGTACATGCCTGTCATGTACAATTCCTTCAGCCCTACATCGTTAGTGATACTAGCAATGTCCTCAGATGAGGAATTAGTGATAGCAGAGACAGTTGAAGAATTTGTAGCATTAGAAGCATTTGAACATTCAGGTGAAGAATTAGCAGATTCACGTTCAATGCATTTCAAACATGGAGGAACAAATTCTTCCTGAGCAGCGCTGATTTGTTGAGCAAGTAATGAATCGCGCTCCTTCTGAAGATCTTCATAACTCACTCTTAGCTTCTCAAGATCTTGCTTTCTTTGAAGAAATTCATAAGAAAGCTTCTCATGATCAGATAAGAGAGTGTTATGATGACCTTGAAGGTTGTCAAACCTAGTCTGAAGTCTCTGAAGATTTTCAGTCAAGGTTTTAGTGCGATCCATTTCTTCACCCAACATATCATCACTTTTGTCTAGCATGTTTTGAACCTTTTCAAAAGCCCTTTGTTGTTTTACAGCAATCTTAGCAAGTTTAGAGTAGCTGGTGTGACACCCAAAATTTTATTTGGACTTTTCAAAAAAAATTATTTGACTTGAGGGAGGTGATTTAAATTTTTCTTCAAAAGAACCCTCCCTTTCAAATTTTTTTATGGCAAGAGTTTTATTTGGATCCCCCCAAGACTTGTTTTTGATCTTGGAGGTTCTTGCTTTTTATTTGGACTCAAACCAAAATGCTTTTCACTTGAGAAAAATGTCTTTTGAAAATTTCTTTGAAAATACTCTATAGCTTTTGGAATAATCCTCTACCACTTTCAACAAATCTCTCTTGCCATGGCCTTAGTGCAAATCCACTCTCCTAAACCTTCCCTCATTTTTGGATCATGATCTACTTCAAATCCAGCAAGATGGACCTCTCCATATAATTATTTTCCATTTAAATCTTATCCAAACAATTTCTACCCTCTATTCTAGCCCTTGGAGGTTTACAAAGGAACTACCCTTTCTGCTTTGATTTGTGCCCCCAAACCTTTTTCCCTTCCTAGTCCTTTGAACCCTCAACCAAGATCCATGAAGATCCACTGGTCTTCAGTTCAAATTTTTCAAACTACACTTGCTGCAAGTTTGGACCAGATTTGTCAAATTTGATGAAATTCATTCAAATCCTTCTCCAAAAATTCCGAGTAAAATCAGGCAGCCTCTGGGTGCATTGAGTGGTCACCTCACCAAGTCCCAGCCCCAGGAAAATTTTTCTTCTTGCCAAATCATTCTGTCGAACACCTGCAAAGCATTGTCAATGTCAAGTTCAGAGATTCAGAGAACAGTTCAGTGATCTACTGTCGTTTTCTTCAGAACTTGTTGTCGATCTCGACAGTGCCCCGATGTCGCCTTGCTCCCCGTCCCCTCCCCCTTGTCCCTACACCGCACGAGCGCCTGGAGCCTTGCGGACGTCGGCGACGTGCTGGAGGAGGTGCGCCGCCCCGTGACCGACGCCAGCGGCGGCTTTGCGGCCGCCAGAGAGAGGCGTGGCGCAGACGGCGCCACCCAGCGCCGCCCAAGCCACCGGAGATCGCCGCGTGGCCTTCCACTCCCCAGTGCGCGCTGCCACCCTCGTCGTGAACCGCTGGGCGCGGAGCGCGCTCTCTGCCGCCGACGTGCCTGTGCCGCCACCCCACCGTGGACCGACGCCGTTACGCCAAGACCAACCGGGATTTGCGGGGGAACGACACCAGTAACTTCCACTGATGCTGCCTGGCCACCTAAACCTCCTGCCAATCCACTACATCGCCGTAATTGCTCGCCGGAGATTCTCCGTTCACGGCCACCCCCTCGATCCGCCTATAAATAGAGGCCCCGAGGTTCAACTCGAGCCCACACCACCTCTGCACTCCACCAAGACCCTGCCTAGCCACTGGAAGAACCCCGAGGAGGTCTCCTTCCTCAACTCCGGCCGCCGCGACCCACCACGGGATCCAGCTCGATTCGCTCCCGTGCGTGCACCTCTGCCTCCCATTTCTTACCAGTAGCCCTCTAGTGCATCCCTCCTTCTGACCCGCGCTTCAATTCGAAGTTTGCAGCACACCACCGGAGTTCTCCACCATCACCCGAGCCGCCGTCCGCCGGAGAAAGTGTCGCCGTCGAGGTGGTGCTCTCCGACGACCAAGTCCACCACCCACCGACGCGGAAGGACACGCTGAAGCTCTTGGTACACTCCGATCTCCCTGACTCGCCGTGGTTCGACGCCGGTGACCACCGCAGTCTTCGGGCGCCGGCGAGCTTTTTTTTAAACCTGACATGTGGACCCCCCTGTCAGCCTCTATTCTCTTCTCCCTCGAACCGTTTTCTGTTGGCGCCTTCGGGCAGAGTACGTTTTCTCTGTGGGCTTGCGCATTTCTAATCGAACCGTTTTCTGTTTTCTCAGTTAAACCCCTGGAACTTTTCTATTTCATTATAGATGAGTCCCTGGACAGAAACCTTTATAACTTTTTAATAAAAAGTGATTTTTGAATGATTCTTTTTCTGACAGTCTTAAAATTTTGTCTAGTTTTTATGGAATTTATTTGGAAATTTTTTGGAGAAGTTTTTATGCACGCGTTGGTTTTCACGTTAGTGCCCGTTTTCGTTATGCCGTAGGTTCCGGGAGAGGTGACGGAGCCGCGAACTTCGCCGAGCTAGACTCCGACTTCTCCGAACCAGGCAAGCATGTTTGAACCTTTGATATGATAAGTGTTTTGCATGTTCGCGTGGAAGTTTGTGCGTGGCACATGAGTGTCGGTGAGTACCTCGATGCTTGTGAGGCAACTACCCGCATGTTCCAAAGTTGCGATGATCTCTGGTGAGAGATGGCCTAATCATGTGGTGACATGAAGGGCAGCAAGGTGGTACTGTTGTAGCATACCAGCCTTGCGTCATCCGACAAATTCCGACGTTAAGGTGGACGGAGTCACGTTATCGTTCTTTTCCCTTCCGTGCTACCACATGTTTCTTTGCCAGGATGCGGTTTAGTAAGTTGGTAACCTCTTTTCGTGTACACACCAAACAGAGGGGCCGGGATGATGGTTCCATGGCCCTGGATTAAAGCCAGTCATCCGGTCAGGGGGCATGGGTGTTTCCGGTTGGGACCGAGAGGGGGGCACCCCCTTAGAGCGCGCGTATAGAAATTTGATCCCATGCTACGCGAGGTTGTAGCCTCCCCGTCTCAAGGTTTTTCTTGAACGTTGCCGAGGGTGATACCTGGCTTCGGAATGTTGAATGGGTGTGTACTGGTTAGACGTGTTTCTTCCAAAACACCGTAAACGGAACTAGTCCCCGTGACTACTGAAATCCGTTGGCTGTGGTTAAGTACAAACTCTGCAGAGTCAAATCCTTCCAAGTCATCGTATCCATGATCAAGTAGGGTGATCAGTATATCCATATCTATCCTCGTGAAAATGTATCCCCGGTGAACAAGCTCAGTGGTAAACCCAGTTTAATTGTTATTCCTACGGATGGACTAACCTTATATTTGTATCGTACTTGTAATAATTTATGTTCTCGAGCTACTGAATTATTGAGCTACAATATAAGCCCTTTATGTGATGTCGCTCAGACGTCCGACTGTGGCATGTTTGCCTTTCAATTTCAATATAAGCCATGTATGTGATGTCGCTCAGACGTCCGACTGTGGCATGTTTGTCTATTATTTTTCTGTTATAAGCCCTTTATGTGGTGTCGCCCTGACGCCCGACTGTGGCATTATTATTCTTGCAGTTTCCTCTCGAGGAGTCATTCAGACCCTCATTTGGCACCGGTATTACTATTCTTGCAGTTTCCTCTCGAGGAGTCATTCAGACCCTCGTTTGGCACCCAGTATTTATTTTGGGATTTCGGGAGGATTACCGCCCGACTTCTCTGTTATTTTTCCCATGCATTATTATCTCTATGTCTGAACGCACTTGTCAATCTGTTCATATGTTTCATGTTTACATTTGTTATATCTTATGTCCGAACTGTCTTGCGAGTACTTTCATAGTACTCACCTGGCTTGTTGATTTGGCCAGATGTTGACGAAGGCGATCTCTTGGATGAAGAGTTTGATAGTGCATCCGACGCCTAGAGGAGTCCCAGTCAGTCCTGTGCGATCTTGGATATTGGTCACTTGTATTATAAACGCTTCCGCCACCCGCAATAAGTCTCCTCGAGCCTCACTCCGACGCTCGAAGAGCTGTAGTTTTCAGGAGTCATATCACCCACTCCGCTGTGATATTTCCACCACCGTGGTTATCGTGAGTTAGTAGTTATGCCACCCTATCCGCCGCTATGTTTTATCGCTGTTCATGTAATAAATTGTTGAGCAGTCTCCGCTCAACCTTGTACTATATTCAGTACTCCTGGTATTTTTCTTCTGTGACCAAGATATTGTCTACCAGTGAGAAGGAATTCTTCTTTACTGGTCCGTAAAAGGGATTGGTCTCTCAATAAATATTTTATTGAAAAACTGGTCGTGACAAGCTTGGTACCAGAGCCAGGCTGACTGTAGGAAGCCACTAGGTGCGATCGCTAATCGGTTATTAGCGTCTTTTGTGCTTTTTCAGCATTTTGCAAATGTAGCTATTTTCTGTTGGTCATCATAAATTTATGACATGACTACTCGGAATTTTTGCCTACTTTTGTAAATGGCTGGCAGCAACTGCGAGACTCGAGTGTTCACGAACGTGCCCGAGGGGTTTTTCAAACTCCTCGTCTCCATCACCAAGCTCGCGATCGGGCCAGCGACTCGTCCGGAGTTCACGCTTTATCAGCACAAGCTCAGCGACGACGTGTCTATGCACCAAGCCGTGGTGCAATTCAAGGGAGGACGTTCTGCATCTCGCCACTTCCGTTTTGTGGGAAGGGCCATGCCTACGGAGAGGCATGCCATGCAGATGGCTGCCCGTGAGGCGATAGCTCGTCTTCGGGACATCCTTCCTATGATGAACTCGTCGCTACCGCTACCTCCCATGCCATGTGCCATATACTTGTCACTATGCATTCGCCTGCCATCGGGGAGAGCGAGATGAAGCCATCGAGATGGTTGTGGAGTATCTCAAGGCTCTGGAGGAATCTTTCGACAACCTCGTAGACGATCTTGTGGCTGCCCGCATGGACTTAGTCCGGGGCGGTCCTGCCAGCAGGAAGGAGCTTCTCCACCCGGCACCGCCTCTGACATTCGTCTCGTCTTCAGCCTCATATGCACCGGCCATTTTGGCTACTGCTCGCCGTCTGCCCACCACTGAGGAGTTCGACCGAGTCATCGCTCCTACTCCAGTCAGAGCTGCACCGCCCGCCGCACCCGCACTGCCACCTGTCGCCCCCGCGCCATCACTGTAGCGCAGTGTTACGCGCCAGGAGCCTGCCAGAGAGGAGGTGGAGGTTGATTCTCCTGGACCACCGAGTCTTGCCCTCGGCAAGGGAAAGGACATCGTCACCATCTCCGACTGAGAGCTCCGAGTAGCCACGCGTTATGTCTGCTTGTATGATGTGTTTTCTCTGTACGCTAGTTTGTATTAGTGTGTTTGCTACTTTCCGGAGGAGTACGCTAGTTTAAATAACATGTCAGGATTGTGTACGCACATCCTGAGTGCTGTATCATTTGTTTGTATTTTGCGTGTAAGATTTGTGTTAAGCAGTCGTTTCTCCGTGCAAAATCGTTTATGTTTTCTTGAAAACCTTGAGGTCTTTTAAAATTGTTGCGTTTGCAAGATTTTCCTTGTGCCACACAGTTCTTCTCATGGGTTTTCGCTAAATAATACCCCAGACTGGAAAAATGTCTCGCCCATGGACTCGCTCCATGCCCAATCAGCCAGAAGAAGTTTATGGGACACAGACTAGCAACAACTTCACTCAGGGCCAGTCCAGTCAACAGGACAGCGAAGCAGCCCTGTCTCAAGTATGCTGTCTCTTCGAACAAAGCCAGCAACAGCACCAAGAGATGATGAATCACGTCATCAATATGGGAAACCACCATGAACCCTATCAGCCTCATTCCAAGTTATCTGAGTTACAGAAGACTCGCCCTTCAACGTTTGCTCGCACCGATAGGCCGCTAGAAGCCGACGATTGGCTTCGCGACATCGAAAGGAAGCTGATTATTGCTCAGTGTTCAGATCATGAGAAGGTGCTTTATGCACCACACTACCTTACTGGAGCAGCTGCAGCATGGTGGGAAAACTTCCTACACATGCACCCCAGTGAACACAACATCACCTGGGAGGAGTTCAAGGAAGGCTTCCGTGGGGCACACATCCCCAGGAGCATCATAAAAATCAAGAAGAGAGAATTTGACGATCTCAAGCAAAGAGGCATGTCAGTGAAAGAATACAATGGTCAGTTTACCCAGCTATCTCGATATGCCTACGACGAGCATATGACAGAAAACAGGAAGATGGAAAAATTCCTGGACGGCCTGGCACCAGCACTAAGATGCCAACTGATTGTACACACCTTTCCGGATTTTAAAACTCTGGTGGACAAGGCCATTACCTTGGAGAATGAGCGCCGTAGTCTGGAAGATATCCATAAGCGAAAGAGGGACAAGACGACTCTTGCTCGCAGCAACCGAAGCAAGACTGAGGTTCCAAGGACAGAAGCAAGGAGACCCACGACTACTGATCCAAGGCCCGTCAGACAGTTTCATGCCAGGGACAAAGAGTTCACGTACCGTCCAGGGGTCACATGCTATGCTTGTGGAGAAGAAGGGCACTATGCTAAACAGTGCCCAAAACCAAGGAACTCGGTACCCAAGCCGAACAATGGTGGAAACAATCCAGCCCCCAAGCGCAACAATTTCAATCCCAACAACAACCACAGGAAGGGTCACCTGAACCATGTGACCAGGGAAGGAGCGCAGAATGCCCTAGACATCGTGCTCGGTACGTTCCCTGTCAACACAGTACCTGCCACGGTTTTGTTTGATTCTGGAGCTTCCCATTCGTTCATTTCGAAGAGTTTTGTTTTGCAACATGGTTTTCCGATACTCCCCTTGGAAAAATCTATGATCATCAAGTCCCCCGGAAATAAGCAAATCGCTCAGCATTACTGCCAAGGAGTGGTCATTGAGTTCGAAGGACTACAGTTCCAAGCAAATCTCATCGTGTTGGAGAATAAAGGACTGGATGTCATTTTAGGGATGGACTAGTTGACCACCAACAAAGGATTCATTGACTGTTTCAATCGGACCGTGATTCTCACTCACCATCATGGCAAAACAATAAAGGTTACAGCTCAAGAAAGGCCGCGGTCACGGCAACCAAACTGAACAAAGTGGACATTTCAGAACTGAGAAAAGTTCCAGTGGTATGCGAATTTCCTGACGTATTTCCTGAAGAACTACCAGGCATGCCACCAGACCGAGAGATAGAGTTCAGCATCGAACTAGCACCTGGCACCGCCCCCATCTATAAGAAACCTTATAGAATGGCACCCTCAGAATTGGTGGAGTTGAAGAAGCAGATAAAGGAATTATTGGACAAAGGATTTATTCGAGCCAGCTCCTCACCATGGGGTTCGCCAGTATTATTCGCCAAGAAAAAGGATGGGACACTGAGATTGTGTATAGACTATCGAGCTCTCAATATGGTCACCATCAAAAACAAATATCCGATGCCACGGATAAATGATTTGTTTGACCAGCTCGCACAAGCCAAGGTGTTCTCAAAGATTGATTTGAGATTGGGATATCACCAATTGAAAGTACGGACAGAAGATATCCCCAAGACAGCATTCACTTCCAGATATGGGTTATATGAGTTCACAGTGATGCCTTTTGGACTAACAAACGCCCCCGCATATTTCGTCCACCTCATGAACAAAGTGTTCATGAAATTCATGGACAAATTTGTTGTGGTATTCATCGACGATATTCTGGTATACTCAAGGACACCAGAAGAGCATGCTGAGCATCTCAGAATTGTTTTGGGAGAATTAAGGAAACATCAGTTGTACGCCAAATTTAGCAAGTGTGAGTTTTGGCTAAGGCAGGTTGGTTTCCTAGGCCATATATTGAACCAAGAAGGCGTGGCCGTAGACCCAGAAAAAGTCAAAGCCATACTTGACTGGAAGCCACCCGCCAACGTTACAGATGTGCGGAGTTTCCTGGGAATGGCCGGATATTACAGAAGATTTATTGAAGGATTCTCCACTGTGGCAAAACCAATAACATAGTTGCTCAAGAAGGACAAGAAATTTGTATGGACGGAAGCATGCGAGAAAAGCTTCCAAGAACTCAAGAAGAATCTGACAACCGCACCGGTATTAACAGTGCCAGACATACACAAGAGTTTTGAAGTATATTGTGACGCGTCCCGAAAAGGCCCCGGATGTGTACTAATGCAAGATGGCAAAGTTGTCGCGTATGCCTCCAGGCAGCTGCGAAAACATGAGGAAAATTACCCAACACATGACTTGGAGCTAGCAGCAGTCATACATGCACTCAAGGAGTGGAGGCACTTTCTGTTGGGAAATCGCTGTGAAATATATACGGACCATAAGAGCCTCAAATATATTTTCACACAGCCAGAGCTAAATTTACGCCAACGACGCTGGTTGGAATTGGTCAAGGACTATGATGTCGGCATTCACTACCATCCAGGAAAAGCAAATGTAGTGGCCGATGCCCTTAGTCGAAACCCTAGCCCGGACAATGACGGTCCGCAAAACTTGAGGCCTGAGTTTCAGCAAGAGTTCGCTAGGCTCAACATGGTGTTAGTCTCTAAGGGCACCGTATCAAATCTGGAGATACAACCCACCCTAGTGGAACAGATTAAGAAGGCTCAACAGGGACATCCCAGCATCGAAGGTATAAAGAAGAAAATGAACTTTGGTAAGGCTTCAGAGTTCGTCACAGACAGTGAAGGAATATTATGGTACGGAGACAGACTTTGCGTACCTAACATTGAGGAACTCAAGCAACAAATCTTAACCGAAAGCCACACCGCTCCATACTCGATCCACCCTGGAGGAACCAAGATGTACAAGGACATTCAGGAAAGATTTTGGTGGAACGGTATGAAAAGAGATATAGCCACATTTATTGCTTGTTGCGATTCATGTCAGCGCATCAAGGCCGAGCATCAAAAGCCAGCACGGCTACTCCAGCCAAACAGGATACCGGAGTGGAAATGGGATGAAATAGGAATGGACTTCATTGTCGGATTACCTCGATCACAACGCGGAAATGACGCCATATGGGTCATCACAGACCGACTAACCAAGGTTGCCCATTTCATCCCCGTGAAGACAACCTACTCCACACAAAGGCTAGCCAAGCTTTATCTCTCTCGTATAGTCTGTCTTCATGGAGTCCCAAAAACTATAATATCCGACCGAGGCACTCAATTTGTCTCCAAATTTTGGGATCACGTGCAACAAGCTCTGGGCACGCAGCTAGCTTTCAGTACAACGTACCACCCTCAGACTGATGGACAAATGGAACGTGTAAACCAAATCCTAGAGGATATGCTGAGAGCCTGTGTGCTCACCTATGGGTCCAGTTGGGAAGAGAGTTTGCCGTATGCCGAGTTTGCTTACAACAACAGTTACCAAGCCAGCTTGCAAATGGCACCCTTTGAAGCATTGTACGGACGGAGGTGTCGTACCCCACTGAATTGGTCAGAAACAGGTGACAGCCGTATCTTCGGCCCAGACATGCTTAAAGAGGCCGAGGAGAAAGTCAAGCAGATCAGGGACAGACTCAAGACCGTGTAGAGCCAACAAAAGAGCTACTACGATCAAAAACATCGTGAGGTCAGCTTTGAACCCGGTGACTCTATATGCCTACGAGTGTCACCTATGAGGGGCCTGCAACGGTTCAAAATTAAGGGGAAGCTAGCCCCGAGATTTATTGGACCATTCCGTATAATTGCACGAAGAGGCACGGTAGCCTACCAACTAGACCTACCCAAGGAGCTGTCAGACGTCCATGACGTGTTCCACGTCTCGCAATTGAGAAAATGTATGAGTAACCCGGAAAAGCATGTGTCCCATGAAAGCATTGATGTGCAACCAGACCTCACCTACAGAGAGCGGCCAGTAAAGATTTTGGAAGAGTCTGAACGGAGGACCCGACAGAAAACAACAAATTTTTTCAAAGTTCAGTGGAGCAACCACACTGAGGATGAAGCGACATGGGAAAGGGAAGATTTTCTCCAGGCAGAGTATCCATATCTATTCAAGGATCAGCTGAAATCTCGAGGACGAGATTTTTCCTAAGGGGGTAGGTGTTGTGACACCCAAAATTTTATTTGGATTTTTCAAAAAAAATATTTGACTTGAGGGAGGTGATTTAAATTTTTCTTCAAAAGAACCCTCCCTTTCAAAAAAATTTTTATGGCAAGAGTTTTATTTGGATTCCCCCAAGACTTGTTTTTGATCTTGGAGGTTCTTGCTTTTTATTTGGACTCAAACCAAAATGCTTTTCACTTGAGAAAAATGTCTTTCGAAAATTTCTTTGAAAATACTCTATAGCTTTTGGAATAATCCTTTACCACTTTCAACAAATCTCTCTTGCCATGGCCTTAGTGCAAATCCACTCTCCTAAACCTTCCCTCATTTTTGGATCATGATCTACTTCAAATCCAGCAAGATGGACCTCTCCATATAATTATTTTCCATTTAAATCTTATCCAAACAATTTCTGCCCTCTATTCTAGCCCTTGGAGGTTTACAAAGGAACTACTATTTCTGCTTTGATTTGTGCCCCCAAACCTTTTTTCCTTCCTAGTCCTTTGAACCCTCAACCAAGATCCATGAAGATCCACTGGTCTTCAGTTCAAATTTTTCAAACTACACTTGCTGCAAGTTTGGACCAGATTTGTCAAATTTGATGAAATTCATTCAAATCCTTCTCCAAAAATTCTGAGTAAAATCAGGCAGCCTCTGGGTGCATTGAGTGGTCACCTCACCAAGTCCCAGCCCCAGGAAAAATTTTCTTCTTGCCAAATCATTCTGTCGAACACCTGCAGAGCATTGTCAATGTCAAGTTCAGAGATTCAGAGAACAGTTCAGTGATCTACTGTCGTTTTCTTCAGAACTTGTTGTCGATCTCGACAGTGCCCCGATGTCGCCTTGCTCCCCGTCCCCTCCCCCTTGTCCATGCACCGCACGAGCGCCTGGAGCCTTGCGGACGTCGGCGACGTGCTGGAGGAGGTGTGCCGCCCCGTGACCGACGAGGCGGCGGCTTTGCGGCCGCCAGAGAGAGGCGCGGCGCAGACGGTGCCACCCAGCACCGCCCAAGCCACCGGAGATCGCCGCGTGGCCTTCCACTCCCCAGTGCGCGCTGCCAGCCTCGTCGTGAACCGCTGGGCGCGGAGCGCGCTCTCCGCCGCCGACGTGCCCGTGCGGCCACCCCACCGTGGACCGACGCCGTTACACCAAGACCAACCGGGATTTGCGGGGGAACGACACCAGTAACTTCCACAGATGCTGCCTGGCCACCTAAACCCCCTGCCAATCCACTACATCGCCGTAATTGCTCGCCGGAGATTCTCCGTTCACGGCCACCCCCTCGATCCGCCTATAAATAGAGGCCCCGAGCTTCAACTCGAGCCCACACCACCTCTGCACTCCACCAAGACCCTGCCTAGCCACTGGAAGAACCCCGAGGAGGTCTCCTTCCTCAACTCCGGCCGCCGCGATCCGCCACGGGATCCAGCTCGATTCGCTCCCGTGCGTGCACCTCTGCCTCCCATTTCTTACCAGTAGCCCTCTAGTGCATCCCTCCTTCTGACCCGCGCTTCAATTCGAAGTTTGCAGCACACCACCGGAGTTCTCCACCATCACCCGAGCCGCCGTCCGCCGGAGAAAGTGTCGCCGTCGACGTGGCGCTCTCCGACGACCAAGTCCACCACCCACCGACGCGGAAGGACACGCTGAAGCTCTTGGTACACTCCGATCTCCCTGACTCGCCATGGTTCGACGCCGACGACCACCGCAGTCTTCGGGCGCCGGCGAGGTTTTTTTTAAACCTGACATGTGGACCCCCCCTGTCAGCCTCTATTCTCTTCTCCCTCGAACCGTTTTCTGTTGGCGCCTTCGGGCAGAGTACATTTTCTCTGTGGGCTTGCGCATTTCTAATCAAACCGTTTTCTGTTTTCTCAGTTAAACCCCTGGAACCTTTCTGTTTCATTACAGATGAGTCCCTGGACAGAAACCTTCATAACTTTTTAATAAAAAGTGATTTTTGAATGATTCTTTTTCTAACAGTCTTAAAATTTTGTCTAGTTTTTTATGGAATTTATTTGGAAATTTTTTGGAGAAGTTTTTATGCATGCGTTGGTTTTCACGTTAGTGCCCGTTTTCGTTATGCCGTAGGTTCCGGGAGAGGTGACGGAGCCGCGAACTTCGCCGAGCTAGACTCCGACTTCTCCGAACCAGGCAAGCATGTTTGAACCTTTGATATGATAAGTGTTTTGCATGTTCGCGTGGAAGTTTGTGCGTGGCACATGAGTGTCGGTGAGTACCTCGATGCTTGTGAGGCAACTACCCGCATGTTCCAAAGTTGTGATGATCTTTGGTGAGAGATGGCCTAATCATGTGGTGACATGAAGGGCAGCAAGGTGGTACTGTTGTAGCATACCAGCCTTGCGTCATCCGACAAATTCCGACGTTAACGTGGACGGAGTCACGTTATCGTTCTTTTCCCTTCCGTGCTACCACATGTTTCTTTGCCAGGATGCGGTTTAGTAAGTTGGTAACCTCTTTCCGTGTACACACCAAACAGAGGGGCCGGGATGATGGTTCCATGGCCCTGGATTAAAGCCAGTCATCCGGTCAGGGGGCATGGGTGTTTCCGGTTGGGACCGAGAGGGGGGGCACCCCCTTAGAGCGCGCGTATAGAAATTTGATCCCATGCTACGCGAGGTTGTAGCCTCCCCGTCTCAAGGTTTTTCTTGAACGTTGCCGAGGGTGATCCCTGGCTTTGGAATGTTGAATGGGTGTGTACTGGTTAGACGTGTTTCTTCCAAAACACCGTAAACGGAACTAGTCCCCGTGACTACTGAAATCCGTTGGCTGTGGTTAAGTACAAACTCTGCAGAGTCAAATCCTTCCAAGTCATCGTATCCATGATCAAGTAGGGTGATCAGTATATCCATATCTATCCTCGTGAAAATGTATCCCCGGTGAACAAGCTCAGTGGTAAACCCAATTTAATTGTTATTCCTATGGATGGACTAACCTTATATTTGTCTCGTACTTGTAATAATTTATGTTCTCGAGCTACTGAATTATTGAGCTACAATATAAGCCCTTTATGTGATGTCGCTCAGACGTCCGACTGTGGCATGTTTGCCTTTCACTTTCAATATAAGCCCTGTATGTGATGTCGCTCAGACGTCCGACTGTGGCATGTTTGTCTTTTATTTTTCTGTTATAAGCCCTTTATGTGGTGTCGCCCTGACGCCCGACTGTGGCATTATTATTCTTGCAGTTTCCTCTCAGGAGTCATTCAGACCCTCGTTTGGCATCGGTATTACTATTCTTGCAGTTTCCTCTCGAGGAGTCACTCAGACCCTCATTTGGCACCCAGTATTTATTTTGGGATTTCGGGAGGATTACCGCCCGACTTCTCTGTTATTTTTCCCATGCATTATTATCTCTATGTCTGAACGCACTTGTCAATCTGTTCATATGTTTCATGTTTACATTTGTTATATCTTATGTCCGAACTGTCTTGCGAGTACTTTCATAGTACTCACCTGGCTTGTTGATTTGGCCAGATGTTGACGAAGGCGATCTCTTGGATGAAGAGTTTGATAGTGCATCCGACGCCTAGAGGAGTCCCAGTCAGTCCTGTGCGATCTTGGATATTGGTCACTTGTATTATAAACGCTTCCGCCACCCGCAATAAGTCTCCTCGAGCCTCACTCCGACGCTCGAAGAGCTGTAGTTTTCAGGAGTCATATCACCCACTCCGCTGTGATACTTCCACCACCGTGGTTATCGTGAGTTAGTAGTTATGCCACCCTATCCGCCGCTATGTTTTATCGCCGTTCATGTAATAAATTGTTGAGCAGTCTCCGCTCAACCTTGTACTATATTCAGTACTCCTGGTATTTTTCTTCTGTGACCAAGATATTGTCTACCAGTGAGAAGGAATTCTTCTTTACTGGTCCGTAAAAGGGATTGGTCTCTCAATAAATATTTTATTGAAAAACCGGTCGTGACAGCTAGGCTTGAGGTTTTCATCAGATTCATTCTCACTAGATTCAGAGGAGGTATATTTGAGTACCTTGGCACCCTTTGCCATGAAGCAATAGGTGGGAGCGTAGTCATCATTGCCTTCATCAACCTTGTTGGTGAAGCCATTTTCTTTAGAGTTGAAGATAGACTTGCTGATGAATGCAGTAGCGAGAGCTAGACTCGCTACTCCAGACTCGGACTCCTCAGATGCCTCCTCTTCCTCATGTTCCTCAGATTTAGCTTCAGAGTCCATTTCCTAGCCAATGAATCCCCGAGCCTTCTTGGAGCTGCTCTTCTTGTGAGATGAAGACTTTGAGGATTTTGATGATGAAGATTTTGAGGATTTCTTCTTTTTCTTCACATCATCAGAACTGTAATCCTTGTTTTTCTTCTTCTTTGATTCATTTTCCCACTGAGGACAATCTTGAATGTAGTATCCAGGTTTCTTGCATTTGTGACAAAGCCTCTTCTTGTAGTCACTGGATGAGGAATCATTGCTCCTTGAGGATCTTCCAAAGCGACCACGTCTTGAGAACTTTTGAAATTTCTTCACGAGCAGTGCTAGTTCCTGGCTCAGTTCTTCAGGATCACCAGGGCTGCTGCCAGAGTCTTCATCTTAAGACTCAGAAACTGCCTTGGCCTTCAGTGCACGTGATCTGCCATAGCTCAAACCATAGAGGTCTCTCTTTTCAGCAAGCTGGAACTCATGAGTATTTAGCCTTTCGAGGATATCAGCGGGATCAAGTGACTTGTAATCAGCACGTTCTTGTATCATCAATGCCAGAGTATCAAATGAGGAATCAAGCAATCTCAACAATTTCTTCACCACCTCATGGTCGGTGATGTCAGTGGCACCAAGCGCTTGAAGCTCATTTGAGATGTCAGTGAGGCGATCGAAGGTTTGTTGAACATTTTCATTGTCGAGCCTTTTGAAGCGGTTGAAGAGATTGCGAAGAACATCAACTCGAGAGTCACGCTGAGTTGAGACTCCTTCATTCACTTTGGACAGCCTATCCCAGATAAGCTTAGCAGTTTCCAAAGCACTCACTCTTCCATACTGTCCTTTGCTTAGATGGCCACATATGATATTCTTCGCTTGAGAATCGAGTTGCTTGAATCTCTTCACATCAGTGGCGTTCAGTGAGGGTGAGACAGAGGGAACACCATTTTCCACAACATACTAGAGATCGTTATCAATTGCCTCAAGATGCATTCGCATCTTATTCTTCCAGTAGGGGTAGTCTGTCCCATCGAAGGTAGGACACCCAGCAGAGACCTTGATCATACCTGCGGTCGACATAACTAAAACTCCAGGCGGTTAAACCAAAATCACACAGAACAAGGGAGTACCTTGCTCTGGTACCAATTGAAAGTGTGTTATATCGATTAGAGGGGGGCGAATAGGTGATTTTTATGAATTCTTCACTAAGGAATTTGCGGGTGAGGAAATTCCTTAGCGAAGAACTACTTGCAGCGGAATAAGTACTCAAGAGTAAGCATAGCAGAACATAGGCATGGTCATCATGATGAAATGAAGACAAACACAGAGTACAGAAAGCGTAAACACAGGATAGCACAGGATGAAGACAAACAAACTGAAGAAATTGAACTGAGGAAATTGAGAAAGTCTTCTGTCAAAGTCTTCAAACAGAGATATGACAAGAACACAACATAGTAATGAGGAAATGAAAGAGTTGAGGAAATAGAACCAGTAAGCTTGGTGAAGACAATGATTTGGTAGACCAGTTCCAACTGCTGTCTCAGTTGTACATCTGGTTGGAGCGGCTAGGTATTTAAACCTGAGGACACACAGTCCCGGACACATAGTCCTCACCGTATTCTCCTTGAACTAAGGTCACACAGACCTCGTCCAATCACTCGTGGTAAGTCTTCAGGTGACTTCCGAACCTTCACAAACTCGGTCACTCGGCGATCCACAATTCCTCTTGGATGCTCTAGACCATGACGCCTAACCGTCTGGAAGAAGCACAGTCTTCAAAGGTAACAAGCGTCGGATCCATGCAGGATCAATCTCTTCAGTGATGCTCAATCACTTTGGGTTTGTAGGTGTTTGGGTTTGGGTTTTCCTCACTTGATGATTTTCGCTCAAAGTCCTCGGAGGATGGGATGCTCTCAAATGACAAATGTCAGTTTCTCTCGGAGCAGCCAACCAGCTAGTGGTTGTAGGGGGCGGCTATTTATAGCCTAGGGAGCAGCCCGACATGATAAGACATAAATGCCCTTCAGTGATATGACCGTTAGGTGGGAAGATATTTTGGGACAGCTGGCGCGTAGCACAGCAACAGTCGGAATTTTGAGTGTCTAATTCCTCAGGGCTATCATGTTCCTCACAGTGTAGGCAATCCGCACTCGCGAATTCCTAACTCCTCAGTCAGAACAAATTCCTCAGAGACCAGAAGAACTTCGTCTCTGTCACTGAAGAATATGACTGAACTGTATGAGATTTCCAATGGTTTCACTCGAAGGGATTGGTAGGTGTAGGATTTTGAGTTGAGAATCACTTGGAAATTTTTCCTTATTATTTCCTCGACCCCCTTTAACCAGTACGGTGTTTCCTATGACTCAAGAAAGAGAAAATGAAACTACGAAAACAAAAGTCTTCATGCTTCATGTTCCTCAAATGAATACCAAGTCTTCAAGGTTACACCAATTTCTTCACTTTCAAAGTCTTCAGAATACCAAAGTCTTCAGTCGAAGAACTTCATTTTTAGGGGTCGACTATCTCTGTAATTATCAAACTCCTCATAGACTTATAGACCTGTGTACACTCACAAATGCATTAGTCCCTTAACCTATAAGTCTTCAATACACCAAAATCACTAAGGGGCACTAGATGCACTTACACTAGCATATGCAGATATGGCCTCGGAACACTGAGACCGAAAGGTCGAGCGTGAATCATATAGTAGATATGATCAACATAGTGATGTTCACCATTGAAAACTACTCCATTTCACGTGATGATCGGTTATGGTTTAGTTGATTTGGATCACGTGATCACTTAGATGATTAGAGGGATGTCTATCTAAGTGGGAGTTCTTAAGTAATATGATTAATTGAACTTAAATTTATCATGAACTTAGTCCTGGTAGTATTAGCATATCTATGTTGTAGATCAATAGCTCGCGTTTAGCTCCCCTGTTTTATTTTTTATATGTTCCTAGAGAAAACTAAGTTGAAAGATGTTAGTAGCAATGATGCGGATCGGATCCATGATCTGAGGATTATCCTCATTGCTGCACAAAATAATTATGTCCTTGATGCACCGCTAGGTGACAGACCTAATTCAGGAGCAGATGCAGACGTTATGAACATTTGGCTAGCTCAATATGATGACTACTTGATAGTTTAGTGCACCATGCTTAACGGCTTAGAATCGGGATTTCAAAGACGTTTTGAACGTCATGGACCATATGAGATGTTTCAGGAGTTGAAGTTAATATTTCAAGCAAATACCCGAGTTGAGAGATATGAAGTCTCCAACAAGTTCTATAGCTAAAAGATGGAGGAGAATAGCTCAAGCAGTGAGCATGTGCTCAGATTGTTTGGGTACTATAATCGCTTGAATCAAGTGGGAGTTAACCTTCCAGATAAAATAGTGATTGACAGAATTCTCTAGTCACCATCACCAAGTTACTAGAACTTTGTGATGAACTATAATATGCAAGGGATAACGGAAACAATTCCCAAGCTCTTCGCGATGCTAAAATCGGCGAAGGTAGAAATCAAGAAAAACATCAAGTGTTGATGGTTGACAAGACCACTAGTTTCAAGAGAAAGGACAAAGGGAAGAAGGGGAACTTCAAGAAGAACGGCAAGCAAGTTGCTGCTCAAGTGAAGAAGCCCAAGTCTGGACCTAAGCCTGAGACTAAGTGATTCTACTGCAAAGGGACTGGTCACTGGAAGCGGAACTACCCCAAGTATTTGGCGGATAAGAAGGATGGCAAAGTGAACAAAGGTATATTTGATATACATGTTATTGATGTGTACTTTACTAGTGTTTATAGCAACCCCACGGTATTTGATACTAGTTCAGTTGCTAAGAGTAGTAACTCAAAATGGGAGTTGCAGAATGAACAGAGACTAGTTAAGGGTGAAGTGACGATGTGTGTTGGAAGTGGTTCCAAGATTGATATGATCATCATCGCACACTCCCTATACTTTCGGGATTAAGTGTTGAACCTAAATAAGTGTTATTTGATGTTTGCGTTGAGCATGAATATGATTTGATCATGTTTATTGCAATACGGTTATTCATTTAAGTTAGAGAATAATTGTTGTTCTGTTTACATGAATAAAACCTTCCATGGTCATACACCCAATGAAAATGGTTTGTTGGATCTCGATCGTAGTGATACACATATTCATAATATTGAAGCCAAAAGATGCAAAGTTAATAATGATAGTGCAACTTATTTGTAGCACTGCCGTTTAGGTCATATTGGTGTAAAGCGCATGACGAAACTCCATGCTGATGGAATTTTGGAATCACTTGATTATGAACCAGTTGATGCTTGCGAACCATGCCTTATGGGCAAGATGACTAAAGACTCCGTTCTCCGGAACAATGGAGCGAGCAACTGACTTATTGGAAATAATACATACTGATGTATGCGATCCGATGAGTGTTGAGGCTCGCAGCGGGTATCATTATTTTCTGACCTTCACAGATGATTTGAGCAGATATGGGTATATCTACTTGATGAAACGTAAGTCTGAAACATTTGAAAAAGTTCATATAATTTCAGAGTGAAGTGGAAAATCATCGTAACAAGAAAATAAAGTTTCTACGATCTGATCATGGAGAAAAATATTTGAGTTATGAGTTTGGTCTTCATTTGAAACAATGCGGAATAGTTTCGCAACTCATGCCACCTGGAACACCACAGCGTAATGGTGTGTCCGAACATCATAACTGTACTTTATTAGATATGGTGCAATCTATGATGTCTCTTACCGATTTACCACTATCGTTTTGGGGTTCTGCATTAGAGACAACTGCATTCACATTAAATAGGGCACCATCTAAATCCGTTGAGACGACACCTTATGAACTTTGGTCTGGCAAGAAACCAAAAATTGTAGTTTCTTAAAATTTGGGGTTGCGATGCTTATGTGAAAAAGTTTCATCCTGATAAGCTCAAACCCAAACCCGAGAAATGTGTCTTCATTGGATACCCAAAGGAGACAGTTGGGTACACCTTCTATCACAGATCCGAAGGCAAGATATTCATTACTTATAATGGATCCTTTCTAGAGAAGGAGTTTCTCTCGAAAGAAGTGAATGGGAGGAAAGTAGAACTTGATGAGGTAACTGTATCTGCTCCCTTATTGGAAAGTAGTTCATCACAGAAACCGGTTCCTGTGACACCTACACCAATTAGTGAGGAAGCTAATGATGATGATCATGAAGCTTCAGATCAAGTTACTACCGAACCTCGTAGGTCAACCAGAGTGAGATCCGCACCAGAGTGGTACGGCAATCCTGTTCTGGAGGTCATGTTACTAGACCATGACGAACCTACGAACTATGAAGAAGCGATGGTGAGCCCAGATTCCGCAAAATGGCTTGAGGCCATGAAATCTGAGATGGGATCCATGTATGAGAACAAAGTGTGGACTTTGGTTGACTTGCCCGATGATCGGCAAGCCATCGAGAATAAATGGATCTTCAAGAAGAAGACTAACGCTGACGGTAATGTTACTGTCTATAAAGCTCGACTTGTTGCAAAATGTTTTTGAAAAGTTCAAGGGATTGACTACGATGAGACCTTCTCACTCGTAGAGATGCTTAAGTCCGTCCGAATCATGTTAGCAATTGCCACATTTTATGATTATGAAATTTGGCAAGTGGATGTAATGACTGCATTCCTGAATGGATTTCTGGAAGAAGAGTTGTAAATGATGCAACCTGAAGGTTTTATCGATCCAAAGGGAGCTAACAAAGTGTGCAAGCTCGAGCGATCCATTTATGGACTGGTGCAAGCCTCTCGGAATTGAAATAAATGCTTTGATAGTATGATCAAAGCATATGGTTTTATACAGATTTTTGGAGAAACATGTATTTACAAGAAAGTGAGTGGGAGCACTACAGCATTTCTGATAAATATATGTGAATGACATATTGTTGATCGGAAATAATGTAGAATTTTCTGGAAAGCATAAAGGAGTATTTGAAAGGAATTTTTCAAAGAAAGACTTCGGTGAAGCTGCTTACATATTGAACATCAATATCTGTAGAGATAGATCAAGACGCTTGATAAGTTTTTTCAATGAGTACATACCTTGACAAGATTTTGAAGTGGTTCAAAATGCAACAGTTAAAGAAAGAGTTCTTGCCTGTGTTACAAGGTGTGAAATTTGAGTAAGACTCAAAGCCCAACCACGGCAGAAAATAGAGAGAGAATGAAAGTCATTCCCTATGCCTCAGCCATAGGTTCTATAAAGTATGCCATGCTGTGTACCAGACCTATTGTATACCCTACACTGAGTTTGGCAAAGGGAGTACAATAATGATCTAGGAGTAGATCACTGGATAGCGGTCAAAATTATCCTTAGTGGAATAAGGATATGTTTCTCGATTATGGAGGTGACAAAAGGTTCGCCGTAAAGGGTTACGTCGATGCAAATTTTGACACTGATCCAGATGACTCTAAGTCTCAATCTAGATGCATATTGAAAATGGGATCAATTAGCTAGAGTAGCTCCGTGCAGAGCATTGTTGACATAGAAATTTGCAAAATACATACGGATCTGAATGTGGCAGACCCGTTGACTAAACATCTCTCATAAGTAAAACGTGATCACACCTTAGTACTCTTTGGGTGTTAATCACATAGCGATGTGAACTAGATTATTGACTCTAGTAAACCCTTTGGGTGTTGGTCACATGACGATGTGAACTATGGGTGTTAATCACATGGTTATGTGAACTATTGGTGTTAAATCACATGGCGATGTGAACTAGATTATTTACTCTAGTGCAAGCGGGAGACTGAAGGAAATATGCCCTAGAGGCAATAATAAAGTTATTATTTATTTCCTTATTACATGATAAATGTTTATTATTCATGCTAGAATTGTATTAACTGGAAACATGATACATGTGTGAATACATAGACAAACAGAGTGTCACTAGTATGCCTCTACTTGACTAGCTCGTTGATCAAAGATGGTTATGTTTCCTAGCCACGGACAAAGAGTTGTCATTTGATTAACAGGGTCACATCATTAGGAGAATGATGTGATTGACTTGACCCATTCCGTTAGCTTAGCACTTGATCGTTTAGTATGTTGCTATTGCTTTCTTCATGACTTATACATGTTCCTATGACTATGAGATTATGCAACTCCAGTTTACCGGAGGAACACTTTGTGTGCTACCAAACGTCACAACGTAACTGGGTGATTATAAAGGTGCTCTACAGGTGTCTCCAAAGGTACTTGTTGGGTTGGCGTATTTCAAGATTAGGATTTGTCACTCCGATTGTCGGAGAGGTATCTCTGGGCCCACTCGATAATGCACATCACTTAAGACTTGCAAGCATTGTAACTAATGAGTTAGTTGCGGGATGATGTATTACAGAACGAGTAAAGAGACTTGCCGGTACGAGATTGAGCTAGGTATTGAGATACCGACGATCGAATCTTGGGCAAGTAACATACCGATGACAAAGGGAACAACGTATGTAGTTATGCGGTTTGACCGATAAAGATCTTCGTAGAATATGTGGGAGCCAATATGAGCATCCAGGTTCCACTATTGGTTATTGACCAGAGACGTGTCTCGGTCATGTCTACATAGTTCTCGAACCCGTTGGGTCCGCACGCTTAAAGTTCGATGACGGTTATATTATGAGTTTATGTGTTTTGATGTACCGAAGGTAGTTCGGAGTCCCGGATGTGATCACGGACATGACGAGGAGTCTCGAAATGGCTGAGACATGAAGATTGATATATTGGACGACTATATTCGGACACCGGAATGGTTCCGGGGGTTATCGGATAAATACCGGAGTACCGGGGGGTTACCGGAACCCCCCCCCCCCCGAGGTTATTGGGCCTCATGGGCCCAAGTGGTGGAAGAGGAGAGGCGGCCAAGGGGCAGCCGCCCGCCCCTCCCCCCCCCCCCAAGTCCGAATTGGACAAGGAGGGGGGGCGCCCCCCTTTCCTTCCCCCCTCTCTCTCCTTCCCTCTCCTCTCCTACTCCAACATGGAAGGGGGGGAGTCCTACTCCCGATGGGAGTAGGACTCCTCATGGGGCGCGCCAAGGGTGGCCGGCCCCCTCCCCCTCCTCCACTCCTTTATATACGGGGAGGGAGGCACCCCCTAGAGACACAACAATTGATCCCTTGGATCTCTTAGCTGTGTGCGGTGCCCCCCTCCCCCATAATCCACCTCGGTCATATCGTAGCGGTGCTTAGGCGAAGCCCTGCGTCGGTAGAACATCATCATCGTCACCACGCCGTCGTGCTGACGAAACTCTCCCTCAAAGCTCGGCTGGATCGGAGTTCAAGGGACGTCATCGAGTTGAACGTGTGCTGAACTCGGAGGTGCCGTGCGTTCGGTACTTGATCGGTCGGATCGTGAAGACGTACGACTACATCAACCGCGTTGTGCTAACGCTTCCGCTTTCGGTCTACGAGGGTACGTGGACACACTCTCCCCTCTCATTGCTATGCATCACCATGATCTTGCGTGTGTGTAGGATTTTTTTGAAATTACTACGTTCCCCAACACATGCACCATGCTCATTCAAGAAATCAGCCACCCAATTGTAACGACAATTCCTTTTAGGAGTGACCGGCCTGAAATTGTGTCCACGAGGAATCCAAGCATCTCTCCAAGTCTTTATCATTGTGCCATTGCCAACGCGCCATGTAATGCCTTTCTTCACCAGCTCAAGTCCATGAACGATACCTTTCCACACCGCCGAACTATTAGATGAAAAAACAGTGTCAAGCAAATTTCCCCTTGGGTAATATTTAGCCTTCAATAATCTCACACATAAGCTGTCTGGGCTATCCAGTAGGTGCCAGGCCTGCTTGGCAAGAAAAGCTTGATTAAAAGCTCTCATGTCTCGGAATCCCATGCCCCCCATGGCCTTGGGTAACATCATCCTCTCCCAGCTTAGCCATGCCATCTTCCTCTTGCCATTTTCCACCCCACACCAATATTGCCTCATCATCTTGGTTAGATCATCACACACTGAGGCCGGTAGTTTGAACACACTCATAACATAGGTGGGTATCGCCTGAGCCACGACTTTAATAAGAATCTCTTTATTTCCAACTGAAACGTATTGTTCACTCCAATCAATCAGTCTTTTCCTCAATCTATCTTGTAGCCTCTCAAATTGCCCCTTATGAACTCTTCCTTCAGGAACCGGAAGTCCAAGGTATTTTGGTTCAAACACTTGCCGTGTTACCTCCAATATATTCTTGATCTCGTCCGCAACTGACCCAACGCAATTGTTAGAAAAAAGGATGGAACACTTCTCGGGGTTTATAAGTTGACCCGTCGCCGAGGAATAAGTGTTCAACAAGCCTTTAACAACATTCGCCTGCTGGCCTGAAGCTTCAAAAAATAGCAAGGTGTCATCCGCAAAGAGGAGGTGAGATATCTCCGGTGCACCCCGAGAAATGCTCACCCCGTTTAAGCTTCCTTCATTCACTGACTTAGACAGGAGAGCAGATAACGCATCAGCAACAAAGAGAAACAAAAACGGAGACAATGGGTCACCTTGTCGAAGGCCTCTCGATGGTGAAAAAACTTCCAAAAGCTTCCCATTAAGTTTAACCGGATATCAGACTGATTTAACACACGTCATTATCCAGGCAATCCACTGCTCCGAAAAACCCCATCTGCTAAGCGCCTTCTCCAGAAAGTCCCAGTCGACCCGATCATACGCCTTCGAGAGATCGAGTTTGTACGCGCAGGCCGCCCGACTGTTACTCTTCAGAGACTGTATGTGATGGATGCACTCGAATGCAATAATAGAATTATCCGAGATGAGCCAGCCTGTAAGAAAAGCACTTTGGTTCTCAGAAATCAGCTCCGGCAGACAGGGACGGAGACGATTAACCAAACATTTAGAAACCAGTTTGTAAATTACATTGCATAAGCTGATTGGCCTGAAGTCCTTGAGCTCCTTGGGATGAGGGACTTTCGGAATGAGGACGATCGCTGTATCATTAACCCCTTCTGGCATGGAGCCAGAGACAAAGAAATCCAACACTGCAGTTGTGATTTCAGATTTTAGAGCTGCCCAATTCCGTTGATAGAACCTTGCCGGGAAGCCATCCGTGCCCGGAGCTTTGAGCGGGCCGATTTGAAACAGGGCGTTCGACACTTCCTCCTCAGAAAACGGCGCTCTCAACATGGCGTTCATCTGTTCAGTTACCTTAGGTTCAATAGCCTTGAGCACGACATCAGGTGTGAGAGTCAGATCTTTGGTGTAAACTTCCTTGAAGTAGGAAGTGGCCATGCGTTCCATGTCCGATGGAGAGGAGCACCACGATCCATCAGTGCACCGTAGTCTCTGTATGTAATTCCTTCGCGCACGCCACAAAGCTCGCCTATGCAAGTATGCCGTGTTCCTTTCTCCTTCCTTCAGCCACGCAATGCGCGATCTCTGTAACCACATCATCTCTTCCCTGTATAGCAGCTCATCAAGCTGAAACATCTTCTGACGGATCAACGTTCTATCCGCATCTTTTAGTTGTAAATCAGTCAACTCGGCCCTTAACTTCTCCAATTCTGTAGCAACATGACCGAAGTTCTCCATACTCCACGCCCGAAGGCCATTCATCATTTCATGCAGGGCGTCCTGCACGGCCGCCAGATTGCCGGCTGGTTTACTCTTCCTCCATCTACTCGCCACCACCTCTGACAGCGCCGGGTGGCGTTCCCACATGATCTCATACCGAGGAGAGGCTCTAGTCCTCCTCGGATCCACGAGAGCAAGCTGAACCAAGATCGGGCAATGGTCAGAACATGAAGATGCCAGGTGAACAACTTGCGCGGCTGGGAAAAGCTCCCTCCAACTCTCATACGCACATGCCCGGTCAAGGCGAACTCGCACGTTCCTCTCACCAAGTTGTCCATTATCATATGTAAAAGGATACCCCGAGAAACCGAGGTCCCACAATTCGCATGCCAACAAACAGTCCCGGAATAGCCCCATCTGAGTTTCAGAGCGCTGGGATCTAGACATATGCTCATGCTGCCACATCGCCTCGTTGAAGTCGCCACACACTAACCACGGCTCCGACGAGAGCGCACGGAGCTGGGAGAGTGAACTCCACATGAGATGACGGTTTTCAGCCCAAGGTTCACCATAAACAAACATCGTTCTCCAAATCTTGTCACTTGCCACATCTACAATCCGCACGTCAATGTACCGTGCACATGAATCCAACACTGTCACTTGCAACTTCTCATCCCAAAAGAGCGCAAGTCCTGCACTGAGACCATCACTCGAGACACCAGCAAAACCCTTCATCTGCAATCTCCACTTTAGTTTCTCCATCTTCGAAGAGGCATGTCTTGTTTCCGAGAGAAAAACAAGCCCCGGGGAATTGGCTTTAGAGAGGGCCAACACCTCACGAACTGTCCGGCGGTCCCCCCCCCCTCCCCCCGGCAGTTCCAAACTAGGATATTCATTGCATCTGGCGGTCCTCCTCGAAGGAGGCCGCTGATCTATCACCTGACACACCGCTTGAGTCAACACGAGCCCTCTTGCTGCTAGTGCTACTGGTAGGCGAGGCATGTTCTCCATCCTCACCCTTCCCTTGTGTGAGCGTCAACAGACCACTCGGCCTTGCCAAGGCATTGGCCCCTGGTGCTACATCATCCATAGAGAGTCTTTTGCGAGCTGCCGGGTCTCCATGCTTGGATATGTGTCCTTCCTTGGCTGGGCTTGTAGCCATATCTAGGATGTCCGGATCGACCACTGTCTTTCCAGGCGACTTCTGCTTTTGAGATTGAGGTGTAGGTTGCTTCTGACTCCTTCCCCGGCCAAAACTATCATTGGACGGGGGTTTATTCAATCCATCCGCATAGAGCCAAGAGCCATACTTTTTGTCCTTCTCCTCATGCACACCTGATCCGCACTCTTTGCAGTCATGACCAATGAGCCCACATACACTGCAGAAGCGCGCCAATTTCTCATAGCACACCAAATAGACTTGGTGCTCTTTCCCCCTTACAATACTGACATACTTGGTGAGAGGCCGGCGAACGTCATGCCGAACCCTAACCCTAATGTAGTCACCACGGGTATTTCCGTTTAGTCTCATCTCCAAGATCTCACCTGAGTTTTTTAGCAGATTTTCCACAATGTTCTTCCTGCAGAAACCCTCTGGAATCTTGTGAATCTGTAGCCAAATTGGCATAAACACCATGGGCACCTCCTCTGCCTTTGTGAACCCATCATATGGAACCATCAACACAAGCAAATTCCTGAAGAGCCAAGGCCCTTGATACATCATGCGTTCCCAATCTCCCAAGCATGATGCTTGCACAACAAAAAGCTTCGGACACCGGGCGAAACCTTACCGGCTGCGCAGGGTTCCAAGCCGCACGCATATCCTTGTAGAAGGCCGCTTGGCTGAAGGATTTATCGGTATGAACCCTAGCCAGCGCGAGCCATCTCACGCTGTCATTGATCTCCGGATCAGCCTCATCTATCACTAGATCATCAAAATCTTCCTCTTCCAGGTTGAGTTGTTCCATGAAATCTCCAAGGTCCGGCGTTCCGAGGGAGCCGCCGCCAGCGCTGGTGCCCGACAGGGCGTCCGCGAGAGGATCCATCGCTACCGAGGAGGGGGAGGATCGAGGGATGGCCGATCGAGGTTCCACTCGCGGGGAGGGGATCGATCTGGATGGGAGACTCAGGGGCGACGGAGTCGCCCGAGAGGAAGAGAAACCCTAGCCTTGCGGGAGGGAAAAACGGTCTCTACGATTCTTATACAGGAAGGAAACCGAATCGAACTAGCATGCTTCAGTAGCTCTTTTATCCAGGGCATGCTTGCCCAATAAAACGTGTGAATCGTTCTATTTAGCCAAAAAATTCTTCCTCCTTTTAAATCTCAACCGTCAATCATTGAGGTTTACACAAAATTAACGGATATAAACACACGACGTGTGGAGAACTATGAAAGCCTCCGTCCTTTAATATTAGGTAAAGATGAACACATTTTGAATTAAATGAATATTTTTTTAAATTTCTGAACAAAATTTGTTTTCAATTTTTTTAAAGGATGAACAAATTTTGATATCAATGAATTTTTTAATTAAATGAACATTTTTTAAAATCTATGAACAAATTTGTAATTTGATATACATTTTTGTAATTCGATGAACAAATTTTGACTTTTGATGAACATTTTTTAAATCCGATGAACAAATATGAATTCGATGAACATTTTTTGAATTGTTGAACATTCTGTTACATTGATGAAGATTTTTTGAATTCCATGAACAAAACAATGTTCACGAATTTATAAAGAAATTCGCAAGATAGTGAAAATTAAAAAAATACGTAATTTGAAAAGAAAATTCATGTATATGAAAATCTGATCATGATTTCAAAAAACTGTTCACAATTTCAAAAATTGTTCATGGATTTGAAAAGGATATTTGCAATTAAAACTAAAAAGGGAAATAAAACAGAAAAAATCATGAATTTAAAAGACTTTCACAAATTGAAAAAACAAGAAGAAAAACAGAAAAGGAAAAACATAAAAAGAAAAAAAAACAAAAGGAAAACAGAAAAATGAACCAAAAAGAAAAAAGAAAAAAGAAATAAAAACCGAAACAATAAAAAGCAGAAAACCGGTTCAGGGAAAACCCGTGGAGAGTGAATCCCGTTAATGAGCCGGCCGAGACAAACTCCAGCGCTCGAGGGGGGTACGTGTTAAGTCGATACCCAGCGACCTATGCGCCGTATAGGGTTCTCGTTGCAGGTGTAGCAAGGCCGGAACCGAAATGCCTTATACATTAATGTGCTGGGCCGTTAGTTCCCACATCTAAAACTACTACTTTTCTCACTATTCGGAAGCAAACCCGAGAAGAAACAGCGGGCCGAAGTCCGAGAGCAACTAATCAATGAGTACTGCTTGGAGAGTCCAGCAAGGGTCATTTTTAGTGGGCTGGGAGCACGCCACTTGGCATGCTCTCCGCCACCGCCACCTGTCGCGTGCTGGCGTTTCCTTCAGATTTTTTATATTTTTTTATGTGTTTTCAACTTTTAGATGATTTTTCTTCGGTTTTGGGGGAAAAAATGAGCAAAAGACACGTTTTTTCCCTTGAAGAGGCATAGATTTGCTTCCGCGAGAGACACAAGAAAAGAAAAAAAACGTGTTTTTATTTTTTTCCTTTCGCGAGAGGCATAAATTTACTTATCGCGGAGGCACGAATTGGCTTCCGCAAGAGGCACGGTCGTACATCTCAGAAAAGAAAAAAAACACACTCTTTTTCTTTAATCCGCAAGAGGCACATATTTACTTCTCGTGGAGACACGAATTTGCTTGCGCCATCAAAAAAGGAAAAAGTGCGTTTTTATTTTCTTCCGCGAGAGGCACATATTTTTTTCCCGTGAAGGCATGCATTTGTTTCCACGAGAGATACAGTCGTGCCTCTCGGAAAAGGAAAAAAAATATTTTTTTTGTCTTCTGCGAGAGCCAAAGATTTACTTCTCCTGGAGGCACTAATTTGCTTCTCGAGAGTCGGGCCTCTCGAAAAATAAAAAAAATTCATTTTTTTATGAGAAGCGCAGATTTACTTTCCGTGGAGACACGGATTTGCTTCCGCAAGAGGCACAACCGCTCAAAAGAAAAATTATGTTTTCTCTCTCTCTCTCGGAATGGATTTGCTTCCCGTGGAAGCACAAATTTGCGTTCACGAGAGTCATAGTTGTTCCTCTTCAAAAAGAAAAAAAGTGCTCTAAGTTTGGCTTTTTATGGAAAAAAGTTCGTCGAAACCTATCAACATAAGATCTAGTTTTGAAGATCTCGACGCGAGGAATCCAAGTATTCAAAGGTGAAAACGGTTCGAGATTTGGACACACGGTTTAAGAGATACAACGTTTTGAACAAACGAATCTACGAAAAAGGGAAAACTCGCAGTTTGCGACAAGTGATGGACATGAAGTACGCCACTTATCGCAACATGGGAAGTTGGGAATGACCTTTGAAAAGAGTACTCTTTAACTAGTGATTTCGCCGAAGCACACGATGGTGCGGGTTATTCATTAGAACACGATGCCCTGAAATGAATGGGCGATGAATTTGAGGCAAATACTATTTGAAACTTAAAGCGCGAGATACAATGTTGTGCATAAGCAGTGCCCACGACCCTTTTCGGCTACATCCTAGACGAGCCGGCCCATATCGGACTCCCCTTCACCAGTTTTGCGACCTTCCAAAAGGTTATCAACAGTTTCTTGCGCTGGTTCATTTCATTTATTGGGGCTGGGTTTATATCTTCTTTTAGGTTTTTAGTTTTCTTATGCCTTTCTATTCCTTTTCCCCTTTTCCCCTAATACGTCATTTTCATTTGAAAAAAGTCCATTTTACTACTTTAAAAAAGTTGGCGATTCAGATAACCCCGTGTCCTATATTTCTGCTCCCTTCACCCCCCTAAACAAACCCATAGCAGTCAAAATCAGCCCTAGGTGGTTTGCCTCTACTGGCTGCTGATGTGGCACTGTTCAATGACAGTTTTGACGTACGGGTAGGCCTCCCTCGTCACGCAGGGCTAATATTCATCGGACCTGGACACCTTCGGCTACCTCTCGTGCTCCTTCCTTCCTGTCTCTTTTTCTCCCCTTTCTCTAACTGCTAGGGCCGCTGCCCCGTTCCACAGATCAGTGCACCCGAGAGCCAACTGGTCACCCAAGACGACCATCACTGTCGGCCTCGAGCGCTCTCCACCTGGATCCCGCCGCCCTGTCGCAGATCCCCGTCCGTCCCCGTCGGTCACCTGCTTCGGATCCTGCGTGGACCATGCAACCGCCGCCGTGCAAGCTCCTCTACCTCGCCAGCGCCTGCCTCATGCAGATTGTGCGCGTGCATGGGCCACAACCGCCTTGGACCAGCTCCTCTGCAACTGTTCTGCCACGCTGGCCCAGTCCGCCAGATCTGCTTCGCTCCAGCGACGGCGACCCTCGTCGAGGTTGAAGATGAATACGGCGATGGCGATGAAATGGAGCGGCCTTCGGGGAATTGATTCGATTTAGAGGTAGAGGGCGACCTGGAGACAGCTTGGGGAAGCCTTATCCTCTCCTCGGCTGGCCTTCGGCAAGCAGGAGGCAGGGGGTGCGTGTTGCGTGCGGTGACCACGCACGCATCCTTCTGTCCAAAGGTAGAAGATGAGAGGGGCTCTATGTTGTGCTGATTAACGGGCCCCACTAGTCAAATACCACGTTGACCTCGTCCACGTCAGCAAACCACCCGAGGAAACCCATCCAAGATGATTTTTGACCGGTACGAGATAGTTGAGGGGTAGTGGAACTGAAAAAAAAACATCAAGGGATAAAATGAACCACCAAGTTTATTCACTGTAGTAAAATGGACTTTGTTCTTTCAATTTTCTGAACTTTTTTCAGATTTTTAAAATTACAAATCATGGTCCTTTTTTTCAAAAATTTCTATTTATTAAAATTTGTTTAACAAAATTAGACAACTTTTAAAATTTTTGGTCTTGATTTTTTTTATGTTTTTTTACAAATTCGTAAAAAAATGAATTTGTGAACTTTTTTTGAGTTTGTTGACGTCTTTTCAAACACGTGAACTTTCTTCAAATGCATGAACATTATTCGAATTCGTGATTTTTTTCCAATTGATGAACTTTCTTTAATTCAATAACTTTTTCAAATTCCTGAACTTTTATTTAAAATTTGCAAACCTTTTGCGAGTCCGTGAACATTTTTAAATTTCACTGTCATTTTTCAAATATGTGGACATTTTCAAATTCATGATGTTTTGAATTTTTCCTGAATTTATGAAAAAATATTGAATCCAGATTTTTTCGAGCTCCTAATTATTAAAAAAGATTCATGGATGTTTTTTTCAAATTCAGGAACTTCTTCCAATTTCTTGAACGTTTTCAGAATTAAAAAAAATTAAATTCATGATTTTTTTTACATTTTCTGATTTCACATACTTAAAACTATCAAAAAACTAATAGCCACTTTTTTGAAACTAGACGTTGGTTTTTGTGGAGGAGATGAAACAAAAGAGGCCAACGAAACACGTGCAATAGAACGAAGGGGAACCTGAACAAAAAAAAGGAGCATGTGCGTCGTATACGCCAACATGAAGAAAAGATAAGCGTTGCACTAGGCCTAACAATGAAACGCGCGGGCGAGTGCTGGAGTACAATTCGACGCCTTGCCCTAACGAGGAGCTCTCTGAATTTGAAAGGTGCGATTACCTTAATATTTGGCCGGGTGTGGCTATGTCTCAGTCGATTGAGATTTAACCAAGTCTCAGTCGAGTGACATAACATGCAAGAGACAAAAAAACTGATTTTTTTTACATGGATCTCAATGTAAGATCTCATGGATATATCATCGACTAAGACTTAACAAAATCTCAATGGACTGAGACTTAGCAAGACTGTATTTGGCCGTCATGTGTGGTTTGCTAGCACGCCGTGCATTATTTGTACTCCGATGAACATTTTGGTTCAATTAAGTTGTTTTTCTCAAAAAAGAAAGAATGAAGTTATTTTACCCCCTAAAATAATCTAACCCTTTCTTCAAAAAGATAATTAAAAAAATAAACTAACCCTGTTTTCTCAAAGGGAAAAAGGTAATTGCAAAAGTAGTACGCATTTCAGTACACGGATCACACGACCCAAGTAGCTTTCTGGAATACACGCTTTGGAAGCTTAAGGCAAAAGCAAGGCATTTGGCATTTGCTTTTACTGCTGCTTTGCTCTCTAGGCTTTTTCACTTGCCATTGCGTGAGCACAAGCTGTCCTAGATGGCTTTCCACGCGAGAGTGAGACGCAAAGATGAGTGTCGGGCTTGTTTTGGCTGGGAGGAACTCGAGGGTGTAATGCCTTGCCCGCTCCGTCCGCCCCGTTCTTGACTGTGGCTCAAATAAAAATCAGATTAAAAGGGACAAGAACGAAATTGCTTCAGGGACAAGAATTAGACAGAGGCTTTCTGGGCACAGGAACACGTGCCACAAGATGATAGGCACAAAGTTTGACTGTTACGCAAGATCCAGTGACTCACGTTGTAACTGGCCCCCTCTCATCCACCGTTGAAACAACATCCAAGGGACAACATCCATCCAAAGCCACCCATCCATCACAGAATCGTGGCGTTGATATATATATACTTGCTACATATTAACATCCATCCAAAGCCACCCATCCATCCAAAACAGACCGAGAAAGACGTCTGAGGTGAACTCTCCTCTCTCTCTCTCTCTCTCTCTCTCTCTCTCTCTCTCTCTCTCTCTCTCTCTCTCTCTCTCTCTCTCTCTCTCTCATACACATGCATGCAGGCCAAGGATGGCACTGGCGCCACGGTCACTGGCCATCACGGTGTTCACCTGCAGGTCCGTCGCCAACATTCTGCAGGTGGCGAGTCTGACCTACGTCTTGATGGCAGAAGAACTGGGCTTCTCCGTCTTCATGTATGTGCGCGCGTTGATATATACTTATTACATATTACCATCTTTCTCACTTCTACGTAATACATGCTCCATATTATATAGTATACACACTATATTAAATACCTGGGGTTCAGTGTTGCCACAAGAGGAAGCTGCCGGCAATCGTGCTCAAACTGGACTTTAGAAAAGCCTTTGACTCCGTCTCCTGGGTTGCTCTGGACCGTATCTTGGAGGCGAAAGGATTCTCGACCAGATGGCGCAAGTGGGTGAGTGATCTAAACACCTCCAGTAGGTCTGCTGTTGTGCTCAATGGAGTGCCCGCGCGATGGTTTGAATGCAAAAAGGCCTGCGACAAGGAGACTCCTTATCCCCGTACCTCTTCATTCTGGTAGCGGATGTGCTCCAACGCCTCATCCTGGCGATCGGTGCCGAAGGAGGCCTTCAACACCCCCTGGAGCCGTCGCTCCCGTGCCCCATCCTTCAATATGCAGACGACACCTTGATCCTTCTTAAAGCTGATCCAGACCAAGTCGCCAAGCTCAAGAGGGTGCTGGACACCTTCGCGGCCAACACTGGTCTCGCCCTCAACTTTGACAAATGCACCTTTGTCCCCATCAACGTAGAGCCTGAGATGGCATGCCAGCTTGCTGCTGTTTTCGGATGCCCCGTGGCTGCTTTCCCACAACAATACCGGGGCTGCCTTTGTCTAAACTCAAGCTGGCTGATTTCTATCCGCTAATTGCAAGGGTGGATAAATGGCTAGCTGGGTGGTGTGGTTTGCTGCTATCCTCTGCTGGCAAATGGACCTTGGTCGACGTGGTCCTCACGTCCCTGCCTACTTACGCCATGGGTTCCATTCAATTGGCTGAAGGCACACACGCCAGCTTTGAGAAGAAATGCCGAGCCTTCTTCTGGACTAACGACTCCATAGTCAACGGAGCTCAATGCAAAATTGCCTGGTCTGAAGTTTGCAAACCACGCGACCGGGGCGGACTTGGCGTCCGGGACATGAGACTTCAGAACTCGTGCTTGCTGATGAAGCTGCTCGCCAAGATCCATGCCCCCCCAGAAGCCGGTTGGCAAACGTGGTTCTCCTCCCAGTATGGGGTGGGCCGGTGTGCGTGACCTGGGTGACGCCGGCCGCCTAGACACCCCCACATGGAAGTCCCTCTTGGCGCTGCTGCCGCTCTTCCGGGAGTGCACAGCGTGCGTGGTGGGGAACGGAGAACACACAGCCTTCTGGTGTGATCTTTGGCTGTGTGAGACAACGCTCGAGCTCCGGTTTCCTGCACTCTTCTCGCACTCTGTGCGCCCCAACACGTGCGTTGCTGCTGCCCTGCAGGGGCTGGACGCTCAGCTGCGCCCCCGGCTCTCTTCCGCTGCTTGCTCTGAACTTGCTCGTCTCAAGGAAGAGCTCAGAGGGGTGACCCTGCACCACGGCGTGCAGGATGTTCGTTCGCTGCGGGTCAGCGAGGCTGTGTTCACAGCCAGAGGGGCGTATCGGGCTGCCATGGCGGTGCACGAACCGGACAACTTCGCGCCCACCATTTGGCGCAGCTTCGCCCCCGGCAAGTGCAAATTCTTCTTTTGGTTGTGCCACCACCGGCGTCTTCCCTGTGCTGCCCTGCTCCATCGAAGACACATCATTGACGGGGCCGCCTGTGCCTTCTGTGGTCAGGATGAAACATTGGAGCACTTGCTGTTCGGCTGTGCACACGCCAGTGCCATATGGGCCCTAGTTGCTCCGGGGACAGCGGCCACCCAGTCTGTCGAGGGCCTCTTCTACGCCTCGAATGCAGGCCTGCCGGGTGCCCCCCGCATACGGTCCACTGTCTGCATCGCTATCCTCTGGAACATCTGGAAGAGCAGAAACGCCAAGGTTTTTCGCAACCAAGACCTCCCTCCCCTAGAAGTGGTGCGCTGCATCGCTGCCGATGTCTCTCTCTGGAAATGGAGATGCTCCCGCACTATATGTAAAACGATCTTAGAATCGTGGGTGCAGCGCTTTGCTGCCTTGCCGTAGTTTCTCAGTTCCCGGTCCCCGCTGGGATTGTAAGGGTGTCAGGGCCTCCCTACACCTACCGCTCTCTCTCTCTCCCTTGTATGTCAGGCTCTTCTTGAGCTAATTATATGAAAATTCAGGTGGGCAGTCTTTTCTGCCCCCCGTGACGTTTCAAAAAAAACTATATTAAATACTACTAGCATGCATGCATGCTCGAACGTACGTATTAATTTATCCTAATGCAGATTCCTCAAGCTTGTGTTGGCGGCGGAGCTGATCTTGAACTCGGCGCGGCTGCTCTACGATGGCACGCAGGCCTTCTTACACCAGCCACTGCCGGCCGAACGTTGGATGATGTCGGCGCTTGTGGCCGTAGGTTTGGTACGTGCTACTACTACTTAATTATGTGCTCTTGAGCATGCATCTTCAATATTTCATTTCTGATTCAGTTGATTATACTCGAGCTGCGATGCTGCGTGATGTTCACTCTTATCGATCGATGTTCGCGCTCGTGTGCATCCAGGTCATGCTGCACGCCCTCTTCGCTGCTGGGGGGAGCTCCCTGGGGGTGGTAGACTACGTGGACAAGACCATGAGGCAGTGCGCACTGCTACCTTCCCATGCTTGCGATCGGTTCTGGGCATCGGGCATACTCACCGTGCTGGCATCGGCTTTCACCGTGCCGGTCATCATCACCATGTTCCGTCTGCATGCGATCTAGGAGTGGGATCACGCCGCCGCCGCCGCCCATGCATGACGTACGGGTACTCCACGGCCACGCCAAGATGATACTGGAGTGGGATCACGCCGCCGCCGGCGATCTCTGGGATTTGGAAACTAATTATACGTTTTCTTTGGCTATGGTTATGTAGAAGTAGTACATTTATTCGATCCGTAGGCCATATATAGCTTTGCTTTGCCTAGCTATCTTTGTGTGCGTGTACGCGTGCACTTATCTTCGTACGATAAAGGGTTTCCCCCGCTTTATATATAAAGCATCACAACCAGCATACAACGGGTCATACAACAAAACAAAAGAAAAAAAAGCAAGAACGGTAAAGATACAAGACACCGGACTACGACACGACTAGGACAAGGCAGAACCCGCGGTCGGAGGAGACCACACATCCTTAACTCCGCCGAGGCCAACCAACGTCGAACCACAAGCCGTCTCTACCTCCGAAGAAGGCTTCTGCCCCCTCGCCCCGGACCGTAGGGCGCCACGCCGTCGGCGGGTAAAGCCGCTCACCCGAGCGGAAGGCCGGGCCAACAGGATGCCGGGGAGAGAACTGCAAGCACGGCCACCTCACCTCGCACCGCCACACCCCATACTTCGTCACCGCCGCAGCCCGAATTAACGTTGACCGAAAGCAGCCGAGCAGGAACACCACTGAGGAAGACAACCCCCCCCCCCCCCCCCCCCCCCCCCCACCTGCGAAGCCTCGACCACCCATCCGCCGACCAAAGGTGGCGCCTTCAAGAAGGACAACGACGCCATAGCACCATCACCACCCAACCGGAGAGTTTGGGCTTTCGCCCAGGTCGCGGAGGAAGAGGGTGGGGGACGAACCTCGATGCCGCCCCAACAGGAGACGCCGGAGCGCCGCCGGTACCGTGAACGCAGCCGCAGACCAAGGGTTTCCCCCGGTCCAAACCCACCAACCCTCCATCCCCAACCATCCACGAGCACCGGGCACACGGATGCCCGCCTCGCAGACCGGCGAGGCAAGAAGAGGCGTAGGGGAGGAGGTCGCCGCCGTCAGATCCGCTCAAAGGGGCCAATGGGGAGACCCTCGGAGCCAGCTCCGTGCCCGCCGCTAGCCTGCTTCCCACGCAGCCAGACACGGCGGCCTTCCGCATCATCCCCGGCTACCCACCGCAGGGAGCCGGTGCGCCACCCGGCAGCGGACGCCGCCACAGATCCGGGGCGGCACGAGCAGGAGCACCCGCCCGCGCCCACGCCCGCGCAAGCACCGCCACCACAGGGTCCTCCGCACAGCCGCCGCGGTGGCGAGGGGGGAGGAGGGGTGGGAGGGAGGCCGGAGGTTGGCGGCTAGGGCTTCCCCTCCGCGTCGCTCGCGGGAGCGACCGGGAGGGGTGGGGAGGGGGAAGGGACCGGCGTCTTCTCGTCGCTTTGCCTTTGCCACTTATCTTAGTATACATGATATATATACGGATCTAAAGCGAAGCAAACTGGAGTATTTCAGATGAATTCCCAGTCTTTTTTTTTTCGGGAAAGATGTATCCCCAGCTTAGTTTTCGCGAGTGTGTGCTGCTAGGCTGCCAGCTATCTTCGACGACTCTGCATATGCAATGCCAACACACAAAAATTGTGCAACTCCAAACTGTGCTCGCTATAGCTGGCTAGTCTTCCCTTATTAGGCCGAGGCATGAAAGTAATTAAAGAGCAAAGTGATCGGGACGAACGGGAGAAACCGTAGCTAGGTGCTAGTATATATGATGTGATGTGACAGACTCGAGCTTGTGTGCTGTCAATTTTAAAGGCCTTTCGGCTCGCAACTTTGAAGATGAGGTGTTACAGGCCATGTATTGCTGTCGATCAACGGACGCGGGAGAGTCGCGCCGCCAAGTGAAGACGTAGCAAGAGGGCCAATTCTAGCCCATCCCGTAAAACCCCAATTAAAGGAGTAAAAATTCGTTTTTACTCTCCTAACCGAGACCTATCCGATCTCCTAAAACCGATACAGGAGTATAAAATTTACTCGAGCGTTTATTTAGGATCTGGCGATGATAATGCTTATGCACTGTTTTCTTCTTGAAGGCGTCGCTTTTAAAGAGTTTGGACTTCAGGTGTTGTCTAGATGGTGGTTCGTGCTGCAGCTACAAGGAATTAGTCACTCTAGCAGGATATTTCTTATTTCTTCTTATTTTTGTTTTTCGGCTGTGTGTATCCGTAATGTCTTTATGACAATATTGTTGCACAGGCTGGGTGTAATTGGTATTTTCGCGATATTAATATATTCTCATTGTCGAAAATCTGCCCAGTATATCTACTCCACCGTTCCACTTAGGAGTAAAACTCCCCACGCCTCCTCTGCCTCGATCCGCCTCCTCAATCCTAACCGCCGACGAATCCCCCACCATTCCCGCACCCTATTGTTGTGGTCATGGCCGGATCCCGTGGCCGCCGGTCCCCGCCACCCATCCACAGCACGGGCGCGTCCTCGAGCCGCCACCGCCGTGATGCTGTGGCCCCATCAAGCCCCATCTGGAGAAATGTGTTAGTACCGTGAGAACTGGTCGTGATCGTGACTAGGCAAGTTGAAATGTGCGGGTCATTAACTTGATATGACCAATGCTGTAAGACATGGTCCATGTCATGTCACGTCCACAATGTTGTAAACCTCTCCATTTAATCGTGAGTTACACACGGGACATGGTTGGCCAAACTTTTCTAAAACACACATCAACCAAACCATTTGCGATTCATTGCAAGGCTTTTTGACCTCACTAATACGGCCACGTTAAGACCAGATGACAAATTCCACATATTAGTGAGGTCAAAAACTTGACGCCTAACTGTCGCACTACAATGACTCTTGGGAGCTCAAAACTTGACGCCTAACCGTGTGAAAGAATGACAATCTTAAAAGATAACAGGCGTCGGATCACATAGATCAATCTCTCCAGTGATGCTCAATCACTTTGGCTCTAGTTGGATTTTCCCTCACTTAGATTTCCTCAAAGTCATCAGAAGATGGGTTGCTCTCAGATAACAAGTGTCAAGTTCTCTCTAGAGTAGCCAACCAACAAGTGGTTGTGGGGGCGGCTATTTATAGCCAGGGGGTAACCCGACATGAATTGTCATAAATGCCCTTCTCTGATATGACCGTTATTAGGATAAGGATCTACTCGACAGCTGGCACGCGGCACAACAATAGTTGGAAATTTGAACTCTCAAATTCACCGGGGCACTCAATTTCCTCAAAATAGGCAGATCGCACTGGCGAAATCCTAACTCCTCGGCATGACCAAATTTGTCAGCAACTAGATGAACGTCATCACTATCGCTAGGAAATTCGTCAGCGACGAGATGAACTTCATCACCGTCGCTAGCAAATTCATCAGCTGTTCCGAAGATTTCCAAAGGCTTCACTCGAAGCACTAGAGTAAGTATATGTTTGAGCATCACTTTGGAAATGTGAAATATGTTTCACCTAGACCCCCTTTAACAATACGGATTTTCCTATGACTCAAATAAGAAAAATGAAACTGCAAAAACAAAAGTCTTCAAGATTCAAATTCTTTACATCAATTTCTTCAAAGGTCGTACCAATTTCATCACCAAATTCTTCACTTGAAGAAATACATTTTTAGGAGTCGTCTTCTATGGGTTAAACCAAACCTTCAGGGACTATAACTCCTGTGTACACTCACAAACACATTAGTCCCTCAATCTATTTCTCTTCAATACTCCAAAACCACTAAGGGAGCTGTCGTGGAATTGTCACGACAGATGTCCTAGTGTGAGGACTTAGTCGTGAGGCCAACGCATCTATGTGGTAGCTTGAGAGGGGTTGAGCGGAATCGAGAGACGCAACACAAGACAAGAGTTTAGACAACTTCGGGCCCCGAGAAACATCATCCGGTAACAACCCTACATGCTGTTTGTGGCTAGGTCTCATTATCATCATGAGGGAGTCGCCGTAAACCGGCTCTCCTAGTTATGTCTAGCCCTTAGATTGTCTCCCCCCTCTTGGGGTGCCCTGCCCCTCCTTATATATGTTGAAGGGACGGGTTACATGTAGAGTCCAACTCGGATTAAGACTTAAACTATTCTGACTTCTCTTCATGGGCTTCTTAACGTCTTGGGCTTCATAACGTCTCGGGCTTCATAACCCCAGGCGACTCTATCTGTCGGGTTATGACAGTCAACCGAGTTATCATCTGTCTGCCGGGTTATGACTGTCTGCCGGTTTATGATGGTCTGCCGGTTTATGATGGTCTACCGGGTTATGATGGTCTGCCGGGTTATGACTTCCTGCCGGTTTATCATCTGACTTAACACCTGCCGGGTTATCGTCTGACTTAACATCTGCCGGTTTACCACCTGCCGGTTTACCGTCTGTCTTAGCCATCTGTCTTGACTGTCTGTCTTAACTGTCTGCCTTAATTGTCTGCCGGTTTACCATCCGCCGGTTTACCAAGTCCCAGCCGGATTATGAATCCGGCCGGGTCATACCGCGGGGTATATTCCCGACATTAGCCCCCAGTTTAATTTGGATTTATCCATGTTAAACTGATCCTGATCATCCTTAAGTCCTTGTCATTTCCTTTTTCTAGAAAATCCGGGTCAATCGGCCAGCTTCATAATCAATTTGCTGACATTGGTTTGTCGCAGAGAAATATTATGAAGAATAATTCATTTAACTCAGCTCCCAATGCTTAACGAAAATATTGGTCCTTGAAATACTCATCTAATCTTCAGCCAACTTAAGGATGTAGAACTTGCCGGTTTATCATTGCCAAAATTACCGGTTTATGAATATTGACGGCACCGGGTCATAATCGTTGTTAACATCAAGCTTAAAAATATACCTCTTATATGCATATCACTTGTAGCCCGCAAGTCTTAGGGAGGGAACGTAGTAACAACTTAAGACTTGCTTCAATATGAATGTCACAAACTTGAAGAAATCCAGGCTGTTCATCTCAATCACCAGTCATAACTGAGTATTCCACATATGTAGCCCCCAAGTGCCGGGTTGTCATGCTTGCAGCAACCTGGGACTTGTAACTGCTTGATGCTCATAAAAACTTCAACCAGTGTAGCCCCCAAGGGCTGGGTCATTATGCAAATAATGAGCAGGGACTTTGAAAATATGATCATGTAAACTTTAACAGCAACATGTAGCCCCCAAGGGCCGACTCAGTAAGATAATATTGAGCTGGGACCTTATATAAACTTCATTGAAAAGAACAACATATGATGTAACCCCCATCATGGGGCTTGAACCCACGTCCACAAGGTTAAGAGCTTTGTGCTTTACCAACTGAACAATTAACTATTCAATATAATGGATTAAAGCTTGTGTACCTTAAATTTTTAACAAGAGCAATTGGTAGCCCCCAAGGACCGGCTCATTATGATGTGATGAGCCGGGTCTTCAATAAGGACATTAAAAATGACTTTGCATTAGCCCCCAAGTGCCATGGTGCATGCTGGCAGTGACATGGGACTTGCATATTTGATGTAATCTCAACTTGAATAATGTAGCCCACAAGTGCCAGGTCATAAGCCTGCAACGACTCGGGACTATTCCTTTTATTGTAGAATAAATCATATCCATCGATAAAATAATATCCATTGCGCTAAAGCGACTTTGAAAACCCCAATCATAATACTGGTTATTGATAACCATAGTAAAAATCCAGCCATGTTGGCTATTAAAGATTTGAATAATATAATGCAATGATTTATAAGCGCATGATTCCAATGGCGCAATCCCAATATATACTGGCGACTTAACGTCCAAAGCCAGTCCGGGTTAATAAACACCGGATAATTACCTTTTCTCATACTGGCGACTTATAGTCGAAAACCAGGCCGGGTCAATAAACACCGGTTTATGTTATACTGGCGACTTATAGTCAAAAACCAGGCCGGGTCAATGAACACCGTTTCATCATAGTGTTGTAAACCTTAAAAAGAGAGAAATTGTCGAATAAAATCATGGGAAGACACGAGGCTTTTCATGGGCTGTCGGGCCCAAAATCAAGGCTTTTCATGGGCTGCCAGGCCACTGAGTTAAACCATTTTACAAAGCCTTTTAAGATGGACCTCACATTAACCAATCGTTGTTTTAACTTTGACAAGTTCAGGGTCTGTATAAGATTGACTTGCCAAACGTTCGGCGGGTCATACCAGGATTACCTGGACGGAGTGGCTTACTTAAAAAAGGCATGATAACCCGGGGTTTTAGGTGAATACACCTGGCTTCCAAGCCTGGCTTGATAGCCTATTACAAGGGTGTAGACTCTTTGTTCTTTGAGAAGCAAAGAGCCCCCGAGCAATATTTTGAGCTGTGCTCAGTGGGTGCCTATGTTTGAGTTGTGCTTTTGCAACACTCTCTTTGGCCCCCAAGTGATTTCCCTGGTGACCTTACGGCGATCAAGAGGTGTAGCTATGGTTCAAATACGACAAAGCCCCCATGTGATCAATAATATGATAAGCCAATAAGGCAGGATACCCATGTTTGAACCGCGCATCATGGCAACAGGTCCTCTTCGGCAACCTTTAACTTTTTGCAAGAGATAAATTCTTCTTGAACCGGGATTTTGAACCGGATATTGAGAGCGTCAGAGCTTTGCAAGAGATAGTTTGCTCTTAAACGGGATTTGAACCAGATACTAAGAGCTTCAGTGCTGTGTGGGAGACGGGATTTCCCTTAAATGGACTATAAACCGGAAGCATCATTGTGAGCCGGAATATTTCTGACGGCCTTTAAATTTTCATCAATATAACAGTAGCCTCCGGGACCGGGTTATCTTTCCCTTCAACATCCTGGGGCACTTGAATTTGCTGAAACTGGCAGGACTTGCTGAGTCATATCATCGTAGCCCCCGAGTCTTAAGATGACTCAAGAAGTTTTCTTGAGATTCTCCGTACTTGACCATAGCAGAAGGTATATATCATTGGTTTGATAACGCGATGTAAATCCACAGAAGGTTGAGGTGACTGCGGCGGGTTATAAATGATCCCATACGAGCCATGTCAGTAACTCGGCCAATGGTTACTTCCAACTGGCTGCTTGAAATTAACCAAACTGCAGTGGCGGCGACTTGTGCGCATGCCTACTGATCCACCCAGTGCAGACGGCGGCTGATAATATATGACAATTTCCCCCCAATTTGTTGGAAGAAGAACCGGGCTACCCAAGCAGTGACTGGCTTTTTATTCAATAAATAGCTCATGCAATCAGATGCGGCCCGATGTGTTGATGTAGACCAGGCCTCGGGGGCGGCGATTTGTGCACGTCCATTGACAACGAGCAGACACGATCCCAGCAAGCCGATGTGGACCGAACCACAAGGGCAGCAACTTGTGTGCGTCCACTCATCATGTGATATGTCCCGGATTATCCCCAGGCGGAATATTATCAATCCGTGCTCCATATCCATGGTATAAACCACATTTATAATGAATAATGGTCCTGATGTTTGCAGATGGCAAACGGCTTTGGATGACCCGGAGGCAAATCTCAGAAACAGGCACAGCGGTTCAGCGCGCCGCGAGGTCGTGCAATGAGGTGAAGGCGCGGCCGATTCAGAGCGGCGGCGTTGACTTGGGGTAGTGTCTTAGAGCAGGGGCCAGGGCGGCTCAGTAGGCACATGAGCCGACGACGGTCGCAGGGGCCCATCAGAGGCGTCGGCGGCTCACTGAGACCACGTCGGAGGAGTGCGCGAGGCCGGTGTAGCTTGCGGTGACGTCGGCAGAGGTGAACCGGCGACAGCAGGGCCGGCTTGCGGTGAGCGGAGGCGGCAGGAGCAGTGGAGGCGGCTCAAGGCCGGTCGATGAAGGCACGCCGGCGAGCCTGCAGTGAAGGCGAATGGCGGCTCAATTTGAAGGTGATTCGAGGTAGTTCGTCGAGGCGGACGTGGCCGGGCGTGTGGTAGAGTCACGGCAGAGTTGAAACGTGGTCGTGGTAAAGCGGCTCACGGATAACCGAGCAAGGAGCTACGACGGGCGGCTTGAGGCCGCAGAGGCAAGATCGTCGAGGTGGAGGTGTGCAGGCAGCTTTGCGCGACCGGCAGGTCTCCCGCTACAGTTAAGGCGGGCAGCAGGTCGTCGAGGAGAAAACAGCAGAAGTGAAACGGCTCCGGAGTACGACAGCAAGGGCGCACCGGCGGTTCGACGGCAGAGGCAATCCGGGCGGCTCGCAAGCGGAGGCAAATCAGCAAACCGGCAGAGTCTGAATCGATCCCCAACGATCGTGGCGATGATGAGTCGGAAGCTGGCGACTTGGTGACCCGCAGTGATGCGATTTGGCCATGGTAACAGTAGCGACTCGAGACGGAGCGGCAATGTTTTCAAGGTCGCGGTGGCTGCGGCGACTTGGAACCGATCCGGGGCGGCTCGGCCTGGCGCGGACGACGGAGGAGCAGCGATAGTCCGGTGACGGCTTTTGATGGAGGCGGATGGAAACTGAGGCGAGGCGGCGTGGCTGGGGCGGCTCGACATGCCGGCGAGGCAACTTGGTGGCGGTGACTTGTGGCGGCAGAACCGACTCACTGGAAGGTTAGACCGGCCTTGGGGACAGAGGCAGCGCACCGGCGACTTAAGACTGGGCCAGACAGAGGAGGGGCAAGGGCGCGGGCGTGGTCGGTGAGCCGGCGCGCATGGACGACAGCAGCTCACAACTGTGGTGAACCGGCGCGTGGGGAGCAGCAGTAGCGAGTGAGCTCAGCAGAGCTGAGGTCGGCGGGTCACGGCCTCGGTGGTTCAGAAGCGGGCAGCCGGTTTGACGCAGCCCGGCGGGGCCGGCGCAAGGCGAATCAGAGGCGGGCAACTCGCTGGTGGCCGGTGATGTGCGTCGGTAGCTCGAGGTGCAGCGTATCGACGAGGCCGCAGAGGGCTAGCTCAACAACAGAGGATTCCGGCGGTTTGAGGAAGGACGAGTCGCAACTGCGGCGGGCAGCTCACTGACGGTGCCGGCTCACGGTAGGATCATCACGTGACGAAGCAGAGTCCGGCGGAGGGCGTGGCTGGCCATGGAAGTGGCGACTCGAGGCCAGCCGGCGCGGCAAATCACCACAAAGGTGATATGGCGGCTCAGAGACGGCCGGTTTGGCCCGAACCAGCGGTGACTCGGGGCTGAGTTGCTCGGAGGCGACGACGGCGTTTTAGCGCGAGTTGCGCGGATGGGGCGTGTAGTGGTGTGAGCCAGCAGAGGGCACAGGCGATGTTAGCTCGCGGCAAGGCGGAAATAAAGCCAACCCTGGCGGCATCAGCGACTCAGGCGTACGGCGGTTCAGCGGCGATCCGTCAACAAGGCGGAGGCAAGGGCGGTTCGATAGCAGAGACCGAGCGCGTGTTCTAATCCGGCTCCGGGTCGTGGTCATTGGATAACCCTCGTCCGGGTTGCCAATGGGGCGGGTCTTCCGAGGAGTCCGAGCTGGCAGACAATGCGCTCTCGGATCGTGGAACGATGCGTTGATCTTCCTGACGTATCGTTAATCATCAATTTCTTATTGATCTTCACAAATAGTGTTCGATCCGTAGTCTCCGCTGATGGCTTGATTGGGACTTGGCTTTGCACATTTTGATGATTTGCTTCCATCAGACTCGGTGAACCAATGCTGATGCTGAACAAAACTGGTGACTCTAACCATGTTGGTTGAGTTGCCGACCAAGACTTTAAGACGCCGGCGAAACACGCCGTAGCGGAAAACAACGGTGTTGGCGATTTGTGACTTGACCGCTTGCTCCGACAAACGGTAGTTGACTTTTCTTGAATTCAATCTCATGGATAGTAAAATCTTCGTCCGAAAAAACGCAAACTCCTTGATCCCTAGGGAGATCCCTTCAAGAACTCAAAACCACCGTGCGCTAGCCCCACGGTGGCGCCAACTGTCGTGGAATTGTCATGGCAGATGTCCTAGTGTGAGGACTTAGTCGTGAGGCCAACGCATCTATGTGGTAGCTTGAGAGGGGTTGAGCAGAATCGAGAGACGCAACACAAGACAAGAGTTTAGACAACTTCGGGCCTCGGGAAACATCATCCGGTAACAACCCTACATGCTGTTTGTGGCTAGGTCTCATTATCATCATGAGGGAGTCGTCGTAAACCGGCTCTCCTAGTTATGTCTAGCCCTCAGATTGTCTCCCCCCTCTTGGGGTGCCCTGCCCCTCCTTATATATGTTGAAGGGGCGGGTTACATGTAGAGTCCAACTCGGATTAAGACTTAAACTATTCTGACTTCTCTTCATGGGCTTCTTAACGTCTTGGGCTTCATAACGTCTCGGGCTTCATAACCCCAGGCGACTCTATCTGTCGGGTTATGACTGTCAACCGAGTTATCATCTGTCTGCCGGGTTATGACTGTCTGCCGGTTTATGATGGTCTGCCGGTTTATGATGGTCTGCCGGGTTATGATGGTCTGCCGGGTTATGACTTCCTGCCGGTTTATCATCTGACTTAACACCTACCGAGTTATCATCTGACTTAACATCTGCCGGTTTACCACCTGCCGATTAACCGCCTGTCTTAGCCATCTGTCTTGACTGTCTGTCTTAACTGTCTGCCGATTTACCATCCGCCGGTTTACCAAGTCCCAGCCGGGTTATGACTTCGGCCGGGTCATACCGCGGGGTATATCCCCGACAGGAGCACTTGATGCACTTACAGTATCCCCCTTTTTAGTGATTGATGACAAATTGGTTAAGTTTTCAAGGGGAGTAAAATAATAGAAGTGCAAGAACAGAGTATGAAGAAATTGGTTACAACATATTGAGGAACTCCCCCTAAAGATGTGCATATGAAGAATTTGCGTTGGATTGCAAATGCACATAGCAGGTTGGAATTGTGGAGATCTCCCCCTATATCTTAGAATCCAATCATGCATGATCATAACATATTGAAGAATTTGAATGCATGATGAAAATTGGTGTATGACGAAATTGTGCATGCATGATTATATATATCAAGGATCAGAGCATGCATATGAAATGTAGCAAAAGAGTCAGAGCACTAATAGTTATTTAAGTTACAACTCATCAAAGAGCGAATCAAACAAAGTCCAAGAGTTGTGACTTAAAAAAAAGCCCATATAATGACCCGCTTGAAGACTAAATCAGATCCCCCCTTTGTCATCAAATGACCAAAATGAGACGAAACTGAGGACTAACACCCCTTAAGAATATCGTCATGAAGAAGTTGGAGGAGCGTGATGTCTGCTAGAACTACGTGGTATTTCCCCAAAGAGGAATGGATGATGCAGCACAACAACGATAGATATTTCCCTTAGTGATGAGATCAAGGTTATCGAACCAGTAGGAGAACCACGTAACACTACGTGAACGGCACCTGCACAAAAATAACAAATCACTACTAGGGAAATGCTTATACACAGGAGCGTAGTAGTAGCGCTTTTTGTAGGAAAGCGCTGCTGCTAAAGAACGGTAGCTTGTTTCTGAAGAGAGCTGCTACTATTCATGTAGCAGTAGCGCTTTTGTAATAAAAAAACACTCCTACTATAGTTGACAATGGTTGCATGGCAGTGTAGGTATACTAGTAGCGCTCCTAATTAAAAAGTGCTACTGCTGTTGTACATAGCAATAGCGTTGTCCTGGGATGAGCGCTACTGCTAAATAGCAGTAGCGCTTGTTCCTAAACAACACTACTACTAAGCTTACCTTATCCACAACCCACGCACGTCCCTCACTCTCCCTCACACACTCTCACTCGCCGCATGTCGCCTGCCGTCGCCGCCAACGACCCAAGGTATCTGCCTCCCTCCCTCCCTCCTCCTCTGGCCGCCCTCCCTCCCTCCCACCCTCCTACTCCTCTCGCCGCCCTCCTCTCTCCGTCCTCCCATGGCCCTCCTCTCTCCTCCCTCTCCGCGCGCCAGCGGCCCCCTCCTCCTCCTCCCTCTCCGGTGGCCCCCTTCTCCTCCTCCGCCCTCTCTTGCTCTCTCCTCCCTCCACTACAAAAAAAAGACACATCCGTGACATTTTGGGGTGAACGATTTTTTCCTGTCATGCTTATGACACTTCTATGACGATAATTGTGACAAAACCTGGTATCATCATAGATGTGGTGGGCTCCTACTTCTATGACAAAAAATCATGACAGAAAATGGGCTTTTCGTCCTGGGTGGGCCGGAGACGCAGCTGCATGACATTCTTGGGGCCGTCCATGACGGAGAAAACCGTGGTAGAAGCGAGGGCGAGGAAAATATCGGGGAGTTCCTGGTTACGGTGGGTGGTCAGGGGCCGAGCGATGCGCGTTTCTCTCGTACACGTAGGCGCGTCGGTGCGAGGCGTTGGGCTCTAACTGAACCCGAGCGATTGCACTACAGGCTATGCGTTACTGAACCCGGGCAATTGATCGATGGCTGTTAACTGAACCCGATCGAGCGATTCCTTTGCTACTACTGCTAACTGAAGCCGATCGAACACTGCTGCCTCCTTCCCTTGATGAACAGTGAGCGTTGTTGGGGGGGGGGGTTGGATGAACAGCTCCCGGTGGGGGGTTGGATGAATAGGACCCCATGGTAGTAGAGGCCATTGCCGCTAGATGAACAGTACCCCGATCGATCGAGCCGGTGGAGGGGTGGATGAACAGGACCTCGTGGAGGGCTGGATGAACAGGACGACCCCGTGGAGGACTAGTTGAACAATAGCCGGTGGAGGGCGGGATGAACAGTAGCCCGTGGAGAGGTGGTTGAACAGGACCCCGTGGAGAGGGCTGGTTGAACAGTAGCCGGTGGAGGAGCGCATGGTGGAGGCTGAAGGAAATATGCCCTAGAGGCAATAATAAAGTTGTTATTTATATTTCCTAATATCATGATAAATGTTTATTATTCATCCTAGAATTGTATTAACCAGAAACTTAGTACATGTGTGAATACATAGACAAACAGAGTGTCACTAGTATGCCTCTACTTGACTAGCTCGTTGAATCAAAGATGGTTATGTTTCCTAACCATAGACATGAGTTGTCATTTGATTAATGGGATCACATCATTAGAGAATGATGTGATTGACTTGACCTATTCTGTTAGCTTAGCATTTGATCATTTAGTATATTTCTATTGCTTTCTTCATGACTTACACATGTTCCTATGACTATGAGATTATGCAACTCCCGAATACCGGAGGAACACTTTGTGTGCTACCAAATGTCACAACGTAACTTGGTGATTATAAAGGTGCTCTACAGGTGTCTACGATGGTACTTGTTGAGTTGGCATAGATCGGGATTAGGATTTGTCACTCCGATTGTCGGAGGGGTATCTCTGGGCCCTCTCGGTAATGCACATCACTATAAGCCTTGCAAGCAATGTAACTAATGAGTTAGTTGCCGGATGATGCATTACGGAACGAGTAAAGAGACTTGCCGGTAACGATATTGAACTAGGTATTGAGATACCGATGATCGAATCTCGGGCAAGTAACATACCGATGACAAAGGGAACAACGTATGTTGTTATGCGGTTTGACCGATAAAGATCTTCGTAGAATACGTAGGAGGCAATATGAGCTTCCAGGTTTCGCTATTGGTTATTGACCAGAGACATGTCTCGGTCATGTCTACATAGTTCTCGAACCCGTAGGGTGCGCACGCTTAACGTTCGGTGATGATCGGTTTTATGAGTTTACGTGTTTTGATGTACCGAAGATAGTTCGGAGTCCCGGATGTGATCACAGACATGACGAGGAGTCTCAAAATGGTCGAGACATAAATATTGATATATTGGACGACTATATTCGGACACCAGATGAGTTTCGGGGGTCACCGGATATTTATCGGAGTGCCGGGGGGTTATCGGAACCCCCGGGGGATATAATGGGCCAACATGGGCCTTGTGGGAGAGAGAGGAGAGGGCCTAGGGCTGGCCATGCGCCCCCTTGGGAGTCCGAATTGGACAAGGAGGGGGGGGGGCGGCGCCCCCTCTTTCCTCCCTCTCTCCCTCTCCTTCCTTCCCCCTTCCTCCTTCCTAGTTGGACTAGGAAAGGGGAGTCCTACTCCCACTAGGAGGAGGACTCCCTCCTCTCCTTGGCGCGCCCCAAGGCCGGTCGGCCTCCCCCCTTGCTGCTTTATATACGGGAGCAGGGGGGCACCCTAGAACACACAAGTTGATTGTTCCAAGCCGTGTGCCGTTCCCGCTTCCACCATAATCCACCTCGGTCATATCGTCATAGTGCTTATGCGAAGCCCTGCACCGGTAGCTTCACCATCACCGTCATCACGCTGTCGTGCTGACGAAGCTCTCCCTCGAAGCTCTACTGGATCGTGAGTTCGCGGGACGTCACCGAGCTGAACGTGTGCAGATCGCGGAGGTGTCGTACGTTCGGTACTAGGATCGGTCGATCGTGAAGACGTACGACTACATCATCCGCATTGTCATAACGCTTCCGCTTTCGGTCTACGAGGGTACGTGGACAACACTCTCCCCTCTCGTTGCTATGCATCACCATGATCTTGTGTGTGCGTAGGATTTTTTTTGGAATTACTGCGTTCCCCAACAGTGGCATCCGAGCCAGGTCTATGCGTAGATGTTATATGAACGAGTAGAACACAAATGAGTTGTGGGCGATAATAGTCATACTGCTTACCAGCATGTCATACTTTAATTCAGCGGTATTGTTGGATGAAGCGGCCCGGACCGACATTACGCGTACGCTTACGCGAGACTGGTTCTACCGACGTGCTTTGCACACAGGTGGCCGGCGGGTGTCAGTTTCTCCAACTTTAGTTGAATCGAGTGTGGCTACGCCCGGTCCTTGATGAAGGCTAAAACAGCACATACTTGACGAAAAATCGTTGTGGTTTTGATGCGTAGGTAAGAACGGTTCTTGCTAAGCCCGTAGCAGCCACGTAAAACTTGCAACAACAAAGTAGAGGACGTCTAACTTGTTTTTGCAGGGCATGTTGTGATATGGTATAGTCAAGACGTGATGAGATATAAATTGTTGTATGAACTGATCATGTTTTTGAAATTATCGGCAACTGGCAGGAGCCTTATGGTTGTCTCTTTATTGTATAAGATGCAAGTGCCATGTAATTGCTTTACTTTATCGCTATGCGATAGCAATAGTTGCAAAACAATAGTTGGCAAGACGGCCATATGACGACACGTTGATAGAGATCATGGTGTCATGCCGGTGACGATAGAAATTATGACGGTACTTTGGAGATGGAGATCAAAGGCACAAGATGATGATGGCCATATCATGTCACATATTTTGATTGCATGTGATGTTTATCTTTTATACATCTTATTTTGCTTAGTTTGGCGGTAGCTTTATAAGATGATCCCTTACTAAAATTTCAAGGTATAAGTGTTCTCCCTGAGTACGCACCGTTGCAACAGTTCTTCGTGCCGAGACACCACGTGATGATCGGGCTCTCTCCCCCTCGCTTCCGGTGGCGCCGGAACGCCGCCGGGGCCATCATCATCACCGCGATCTTCACCAACACCTACGCCATCTTCACCAACATCTCCATCACCTTGCCCCCTCTATCTACAACGGTCCACTCTCCCGCAACCCGTTGTACCCTCTACTTGAACATGGTGCTTTATGCTTCATATTATTATCCAATGATGTGTTGCCATCCTATGATGTCTGAGTAGATTTTCGTTGTTCTATCGGTGGTTGATGAATTGCTATGATTGATTTAATTTTCTGGTGGTTATGTTGCTGTCCTTTGGTGCCCATCATATGAGCGCGCGCGCGAGGATCACACCATAGGGTTAGTTGTATGCTAATAGGACTATGTATTGGAGGGCAAGAGTGACAGAAGCTTCAACCTAGCATAGAAATTAATGCATACGAGATTGAAGGGGGACCAATATATCTTAATGCTATGGTTGGGTTTTACCTTAATGAACGTTAGTAGTTGCGGATGCTTGCTAATAGTTCCAATCATAAGTGCATAGAATTCCAAGTCAGGGATGACATGCTAGGAGTGGCCTCTCCCACATAAAACTTGCTATCGGTCTAGTAAAGTAGTCAATTGCTTAGGGACAATTTCGCAACTCCTACCACCACTTTTTCACACTCGCTATATTTACTTTATTGTGTTTTTATCTAAACAGCCCCTACTTTTTATTTACGCGCTCTTTGTTATGTTGCAAACCTATCCAACAACACCTACAAAGTACTTCTAGTTCCATACTTGTTCTAGGTAAAGCGAACGTCAAGCGTGCGTAGAGTTGTATCGGTGGTCGATAAAACTTGAGGGAATATTTGTTCTACCTTTAGCTCCTCGTTGGGTTCGACACTCTTACTTATCGAAAGAGGCTACAATTGATCCCCTATACTTGTGGGTTATCAAGACCTTTTTCTGGCGCCGTTGCCGGGGAGTCATAGCGTGGGGTGAATATTCTCGTGTGTGCTTGTTTGCTTTATCACTAAGTAATTTTTATTTGCTGTTCTTAGTTGTTCTCTATCTTTAGTTATGGATATGGAACACGAAATACCAAAAAAAATTAGTGGTACTTGCTACTCATGGAGATGGGGAACCTCCTAAAACCCTCGATGCTGGTTATGTGAAAGATATTATGTACTACTTTGATAATCCTGAGAAAACCCCATTCAACTATGTAATGGGAGACACGTTGGATCAACGTGAATACTTTAGGGATTATCGCTTGACTCAAAAAGGGAAACTATTATGGGATCAAATTCATATGTTGAAGTGGTATGCTAGGCAACTATGCTTGAGATATGATTATACTTGTTGCTCTAGGATGAAGTCTCCACACCTTCCCTTTTCATGAAAATTTAATGACAAAGAAACCTTGGCTTCTTATGCTAATGGTATATATGATTATTATGATGTGGAACAAATAGAAGAATTTGTTGCTTTTATGGGTGCTTATGAAATTGAATCTATGTTCAAAGAGTTTGAAAATCTTTATGATGCTGTTTATAGATCTGAAAATTTAGCTATCCTTAGATATTGCTATGCCAATTATGAATTCAATTCCGATATTGATGCATTTATTGAGAAAGTCTCCGCTGTCCAAGAAAAGACTAATATTTTGCAGGAGTCTATGGAAGAAGAAATTGATGAAACGTGAGCTCATTGGATGAAAAAGATGAGGAGGAGAGCAAAGAACAAAAGGAGGAAGAGTGGATTAGCTACTCGTGCCCACCTTCTAATGAGAGTAACTCTTCAACTCATACATTGTTTAATTTCCCTTCGTGCTTACCGAAGGATGATTGCTATGATGATTGTTATGATCCCGTTGATTCTCTTAAAATATCCCTTTTTGATGATGCTTGCTATGCTTGTGGCCAAGATGCCAATATGAATTATGCTTATGGAGATGAACTTGCTATAGTTCCTTATGTTAAACATGAAATTGTTGCTACTGCACCCACACATGATAGTCCTATTATCCTTTTGAATTCTCCAAACTACACTATATCGGAGAAGTTTGTGCTTATTAAGGATTATATTGATGGGTTGCCTTTTACTACTACACATGATGATTTTGATGAGTATAATATGCATGTGCTTGCTGCTCCTACTTGCAAATATTATGAGAGAGGAACTACATCTCCGCCTCTCTTTATGTTTCCAACACGAAAAAATTGCAAGAAACTGTTTATACTATGCATTGGCCCTTACTATGTGTGCATGAATTGTTCTTTTATGACATGCCGATGCATAGGAAGAGAGTTAGAATTCGTCATTGCTTGATATATGCTGCTTTGTGCTCACTACTAAATGCCAAATCATTGCTAATTAAAATTGGCTTTGATATACCTTGGGATCCGGGTGGATTCACTACTTGAGCACTATATCCCTAGCTTAATGGCTTTAAAGAAAGCGCTGCCAGGGAGACAACCCGGAAGTTTTAGAGAGTCATTTATTTCTGTTGAGTGCTTTCATATAGTTTAAAAACAAAAAAATAAAGAGGGGAATCCAAAACTTTTCAAAAAGAAAGGTGAAAGTGAGATAGACGAGCATTGTGAAAGTGGGGGACGTCCTTAAACTTTGTTCATGCCCATGGAAACTTTGTGAATCTTAATTACAGAAAATTTTAAATAAAAATAATTATCCCCTTGTACAATTCCATTGTATTATAAAAATAATGTGCCAAGGTTTGCCTTTAGGATGTTTACAATGCTTGTTGGTTTGTGCGGTGCAGGACAGAAACTTTGGCTGTAGTGCGCGATTTTTAATTTTTTACTGGAACGTGAAATGGTTCTGAAACTTTTTGCACTGTCTTTATATACAAATTTTTTATTTTTCCTAATTTTTGCAGAATTTTTCAAGTATCAGAAGTATGGTGAATGTTCAGATTATTACAGACCGTTCTGTTTTAGACAGATTCTGTTTTTGATGCATAGTTTGCTTGTTTTGATGAAACTATCGATTTATATCAGTGGATTAAGCCATGAAAAATTTATAATACATTAGACACAATGCAAAAAAAATATGAATTGGTTTGCAACAACACTTAGAGTAGTGATTTGCTTTATTATACTAACGGATCTTACCGAGTTTTCTGTTGAAGTTTTGTGTGGATGAAATGTTCGATGATCGAGAAGGTCTCGATGTGAGGAGAAGGAAGAGAGGCAAGAGCTCAAGCTTGGGGATGCCCAAGGCACCCCAAGTAAATATTCAAGGAGACTCAAGCGTCTAAGCTTGGGGATGCCCCGGAAGACATCCCCTCTTTCTTTAACAAGTATCGGTATGTTTTCGGATTCGTTTCGTTCATGCGATATGTGCAATCTTGGAGCGTCTTTTGCATTTAGTTTTCACTTTTCTTTTATGAACCATGCTGTTATGAGGTAGTACTTGGTTGATTTATAGAATGCTCTTTGCACTTCACTTAAATCTTTTGAGTATGGCTTTATAGAATGCTTCATGTGCTTCACTTATATCATTTGAAGTTTGGATTGCCTGTTTCTCTTCACATAGAAAACCGCCATTTGTAGAATGCTCTTTTGCTTCACTTATATTTGTTAGAGCATGGGCATATCTTTTGTAGAAAGAATTAAACTCTCTTGCTTCACTTATATCTATTTAGAGAGATGACAGGAACTGGTCATTCACATGGTTAGTCATAAAATCCTACATAAAACTTGTAGATCACTGAATATGATATGTTTGACTCCTTGCAATAGTTTTGCGATATAAAGATGGTGATATTAGAGTCATGCTAGTGGGTAGTTGTGGATTAGTAGAAATACTTGTGTTGAGTTTTGTGATTCCCGTAGCATGCACGTATGGTGAACCGTTATGTAACGAAGTTGGAGCATGAGGTATTTATTGATTGTCTTCCTTATGAGTGGCGGTCGGGGACGAGCGATGGTCTTTTCCTACCAATCTTTCCCCCTAGGGGCATGCGTAGTAGTACTTTGCTTCGAGGGCTAATAAACTTTTGCAATAAGAAAATGAGTTCTTTATGACTAATGTGAGTCCATGGATTATACGCACTCTCACCCTTCCATCATTGCTAGCCTCTTCGGTACCGTGCATTGCCCTTTCTCACCTTGAGAGTTGGTGCAAACTTCGCCGGTGCATCCAAACCCCGTGATACGATACGCTCTATCACACATAAGCCTCATTATACCTTCCTCAAAACAGCCACCATACCTACCTATCATGGCATTTCCATAGCCATTCCGAGATATATTGCCATGCAGCTTCCATCATCATCATATACATGACTTGAGCATTTATTGTCATATTGCTTTGCATGATCGTAAGATAGCTAGCATGATGTTTTCATGGCTTGTCCATTTTTTGATGTCATTGCTACGCTAGATCATTGCACATCCCGGTACACCGCCGAAGGCATTCATATAGAGTCATATCTTTGTTCTAGTATCGAGTTGTAATATTGAGTTGTAAGTAAATAAAAGTGTGATGATCATCATTATTAGAGCATTGCTCCAGTGAGGAAAGGATGATGGAGACTATGATTCCCCCACAAGTCGGGATGAGACTCCGGACGAAAAAAAGAAAAAAAAGAGAAAGGCCCAAAAAAAGAGAAGGCCCAAAAAAGAAAAAGAAAGAAAAAAATGAGAGAAAAAGAGAGAAGGGGCAATGCTACTATCCTTTTACCGCACTTGTGCTTCAAAGTAGCACCATGTGCTTCATATAGAGTCTCTTGAGTTATCACTTTTATATACTAGTGGGAATTTTCATTATAGAACTTGTCTTGTATATTCCGATGATGGGCTTCCTCAAATGCCCGAGGTCTTCATGAGCAAGCAAGTTGGATGCACACCCACTTAGTTTCCAGTTTGAGCTTTCATACACTTATAGCTCTAGTGCATCCATTGCATGGCAATCCCTACTCCTCACATTGACATCAATTGATGGGCATCTCCATAGCCCGTTGATTAGCCGCGTCGATGTGAGACTTTCTCCTTTTTGGTCTTCTCCACATAACCCCCATCATATTATTCTATTCCACCTACAGTGCTATGTCCATGGCTTGCGCTCATGTATTGCGCGAGGGTTGAAAAAGCTGAAGCGCGTTGAAAAGTATGAACCAATTGCTCGGCTTGTCATCGGGGTTGTGCATGATTTGAATATTTTGTGTGGTGAAGATGGAGCATAGCCAGACTATATGATTTTGTAGGGATAACTTTCTTTGGCCTTGTTATTTTGAAAAGACATGATTGCTTTATTAGTAGGCTTGAAGTATTATTGTTTTTATGTCAAATGATAGACTATTGCTTTGAATCACTCGTGTCTTAATATTCATGCCATGATTAGATACATGATCAAGATTATGCTAGGTAGCATTCCACATCAAAAATTAACTTTTTTATCATTTACCTACTCGAGGACGAGCAGGAATTAAGATTGGGGATGCTGATACGTCTCCATCGTATCTATAATTTTCGATTGTTCCATGCCAATATTATACAACTTTCATATACTTGTGGCAACTTTTTATATTATTTTTGGGACTAACATATTGATCCAATGCCCAGTGCCAGTTCCTGTTTGTTGCATGTTTTATGTTTCGCAGAAACCCCATATCAAACGGAATCCAAACGGGATAAAAACGGACGGAGAATAATTTTGGAATATTTGGAAAATTCCGGAAGAAGAATCAACGTGAGACGGTGCCCGAGGTGGTCACGAGGCAGGGGGGTGCGCCTGGCCCCCTCGTGGCCCCCCGTAAGGCGGTTGCTGCTCTACTTTGGCTGCAAGAAAGCTATTTTTCGGAGAAAAATCTGGGCGAAGGTTTCAATCCAATCGGAGTTACGAATCTCCATATATATAAGAAACGGTGAAAGGGCAGAATCAGGGGAACGCAGAAACAGAGAGACAGATCCAATCTCGGAGGGGCTCTCGCCCCTCCCACACCAAGGAGACCATGGACCAGAGGGGAAACCCTTCTCCCACCTAGGGAGAAGGTCAAGGAAGACGAAGAAGGAGGGGGGCTCTCTCCCCCTCGCTTCCGGTGGCGCCGGAACACCGCCGGGGGCCATCATCATCACCGCGATCTTCACCAACACCTACGCCATCTTCACGAACATCTCCATCACCTCCCCCCTCTATCTACAGCGGTCCACTCTCCCGCAACCCGCTGTACCCTCTACTTGAACATGGTGCTATATGCTTCATATTATTATCCAATGATGTGTTGCCATCCTATGATGTCTGAGTAGATTTTCGTTGTTCTATCGGTGGTTGATGAATTGCTATGATTGATTTAATTTGCTGGTGGTTATGTTGCTGTCCTTTGGTGCCCATCATATGAGCGCGCGCGAGGATCACACCATAGGGTTAGTTGTATGCTAATAGGACTATGTATTGGAGGGCAAGCGTGACAGAAGCTTCAACCTAGCATAGAAATTGATGCATACGAGATTGAAGGGGGACCAATATATCTTAATGCTATGGTTAGGTTTTACCTTAATGAATGTTAGTAGTTGCGGATGCTTGCTAATAGTTCCAATCATAAGTGCATAGAATTCCAAGTCAGGGATGACATGCTAGCAGTGGCCTCTCCCACATAAAACTTGATATCGGTCTAGTAAAGTAGTCAATTGCTTAGGGACAATTTCGCAACTCCTACCACCACTTTTTCACACTCGCTATATTTACTTTATTGTGTTTTTATCTAAACAGCCCCTACTTTTTATTTACGCGCTCTTTGTTATGTTGCAAACCTATCCAACAACACCTACAAAGTACTTCCAGTTCCATACTTGTTCTAGGTAAAGCGAACGTCAAGCACGCGTAGAGTTGTATCGGTGGTCGATAAAACTTGAGGGAATATTTGTTCTACCTTTAGCTCCTCGTTGGGTTCGACACTCTTACTTATCGAAAGAGGCTACAATTGATCCCCTATACTTGTGGGTTATCATACCTGCTCCCTTATTGGAAAGTAGTTCATCACAGAAATCTGTTCCTGTGACTCCTACACCGATTAGTGAGGAAGCTAATGATGATGAGCATATAACTTCAGATCAAGTTACTACTAAACCTCGTAGGTCAACCAGAGTAAGATCCGCACCAGAGTGGTACGGTAATCCTGTTCTGGAGGTCATGTTGCTTGACCATGACGAACCTACGAACTATGATGAAGTGATGATGAGCCCAGATTCCGCGAAATGGCTTGAGGCCATGAAATCTGAGATGGGATCCATGTATGAGAACAAAGTGTGGACTTTGGTTGACTTTCCCGATGACGGTAATATTACTGTCTACAAAGCTCGACTTGTTGCGAAAGGTTTTCGACAAGTTCAAGGAGTTGACTACGATGAGACCTTCTCACCCGTAGCGATGCTTAAGTCCATCCGAATCATGTTAGCAATTGCTGCATTTTATGATTATGAAATTTGGCAAATGGATGTAAAGGCTGCATTCCTGAATGGATTTCTGGAAGAAGAGTTGTATATGATGCAACCTGAAGGTTTTATCGATCCAAAGGATGCTAACAAAGTGTGCAAGCTCCAGCGATCCATTTATGGACTGGTGCAAGCATCTCGGTGTTGGAATAAACGTTTTGATAGTGTGATCAAAGCATATGGTTTTATACAGACTTTTGGAGAAGCCTGTATTTACAAGAAAGTGAGTGGGAGCTCTGTAGCATTTCTAATATTATATGTGGATGACATATTGTTGATTGGAAATAATACAGAATTTCTGGATAGCGTAAAAGGATACTTGAATAAGAGTGTTTCAATGAAAGACCTCGGTGAAGCTGCTTATATATTGGGCATTAATATCTATAGAGATAGATCAAGACGCTTAATTGGACTTTCACAGAGCACATACCTTGAAAAAGTTTTGAAGAAGTTCAAAATGGATCAAGAAAAGAAAGGGTTCTTGCCTGTGTTACAAGGTGTGAAGTTGAGTCAAACTCAATGCCCGACCACTGCAGAAGATAGACAGAAAATGAAAGGTGTTCCCTATGCTTCAGCCATAGGCTCTATCATGTATGCAATGTTGTGTACCAAACCTGATGTGTGCCTTGCTATTAGTTTAGCAGGGAGGTACCAAAGTAATCCAGGAGTGGATCACTGGACAGCGGTCAAGAACATCCTGAAATACCTGAAAAGGACTAAGGATATGTTTCTCGTTTATGGAGGTGACAAAGAGCTCGTCGTAAATGGTTACGTCGATGCAAGCTTTGACACTTATCCGGATGACTCTAAGTCACAAACCGGATAAATGTTTATATTGAACGGTGGAGCTGTCAGTTGGTGCAGTTCTAAGCAAAGCGTCGTGGTGGGATCTACGTGTGAAGCGGAGTACATAGCTGCTTCGGAAGCAGCAAATGAAGGAGTCTGGATGAAGGAGTTCATATCCGATCTAGGTCTCATACCTAGTGCATCGGGTCCAATGGAAATCTTTTGTGACAATACTGGTGCAATTGCCTTGGCAAAGGAATCCAGATTTGACAAGAGAACCAAGCACATCAAGAGACGCTTCAATTCCATCCGCGATCAAGTCAAGGAGGGAGACATAGAGATTTGCAAGATACACATGGATCTGAATATTGCAGACCCGTTGACTAAGCCTCTCTCACGAGCAAAACATGATCAACACCAAGACTCCATGGGTGTTAGAATCATTACTGTGTAATCTAGATTATTGACTCTAGTGCAAGTGGGAGACTGAAGGAAATATGCCCTAGAGGCAATAATAAAGTTGTTATTTATATTTCCTTATATCATGATAAATGTTTATTATTCATGCTAGAATTGTATTAACCGGAAACTTAGTACATGTGTGAATACATAGACAAACAGAGTGTCACTAGTATGCCTCTACTTGACTAGCTCGTTGAATCAAAGATGGTTATGTTTCCTAACCATAGACATGAGTTGTCATTTGATTAACGGGATCACATCATTAGAGAATGATGTGATTGACTTGACCCATTTCGTTAGCTTAGCATTTGATCGTTTAGTATATTGCTATTGCTTTCTTCATGACTTATACATGTTCCTATGACTATGAGATTGTGCAACTCCCGAATACCGGAGGAACACTTTGTGTGCTACCAAACATCACAACATAACTGGGCGATTATAAAGGTGCTCTACAGGTGTCTCCATGGTACTTTTTGAGTTGGCATAGATCGAGATTAGGATTTGTCACTCCGATTGTCGGAGAGGTATCTCTGGGCCCTCTCGGTAATGCACATCACTATAAGCCTTGCAAGCAATGTAACTGATGAGTTAGTTCCGGGATGATGCATTACGGAACGAGTAAAGAGACTTGCCGGTAACGAGATTGAACTAGGTATTGAGATACCGACGATCGAATCTCGGGCAAGTAACATACCGATGACAAAGGGAACAACGTATGTTGTTATGCGGTTTGACTGATTAAGATCTTCGTAGAATATGTAGGAGCCAATATGAGCATCCAGGTTCCGCTATTGGTTATGGACCAGAGACATGTCTCGGTCATGTCTACATAGTTCTCGAACCCGTAGGGTCCGCACGCTTAACGTTCGGTGATGATCGGTATTATGAGTTTATGTGTTTTGATGTACCGAAGATAGTTCGGAGTCCCGGATGTGATCATGGACATGACGAGGAGTCTCGAAATGGTCGAGACATAAAGATTGATATATTGGACGACTATATTCGGATACCGGATGAGTTCCGGGGGTCACCGGATATTTATCGCAGTGCCGGGGGGTTATGGGAACCCCCGGGGGATATAATGGGCCAACATGGGCCTTGTGGGAGAGAGAGGAGAGGGCCTAGGGATGGCCGCGCGCCCCCCTTGTGAGTCCGAATTGGACAAGGAGGGGGGTGGTGCCCCCTCTTTCCTCCCTCTCTTCCTCTCCTTCCTTCCCCCTTCCTCCTTCCTAGTTGGACTAGAAAAGGGGAGTCCTACTCCCACTAGGAGGAGGACTCCCCCCCTCTCCTTGGCGTGCCCCAAGGCTGGCCGCCCCCTTGCTCCTTTAAATACGGGGGCAGGGGGCACCCTAGAACACACAAGTTTATTGTTCCAAGCCGTGTGCGGTGCCCCCCTCCACCATAATCCACCTCGGTCATATCATCATAGTGCTTAGGCGAAGCCCTGCGCCGGTAGCTTCATCATCACCGTCATCACGTCGCCGTGCTGACGAAGCTCTCCCTCAAAGCTCTACTGGATCGTGAGTTCGCGGGAGGTCACCGATCTGAACGTGTGTAGATCGCGGAGGTGCCGTACGTTCGGTACTAGGATCGGTCGATCGTGAAGACATACGACTACATCAACTGCGTTGTCATAATGCTTCCGCTTTCGGTATGAGGGTACGTGGACAACACTCTCCCCTCTCGTTCCTATGCATCACCATGATCTTGCGTGTGCGTAGGAAAATTTTGAAATTACTGCGTTCCCCAACAAAGGCTGGATGAACAGGAGCCCGTGGATGAACAGTCGCAGGTGGAGGCTGGAGGAGGTCGACGGTGGATGAACAGGAGCCCGTGGAGGCAGTCGACGGTGGATGAACAGTAGCCCGTGGAGGCCGTCGACGGTGGAGATGAACAATATCCCGTGGAGTCCCGTTTTGCGGTACACCACACCCCTCCCGATGAACAAGACCCCCGTTTCGACCACAGCGCTCCAACACAAGTCTGTTTCCTCCGTTTTGCGGTACGCCACACCCCTGCCGATCAACAAGACCCCGTTTCGACCGTAGGAGGTCCGTTTCGTCCATTTTGCGGTACGCCAGATCCCTCCCGATGAACAGGATCCCGTTTCGACCGTGGCCGGTCGAACACAAGGCCGCTTCCTCCGTTCTGCGGTACGCTAGGCCTCGTTTTCATCGGCTGTTCCGTCCAAGCCGGTTGGCTCCCGATGAACAACACGCGTTCCGTTGCCTCGCGATGAACACGACTCATTCCGTTGCCTCCTCATGAACACGACGCCGAGGCAGTTTCTCCGTTCTGACCCAGCCGTGTACACGAGCCCTGGCCCTACGTATGCGCGAGTAGGCGTTCGAGACCCCGCCTGTATGTACATACGTGGCCGTATTTTCTTTCTTGCACCCTGGCCGCTGTACGTACGTGTACATGCTACGTGCGCGCCTCTACTACGACACGTGCGCGCCTCTACTACGACACGTGCACGCCTCTACATCGACCAGTATGTACATACACGTTTGCGACTAGCATGAAAACGCTACATACGCTTAGACCAGGTGGGTCCCGACTATCAGGCACTTCCTTGCGTGCGAAGATGTAGCTGGTGGGTCCCAGCAGTCAGGGGGCGAATCATTTTTTTTGCCCGTAATATGGACGCACTTTGTTGCGTGCGAAGATGTAGTTGGTGGGTCCCAGCAGTCAGGGGGAAACGTGTTTTTGCGAAATATGGTGGCCCGTCCGGTGGGTCCCTGCTGTCAGGTGGAGGAATCATTATTTTCTGCGTAATAAGGAGGCACTTCCTTGCTGTGGCCATGGACCCAGTTGTCAGCCTCTTCACGTACAGTACTCTTTCGATGGAAGTCGGTCGTTGACAACATTGACCATGCCGCGCCGAGAGCACCAAGGCGGTGGACGATGGCGAGGCCTAGGAAGGGGACGACGCGAAGCCGAGGAAGACGTGGCAGTGCATGCCCACGCGGAGAGGAGTATGAGGGTTCACTGGTTCCGCTGCGGTGTGAGGCTGCCATCGCCGCAGGGCTTGTCCAGCGATGGGAGTAGTAGGGGGCCGTGAGGCCTCCGTGGCAGCACAGCCAGCCACGGGAGGCAGGAGCAGGCGGCACGACTGGCGCTGCTTTGGGCGGCTGGAGCAAGAAGACTAGAGGTTGAAGAAGCACTGCGGCCGTTGGATGGACATCGTACGGTCACTGGAGCTAGAATCGTTCATATTGACTAAGTTTACAAAGCCCTCCATCCCCGTCAACTTAGTAGGCCCACAAGTCAGCCTCCCACTATGCTGGGTCCCAGCTAGTAGGGGGAGTATTCATTTTTTTGTGCGTAATAAGGAGGCACTTCCTTGCGTGCGAAGGTATAGCTGGTGGGTCCGACCTGTCAGCGCGCGCGCGGGGGGGGGGGGGGGGCGTTTTTTCGTGAAATACAGAGGCCCTTCCGGTGGGTCCAGATGTCAGGTGGAGGAATCAATATTTTGCGCGTAATAAGGAGGCATTTCCTTGTGTGCGGCCGTGGACCCAGCTGTCAGCCTCTCCACGTACAGTCCACATCTGATGGATGTCGTTCGTTGACCACGGCATGCCGAGAGCACCAGGGCGGTGGACGACGGCGAGGCCTAGGAAGGGGACGACGCGGAGCCGGGGGAGACGCGATAGTGGATGCCCACGCGGAGAGGAGTACAAGGATTCATTGGTTCGGCTGCGGTGTGAGGCTGCCGTCGCCGCAGAATAACAGGGGGTGTGGGTGAGTAGAGGGATGGCCTGGCCAACGGTGGGAGTAGTAGGGGGCGGTGAGGCCTCTGCGGCAGCACAGCCGGCCACGGGAGGCAGGAGCAGGCGGCATGACCGGTGCTGCTTTGGGCGGCTGGAGCAAAAAGACCAGAGGTTGAAGAAGCATGACGGCCGTTGGATGGACATCGTACGGTCACTGCAGCTAGAATCATTTATAATGACTAAGTTGTCAAAGCCCTTGGTACGCGTCAACTTAGTAAGCCCACAGGTCAGCTTCCGAAACGGTGCGCCCCAGATGCCAGGGGGAGGAATCATTTTTTGGGCGGCTGAAGCTAGAATATCCGAGATTGAAGAAGAAGCACGACATCTGTTGGATGGACATCCAACGGCCACTGCTGCTAGAACCGTGTGTTGACTATAAGTTGACAAAGACTTGCATACGTGTCAACTTGCTTTTTTTAGGGGATGCGTCAACTTAGTAGGGCCACAAGTGTGTGGCAGAGAACTTATATGTCGGTGTGGAACGACACCTATGGGATCACAAGAATCCCTACTACGGTTGCCGGGGCGCAGGGTTGCGAGAAGAGCAGGATTAGTAATCAGCACAAGGATCCTTTACCCAGGTTCGGGCCGCAAGGATGCGTAAAACCCTAGTCCTACTTTGGTGGGTGTATTTCAGAGAGTTCTTGAGCTCTCAAACTAGCTATGGTGGGGTGCGCGGTCCCAAAGAGCCGAATCCTTCTCCAGTATACCAAGGGCCTCCTTTCATAGTCGAAAGGGGCTGCCACAGTGGCATACAGGAGGTGGAAAGGCATACAGTATTGCGAGCTTATCGCTCGTATTACAGGACAAGACACATTTAATGCGCCCTTGAGGTGTCCCCTAGCTTTATCGGGGACGGGGGCGAGGCCCGTCACGTCCGTCGCCACTCCTCCTTGCTTCGACACGCGCCCCGGCCAGTGATGCATGCGGTGCCATGTAGGCAGGCAGGCAGCTGAGGTGGCGCGGTGGTGGAGCCTCCATGAAGATCTGCATGCCGCCTCGCAGGCGCTTGACGAGTTGGCCCGGGAGCTGCATGTTTCCACACAGGTGCCTGCTCAGCTGGTTGAGCTGGCAGCTGCATGCGAACGGCGGTGGAAACTTGGTTGGTGCGGGCCCGGCAGTGGCCCTGCTGGCGTCCTCAGTGAGGGCCTTGCCGGGTGGCCCGGCAAGTGTCCTGCCGTGGCGCGCTGTCGTCCCCGGCAAGGACCTTGCCGGGGATCTAGTGGCCTTCCTCGGCAAGGATCTTGCCGAGGGTCGTCGTCTTCTAATCCTCATCTGATCTTGAGTGTTCCTTGTCTTCACAATGATCTGCATGCCACCACAAAGGTGCCCCCGAGCCCTGGCCCAACGTGGTTGATGGTGTGGGCTCAAGGGTGGCTCGCTCTTTTGGTGTTTGGGCGTGCTGCCCCGGCAAGGGCCTTGCCGGGGCTGCTGAGGCCGTCCCCGGCAAGGGTCTTGCCGGGGGAAACTGCTCCGCCCCTCTGCTTCTTTGCATCCTTGGTCTTGGCGTTGCTCTGGCTGCCTCGGTCTTAGGTTACCTTGGTTCACCTCCCCTGCTCTGCTTGGTGTGGCCGTGGGCGCGGCTCCGACTGCTCGTGCACAGGTAAAGGGGTACAAAGGCGCGCCCCTTCGTTTGTACACCGACAGGAGCCCCCGGGCCTGGGCCACACATAAGCGCGACACGTTGTTGGGCCAGGCCCAAAACGGTGCGCGGGCAGGCGGGGCGGTTTTTACCGCGGTAAAACTTTTCGCACGCTGCGCTTCCCATGACCCGCGCGCGGCGTGGCGCGGCGTGGAGGGGTGCGCGTGACGTGGGCGGCATGCGTGGTGCAGTTTCCGCATGCATGCATCATATCATGGTAAAGAGGTGGCTCGCGTCTTCCCCATAAAAAGAGGGAGGCGTGGAGGCGCGGCTCAGTTACTGCGTGGGGCCAGGTCGCAGTCTTCAAGGCGTCCACACCCCACGATCACGGGGCGGGGAGAGGTCGCTTCACCCATCCCCTTGATTCTGCACGTTCGCCACGCGTCCTTCATGCGCTTGGGGTGGCAAGCGGTGGAGGCGGGAAAACGGTCGTCGTTGATTGGGGCAGCGGGTCGGTCTCGATTCCCAGCGCCCCTGGTGGCTAGATTGGCCGAGCGGGGCGGCCGAGCCCCGACCCCGCCCATCTATAAGGAGGGGGAAGGGGGGATGGCATCCTGCACTCTTCTGTCATTTATCTCCTCCTCCTTGTGCTTCTTCCTTTCACTCGCCATGGAGAAAGGGAATCTCGGTCCCTCGACGGTGGCGGCGAGGGTCGCTACTCGATAGCGCGTCCCTCCTCCTCCTGAGCCCGCGGTGGTGGAGCCGGCCGCGAGGGGAAGGGGGACGGGGCGAGGCCATGGGCGAGGCCGGGGCAGAGGTTGTGGTGCTCGGGGAAGAGGAGGACGGGGAGGCGCGCCGGCTTCGCCCCCGCCAATGATGCCTTTTCCGATGGAAGGCCATGTCGGAGACGAGCCCCGCGAGTTCTTCATCAGGCTGCGCCGACCTCCGTGTCGCCGTCTTCGTCTTCCTGTCCCGTTCGCTCGAGAGATGGAGCGTGACCCGCCCCAACCCCTCAGATTGCACATGAGGGGCTGCAGGAATGGGGGCACGCGAGTCGACGTCGACTTCCCGGCTCCTCGGGTCATGTACCTCCGTCGTGGATGGAAGACGTTCGCTCGCATCCATAGCCTGACGGCGGGGCTCGTCCTCTACTTCAAATTAATGGAGGACGGCCTGCTCTCCGTCAAGGTCTTCAGAGACTTCGGGACTCGCCTGAAGTGCTGCGTGGAGAGTTCCTCTGACGGAGATTCCGATGACGGAAGCTCTTCCTCGAGCGAAAGCGATGAGGAGGACAGCGGGGCAGATGACGGGGACGAGTCCGACTAGGCGTCGGACGCCCCGCGCCTGGGCCGGTGCGGCAGCAGCATCTGCACCTGGCCGCTCCTTCGGCAGAGTTTTGCCGGGGGAGGGGCCAGCTCCTTGAACTTCTCGGGGCCGTCTCCTTGGGTGGCTGGCGTCGGGAGGCTGCGGAAGAGGAAGAGGGCGGGCGGCAAGGCCGTCAACTCGGAGTACGCGGGCACCGACGCCTTCATCGCGTATTGCCGGTCCTGCCGCCTCGTCTTCCAGCTCCTTTCCCGGCACCGTCATCACCGGCCCATCCGTGGGCGGCCACCGAGGTGTTCTCTTGGTGCTTTCTGCTGCTCGTAGCTCGCCTAGGCGCCCCTTTTGCCCTTTTTGCCTCCTTGACCTGCCTCCTGAGGAGAGGGACAAGAAAGGGATTACGGGCATCTTATCTCTTTTTTAATCTGTAAGCCCTCAGGCATTTTTAAATTTAAAGCTTGTAATCCCCCTTGTTCATGTTTTTCATCTCATATGAACTGTACCTGTACGGGATGTTTTTAATAAAAAGGGGTGTTTGCCGGGGGTTTTCGTTCGTGGATGGAACCCACGACAAGGAGCGAATCCTTGTTACTATTTAAGATAAACGTCTTCCAACCGGCAACAGGCCTTGCCGTCCCCCCACTTCGCTCGACCATTCTCGCGCCCTTGGCGGAGGCGGGGATGAAGCGGGCTTAGACTCCTCGTTCTATTTCCTTACCGCCGCGACTACAACCAAATCCGGGCGCAGGAGATAATCCTTGGGTATAGAAAAGAGGAGCACGGTGGCCTAGAAATAAAACGAGGTTTCACATATCCCAGTTTCATAACGAAATGCATGACAGAGGATAAAAGACTTATCTGGATCTGCAGCCCCCGGCAACCTCATCTCGCCGCGGTTGGATCCTTGTACTTGCAGCCCCCGGCAACTTTGGTTTGCCGGGGTTAGGACTCCGGTCCGTGCCTTTTCTTCCAAGTGGCTCAGCAGAAGTGCCCATGTGCCCTGCGAACCAAAAGAGGACAGAAAAGAACAGAGAGACGCGCACTCGACCTCTAGGCTAGGGGTTAGTCGCCGCTAAGCACTATCAACCCTAACCAAGGAAGAGACTCGACCTAGCGTGCATGCTATAACTTAGGGCGCCAGTGCTTCATTTATTTATGCTCAGGGTCTGCGCCTGGCTTTGTACAAAGGGTTACATGCCTTGCCGGCAAAGCTTGTACAAAAGGTGGCTTGCTGGGAGGCCCGACAAGCCGCGCCTTATGGGTAAAACTTGCAAAGATGCTCGATGTTCCAGGAGTTGCTCACTGGGACAGCATCTTCGGTCTCCAGGCGGACTGCGCCGGGCCTGGTGACTCGTATTACCCGATAAGGGCCTTCCCACTTTGGCGTCAACTTGTTGGAATTCTTGGCCGACTGAACACGCCGAAGAACAAGGTCGCCTTCCTCAAAGCTCCGGGCATGAACCTTGCGGCTATGGTAGCGGCGCAAGGCTTGCTGGTAGCGTGTTGCTCTCACAGCCGCCTGAAGACGATCTTCCTCAAGGAGCGTCGCGTCATCTTGGTGCAACTGCTCTTGCTCAAGCTCATCATAAGCGAGCACTCGAGGTGACCCGTATATGAGTTCCATGGGGAGAACTGCTTCCGCCCCGTATACCAGGGCAAAAGGTGTCTGGCTGGTGGCTTGATTTGGCGTCGTCCTGATCGACCAAAGAACCGCCGGCAATTCATCAATCCAGCGCCTTCCACTCTTGTGCAGCTTGTCAAAAGTCTTTGTTCTTAGGCCTCGCAACACTTCAGCATTCGCCCTCTGTGCTTGGCCGTTGCTCCGGGGGTGTGCCACGGAAGCAAAACAGACCTTGCTGCCGAGGTCTTGAATTCATCGCATGAAGGTGTGGCTTGTGAACTGCGTGCCGTTGTCGGTGATGAGTCTGTTCGGCACATCAAAACGGCAAACCAGTCCCTTGAAAAACTTGACATCTGACTGAGAAGTCACCTTTCTCACTGCTTCCACTTCTGGCCACTTTGTGAACTTGTCGATTGCGGCGTACAAGTACTCAAAGCCCCTGACAGCACGGGGGAAGCGGCCCAGTATGTCGAGCCCCCAGACCGAGAATGGCCAGGAGAGAGGGATTGTTTGGAGGGCTTGAGCTGGTTGATGAAGTCTCTTTGAATGGAACTGGCACGCTTCACACTTGGTTACTAGTGCCGTCGCATCCTGGAGGGCGGTGGGCCAGAAGAAACCTTGCCGGAACGCCTTCTCGGCAAGGGCCCTCGACCCTATGTGGGAGCCACATATGCCTCCATGTATCTCTGCCAATAGCCCCAGTCCTTCCTCCCGGGGGATGCACCTTAATTTCACGCCGTTCGGCCTTCTCCTGTACAGGACGTCGTCGACGAACTGGTACAGGGCGGACCGGCGGGCTACTTTTTCCGCTTCTTCTTGCTGCTCAGGAAGTTCCCCTGTTTGGAGGAATCAGACAGTATGCTGCGCCCACACCGGAGCCTGGGGCTCGACGGCAAGGACCAAAGGCATTTCCTTAGCCATGGGCGCGGCTGTCTCCATGGCCAGGGCTTGACGCCCTGTCGGAGCCAGTTGCCCTTTGGCAGGCTCAGTGTCCGCGGCAGCACCCTTGCCGGCGGCCCCAGGGGGTTCGGTAGGAAAGTACTTGCCGGGACCTGACTTCCTCCGCTTGTTCTGCCCCGTTGATGGTTCGACGGATGGTTGAGTCAACCAGAGCAAAAAGGTACCTGGTTCCATAGGTAGCTTGAATGCAGCACGCTTTGACAGGTAATCGGCGATGTCGTTCTCCACTCGGGGGACGTGCTCCGCTTGGATACCATCAAAGCGCTCCTCCAGCTTCCTCACCTCATCTATGGAAGCCTCCATCAACGGGCTCTGGTAATCCTTGTTGACCTGTCTAACAACAAGCTGCGAGTCGCCCCTGACGATGAGCTTCTTAACCCCGAGGTCCGCCGCGATCCTGAGACCGGCAAGCAGCCCCTCGTACTCCGCAGTGTTGTTGGTGGACATCTCCCTAGGAAAGTGCATCTGGACCACATACTCGAGGTGCTCTCCAGTGGGTGCGACGAGCAGCACCCCGGCACCGGCGCCTTGCGGCGAGAAAGCCCCATCAAAGTACATGATCCAGTCGCGGTCTGCTTCCTTGCCGGGGAGAGCAGTCTCTTGGATTTCTTCGTCGGGCGTTGAGGTCCATTCTGCAATGAACTCCGCCAGGACTCTGCTCTGAATTGTCGAGGTGCTTTCAAACTTCAAACAAAAAGTTGACAACTCCAAGGCCCATTCCACAATCCTTCCGGTTGCGTCTGGGTTATGCAGTATCCGTTGCAATGGGAGGCGAGTGACGACAGTGATCTCGTGGGCTTGGAAGTAATGACGCAGCTTCCTCGAGGCCATAAGGAGGCCGAAGAGCAATTTTTGCACACCAGAGTACCTCGACCTAGCCCCTGCAAGAGGGAGCTGACAAAGTAAACCGGGTGCTGCATCATCTTCTTCTTCTGCACCACCTCAACTAACTGCGCAGGCACTGCCTCGGTGGCATCAGACTCTGCCGGGGGCCTTGCTGTCGGCGTTCTCGGAACGGGGGTCCCCAGACTTGCCTGCCTGCGGCCCACTGTGTGGCTAAGCCAGCAGGTCGTACGGCCCATCTTCATCAACAAGGCATCCAAGACCCTCGCGAGGCGGAAGACACAAGACCTCCTCTGGAGTGGGCTAGCCAGGCAGGCTCACGAGGAGTGGAGATATTAAGGCAGGGCAAACCTCACGAGGCTCTCGTGACGTGAGCCATGACGAACGGCACCAGGCGGGCGCCAGCGCGCGCAGCGTCCTTATTTCCTCTTTGGTGCTAAGGAGGCCAGCCCAGGCGAAGAGTACCGAGGCATCAGGCAAAGGTTGCCATATTGGTGCAACGAGACCAAGACCAGGGGGACGGCAAGGCAGAGGTCATCGTGGAGCCCAAGACGGCGTCACCCCAGAGCTTTTCGCAGGCGAAGACCACTTTTGTCAGGATAGCTTGTACTAGATGTCCCCCTTAAAATTTGCCCGCCGTTGTTGGCCCCCTTCCCGCTCAACATTTGGGAAGAAGTCCAGGGCCTATATAAGTAGAGCTAGCCAGCATAGTAGGAAAAAGGGGGGATCCGATCTCATCTTAGCTTGATCCAACCCGATCGAGAGCCTACTCACAAGAACACCTCAACCTCAGGAGGCTGTTCTTCCCTTGTGCTGTTCATCATTAGCCCAAGAGGCAATCCACCACCACCACACTGGAGTAGGGTATTACACCACAACGGTGGCCTGAACCAGTATAAACCTCGTGTCTTTCTGTGTTGCGAGTTCGTCGAGTTCGTCCGCGAGGTCTTAGCGAGCTAGGGCGAAGATCGGTAGGAGGGAAAGACTTCACGCGCACCCCAGTGTTCGAACCTTAAGGGTTTGCCGGAACCCCACATCCGACATTTGGCGCGCCAGGTAGGGGTGCGCCGGAGCTTCTTCTCCGCCAACCAGCTCGCCGATGCTCCCCAGCCACGATGTCTGGCGATTCAAGGGCCGACTCCGACCGCTGGGCAGCGTGGCCAGCCCGGGCAGCGCCGCCTGCCCATGAAGGTCTCGACCCCGCACTCCATGCGGCACGGGCGTCGCCAAAGCCCGCCGGGCGCGGGCAGCACGGCCAGGCGTCATCCACCCTCACCCCACGACAGGTACGGGCCGCGACAAGAGCAGCGAGCCATGCCGCAGCAACGGCGCCACACTCACGGCGGGAGCAAGAAAACATGCGGGCAGCGCTCACCGTGGCAAGGGAGCTGCTGCGGTGCAGGATGATGGAAAGCGGCCGGGACACGTTGCTAGAACGTGTTGCCGAGCTGCTGGATGCAGCGGCGTCAGGAGCACCACCCTTCTGCTATCGGCTTCCTCCCCAGGCCACTGCAGGGCCGCGCGGCGAACCTCACCACATCCGCGCGCCATCAACTACGCCCGGGGGCTTCATCAACATTAGCACGGTCGGCGGCGTAGGGGGCTCCGACTCCCCCATGCCGTCCTCGACAAGCACGGGCGCAAGCGTCGCCCTCCATGGTCCCAGCAGGATGACGTATTGTCATCCCCAGGACGCCACCATGGGCGGAGCAACATGGAGCGTCGGGCACCACGGCGAGGTGTTTGGGGTAACGGCCCCGGAAGCCTACGTGCCCCGCATGATGGACCAAGGGTACGCACCAGGGGGCGCTAGGAGCCGAAGCCTTTCAAGAACCAACGGAGAACCACGATAGTCGCGCCGGCAACGACAACTACAGGGTACTGCTAATCTCTCAGGAACAAGCTTATGCTAACCATGGGCTGTAGATGACTCAGGTTGCAGCGTCGATCGACGACCTTGGCATGGCGGCACCCGTTCCAACAAGGGAGACACGCTGGGGGCCGCCGGGAGGGAGCCAGGAGCAAGGCTCCACCCCGCGGCGCGCGACGCCTAGCGACACCCAGAGGTAGGCCCTCTACCGGGGAGGCCTCGACAACCCTTCCCCCGGCAGAGGACCTGTGGTCGCCGAGGGAACCGCTGGCGTCCTCTTTCCCTCCTTTGTGTCGTCCTGGTGACCGGTCGGCTCAGAGGAGGTCAAGAGTGGCGCAAGGCAGGGCCCTCGTCTGGCGATATGAAGCAAGGCTGGTACGTGTGAAGAAGGCCCAGTGCCTGTGAAGCTCGCCGCCCGTGACACTCTCAGGTAATAATGAGTTGGGGCTGTACACGCCCTGGAGTCTCAGGGGTGCTGGCCTCAGGCCCTGGGGCTCCCTCCCATGCCTAGTGGCAGCACTTAGCTCCGCGCTGGTGAGAAGACTTGAAGACCAGAAGACTAGACTAGGTGCCGGACGCGGCCTTTTGCTTTGGATCTCTCTTTCTGTAGCTTTGCTTTCTGGATCTGGATTTGAGTTGAAGCCGAATTTTTATCGATGCGCGCGGGGGGAGCCTTTTCTCGTTTGAGCAATTTTTTGCCTTCTGGATCTCGTTTTGTTTGGGACTCATGTCGGTCGCCTTTCCCTCACGAGCTCCTCGTGAGCGGGACTGCGCGAAGCACGCGCATGCCAAGCGCGCGCTAACACTGCAACTGGTGCTCACCTCTCGTGGAGCCCCTTCTGACGGGGCGACGAGCTCCGCAAGGTTCTCAGGAACATGACACGTCGCAGCCCAGCTCAAAGCTGGCGCTGACTAAGGTAAACCAAGGCAGAAAACTCGCATTAGGATTCACAAGTCCACAAGGACACAAACTCACATCGCATGGGAAAGTAAAAATTGCAATTTTCTTACATGAGGGGCTCCCCCTCTCAAAATGCTCTTACAAGTTTCCAAGGGCCACGCCCGAGTTTGTGCACAGGATGAAATGACAGGAGAACAAGGGATCAGCCAGAAATATCGCTCGCTGCGTCATCCGCGGATGCGTCACTCGCGTCATCGTCATCTTCATCGGCATCGTCGTCGCCATTGGCAACGCCCCCGTCACTGTCGTCAACCACGTCACCTTCATCTGCGACGACCACCACCGCATCATCCTCCGAAGTGAAGGCCCTGACCAACGCGTCCACATTATCCTCAACCCAACGCGCTAGGTCGCCCAGGACAGCCGTGGGTACGGGGGCGATGGCGGCGTCGAAATCAAAGTTGGGGTCGGCATTCAGGAGGTGGCTGAAGACACGGGAGAAAGCGCGCTCGAGCAGGCCACGCCCCCTTTCCTCCACAAGCTGGCGAGCTCTGGCAGATCAGGCCTCTAGGCGGGCGGTCAGCCTCACGAGCCTCTTCCAAGGCTCGTGAGCGGGCTTCACGGGAAACCTTGAGAGACGTCTCGGGCTTCGCGTTCTCAAGGTCACGCTGATAGCGGCCGAGGTTGATGGCCACCTTCAGCTTGCACCGCTCCTCCGCCAACTGGAGACCTTCAGCCTCAAGACGCGAATCGACACTCGCGAGCTCTTCACCAAGTCGACGCATCGCGCCCATCGCCTCCTGGAAGAGCTCGTGATGAACCACGCTCCGCCCGCGCTCAAGCCCGAACGCTCTGCCCACCTCGTCCTCCGCCTCAGGGGCTGCGGGCGGGGCACCAAGTGGTGCACCCCCTCCAGGCAGGGGGCTGGGGGCTGACGTCGAGCCTGACGTCAACCAGTCCTCAGGAGGAGCCCAAGCCGACCAGGGCTCGCTGCTTGAAGAGGAGCCGAAGATCGAAGCCAACAATTGCCGTCCAAGACCAGCGGAGGAGTCTTGGGCATGCCTGCCAAGCTCCACGCCAGACCAGGGGCAGGAGCGGCAAGGCCGCAGGTTCAGCGTGCCAGGAAGGCAGGAGTGCCCCTTCAACCAACCCTGCTCCAGGGGCAACAAGCGGACTCGGAGCGCTCAAGGCCGATGGGGGAGTCAAGGAAGGAGGAGGCCGATTCTCGGGAGGCGCAGCCGCTTCGACGGAAGGAGCCCTGAAGAACTGACGCCAGGAGACGAAAACATCACACAAGGAGCCACAGCAGTAGGATACTTACACGTCAACAACGATGTACTTCCTCCGCTTCAGCGGTCCAAAGATGTTGCTGCCGCTGGGAGATCCTTTCCTCTTGCGGAGCTCCTCGAAGTCCACACAAAGACGACCGAAACGCTGGACGTGACGGCCGGTGCGCAGCGGGGCCGAAGAAGAGCTCGAAAGAATATCTTCAGGGGTGCCCGGTTGCGGTAAACAGCCGGGCACCGTTTCACCACGACCTCCCGAGGCTCCTGGAGCCTTGGCCTCGGGAGTCGCATGCAGCGTCTCCTCAGCAACTAACGCCTCAGGAGGGAAGTGGCAGGCTCCTGAGGACGATGCCCCAGGATCACCACTCGGCACGTGCTCCCCAGCACTCAAGCCACCGGCCTCCGCCGGAGCTCGCCCACCTGCGCCGTCACTTGGGGTGAGCTCAGCATCAGGGGCAAGGAAGGGAACCACGACGACGGGGTTCTCATGAGGCCCCTCCAGGCCGATCGGCCGTGGCCCACATTCATCGAAGAGAGGCATGTTCTTTACAAATTCATCCTTGTTCTTGCAGCGGTACAACAAACAGTTCTTCCCAGGCAGTTCGGCCGGCAAGGGGACGCCCGTCAAGACCTTGAGCACTGTTCGCCGCGTCCCGAGGAGGAGCCCAGACTCCTGAAACCTCATGTGGTCCTGGCTGCTCAGCAAGGTCCACATTGGGCGAGAATGGCGTTGAAGTGGAGCGACCCGGCGTTGGACGAATTCCTTCACCACCATCGGCGCAGTTACGCCGCGATCCTTCAGCAACCTCAACCTGAGCCAGGCGTGGGCAAGGCCGGGGCTCGTGAGCCGCTGATGGCTCCAGCCGGAGTTAGGAATAGCGGGCCCCGACGGAGCCTGAAGCAGAGGACTGAGCACGCCGGCATCAACGAACACCCATCGTGTCCGGAATTCGCTCGTGGGTGGAGGAAGCTTGAAGTCGATCCCCTCGCCCGCCGTTGCAGCCACGGCATGGAAGCTCACGCATCCCGAGCATCGTTGGGGGTCGATCAAATGCAATGAGAAGAAATGGCGAAGGAGGGCCACAGAAGGGGCTATGCCAGCCATAGCTTCGCACACAAAGGTGAAGAAGGCAAGAAGAGTCACAGACTGAGGGTTGAGATGCAGCATGTGGATCTGATAATGCTCAAGCACCGCGTTGAAGAAGGCGGAGAAGGGAGGAATCAGGCCAGCCCAGAGGGCATCTATGAAGATTGGGACTTCGGTGGCCGCCTGAGCCGTGCGAGTGCGAGACGCAGGCCAGACCACCGTCTTCCCCCACTCGTTGAAGCTAGAGGCAAGCATCGGGCGCACCTTGTCCATGGCCTCGTCGTTGAGCACACAAGACCGGCCGAGCGCCGGCGCAAAGGACGGAGGCGCAACAGGCAGAGATAGAGGTCTCTTCCCCTTCTCAGCTTGTTTCGGTGCCATGGTGATGGAGCAGGCGGAGCGCAAGTCAGATTGGAGAAGAGAAACAAAGTCTCGAGGAAGGAGGGAGATTGGGGAGGCAAGGCACAGACAATGGAGGAATAACTGTGTAGGCCACGTGGGCCGCATAGCTAGGCGGGTTCAAAGGCAGCGCGGGGAAGCGGAGACGCCCACGTCAAATCAACCGCCATGCGTCAACCGAGGCCGCATGCTTTTTGGGGCCCGCGGTGCTCCGAACTTGACCCTTGGCTTCGCCGCGAAGCCAAGCCCGAGCGCACCTTGGGCCCGGGGGTTACTGTCGGCGTTCTGGGAACAGGGGTCCCCAGACTTGCCTGCCTGCGGCCCACTACGTGGCTAAGCCAACAGGCCGTACGGCCCATATTCTTCAACAAGGCATCCAAGACCCTCACGAGGGTCCAAGCCTCGCGAGGCGGACGACACAAGACCTCCTCTGGAGTGGCCTAGCCAGGAAGGCTCACGAGGAGCGGCGATATCAAGGCGGGGCAAACCTCATGAGGCTCTCGTGACGTGAGCCATGACGAACGACACCAGGCGGGTGCCAGGCGGGCGCCAGCGCGCGCAGCGTCCTTATTTCCTCTTTGGTTCTAAGGAGGCCAGCGCAGGCGAAGAGCACCGAGGCATCAGGCAAAGGTTGCCATATTGGTGCAACGAGACCAAGACCAGGGGGACGGCAAGGCGGAGGTCATCGTGGAGCCCAAGACGGCGTCACCCCAGAGCTTTTCGCAGACGAAGACCACTTTTGTCAGAATAGCTTGTACTAGCTATCCCTCTTCAAATTTGCCCGCCGTTGTTGGCTCCCTTCCCGCTCAACATTTGGGAAGAGGACCAGGGCCTATATAAGTAGAGCTAGCCACCATAGTAGGAAAAGGGGGGGGGGATCCGATCTCATCTTAGCTTGATCCAACCCGATCGAGAGCCTACTCACAAGAACACCTCAACCTCAGGAGGCTGTTCTTCCCTTGTACTATTCATCATCACCCAAGAGGCAATCCACCACCACCACACTGGAGTAGGGTATTACACCACAACGGTGGCCCGAAACAGTATAAACCTCGTGTCTTTTTGTGTTGCGAGTTCGTTGAGTTCGTCCGCGAGGTCTTAGCGAGCTAGGGCGTAGATCGGTAGGAGGGAAAGACATTGCGCGCACCCCAGTGTTCGAACCTTAAGGGTTTGCCGGAACCCCACATCCGACACTTGCCTTGCTGGCATCAGGCCCTGCCGGGGGAATCCTTGGCTTGCCATCCGCTGGTTCTGCCGTCGCCACTGCCTCTTCATTGACCTCCCTCCGCGCCACCAGTGCAGCGCTGACCACTTGATTCGTCGCCGCTAGATACAGCAACAACGGCTCTTGTGGTTTAGGCGCAACCAGTATTGGCGTAGAGGAAAGGTATTTCTTCAGATCCCGCAATGCCGCCTCGGCTTCTGGGGTCCACTCCACTGGGCCTGCCTTCTTCAAGATTTTGAAGAAGGGAAGGGCACGCTCGGCGGACTTGGAGATGAATCGGCTCATGGCGGCAACACAGCCAGTGAGCCGACGTACATCTTTAATCCGCTTGGGCGCCTCAATCTGCTCAATAGCTTTGATTTTGTCTGGGTTTTCCTCGATCCCGCGTTGCGACACAAAGAATCCGAGAAGCTTGCTGGACAGAACGCCGAAGACACACTTCTTAGGGTTCAGCTTAAGGTTGATCTTGCGCAGGTTGGCAAATGTATCTTCCAAATCTTGCACAAGAGTTGGCCCGTCCTTGGTTTTGACCACTATGTCATCCATGTATGCCTCCATATTTCTGTGGAGCTGAGGTTCAAAACCAATTTGGACTGCTCTTGCAAACGTCGAGCCAGCACTCTTCAACCCGAAAGGCATCCGTAAAAAGCAATACGTACCACATGGGGTAATGAATGTTGTCTTCTCTTCATCCTCTCTTGTATGGAAGATTTGGTGGTAGCCTGAGTAGGCGTCGAGGAATGACAACAGATCGCACCCGGCCATGGAGTCAACAATCTAGTCGATGCGCGGCAACGGGAAGGGGTCTTTAGAACAAGCCTTATTGATATCTGTGTAATCAATACACAGCCTCCACTTCCCATTTGCCTTGCGCACTACTACCGGATTGGCCAAACACGTCGGGTGGAGCACTCCTCTCACCAAACCTGCCGCTCCCAACTTCCTGATCTCCTCTGTGATGAATTCCTGCCTCTCTAGAGCCTACTTTCTGACCTTCTGCTTGACGGGCCGCGCATGAGGGCAGACAGCTAGGTGGTGCTCAATCACCTCCCTGGGAACACCGGGGATGTCGGACGCTTGCCATGAAAACACGTCGACACTCGCCCGCGGGAAGGTGATGATCCCTGGCAGGGCCTATGGTGAAGGCCCCTCCCGTGCCGTCCTCCCTGGCGGACACCTTCTTGGTCTGCGGTGGCTCGGCTCGGGATTTATTGCTCTTGCCGGTAGAGCTCTCTGGCACGTCGTCGATGGTAGCGCAACACTCCGAAGAGGTGTGCTTGCCGGAGTGGGTGCGAGAGGACTTGCCGGGCTTCTTCTTCCCTCCAGGGCTGTCAGCGGCAGGAGCAGGTGCCTTGACGGCAGCTGCTGCGACTGCTTCCCGGTAGAGTCGGTCGGCACAAATCAGCGCGTCCTTCTTGTTGGAGGGGACGGAGATGATCGTCAACAGCCCGAGCATCTTTAGCATGTTGTAGGCGTAGTGTGACGCCGCCATGAACTTGGCTAGTGCCAGACGGCCGAGGATCCCGTTGTAGGGCAAGGGGATCTCGGCCACGTCGAAGATGATCCTCTCCGTCCTGTAGTTCAACTCTCCTCCAAACATCACGGGCAGTGTGACCTTCCCCTTCGGCTGGCTCCTACCCGAATTGACCCCTTGAAACGTGCCCGTTTCCTCGAGGTCTCCATCATGAATTTGCAGCCTTTTGATCACGACAGGCGAGATTAAGTTCAGGCCGGCCCCGCCGTCAACCAACATCTTGTTCACCTTGAGGTTGCGTATCGTTGGCGAGACCAACAATGGCAAACACCCGACCGCGGTTGTGCGGTTAGGGTGGTCCTCGGCGTCAAAGATGAGGGGCGTGCTGGACCACTTCAGCGGCTTCTGAGCATCGAACGACGGCTCCGCTACTGTAATCTCACGCGCCCACTGTTTGAGCTGGCGATGTGAAGTATGCAACGAGGCGCCACCATTGACGCACATGGCCTTCGTAGCCTTCTGGAACTCTTGCTCACCGAACTCATCGTCCTCGTCGTGATCATCGTCTTCTTGTTTCTTGTCACGGCCCCGGGCGGGCCTCTCTTGCTGGTTGTCCTTGCCGGCTGGCTTCCTTGGCCGCCACGCTTCTTGCCGGATCCCTCGGCACCGTCCTGACCCTTCTCCTTGCCCCGCCTCTTGTACTCAGCGTTTTGCTTCTCAGCAAGCAGCTCAACTTGTCGGCAGTTCTGGAGGTCGTGGCCCTTGGTGCGGTGGATCTTGCAGTATTGCTTGCCGGAGCCCCCTGGCTTGTCGGCAGCTGCTAAGGCCCGGCAAGTGGCGCACCCGGCAATCTCCTTGCTGGGGCCGTCTGCCTTGACTTTCTTGGCAGCGCCGCTGTCGTCAGACCCCTCAACGGCAAGTATGGCCTTGCCCTTGCATTTCCTTTTGCGACACCGTCCCTTCTTCGTTGGGGTGGCGATGTATTCGTCAGTAGAGTCAGTTTCCGCGCCGGCGTCTTCGCCGGGGTACTTCCTTCCCTCTTCGGCCCGGGCGCATCTATCGGTCAGAACATAGAGCTCGGCCACATCCTTAACCTTGGTCATCGCCAACTCTTCGCGCATCTTGCGGTTGCGCACGTTCTGATGGAACGCGCTGATCACAGCGGCGGGATGAACGTTGGGGATGTTATACTGCACCCGGCTAAATCTCTGGATGTACTTGCGCAAGGTTTCCCCTTCCTTCTGGGGAATGATATGTAGATCACTGGCCTGGCCATGAGCTTGGTGGCCTCCTGTGAAGGCGCCAACGAACTCATGGCACAGATCCGACCAAGAAGAAATGGAATCCGCCGGCAAGTGCATCAGCCAAGACATAACATTGGGCTTCAGTGCCAGCGGGAAATAATTGGCAAGCACCTTGTCGTCGCGAGCTCCGGCCGCCTGCATCGCGATGGTGTAGATGCTGAGGAACTCGGACGGATGGGTCTTGCTAGTGTACTTCTCGCCGACGTCAGGCTTGAACGTGCGGTGGGACGGCCACAGGAACTGCCGCAGCTCACGGGTAAAGGCCGGGCAGCCCACCTCGTAAGGCAGGCCGCCGGAGCCCCCCGGTGCTGGGTGGTCCATGGCGGGTCCCGCCCGCTTGTCTGGCTGGTGGCGTGTATCATGCCGGTGCTCAATAGTGGTCCGAGCATCTTCGTGAGCTCGTTCTCAAAGAACTTGGCGCTGGTCGCGGTGGGTCCGCGGGTCGGACGACGCTATAGAGATGTTATCGCAAGTGTCGGCTTGATGGGCAGACGCCCGCGGCGGCTGGCGAGGAGGAGGAGAGTGCACCGTGGCTGCAGCCCCTCCCGGTCCTCCCAGCGCCAGCATGTGGTGGCTCGGTGGAGCGCCGACCCGAGGGCCCTGCCGGTCGCGGATCGTCTTTGTTGGTGACGGCGACGAGGCTCCGGCTGGTGGCCCTCCACTCGTCGAGCTTATCTGCAGCGGGAGGGAAGTCGAGGAGCAGCTGCGCACGCGCCAAAGCATCTTCTGGCGTGGGCGGCGGCGACAGCTGCGTGGATCGCAGCGCGCTTCGACTCCTAACCACGTTAGAAGGAGCGTCGCCACGACCCAGCGGCTGTGCGCCATTTTCGCCAGCATTTCGGCGGGCAGGATGAACTCCTTCATCCCGCGGACGACGCACAGGGCTCTTCCCACGGCGGTCCCCAGGGTCACCGGCGTGGTGACGCTGCTCGTCGCGCACACCATGGGAACAGCGCGTAGTGGTCGCCGGTGTGGGCGTCTTGGAGGTCGCGGCGCCGCCCGGGGGTGGCACAACGACACTCCTGGAGGGCCCCGCGCCGCCTGCGGGGGGCCCAGCTCCGTCTTTGGATCTGGCGACGTGCGGCCAGTCGTCTAGCGCGCGAACGACGCCGCTCGCCAGGCTCTGTCTGCCAAGGCGATGCTGGTGCTCGCGGACCGCGGCCCGGGTCCTGTCCGCGACCGGCCCACTGCTCGCCCGCACTGGCACGGGCCGTCCGGCGCCCAACGAGCCGACCGCCGCGGCCGTCTTCTTCTTGGGAGCCATGGCGACGAAGAACCGCTAGGCTAATTACTAGACCAGATTCTCACAATTGCGCCCCCTACCTGGCGCACCAAAGATGTCGGTGTGGAACGACAACTATGGGATCACAAGAATCCCTACTACGGTTGCCGGGGCGCAGGGTTGCGAGAAGAGCAGGAGTAGTAATCAGCACAAGGATCGTTTACCCAGGTTCGGGCCGCGAGGATGCGTAAAACCCTAGTCCTGCTTTGGTGGGTGTATTTCAGAGAGTTCTTGAGCTCTCGAACTAGCTATGGTGGGGTGCGCGGTCCCAAAGAGCCGAATCCTTCTCCAGTATGCCATGGGCCTCCTTTTATAGTCGAAAGGGGCTGCTACAGTGGCATACAGGAGGTGGAAAGGCGTAAAGTATTGCGAGCTTATCGCTCGTATTACAGGACAAGACGCATTTAATGCGCCGCTGAGGTGTCCCCTAGCTTTATCGGGGACAGGGGCGAGGCCCGTCCCGTCCGTCGCCACTCCTCCTTGCTTCAACACGCGCCCCGGCCAGTGATGCATGCGGCGCCATGCAGGCAGGCAGGCAGCTGAGGTGGCGCGGTGGTGGAGCCTCCACGAAGATCTGCATGCCGCCACGCAGGCGCTTGACGAGTTGGCCCGGGAGCTGCATGTTGCCACGCAGGTGCCTGCTCAGCTGGTTGAGATGTCAGCTGCATGCGAACAGCGGTGGAAACTTGGTTGGTGCGGGCCCGGCAGTGGCCCTGCTGGCGTCCTCGGTGAGGGCCTTGCCGGGTGGCCCGGCAAGGGTCTTGCCATGGCGCGCTGTCATCCCCGGCACGGACCTTGCCGGGGATCTAGTGGCCTTCCTCGGCAAGGATCTTGCCGAGGGTCGTCGTCTTCTAGTCCTCATCCGATCTCGAGTGTTCCTTGTCTTCACAATGATCTGCATGCCACCACAAAGGTGCCTCCCGACCCCTGGCCCAACGTGGTTGATGGTGTGGGCTCAAGGGTGGCTCGCTCTATTGGTGTGTGGGCGTGCTGCCCCGGCAAGGGCCTTTCCAGGGCCGCTGAGGCTGTCCCCGGCAAGGGTCTTGCCGGGGGAAACTGCTCCGCCCCTCTGCTTCTTTGCGTCCTTGCTCTTGGCGTTGCTCTAGCTGCCTTGGTCTTCGGTTACCTTGGTTCACCTCCCCTGCTCTGCTTGGTGTGGCCGTGGGCGCGGCTCCGACTGCCCGTGCACAGGTAAAGGGGTACAAAGGCGCGCCCCTTAGTTTGTACACCGACATTATAGCCCATTTGCGATTTGTAAGAATGTACAGCCCATTTTTGAATTCTAATGGAATTTACTACTGCCCATTTACAGTTTGTTAAAAGTACATCCCATTTTCTAGCAAGGACAACGATTAATAATTTCAACCAACCGTTCAAAACAGAATTCAAAAAAATTTCCCACATTTTCATGGGATCCGAAATATTTTTATCCCGAAATTTCTAGTCAGATTAAATACAATTTCAATATAAATTTGTATTACGTAAAAATCCAATGAAACATTGCGCGCGCAACAATTATTGAAATTAAAAATTTCAAAATCCAAAAATAATATTTTATAAACTAATTACGTGTTTGGTGCATTTTTTTATAGTTACTGCCTAGTTTTTGTAATTACATCCCATTTATATTTATTAAAGCCCATTTTCCTGTTAAGCCTAATGCATCCCTCCTAGGAAAGATTTGCAGCCCACCGGGGCGGAGAATAACAAGTTGACCTTGCCTGGGTATTCCTAAAAACAAAGTATAGCTGGGCTAGCCATTTTCAGCTTGAAAAAAATTAATATCTGGGCTGGATATCTGGCCTGAGCTAGACGGGCCACAACCCACCCAGTTAATACCATGCTCTCCTCTGAACAACAACGAAAACATCACTCAAGAAAAACTCTGCAGTGCTCACACCTCAAAAACACAAATACTGCTCAAGCTGCTTGGTCCCAGCTGTCGGCCGCTCCTTGTGCAATTCTCTCATTTATTGACTACATAGGTTGACAATGGTGTGGGACCGTGATGTTAGGAAACCAAGAGGAAGCAAAAAAAATAGTTGTACATAATAAGGAGGCACTTGCGTACATACGGCTATGGCCCTAGTGGGTCCCTACTGTCATCCAGTCAAAATAAAGTCATCTCCTGAATCCTCATGTTTGTTGACCATGTTGACAATGCTCGGCGCCACGGCGAGCGCAACAACTCGAAAGACGACGGAGAGGGCCTCGCATGCCCTACGGATGGTCTGATACAACGTCTGCTGCTCATTCAGGAAGCCAGGGTCATCGGACACCTATGAGCACCTTCGAGAGACTGAGATGGCATGAAACGGGAAGGATGCGCTTGGGAGCTCTGGTTTATTTCACACCTTTATTATGATACAAGTGTAATTTACTCGTCATCGGAAACAACGCGTAAAATACAGGTGTAATGAAACCGAGGGCCCGAGGTCTGTAAGTAAAACCGGCGGGTTACGCATGTAATTTGAGAGACCAGTGTATATTTTACTAGTCGAAATCGACCAACCAAGCGCTTCGCCCGAGACCATCCGCTTTTATTTACAAGCGTCAGTTTTACAAGCGGTTTTGGTTGGAAAACGACGATCCAATCACGGCCTAAGATGATAAGTTGGTTGGAAGAACTTATGGTTTCACCTGTAACCTGCCCGAGTTGTCGTATAGGCTTTGAATGAAACATAAGACATTGAACTTCTTAATCACAGAAACAACAGAAGAGGATGATCTTCTTAACATGCAAATCACGGGCATTAGATCAACATGCAAAACAATATGAAGCATTATTCTCAGGAGGCACGGTGAACAGCTCGTGATGCCACATGCCACAGCATTCCAAGCTCAACTTTGCAATCAAACTGATAAGGCCTGCATTACATAGAAAACATTCAGAACAAACTCTTAAAATACCTTACATAAGTCAACATTCATGTGACTATGCATCTCAGCAGAGTAAATATTTACTTCTGAACCGAAGACAAGAATTGGAAAAAAAGATCGACGTTGCTCACAGCAAAGGGCGCCCCACTCAAAAATATCAAATGCATGTCTTCTGGTTAACATCAATGTTTAAAAATTGACAAGGTTTTCCAATTCCAATATATTAAAGTGATGTCTTCTTGCTAACATCAATGATTAAACTTTGACAAGCTTTTCCCATTCAAAATATGTAATGCTTATGATTGTGGAACAGGCAGGGTTTGTCATCAGTTTGTCAACTGATAGTCTGGTGGCTCATGGTGACGACGAATGATTAGAGAACCATTTGATGTATTGTGCATGGTGAAGTATTATGGAGGACACGAACCATCTGAACATTTTGTGCAGTTCCACTAAAATCAAGCTGAGCATCCCTATGGATTTCGTATGTATATGCTGCCAGAAAACAAAGACACATTAGCACACACATGTATATTGGTCCCAGTGTCAACCAACCAATCGGTGGACTAACAAACTGAAAGTACGGTAAACAGATTACCATACCCAGATGCCCCATCATTGTTGCTTAGAATGACATGGACAGACTTGGAGTCCTGTCCTGGCTTCTTGTTACTTGTTTGGGCACTTGTTTCCCCAGTGTTCCTCCGAACCACAAGTAAAGCAGCAATCTCTCTTTTTGTCTTTCTTCTTACCCTTCTTAATGGTCGACGCTGGCAGATCCATTCAAACATATAGTCCGGTGGCTCAAGGTGACGACGAATGATTAGAGAACCATTCGATGTATTGTGCATGATGAAGTATTATGGAGGACACAAACCATCTGAACATTTTGTGCAGTTCCACTAAAATCAAGCTGAGCATCCCTGTGGATTTCGTATTTATATGCTGCAAGAAAACAAAGACACATCAGCACACACATGAATATTGGCCCTAGTGTCAACCCACCAATCAGTGGACTAACAAACTGAAAGTACGGTAAACAGATTACCATACCCAGATGCCCCATCATTGTTGCTTAGAATGACATTGACAGATTTGGAGTCCTGTCCTGGCTTCTTGTACTTGTTTGGGCACTTTTTGCCCAGTGCACTCCACGTGTTGTAGAGTTTCCTATGCTCTCTGCAGACTAGTCGTGTCACCAGCGTCTACTAATACTCTGTAAAGCTTCTCGATCATACCTTGTGTAATGTAGCGCAAACAGTGACTGCTTCTTTCTGCAAAGTGGTAAGACCAACATGACCCACTAATGCAGCAGTTTTCCTTAGACACATTGGCTCCTTTTGTGCAGTTCAACTAAAATCAAAGTCGGAATAAAACCGAGCTTTAATTTTGATATCCCTGTAGGCAACAATAGGTATAAGAAACAATTACTGAGAAATAACGGTTGATGACTTGTACTCCCAGAAGAAAAACATCTACTAATCTACCTTATCTTAATGGGAAACAAAGCAGGAGAGTAGCAATTCTCAATCAGTGTGATTCATTCATAATAACTGAGAAATAATCTTAACAATGCCTTGTTTCAACATGTATTAAGAACGACAAAGCAGAAAAGTACCATTCCTAAAACAATGCGACTGATTCATTTTAACAGAGACATTATCTTAACAATACCTTGGTTAAACATGTAGAAAGAACTACAAAGCAGGATAGTACCATTCGTAAAACACTGTAACTGATATATAATAACAGAGACATTATCTGAACAATACATTTCTTAAACATGTACTCCGGCCGATCCCTAACAGAAATGGTACTCCGGCCGATCCCTAACAGAAATGGTACTCCCGCCGATCCCTAACAAGTGTTGCAGTTTTGAACTAAGATTCAGTAGTTAATTCTGAGGAAAGTCGGTACTGACCTTTCAAGACCAAGATTCACGAGGAAGACCTAAAAGAGATCTCAACACATATATGGAAATCCGGTCTCCTTTTGTGCAGTTCCACCAAAATTAAGCGAAGCAAAATGTCGCAATAGCAACAAGTTCAATATATATCCCTGTTTGAACAGAGGCAAAAAAGGAATCAATTACTGGCCAATAAAGGAGGATGAAACATGCGGCCAAAAAAATGGTAATCCCACCAATCCCTAACAAGTGTTGCAGTTTTGAACTAAGATTCAGTAGTTAATTCTGAGAGTGGCATTGCTTAATTTTACCAGCGACACTAGATTAACAAAAAGCATAAACAGTTCCAGGGGAGAGTGGGCGCAACAACAACATGTGCTTCCATCTACTTATAAAGGGGGTGATGCAGAGTTTGTTGTAACAAAGCAACAAGCATCATGTCTGGGTTGGTCCCGTTTTTGTTCACTACTTAATGGGAAAAGACAGCAATACAGTAGCTTCAATTCATCATTTATTTAAAACAGTACCAATACAAGTAGCACATCATCTCAAAGCACACTGCACAATCATGTGGATGAAGGCCTGTACTGACCTTTCATGAGACGACCAACATAAAATACAAATCTACCAACACGAATAGGAAATGCAATCTCGTTTTGTGCAGTTGCACTGAAATCAAGCAAAGTTGCCGGTGTGACATTTAAGTTTGCTATAGCAACAAGTTGAATAGATATCCCTGTTTTAAGAGGCAAAAAAGGAAACAATTATTGGCCAATAAAGGAGGATGAAACATGCGGCCACAAAAAGAAGCATCTACCTTATCTTGATGGAAAACAAAGTATAGGACAGTAGAATTTCTAAAACGGTTGCATTGATTCATATTAACACAGAAATTCTCTTAAAACATTTCTGTAGTTAATTATGAGAGTGGCATTGCTTAATTTTACCAGCGGCATTAGATTAAGAAAAAGCATAAACAGTTCCAAGGGAGAGTGGGCGCAACAACAACAGGTGCTTCCATCTACTTATAAAGGGGGTGATGCAGAGTTTCTTGTAATAAAGCAACAAGCATCATGTCTGGGTAGGTCCCATTTTTGTTCACTACTTAATGGGAAAAGACAACAATACAATAGCTTCAATTCATCATTTATTTAAAACAGTACCAATACAAGTAGCACAACATCTCAAAGCACACTGCACAATCATGTGGATGAAGGCCTGTACTGACCTTTCATGAGACGACAAAGATCAAATACAAATCTGCCAACACGAATAGGAAATCCAATCTCGTTTGTGCAGTTGCACTGAAATCAAGCAAAGTCACCGGTGTGACATTTAAGTTTGCTATAGCAACAAGTTTAATAGATATCCCTGTTTTCAAAGGCAAAAAAGGAAACAATTACTGGCCAATAAAGGAGGATGAAACATGCGGCCACAAAAAGAAGCATCTACCTTATCTTGATGGAAAACAAAGTATAGGATAGTAGCATTTCTAAAACTGTTGCATTCATTCATATTAACAGAGAAATTCTCTTAAAACATTTCAGTAGTTAATTATGAGAGTGGCATTGCTTAATTTTACCAGCGGCATTAGATTAAGAAAAAGCATAAACAGTTCCAAGGGAGAGTGGGCGCAACAACAACATGTGCTTCCATCTACTTATAAAGGGGGTGGTGCAGAGTTTCTTGTAATAAAGCAACATGCATCATGTCTGGGTTGGTCCCATTTTTTCACTACTTAATGGGAAAAGACAGCAATACAGTAGCTTAATTTCAACATTTATTTAAAACGGTACCAATACAAGTAGCACAGCATCTCAAAGCACACTGCACAATCATGTGGATGAAGGCCTGTACTGACCTTTCATGAGACGACAAAGATAAAATACAAATCTGCCAACACGAATAGGAAATCCAATCTCGTTTTGTGCAGTTGCACTGAAATCAAGCAAAGTCGCCGGTGTGACATTTAAGTTTGCTATAGCAACAAGTTGAATAGATATCCCTGTTTTAACAGAGGCAAAAAAGGAAACAATTACTGGCCAATAAAGGAGGATGAAATATGTGGCCACAAAAAGAAGCATCTACCTTATCTTGATGGAAAACAAAGTATAGGACAGTAGAATTTCTAAAACGGTTGCATTGATTCATATTAACAGAGAAATTCTCTTAAAACAGTTCAGTAGTTAATTCTGAGAGTGACATTGCTTAATTTTACCAGCGGCATTAGATTAAGAAAAAGCATAAACAGATCCAGGGAGAGTGGGTGCAACAACACCATGTGCTTCCATCTACTTATAAAGGGGGTGATGCAGAGTTTGTTGTAACAAAGCAACAAGCATCATGTCTGAGTTGGTACCATTTTTGTTCACTACTTAATGGGAAACGAGAGCAATGCAATAGCTTCAATTCAACATTTATTTAAAACAGTACCAATACAAGTAGCACAACATCTCAAAACACACTCCACGACCATGTGGATGAAGGCAAGTACCAACCTGACATGACGCACACAAGATCACCTACGAATCTGCCAACACGAATAGGAAATCCAATCTCGTTTTGTGCAGTTGCACTGAAATCAAGCAACATCCCCGGTGTGACATTTAAGTTTGCTATAGCAACAAGTTGAATAGATATCCCTGTTTTAACAGAGGCAAAAAAGGAAACAATTAATGGCCAATAAAGGAGGACGAAACAAACGACGACAAAAAGAAGCATCTAACTTATCTTGATAGAAAACAAAGTAGGACAGTAGCATTTCTAAAACGGTTGCATTGATTCATATTAACACAGACATTCTCTTAAAACAACATTCGTTAAGAATGTAATTTACTTTTAACAGTGGCATTGCTTAAATTTTCCAGCAGCATTCTTAGATTAACAACAGCAAAATAGTTGTATGGGACTTGGGACATGGGACATGCTAGCACCATGTGCGTCCACACGTACAAATGGGTGATGCAGAGTATGTAGCCAAGCAGCATATCTGCGTTGGTCCCATATTTGTTCTCTTTGAACCTTTTTCCTATGTGAGGGCAGCAAATCTAGTCCTGCACAAACTACCCGACCCCCAGTTTCTTTCCCTTTTCAACAAAGAGATCGGTTCCTTACAGATGTGTGTACTGGGTTACCCCCTTTTCCCCTTTTCGACCAACAAAGCGGCTGGATAGCCAGTCTATACTACTTTCCCTCCCTCCTTTCCTCATTGAACCACGTCCTAGATTCATGCTCCACCCCACCGCATCCTTCTTTCCTCTTTGAACCAAGACCTAGATTCGACTACAGAATCAAAAAAGATCCGCATGCAGCTAGAGCAATGACGGTTTCAAAGAAACTTGTACCTTAGGGTCGTCGGGATGTGGCAAGGCGTGCGGCAGGAGGCCGGATCTGCCCACACTACATACGACAGCAAGGAAGAAGGGGTCGGTGGCTCTCCCACACATGCGCTGGGTGAAAGGGAATAGCGCAGCCGGCAGTGGATTTCCTCCCTCGCCGAAGGCAATAGAGTGAACGCTGCACCTCCTCCCCTTCCCAGTGCGACGGGATCCGGACGCCTCCTTCCCTAGCTGTGAGGGGGAGAGAGAGAGAGAGGCCACAATGCAATTTTGTTTAGATCTGGCGAAGAGGGTGAGAGATTGTGAATATAGCAAACCCTAGCAAAGGAAGGCCGAGCCTCCAGCGTGTATATATATGTAGTTTGGCGAGAGTGTGGAGAGTGCAAACCCTAGCGAACAAGCGCTAAGGCTCCAGCTTATATAGTGTACTACATATATACTGTATTACGGACTGAGCTCCGGTGCCTTAACTGCACCTGCCTTTGGCTGTATGACAGGTGGGCCAGCCACATTTTGGGCCCACCAGTCATACACCCAAAGGCAGGTGCACTAAGTCCATGAAACTGCGTCCATATAGTACTCGTGTATACTACTAATATATAGCGGAGTGGTTTTCTTATTCTCTGCATAACAATTGTTTTAAATTTTGTAAGTACGAAACAAACTCTTTATTTAACGTACCAGTGAAGAAAACTACTACTTCCGATGAACTAACGATCCACACGTCTTGGTCGCACTTCCTGTCCTTCACGTGCGGTACACTACCCTCCCTTAATTGAACAACCACACATGCGCCAAATTATCAGAAACGCGTGAGAGTGTGTGCAAATAAAGAATTTTAATTTCAATTATCGGAAAGGTTTGAGAGTATGTACAATATGCCCTCTCTCAATAATTATGGTTTGTTGTGTTCGGCCTAAACTTGGTCAAACTTTACAAAGTTTGACTTCAGTCAAATCTAATATGCAGAGTAAATAAAAATGGAGGGATACTACGTCCATCCAGGTTTTTAGTCCACACCATTTTTTAATCAAAGTTAATAGCTGGACAAATAAAATTACAGGGGAGCTGAAGACAAAGTTGTGAGAAGGCTTAGAAATCAATACAAAACTTATGCCCTTAGTACCAACGTCGTTCCTTCTTCGAGGAAACATTTGGTTCATAGACAGTTGTATGATAAAATTGCACCAACGTGAAAGACGACTGCGTCTCCAACGCAACCAAGGTGAACTCATGAAGGATATCATCTTTGTGGGTAAGAAGCAAAGAGCACTGATGGAAGACAACTTGTTTTTCGTGGAAAATCGATCAGCTTCACGAGCCGACGCAACCATGAGGCGCAACCATGAGCATCGATAGGTCATCGTGGTGATGCATCATCCATTTGGCATCAAGTTTGGGTGAGGCACCTAAGAATTTTGACAAATCCTCACTGTGGTCTGTTTCTTCTCATTAATCAAGCTCGAGGAAGGAAGAACCACTTGGCAGAGGACAGTGAGGCGGAACAACAATGGCCATCCAATTTTGTGCAGTTCCACTAAAATTGAGGAAGACATGCCTGGGTATGGAGATACGCATCGCTGTTTGCAAAAATATAAAAAAGGGATATAGTGTTGTTACTTTGTTTTGGCAGTGTTACAATATTAACAACGACATCTCAATTGTCAATAAGAATTAATGAAAATTACACCAATAAACAGAAGCATCATGATTATCTTGATGGGATACCCGAGAAAAAAACATTTCTTCATTTAACCAATGATAGTATTAGATTAGCAGCAGCAATAGGAGCATATGGACAATGACCGCACAACCACCATGTACTTTTGGTCGAAACAACATGTATACCTCCACCGAGGCATAAACCAGGACAACTTTTCGAGTGGCATTTCCTCTGTAATAGTAGGTGATGTTGGACCAGCCGACGAACCCTAGCTACTATACATGGGGAGCTGGGGAGTAGTCGCATAGAAAAAACCCGCATACAGCGACCTGGGGAGCTGGACCAGTACAAGAAGTTATACCTCAGGTGGGCGAGATGTCGCTTAGGCGGGCGGGCGGGATCTGCCAACTCGACGACAGTGAACAAGGGTGTGGAGGACCTTCGTCCGTGCCAACGCCGGCTCCGAGAGGACGGTGCGCATCGGCTTCCTTCATCGCCGACGGCGACAATGTCAACGCTGCACCTCCTCACCTCCCACAGCGGACGGGATTCGGCCGGATCTGTGACCACCGGTGAGGAGAGGGATAGAGTGGACACTGTCATCTTGTTTTGATATGGAGAGGGTGAGAGAGCGAGACGCGAGAAACCCTATCAACAAGAGGCTATATATACAATGGAGTAAAAAAATCTCTCCTTAGCAGTGGTTTTAAATAGAATACGCGCGTTCCCGGGAAAAAGAAACGAAAAGTGCCGTACAATTTTTTAACATACCGAGAAAGAAAACTCGATCAAAAAAATACGCCCTCGCTTCCAGGTCGCGAGAGTCGTCGCGCACACACACATAGACATAGACATGCATATCCGTGCTTACGTAAAATTCCATCTCCATCTCCATCTCCAATCATATTTGTCCAACTGGCACATTATTTACGTTGTTAATTATATACAGAGCAATATTAATGTAGAACATCTCTTGTTTGCGGGCGTCCGGACCGCTGCCATGCCCGCGCCTGACCGACCCGAACCCTCTTCATCACCCGCGCGAGCTTCCCTCCCGAAATGGTCAATGCCGCATTCATGCCTGGCCAGAGCGGACGCGACCTCTCACTGGCGCCGGCCAAGAGAGCGTCGCCCGTGTCACTTCCCGGTGCACGCGACTCCTCCGCATTCAAAGGTCGCAATAGCCGGCCACAACATGCATGTAAAACGTTCTCGGGAGTCCGTGCTACAGCTAGCTATCCTCCTCCCAACTCGTCAATCTCTTCCAGTAGTGCTAGTACTCCATGGCGTGATCCATCGACAAGCAGGCGGGAAAGTTATCGTATACTCACTGGAGCTAGAATCGTGCATATTGACTACGTTGACAAATCCCTCCATCCCCGTCAACTTAGTAGGCCCACAAGTCAGCCTGCCACTATACTGGGTCCCAGCTAGCAGTGGGAGTATTCATTTTTTTGTGTAATAAGGAGGCACTTCCTTGCGTGCGAAGATATAGCTCGTGGGTCTGAGCTGTCAGCTACAGTAACATTTTTTTCGCGAAATACAGAGGCCCTTTCGGTGGGTCGACCCAGATGTCAGGTGGAGGAATCATTATTTTGCGCGTAATAAGGAGGCATTTCCTTGCGTGCGGTCGTGGACCCAGCTGTCAGCCTCTCCACGTACAGTCCACTTCAGATGCACGTCGGTCGTTGACCACGTTGACCAGGCCGCGCCGGGAGCACCAGGGCGGTGGATGACGGCGAGGCCTAGGAAGGGAACGACACAGAGCCAGGGAAGACTCGGCAGTTGTTTCCCACGCGGAGGGGAGTACGACTGTACGAGGGTTTACTGGTTCGTCTGCCGTCGCCGGAGAATAACAGCAGGTGTGGGTGAGTAGAGGGATGGCTAGGCCAGCGATGGGAGTACGGTGGGGCGGTGAGGCCTGCGCGGCAGCACAGCCGGCCGCGGGGAGAAGGGAGCAGGCTGTCCCACCGGCGCTTGTTTGAGCGGCTGGAGCAGGGAGAGCAGAGATTGAAGAAGCATGACGGCCGTTGGATGGACATCCAACAGTCACTGCTTGTGCGTCAACCTTTTTGAGGAAAGCCTCAAATCTGTGGAAAACAGCATACAGCCCATCTACCATTATTTCTAATAATTTACAGCCCATTTGCTAATTCTTAAGGTTTTTTTGGAGCCCATATTCTTTTTGTTAGCATTACAGCCCATATTGTGGCCACTCTTAAAAAATTATATGAAATTTTGCATATTTCGGTGCGGTCCGAACTGTTTTTAATCTCAAAATTTCGAGTCACATTCAAAATGATTTTAGAAATAAATGTATATCAATATAAAATCCAACATATTGTCCACGCATAAAAATGAATGCAATTTAAAATCTCGAAATGAAAAAAAGAAATTTGAAACTAATTGACGGTTTGATGTATTTTAAAAATGTACATCCCATTTCTCATTACTGATAGGCCATTTTCTCGGCCAGTCGAATGAAGCTATCCTCGTCTTGAAAGATTTGCAGGCCAACAGGCCTGACAAAGCGACTTACTTGGCAAATCACAAAAAAATGGGCCGGCCATTTTCAGAAAGAAAAAAAAACTACTGGGCTGGTCTGTGGTAAACATAAAAGAGAAGGTTGTCTAGACAGGCCAGAGTGCCATGCACAGCTCAGTTGACACCTTGCTTCCGTCTCAAAAACAAGTTAGATAACTGCCACTCCAATTATGGCGATTCATAAAAATGCCACTGCAATTTCCAAACTTTGAAAAATGCCACTGCAATTTTTGCAAACTTTGGAAAACGCCACTGCAATTTGCAAACTTTGAAAAATGCCACTCCAGCCTTCGAAAAATGCCACTGGAAATGGCATGAAATGGCATTTTTCAAAGTTTGGAAATTGCAGTGGCATTTCTCGGAAACACTAGATTTGGAGTGGCATTTATCAAATTAACCCAAAACAAAAATAACTGGGCGAGCTGCTGGTTCCTTGGTGTCAGCCGCTCGTTGTGCAATTCTCTCTTTTATTGACTACGTTGACAATGGCATGGGACCCAGATGTCAGAAATCCATTAGGAGGAGCCATTTTCTTATTGGCTTGAAATAAGGAGGCACTTGCTTGCATACTGCAATGACCTTGGCGGGTCCCTGCTATCATCCTCTCCACGTACAATCATCTCTTGATTGTGTAATCGTCAACTTGGTAGGCACACAAGTCAGCATCTAAACCCGTGGAGGACAAATACAACCCATTTAAAGAAATAACAGCCCATTCCATACGTTCAAACGGAAAGTTCAACATTCAGAGCAAAGTAACAGGTCTGATCCACATATAGAGTACTGAACTTCCACGTTGACAACCATCATCGCCAAGTTAACTATCTACTCCCACTAATACTCTAGTAGCGTACAAGTACTAACTTACCCTTAGCTAACTAGACGATGCCGGCCGCCATCTGCGGTACACGCTAAACGCCGGCACCGGCGTCCTCCGCCTCGCCTCGGACTTGCCAGAGGTGCGATAGGGCGCGTTGCTCGCACGCGTTGGCCCTTTCCATGCCGGCGTGGTCCACCGAAGCTTCGGCTTCTAAGCGGGAAACCCACTTGACGAGCTGGTAGTAAAAATCGGCACCGCAAACGCGTGCGTGCCCGACAGCCTCCATGGCTATTTGCCGGGCGCCGGACTCCACGTAGTGGGGCAGTTGCGGGCGCTCTGCTCGCGACTCAGAGCGTCAGTGTGCTGCTACTCCATGTCCCGCTGGCGGTGCAAATCGGCGATACGCTGCTCCTCCGCCAAGCGGTCGCGCTCCAACAACTCCTGCTCCTCCGCCAGGCGGTCGCGCTCCAACAAGTCCTCGATCTCCGCATTGCCATCTAAAGACCGATAGAATGCCTCCTCCCTCCGTCTGCCTTCCGGTGAAAAACCGAACACTAGTTCCGGCGGTGACTAGCTCCGGCCTCGCCTATCGCGGACGGGCGGGGGCATGGCGGACGTGGCGAGAGCGAGGATAAGTGGCGAGCGACGTCGGGCCGGTGGGGGCTTATGAGGATAGGGCGAGTTGGGTCACGGTGCCACCGGAGAAGGCCGGGAAACAATACTTATAGGTGGAAGGTAGCGCGACGGTCATCAGAATTCAATGCATAATTAAGCAGGCATGGCTTAGCGCGCCAGCTTGCCGTGGAAAACTAGAGAAACTGAAATTATGACTGTGCCGTCCCGTCCCGTCCGTGCTGGGTCGCACGCCGTCATGACGGTCAAACGAGTGCACTCGAATCATCTCCCTCCTTGTCAATAATGATTCCACGGATTTAAAAGGCCTGTAACAATTAAAGCGCATCTTTGTTGGCATCAGTTAGCTGCCTTAATTACGGCCGGCTGGATGCAGGCACTCAAAATTGCTCGAAGCCAGTACGCGGAGCAGCATGCAACGAGTCGCAGCCGAGGGCATTAGTTGATGAACTTTAGCTGGGAGATAAGGCATTTGTGAACGTTTTCGCCGGCAGTTTCTTCAGATTCGCATGGCATTTTCTTCATAGGAGCTTGTCAATTTCTTCAGAGGTAGGCAATTTTTTTCAAAAAACTGCCACTTTGGATCTTGCGTCGCAACTAAAACTGCCAGGAGCGCATTAGTAGGCTAGCTAGTGATCAATCAGTAACTTGTAAACACTGAGCGAACAGAAATAAGGAACTTTTAATGCATCTCAATGATTCACAGATCATATACAAATATGTAGCTCCAAAAGCAAAGATCAGCCACTTCGGATCTTGCGTCGCAACTAAAACCAACTAGTACGATTCCCATACATAAGATCAACATGTTAATGCATCTCAATGATTCACAGATCATATACAAATATGTAGCTCCAAAAGCAAAGATCTAGAAAAACATCTGTTCTTCCTACTAACATGGATGCTTCTCTTGGCCAACATTCAGTACAGACTGAAAGACAAATTTGTTTGTGAAGTCTACAATTCCTCTTGCAAACGTGAGTGGGTTCCCCAACAGATGGAACCATGAGAATGAACCACACATGATGGAGGAACATCCACTGCAATATGATTTGGTCTTCTCTTGAGCACACGGCGAGACTATATTCGGAATACAAACTTTAACTTAGGAAAAATGATGCCCATTGTATAATCATACCAAAGCAATGAAGCACCTAATGTTGGCCAATAAATAGTACATACTACTTTTCTGCAGTCCATGAAGTGACTATCCAATCTTTCTGTGTCTATTTTCAAATGGCACTGCATGCAGTGACTATACTATTCTCTTGTGCAGTTCAACCAAAATTGCGGTCACTTTGTGTGTTTGCCAAATAGCAACGGGCAGACACCTCTGTCTGCACAAATATCAAGCAGCTAGTAAACATATACCCCACCTTGTATTTTTGGTTTAAACATGTCTCTTCCGCTTAGCATCTGTCATGTTTTGCACTGGACAATTTGTTACAGTCATGTTTTGCCCTGGACAATTTCATACTGAATTGATTTGCTGGTTCAGAGCAAAAATATAGCGCCTATTCTTCATCAGACCAAGGATATCCATGTTCGCAGTGATGGAAGAGGTGAAATCGATACAACCGAAATTGAGCATCCAATCATTGAATCCTGTCCTGCACCTCCAATGTAGGTCCACCCTGCCAATAAATTCACATGCAAACCACTAGTATTACTATCTAATGACAGTACAAAAAGAGTAGCAAGATAGTAGCAAACAATGTACCTTCGTAATGAACAGCTCATGGTGCCACCAATTGGATATAAAGGTTTGGAAGAAAACATGCTCCTAATGTTGAACCAGTTGGAGTTTTTGTGCAGTTCCACTAAAATCGAGCATCCCTGTTTGCATAGATATTGAAAGTGTGATTACTATAAAAGTGGCACTAGTTGAAGCATAGACTCACAAATATAAGCATTCCAATTTCTTAATGGGAAAACGTAGCAAGACTGTTTCTAACCACCTGTTTGAAGGAATAAATAAGGCAACAGGGGCTGATGTCAGAAAGGCATATATAGTTCTTTCTGAAAGACTGATCGATTCCTGACCTTTCCTCTTCTTTTAAGCATATTTTGTGTAGTTCAACTAAAATAAAATGCCATCACCGCCTTGACAATTCAGTGACACTGTAAAAAAGGAAATGACTTAACATTACATCATGATGTTAGGTATGTAGTCGACAGGCATTAGAGACAAAATTACAGACCTCCTCCGATAACATAATGAACATTAATTTTAACAAATGTGTGACTAGCTTTACCGGGATAATTTGAGTGAACTCTACACCCTCTGTTCCTTAATATAAGACATTTTCGCGGTTCAATTTAAAGTACCCAAACGTCTAGTATTTAGAAAAATAGGTAGTAGTTTTCTTGAGCACATATCTGGGAAAGCTTGCCACACTTTATTTATGTCCATACGCTAATGCAACACAATTCGAAATTTCGAATACTACAAATATGCACTAATCCAGTGGCTAGTGCAACAGTAGAGTAGTTATTTTATTATAGGGTACAGTACAATGGTTTTACTGAACAGATTTCAATAAACTCTAGCACTGGAAGATTTCTATAAGAATTAACAATACAAAATGTAAAGGTAACACGTTTCAGCATTGGTATACTAGCTGTGCATGAGCATTAAACCAAATACAAAAGTCTGAAGGTAACTAGCATTATTAACTAATGACAGTATAAAAAAATGGCAAACCATGTACCTCTAAAGTAAATATCATTTCGAACTCGGGGGGACCTTAAAAATTGCTATCCCAATATTGTTAATCGATCAAACATAAAAACTTGATCGAACGAATCAAGAGAACAGCCGGAGGAGGAGGTGCCCACTCTTGACCTTTCCTCTTGTCTTCATAATTATTTGTGCAGTTTAACCAAATTAAAATGACATCAACGCCTTGGCATTTTGGTGACACTGTACAAAAAAAATTAACTTATCTAATGAAAGTGAGGTACGTAATCTATAAGAATTAACAGTGCAAAAATCCGAAGGTAGTAACAAGTTTCATCGTTGGTATACTGGCTGTGCAAAAACATTAGAATGCCTTAGCTGAAAAATCTTTAATACATCCACAATCAAGAGCTAACCCTGAAATAATCCAGTGACATTAAATGGCATTGCTTAAATTTATCGGTGGCATTAGACTGAGCGCGGCATTAGTTAAATGTGGCATCACTTTAGCAGTAGCATTTCTTGACTTGACTGCTGGCGTTATACTAACAGCAAAAAAGTGACAATAAGAGCATGGGAGGCCCATTCGGACAGTGGGCGCACCAGTACAATGTACCTCCACGGACGCATAGAGTGGTGAGGTAGGTATGGTTGCCCAGAGCAACAAATATCCAGGCAGCATATGTGGATTACGTCCCATTTTTGTTCTCTTTAGCCACCTTTTTCCTATGTGAGGACAACAAAATGATCGACCTGGTCATTCTCTATTGCGTTGTCATGCCTTTCTACCCTTCTTCAACCAAGAGACACGAGACTCGTTCCTTAGATGCGGGTTTGATGCCTACTCTCTTGGACAGTACAGTCTCCTTCCTTTCCTTATTCAACCCAGACATGGATTAGTCTGCATGAAGTAGGGTTTCCTTTAATAGTGCAAATTAAGGTTTTCGTCTGCGTGACCAGCAGAGCAGAGGATAGGAAATTGGGAAGATGGTGGAGTGGAAAGAGATCCACATGCAGCGACGTGGCAGATGGGGAAATAGAACAAGGGTATGGTTCGAAAAGAGGTAGCATACCCCAGGGTCGGTGGGAAGTGGCTTCGCTCGTGGTCGTCATCCTCCGCATGCACTACGGCAGCGAGCTTGGGGACGGAGGCCGTCCTGCGCGGGTGCTAGGTCTGAGAGGACGGCCTTGTCGTCAGTACGTGACCTCGCTCACCGACGACGAGTGCATCAACACTGCACGTCCTTTTCTTCCCCGGCGAATCTGTGACCACCGGTGAGGAGGGATAGAGAGGCCATCTTTTTTAGATCTGGAGAGAGGATGATAGTGTGAGAAGCAAGTGGGCAGCCATTAGCAAGAAAGCTCTGAAGCTCCAACCTATATATCTTTTTTATACTACTAGTACTAGAGGTGGAGCAGTGGTAGAGTAGTTTATATTTTCTCTGCAAACAGTACCAGTTAGTCGTGCTTCCAAACTGAACGGCACGCCATTAAAAAATAAACGTCGATAACTAATGCGGCACCTCGGGCCAACGCGGCCAGATCGCATTTTGCAGGAGAAATTACACACCATGTTTCGTTGACATGTGGTCCTGTTCCAAGATGTCAGTGAGACAACAGCGAGTCCTTTTGTACAATTCTCAAAAGGACGTGTAGGCCGGGGCGCCTCTTCGTGTATCGTGGCAAACTGGCAACCGTCCACCGACTCTTCGCCTTTCCCTCTCGATTTGGAACTGCTGTCGCACTCTCTTCCTCCCTCCTCCATTTGCCTTCACCCTTCCTTCTGCCATTGTTTGATCGTCTTCTCCATGGAGGGAACAAGCAGGAAACGACCCCGTTATTCTTGCCCCGATCTGAAAGATGACGTGGTGGGGGAACTCATTGATCGGTGCGACGTCATCACCTCGGCTAGCATGGAAGGTTCGTTCAAGACCATTCTCGACTCAACTAATAACATCATTACAAGGAACCCAAGGGTCCAGGAGCGGTTTGATCTCCCTTATCTTCTTCGCTCTAAGCCTGTTCGCATGGGCACGGACGACGGAGGCCTCGCCTTGTGCAAGTTGATGCCGCTTATTAACGATACGTGTGATGTGAAGATGCCATCGCGTCAGGGTAAGGCCTGGGCTGGCGCAAATGGAGATTGGGTTGTTTATATTGGGTACAATTGCGAGTGGGAACTTGTGAATGTGTACACTCGTCAGCGGATTCCACTTCCAAAAATCTCCGAGTGCCCTGAGGTTGAGCACGCAGATGATCTACGTACGTTCAAATACGATCAGGGTGACTATCGTCTACGGAAGATAGCAATTTGTCAAGTTCCCAACCGCTCTTGGAATTACAAGAACTATCAAGTTGTCTATCTTCGACAAGCTTGTTGCCGTCCTTCGTGGTTCGACTGGATGGATATTGGTCAAAAATCAGTTTCTGTACACGGATGAGTACTGTGATGCAATTGAATACGAGGGTCTTGTGTTTGCTGCCACCACTCGTGGCACTGTTTTTGCATGGGATCCTCGTAGTTTCGGTACGTTTGTCTTCCATCGTAATTATAATTGTTTCATCCACATGCATGCGGGTTAGCAAGTTTCCCTTTACTAATTAACCTTCTTCTTGTGTTTCCAAGGTCCTGTGAACATTCCACCACCTATACTTGAAAATTTTTATAAGCAAGGGGGAGATGACGATGGTGATGATCACGAGCATGAGGAGGAGCAGAACTTATATACTCAGTGGCGCCTGGCAACTAATTCCGATGGATCACCTCTTCTTGTCTGTATACAGTGCACTGTGATTGTTACTACTGAGGTAGCAGGTGTTGTCTCCCATGGTCGCCCTCTCCGGACCTATTCCAACACCCGTTGCAGGGTATCCGGGATGGATACTAGTGTGCTAGCGCCAACACCTTCTCCCTGGTTCAGTATTGATAGTCTTGGAGAAAACTCGCTCTTCCTTGGACAAAACTATCCAATGCTGGTGAAAGGCGATCCACCTGCTGTTGACACAACGTTACTACCATTTATGAGAAGCAACTGTATCAATACCTCGGACATTGCGGTGGTTCCCTACCCTGGTCCTGATATATGCCGCTTCAGCCTGGATGATCTGTCCTGCGTTGCTCTCGATATTGACAATAGCTGGCCCTTCCCAGAGCACCTATATTTCAAAGCAAGCGTTTCCAACGCCGAGGATAGGTTGAGTTGAAGTTCATTTCATTGCTTGTTATTTGTTGTGTGATGAAAACTTCAGTATTTACTAGAATGTTTTGTTGGAAATAATCTATAATCCAACATGTATCCTCGTTGTCGTTGTGTGTTGATGACTTGTTGTATGTAATGAATGGTACATTTGCAAATGCATGTCATAGACTCAATTTATGAATGGTTTTCGAGTCACTTCTTGGAGTGTAAGTACCGTAGTAGTATAGCCAGCATCTGGTTAGTAAATGAATTTGCCACATCACCTAGAGCCAACCTAATATTGGAGTATGCTAGCCCTCCACCGGCGCGCCGCTTCAAATGGCGGAGGAAGTGAGAGGTCGCGTCACCTTGTGTGCAGATCTGAGATGCCACATGTACCAGATGAATGACTCCAAGTTCGGCCACCGTGATGCTAGGTGCGAGCCGAGGAACACTGTTGGAGAGACCCCCCTCATAATTTTCCTACATTGGTCATTTGATTCATAGGATAGTATGCTATAGGATTTTTTCCAATGTAATCATGTTTTAATTGGCAATCTAGCATCCACTCTAACTTTTGTTTCACTTCCTTTGTTCTTACAAAGAGAGTACTTGCTTTAAATGATGTGCCGCTGCAAGAGCCGCCTATATTAATTAATCATGCTCTAAAAAGGTGGACCAACTTTGGCTATAGTAGTACTGTACTAGGTTAGTAGGTGACCTTGCGCTTGGCTCTTCTCCACTTCCGGAAGGTAAACAATAATGATGGTACTACAGTAGTACTTCTGGCAATCTAACACCAAATGAACTGCTGCACCTCCACCGCTTGTAAGCAAAAGTTTCTCCTCGTGCTGCGAGCCACCGCGCACGCGTTGGCGAGGGAGAAGGCGTAGTGAGCAAGCTTCTCATCGTTCTGCGAGTTGACGGGACACATCAAAGTTATTTATTAGTACTCTCTTCAAAAAGGGCCGACCATGTCCATGGCTACCATCCCGTGCTCTGTCATTGAGTACGTGCACTATTCACGTGCCATCGAGGAGAAAAAAATATTGCGTAGTAGTACTAGGTGCCATCGAAGTGCACAACTCACTTACGCACTGCATATCTCCATTTTCTTGCATGACACGCCACCTTGGTGCTAGATGTCCCGCGTGTCATGGAGGCATATAGTATGATTTTGTAAAATGGAGGCATATAGATGTCCCGCATGTCGGCAAAAGGATGTACAAAGCTCATGTCTTAGACGAAAGAGAGGAAGAACATAGATTCCCGACGACCGAGAAGGAGCAACAAACCTCGGGGTGGAGCGTCTGCACTCATAATATTTTATATTATTCAGTGATATAAAATCAACCAAATCTCTCCACGTTCCTATACCATTCTATAGTATGAGAATAACTTTGAACATAAGCCATTGATTCACTCTATCCAATGGTCATAGTTCGAAAATCCAAACAAAACCAAGCATTGGATCAACTCTTTTTTTGAGATCAACTCTTTTAGCACTTACAGATTATTGACGCCTGCCCACCAAGCCCACCTATATATCCACTCACGTGTGATGACCACAGGAGCTATCCACTCAGATTGTATGTAAAAAAATAAAGGTCGATAACTAATGCGGCACCTCGGGCCACGCGGCCAGATCGCATTTTGCACGAGAAATTACACACCATGTTCCGTTGACATGTGGTCCCGTTCCAACATGTCAGTGAGACGACGACGAGTCCTTTTGTACAATTTCCAAAAGGACGTGTAGGCCGGGGCGCCTCTTCGTGTACGGTGGCAAAATGGCAACCATCCACCGACTCTTCGCCTTTCCCTCTCGATTTGGAACTGCTGTCGCACGCTCTTCCTCCCTCCTCCATTTGACTTCACCCTTCCTTTTGCCATTGTTCGATCGTCTTCTCCATGGAGGGAACAAGCCAGAAACGACCCCGTTATTCTTGCCCCAATCTGAAAGATGACGTGGTGGGGGAACTCATTGATCGGTCCGACGTCATCACCTCGGCTAGCATGGCAGGTTCGTTCAAGACCATTTTCGACTCAACTAATAACATCATTACAAGGAACCCAAGGGTCCAGGAGCGGTTTGATCTCCCTTATCTTCTTCACTATAAGCCTGTTCGCATGTGCGCGGACGACGGAGGCCTCGCCTTGTGCAAGTTGATGCCGCTTGATAACGATACGTGTGATGTCAAGATGCCCTCGCTTCAGGGTGAGGCCTGGGCTGGCGCAAATGGAGATTGGGTTGTTTATATTGGGTACAATTGCGAGTGGGAACTTGTGAATGTGTACACTCGTCAGCGGATTCCACTTCCAAAAATCTCCGAGTGCCCTGAGGTTGAGCACGCAGATGATCTACGTACGTTCAAATACGATCAGGGTGACTATCGTCTACGGAAGATAGCAATTTGTCAAGTTCCCAACCGCTCTTGGAATTACAAGAACTATCAAGTTGTTGCTATCTTCGACAAGCTTGTTGTCGTCCTTCGTGGTTCGACTGGATGGATATTGCTCAAAAATCAGTTTCGTGATGCAATTCAATACGAGGGTCTTGTGTTTGCTGCCACCACTCGTGGCACTGTTTTTGCATGAGAGCCTTGTAGTTTCGGTACGTTTGTCTTCCACCGTAATTATAATTGTTTCATCCACATGCATGCGAGTTAGCAAGTTTCCCTTCTCTACTAATTAACCTTCTTCTTGTGTTTCCAAGGTCCTGTGAACATTCCACCACCTTTACTTGAAAAAATTTATAACCAAGGGGGAGATGACGATGGTGATGATCACGAGCAGGGCCCATATGCTCACTGGCGGCTGGCAACTAATTCTGATGGATCACCCCTTCTTGTCTGTATACAGCCCACTACTGATGTTACTACTGAGGGAGCAGATGTTGTCTCCCATGGTCGCACTCTCCGGACCTATTCCAACACCCGTTGCATGGTATTCGGGATGGATACTAGTGTGCTAGCGCCAACACCTTCTCCCTGGTACAGTATTGATAGTCTTGGAGAAAACTCGCTCTTCCATGGACAAAACTATCCAATGATGGTGAAAGGCGATCCAATTGTTGTTGACACAATGTTACTACCATTTATGAGAAGCAACTGTATCTATACGTCGGACATTGCGGTGGTTCCCTACCCTGGTCGTGATATAGTAGGACGCTTCAGCCTGGATGATCAGTCCTGCGTTGGTCTCGAGATTGACAGTAGCTAGCTCTTCCCAGAGAATTGCTTGTGTTTCAAAGCAAGCGTTTGCAACGCCGAGGATTGGTTGAGCTGAAGTTCATTTCATTGCTTGTTATTTGTTGTGGGATGAAAACCTTAGTATTTATAATGTATCCTCGTTGTCGTTGTGGGTTGATGACCTGTTGTATGTAATAAAATGATATGCCTGTGATAAACTTACTATTATGTATGGCTTTCGAGTCGCTTCTCTGAGTGGGTGCTGCGACGGGGCAAAAAATATTTTCGGAATACATAATTGTACGTGCATTGCAACAGGTTATCGGATGAGGCCAATCAACAATAGTACACTATTTGTACTAGCTTCACATGTTGCACTATCTCTACGTCGACGTACGTAATACAACAAGTTTTAAACTTGAGACCAGCCACCCATCCTCACAAAGAACACTTTTTAACCTAGCACAGACTCCAGGAAATTTGACCACCATGTGAGGTGGGCCATATGTTAATGTGTTCGCTGTACGTAACCAGCACCTCGAATCCTTGATACTACTACTACTATAAGTAGTAGGGGTAGTAGGGTGGCATGGGCCAGAACAAGCATTCACGTCCAGGAGTACGGCACACGCCACCAGCACGACCTCCATCTGACACCATATTTTTTGGAGTCCGTGCTACAGCAATATCTTCAACCTCGTCGTTTCTCTAACTCAGCCATCACGCGGCGGGCGAGGTGGGGGTTTGCCGATAGTCGGTTTGCTCAACTGCGGTCCCACTTGTAAGGCCAACTCCAACGCATGACCCCAAACGGACCTCCGTTTTACCCGAATTCCGTTAGTTTGGGTAGGGCAATGGGGTCGTGTCCGGGCCATTTCTCGGATGCGGTGGCCGTGCGCTGAACACGCGGACGCATCCCGGGCACGTACATTTTTCTTTGCAAACCCATATCTTTTTTTCATCATTGATTGTTTGGTACATGGAAATACATCACCAAAATTTTGACTAGAAAAGCAAGACCAAAGAAAACAAGAACCACAAGAATACATTTTAGAAGATATCCAACTTCCATAACTGCTCCTGTAAGTTCGATTAGTGCCTTCTCGATGCATTCATTGTTGATCTACGGAGGCTTGACCTTGCGTGCTTCTTTCTTCTTCGAGTGTAAAGAAGTAGACGTGTCTAGCCTCTATTCTATCAACAAGTGCACTATTCTCATCTCTAGCCTCTATGCTAGCTAAAAGTGCTAGAACATCTACTAAGTTGCGCTCTATCAATATATCGTTGTACTCTTCTTCCTAATACCAAAACTTGCATCCATTCTACACAATAAAATTTTAAGTTAGCACAACTAGTCTAATCCGAGAGCACAACCGAAGATTTGGTCGAGTTCTTCCTCCTTTTGCCGACACGTGGGACATCCAGCATCTAGGTCGTGTCATGCAAGAAAAAAAGTGGTAGTTGAAGCCACGTGATGTGCATCTTGGGTTAAAATATAAATAGAATCTTACTACTCTTGAGTAACTCCAAAAGCGGCCACTGAAGATCTTTATTGGATTTGTTTTTCACCACTAGCACGTCGAGGTGAAAGATGTGCAGGTTCAGTGGGTCCTCTTGCGTTTTCACTGGCATGTGGGACCGCATATGAGCAAACAGACGATGGGCTCCGTGCATCTACTGGCTGGCTGAGAAGAGAGATAGAGGAGGGCTGAGCATGGACTCCAGGAAATTTGTTCTCCGTAACCAGCACCTCGATATAGTGGGGTGGCATGGGCCATAAATAGCATTCATGTCTAGCAGTACGGCACACGCCACCCACACGAGTCCCATCTGACACCAATTTTCTTGGAGTCCGTGCTGCAGCCATCTCTTCTCCCTCCTGTTTTCTCAGCCATCGCGTGGTGGGCGGGGTGGGGGTTTGCCGATAGTCGGTTTGCTAAACTGCGGTCCCACTTGTAAGTGAAAATGCAACACAACACGTATTCCCCCTTGAGCGGCGTGCCGGACCAACCGTGTGGGGGTGCGACGCGAACACGGCAGGCTTTTCCTTTTGAACTTGTAACTTGTAAAATTTGGTTCTGCTCCATGGCGCGACCGATAGATAGAACTAACGATTTTCCCTAGAGTAATGAGAAGTTTGGTTCTGGCGCGGTTCAAGCATGGAGTACGTACGAAAATTATGAAGTTGATGCGAAAGGTAAGATAATTACTAGTAGTACCATATACTACTACATGGATTTGACGGAAAGATAAAGATACATACGGATCCTTCAACGACATCCTCACGCGCTAGTGCACCGGGTCACCAACCGACGTGTGAGGAGCAGCGGCGTTGGCGGCAAGCTCAACGTGCTTCTGAACAATGGCGTCCAAGGTTGCCCTGCGGTCTAAGAAGGCAAGTGTCCTATCGTCCTCCTCTTGCATGTAGTAGTCCTTGTGGACGATTTGCGTGTAGACGTGGGTGATTATGTCGATGGTGTCTTGTTGCGCCAGGCGCTGCGCGGCGAGCGCGACCTCGAGCTGGACATTCTCCGGCGCGACGGCGGGCAGACGCAGGGCCACCTGTGCGTCGAAGAGGTTGTCACCATAGAGGCCGTTGAGGGTGGCAGGCATCGCAGAGCCTGGGCGCGTGGGCTAGAGGCGTACGTTAAGGACATCCGCGAGCTTCTTGATGACGGTGAACTTGTCGAGGAAGCCGACGAGGACCTCGTCGAACAAGGAGACGAAGGTGTCGTCCAAGCGGCCCCTCGCCCTGGCGGCCTCAAGCACTACCTGGAGATGTTCCTAAGTGCCGGGCCGCAGGCCGGCGTCGTGGACCATCTGGCACAGCCAGCTGATGCTCGCGCTCATCGCCTCCATGGGTCTAGCTTCTAGTCAACTGATCTTGCGATTGGAGTGATCACTCTTGCCCTTGGGTGCGTAGGTGCGTAGGATTTCGTAGATTGGACTGGCGGGAGCCTTTATATGAGAAGTGCAGACTGCGTTGAATTCAATTGCGTGTTGGCCATCTACTCCTCTCTCCTCTACTGCACCTGCCTTTAGCTATATGATAGGTTGGCCATCCACCCGTTGGGCCCACGTGTCATACACCCAAAGGCAAGTGCAGTAAGTCAATGAAGCTGCGTCCCCCTCCGTGCCGGTGCAGTATAGTCATCTCACCGGACCTCTAGTTGGGGCCAAACAAGAGAACTTTGATGTTTACTGGTTTATTGGCCCCATTGCATTTTGCGCAAAGTTTTGACCTTTGACTTAACTAATAAAATATTAATGCATGTAACAAAAAATGTTGTGTAAGTCACCTTACAAAAACCAAATAATCCCAAAACACTTAGGCACGGTACATTAACTCCCTCCTCGTTTCTTATTTCGTGACATATCAACCAATGAGAGATGTGGGCCGTGCATGCTTTCAATGACTTGAGACTACCAAACATCACATGCAATGGTTAGTTCATTGCATGTAATCCTATTAAGTAGCAAAAAGACATTAAGTTATCTCGCCGATAGGAATAAAACAATACACCATGTATTTATTTACAGAGGGAGTAGTACATTTTTTGTGACATGCATTACTAGATATTGCTAGTCAAATACTAAATCCAAATGGACATGGTAGTACTACTAAATCCAGACGGTGGTGCTAGTACTAGTAGTAGTACTACCAATGTAGTAGCACTGTCCTACCCGTTGGTCAAATTATTACGTGCTGCTCCTCACAGTGAAGTGACAAGACCCTACGCCGGAGATGACACCTGAGTATAGGCGCCGTGTTCGGCATACCATAGTCAGCCTCACCGTCTGCAGTCACTATCATCATGGCTGTAGACCTAGCCTGCTTACAACTAGTCGTGTTCGACATAATTTCCCGTGCATAGATGCCCGTGCATTGCACAGAACACCAAAATTGGGGGGTGGACGGTGCCGGCAATGGCCATCGCGCCAGATTTTTCCATGGCCTTCTAGATGTGGTGGGGAGGAGATAAGGCTGATTGTGAGAGACAAGGAGTTGTTTATAAATAGGGAATAAGTGCGGGCATCTTTTTGCAAAGCTGGAGAAGTTTGGTTTGTATGCGTCAGATCTAGATCCGACGGCTATTGGTGAAAGATGGCATGCACAACATCATCACCAACTCAGGACCTGTTTGAAAACGCAGGAATAGGACACGGCAATATGACAAGTTTCAAACTGATATTACAAATATAATGCTGCACCTTCGAAGAGGGAATTACTAGGAAGTTTACGTAAGAACTTTCGTTACTTTAGGTGGATGTAGCATTATCGTACAAACTAAAATCCACCGCCCTGACAAGTCACTAATGGGCAAATAAGTTTTCGAGTCTCTGTCCACTTGATGTTTCAAAAACAAATTCAGCTTCTTCGAAGACTTTGTCATTTAGGCTTAGACGCTTGCGGTGATCAGCACGCCATTCATTGTTGCGCCAGAGAACGCCAAACCTCATTACCTTGAGCACAGTTGCCTCCAGAACAAAGAACCTGTCCAATTTAATCTCAGATGTGCTGCCTCGGTAGTCGATCAACTCAATTTCTGTAAGATGGAGATCAAGGCATTCGATGAGATTGTTATAGTGCAGCACAATTTTCACTTTCGGGTCTTTTTTATCTGCAAACGAAGAGAACATATTAGAGCAGCTGGCTGTATAAGATTGCCGTGTCATCAAGAGGTACCAATATCATTCGCTCATACGATAGAGTTCGCTGGCTAGTGATATTTTTTCACTCTCTCTCTCTTTCTCTTTCCTCTCATTTACCTAGGAGTACGTGAAGAGCTTGGGCATTTTTTGCCTTTCACTATGTGGCCGATTCCATATTTCGCAAAAGTATGCCACATAATACGCATCGATGTCAAATCAAAAGATTTTGGCACCGCTCTCGCGATGTGAGAGAGTTGGCACCGCTGTGCACACAAACGCACACGTATAAACAAATCTATCAAACCAACTACACCAGCCTCTCACTCTCCCAAACAAGTGTTTTTTTATTGCCTCAGTCCTCTCTCTCTCCCACGCAAGTGTTTTTTCATTGCGTGAGTTAATTTGCCACCGGAGCAAAGTAGGTGATCCAGATTGGGGCACCAGGTGAGCAATGGAGGGGCATCGATGCCAAATGCATCACAAGTGAATTTGGCACGTGTTTTGGCCTACATAGTGGAGGGCCGTTATAGCCCACTTTTGTACTACCTCTTATTTAGTATAATATTTTGACCACAGATTTACGTAAGAAATTGCCAATGCATGTCACTAAAAATTACACCATTTGAAATTATGTTCAAATACGAATCCAATGATATAGTTCTTAGTGACATGCATTAACATTTTGTCAGTTAAATCTATGGTCAAATTTTGATACTACAAAATAGGAAGAGTAAACCAGGACAGCGGTAGTACTTGCTCTTAGGTTAACCATAGAGTTACTGGAGTAGTCTAAGTTAATTTCTACTATGACTAGCCTAGGCTACTATAGTAGTACAACAACAAAACGATGCAGGTGATCACGTGAGAAAAAAATACTAAAAACATTTCTTTCGGCGCAGTGCGTAGATGCAGTTTTGAACACTACACTTCTCATCGTAATTTGGGAAAATTATGAAAAAATTGAGCTACGTTGTGATTACCGTTTACTAATAGGAAAGAAGTTTCACCTCGATGAGTAGCTTCTCCGTGCACGGAATGCATGTAAGGAATCCAACAACTTGATCCAGATTGGGGCCGATAGATTTTATTGCCAAGATCTTCACTGTGCGCATAGACTGGGTCAAGCTTGTGGGAATCATTTTCTGGAAGACGGTCGTAAATACATCAAGAAGAAATTTAAAAATGTGAATTTCAAGAAGACGGAGAAGAAGATGAGTGTTCTACCTAAACGATTACGGATCCAATAAAGAGTTCGGAGAATTTGGCAGACGAGTGCACCAACGCTGTCAATTTCGGCGCGTCAATGAACCTGATTTTTGTTGGACCTTCTAGATCCGATACAAGCAATCTCTAAAGGAAAGACGCATTCTCAATGACCATAACGTGGAACAGCTGGAGTGATCTCTTCCCAATTGATATCTTGTTGCGGGGCCAGCAAGACACATAAATCCATCAGAGATTGATCGAGGCGATGTGGAGGCTAATGAACCCGTGGATCTGCTCAAGACGAAGGTACTCGAGCGCAGTACAGCTGTGGAGTAGGTGCTCCATAGCCTTCTTCGATATGACAACATCGAAGAGGTCAAGCTGCTTGAGTTGAGGAAGAAGAAGGGCGGGCGCGGCATTAATCTGGGGAAGATAGCAGGAGCTGAAGCTGGCGCGGTGCAGCATTGGCGCGAGGCGGAGCGTGGACGGCGGCAGAGAGCGACATCGTCCAGATTCAAAGCTGAGCTCCTCGAGCTGATCTAGGGCGGGGGATAAGAACCACTCGTCGAACTTGGGTAGGACCTTGTAGTTGTTACTGAACATGCGGATGTCAAGGCGTCTGGCTGGCCCAGGGTGCGATGAAAGGATCTTGGAGACTGCGGCCATGTGTTTGCAATCCCCGCCGCAGAGGCAGATGTCGACGGTGAGGTTGAGGGGGACGCGGTGCCAGAGGGGGCGCTACCGCCGGGAGAGAAGGGCGGTCCGCACGGCAGATTTGGTGGGGAGGAGGCCGATGATGATGAGCAGCATGTCGTCGGTGAGGCTGCTGATGAAGTCCAGGCTCGCCGGATGCGGTTTTGGCTCGAGCCGCCTCCGCTTGTTGGTTGGCTCGCCGTCCATCTCAACCGGCGGCGACGCCGGTGTACACGTGTGTTGGTGTGTGTTGTGTGCTGGGTGTGCGCGAGTGCGTCCTTCTATGCATGCCGTCGCGCAGTGGTGAATTGTGCGCGAGTGCGTCCTTCACGCGGAAGAAGTGTGTCCTCAATGCGCCCCCTATTTACTAGCGTGCGGGGTGCTACCCCGAGTGGTTTCAACTTTGTTTACTTCACCATGTGTCAGATGGGCCTCTAGTTTACTTATTTTCACCCACTGCCACATGGGCCAGCACACGAAGATACAGAACACGAGCTGACAAGGCAGCATGTGGACTGGTGGATCGGTCAACTAAATAATATATGGAGCTATACGCTGACACAGTGAGTGTATAATCCGTCAGTATAGAGTGTTCGAGTGAGAGGGGAGGCCCGTGAGAGATAGCAGAGAGAGAGAGAGAGAGAGAGAGAGAAAGAGCTACTCCCTCCGTTCGATAATGTAGTTCCAACATTTTTTTTAAAGTCAAACTTTTGAAACTTTGACCAAGTTTATAAAGAAATTACTTATATCTACAATACCAAAGATAAATGATAGTATGAAGTAAGTACATGTTGTGATGAATCTAATAATCGTTCCAGATGTAAATGTTTTTCTCCACATATACCTGGTCAAACTTTTCTGAGGTTTGACTTTTCAAAACATCCATATGCTTATGGACGTGAGAGAGTCCCTAACTAGAGAGAGAGAGTGGGTGTGAAATAGAAAGAGTGAGTGAGAAAAGTGTGTGTGCATGTTTGAAAGAGACATGGACAACACTCGATAAAAGTTGAGAAAAAAACGTGTGTGTCTTATGCAAACATATCACACATGCATCTTCAACAACGGAAGCAAGGTGAGGAGATAGTGTGTGGTTGTTTGCAACCGAGAGAGCAAAACCCCTAGCACGTGGCCAAGATGGGTCTGAAAAACAAGGGAGAGAGGTCGAGAGAGACGTACGGAGAAAATGCAGACATGGGGAGGAGAGAGTGTATGTTTGTCATAGAGAGATCCCCTAGAGATCGTGATGGGACTACATGGGTGGGAGATCGAGTGACAAGGTGTGTGCGCAATAGAAGATACCCCGAGAGATATCGAGATAGACGTATGGATGGAAGGAGACGCAATAGACGAACGAGCTATTTCATTGAATCGAGATATTTCATTTTGGGTTTGATTCCCGTTTTTAGTGGGTCAACTATTTGTCATATAGTAAATCGCTAGCAACGAGCATGTAAAAACACATTACTCCCGAGCATCTTCTCTCCATCTAAAAAAGAAGTGGCACTACAAAAAAATACACTTCCGTGATGATACGTGTTTGTCACAGTAGGTCATGTTTTCTGTCATGCATGTACATCCATGACAAATTTATGACAGAATCAAGATAGTCATACCTATGCTGTCGTAGAAGTGTTCCATGACATTACCAAAATTATCATCACGGAAGTGTCCACTTCCATGACGATAAATCACGCGTCACAGAAGTGCTTTCATCAAGGGTGACTGACACGTGGCATCCACTGTAACGGAACGCCTTTAAGCTATCGGGTCCGGTTTTGGATCCGATAACCCGTTAACAGCCCGGACCAATGGGGATTTTCCACGTGTAAAATCATCATTGGCCGGAGGAAACACGTGTTGCCTCACCGTTGGGACAGATGTCATCCACTCATTGGTCAGGAGGCGCCTATGATAGGTCGACACGTGGCACGGCCCAACAGTGGCCCATTCCGGTGAAAAAGGCTGGCCCAGTAAAAAATAGCAGGCCGACCCATATAAGGCCTACTTGTGTCAGGTCCATTTAAGCCCACGGCCCATACGAGATGTGCCAATTCGTTAAAGATTTGACACCATTGCAGCCCATCGTCAGTTCGAGCCCGTTAACAGCCCGCTATATATTTGGGCTCAATATCGGCCCGATGAGATCTCAGCCTGTTAACGGCCCATTCAGTGGACGGGCCAATTTTCACAATGTACATCTTTCGGCCTTTTAGCAACCCATTTAAATATTGGGCTAGTTTACGGCCCGGTGTGTCTTTCAGCCTGTTGACGACCCATAAATCAGTTGGGCCATTTGTAGTCGGACCTGAGTTTCGGCCTTTTAGCGACCCATTTAAGTGTTGGGCCAATTTCCGGCCCGGTGTGTCTTTCAGCCTGGTGACGGCCCATATATCTGTTGGGCCATTTGTAGTCGGACCTGAGTTTTGGCCTTTTAGCGACCCATTTAATTGTTGGGCCAATTCCCGACCCTGTGTGCCTTTCAGCCTGTTAACGGACCATAAATGAGTTGGGCCATTTGTAGTCGGACATGAGTTTTGGCCTTTTAACGGCCCATGCCCTTCATGGTCCAATACCAGCCCGGTTTGTCTTTCGGCCTGCTAAAGGCCCACAACACAGTTGGGCCATTTACAATACGACCTGACTTTCGGCCTCTTAGCAGCCCATGCTCTTCATGGTCTAGTACAAGCCCGCTGTCTCTATCGGCCTGCTAAAGGCCCACAGTATAGTTGGGCCATATGTAGCCCGAACTTAGTAATGGACTGTTAACGGCCCGTGAAATCAATTGGGCCCACCTGTTGCCCGCTTCGATGTCAGCCTGTTAACGACCCGGGAGTTAAGAGGGCCGGCCATTAACTTTCGGCCTGGTAATGGCCCATTAACTTAATGGGCCCACTAAAGTTCGTACATGTCTTTAGGCCAAATTAGATAATTTGAGCCCATTACGACGAGCAATTATGCACAGGACCAAAACCGGTCAAGCAAAGGTACAGCATACAAGTAAAAACGTTGCACATCCAGCATATATTACAGGAAAGTACATCCACTGGGCAATCAAAGATTGATGCCAGTGCAAATAAATGAACAGAACCTAACGATCTACAATGTCACAATCTGCAACCTCAGCACGGATGACGCCAATAAGCATGTGGGCAAGTTCTTGCTGCTTTGCTACACTGTCTATGAAAACATTGATCAGTTGTTGTGTCGCACGACTCAGCACCTCTGATTCCTCCACCATTTCCATCATTCCTTCAGCCATTAGCTGGTTCACAAACATACATTTTTTCCGTTGCATTCGAGAAAGAGGATACTGAACAGATTCAGATGGCGATTTTGGCAGGCTTGTATTATTGATAGTGTAGAGTGTCTCGACCACTGCATCATAACATAAATTAGGAAGGGAACCAAACATATTAATCATGAGTTATTGGCTTATTACCTGGCCTAGATTTATTGGAAAGAAACAATGGGGTTGCCTTGCTGTTTTCAGAGTTTGTCTACTTATCTTCAGCAGCCTGCACCAAATTAAGACACTAGCATTGCTATCATTGGCCAAGTCAGATAATAGGAAAGCAACATTGGCACAACGAACGTTTGGGCAACTAGCCAACAACAAATTAACACAATATGACGCAGCTATCATCAGCCAGGTAAGGTAATACGAAAGCAACATTGACACAATGAATGAATGGGCAACCAGAGCAGCACTACAATTCAGTAATGTGCATGATATGAGATAGTACACTCATGCAGCTCAGTATGCAAAACTACCTGGCAGTTTTCTTTACAAAAATCAACATTGGCGCCTTTAACATTTTGCTACAACAAATTTTAGATCAGACAAAGGTTGGATTCACGCCGATTAACAAAATACATGCTGATGTAAAAATATAGTGATATACAACAGTACTTACGTCAGCATTGGAGCACAGAGAATTCCCGCAAGATATTTTCCTCGAATACAATGCCAATGAAGGAAATCTTCTATCATTTAACCTTATTTTATAAAAGAGAGATGGGTAAGAAACATGTAGAAAATATGATCAGAATGCTATAAAATTTCATGATGCGAGGATACGCACACGCTTCTTAGAATGGAGTTGACATTCTTTTGCTGGACTGGAGCGGAGTAGTTCTTTGGCCACTGGAATCTGCTTATTATCAGTGGGAGTTGGGTTTCTCTGTGCTGGAGCAGTATCTATGAAAAATGGAGTTGGTTTATTATCTCCTGGCGTTTGGATCTTTTGCAAAGACCTGGTTTGTAACCCTTCAGATTCTAACATAGCCGTCTTCCCCTTGCATGCCTTATATAGAAGAATGGTGCTTCTATTATAAAAGATGCTACAGCAGATATGGAATAGGTACTGAAGAATAGAAAGACATGACATATTGACATGTATTCCCTCCATCCGGAAATAAATAGATGGGTCTAGGCGTATTTCAGTTCTAGATACATCCAGTTTTATCCATTTCTGCGACATGTAATCCGGACGGAGGGAGTATGATGTAAGACCTAAGGATACGACAGGACAACACAGTAAAAAAACACTGAAAACCCACTGCAGAACCAAAGTAATCAAACCCACAGATATGAGAAAGTACACTCATGCAGCTCAGGATGAAAAACTACCAGGCAGTTTTCCTTACAAAAATCAACATTGTGGCCTTTAATCATACATTTTGCTACAACTAAATTTAGATCAGATAAAGGTTGGATTCATGCCGATTAACAAAATACATGCTGATGTAAAAATATAGTGATATACAACAGGTACTTACATCTGCATTGGAGTACAGAGAATTCCTGCAAGAATCTTTCCTCACACACGATACCAGTGCAGAAATTCTTCTATCTGTTAAGCTTATTTTCTAAAAGAGAGATGGTTAAGAAACATTTAGAAAATATGATCAGAATGCTATAAAATTTCATGATGCGAGGATACGCACACGCTTCTTAGAATGGAGTTGACATTCTTTTGCTGGACTGGAGCGGAGTAGTTCTTTGGCAACTGGAATCTGCTTATTATCAGTGGGAGTTGGGTTTCTCTGTGCTGGAGCAGTATCTATGAAAACTGGAGTTGGTTTATTATGTCCTGGCGTTTGGATCTTTTGCAAAGACCTGGTTTGTAACCCTTCAGATTCTAACATAGTCTTCTTCCCCTTGCATGCCTTGTATAGAGGAATGGTGCTTCAGTTATAAAACATGCTACAACAGAGAGATGGAATAGGTACCAAAGAATAGAAAGGCATGACATATTGACATGTATTCCCTCCATCCGGAAAAAAATGGATGGGTCTAGGCGTATTCCAGTTCTAGATACATCCTTTTTTATCCATTTCGGCAACATGTAATCCGGACGGAGGGAGTATGGTGTAAGAGCTCGGGATACGACAGGACAACACAGTAAAAAAACACTAGTTGAATGTAAAACTGTATGCTAGCGGAATACGTACAGAAAAAACTAAGGCAGCATACACGTGTATGATTGGGAAACTAAGATGGCATTGCAACAGAGCACTAGAACAACACTTCAATGTAAAAAAACATGGTATGGTAGACAGATGAAGTACGTACTGTTGAATAAAAATGCATAAGATATTCAGAAGCATGATGTCCAAATTAAGCAGATGGCATTGCGATAGAGTAGAATGACAGTACTTGAATTTGAAAACATGTTATCATGAATGGAATAGGTACTGAAAATTAGGAAGGCATGACATATTTACATGCATGATCAGCATGCTAAGCACATGGCATTGCAACAGAGTAGATACACTCCAGGACATTATATGCATGTTGTATCCATATCACGGGCCATGTTAGAGCAAGGACCTTGTGGGGTGAAGAGGATTCAACATCTTTCTGCAAGTCTTCTGAAGAACTGCCTTTACATTTTCCATCATATTGGGTATCATTGACATCAAGTTTATTGGCCTTTACATTGCTCCGTGAGGTTCTTGTGGATATATCAGTGTGTGCAATTATATATGACATGCATGGAAGACAACTAGTAGTTAGATTTATGTAATGAGTGCCTGTAGGAGACGACATAAATAGTAGGACTGTGGTTAACTAGCAGCAACAGGTCTCAAAAACTAAAGGGAGAACACGGATGAAAGCTATAGAATATGTATCATTTGTACTCGAGATTAACTACATGGCACACAAAAGTATTAAAGAACAACATAGGTAATACTAGAAGTGGTATAATACTATAATCACCAGCCTGTGGGATAGCATTGGCTGATGGATGATAACTATGGAACAGTGTTACCTAAAGAACAAGTATCTTAGCTGAACTATGGAAGAGCGTTAACTCCTGAACAAGACCCGTAAGAGATCAGCATGAATATACAGTGAAATGTGATAATCTATTTTCCATGCTTAGATGAATAACAAAGCCGTAAATGTTGCACACAAGTGAGATGAGGGTACAACCTATCTGGCCGCCATCCATAGGTGTGAGCATCATGTGCTGACTTGTCGATGGCCCTGCAGTTGTTGTGGCTGTCCATGTCGGCCACGCGCATTCGATGCAGGGAACTGTTGAGTGGGGACTATAGCTCCCTTCTGGTGTATGCTTCCCTTGTTGGAGCAGCTGCGGTGAGTCGGAAGACGGTGTGGCTGAAGATGCAGATAACGCATAATGTTAAGAACGACACATCTCTTTGATATGAAGAAATACACTAAGAGATCAACAGCAAGGTACGAGAGTGGTCACACGTCTATTGACTGCGACTAAATTGGGGTCACGCGATTTTATTTTATTTTGGTACTGTCCGATCTACGCCGGATGGCTTGATGGCCGTCTTGTGCCTCCCGGCTGACACTGTTAGGAAAATTCCCCGAAGAGCCAGCGACCAACGGCAGAGCAGCTTGCCTCCGCCGTCCGTGGCCCCGTCCAAAACCCCGCTCCCCGCCCCACCGCACTGCCATGGTTGCGCTGCCCCGGGGCCAATCCACAAAGACTCCCCGTCATCCAGATCCAGCGGCGGCAGTACCTTGAACCCACGCAGCTCAAAGATAGCCATCTAAGCGCTGCTACCGCGGCGAACTTGCGGCCCCGCACCCTTACGTTAGACACCAGCCAACCGACAGCCTAGGAGCTCCGCCGCCTCGAGGGGTGTTGCTTCCCTTTGGGAATCGATTGGCCCAGAATAAATCAGACAACTGACGCCTAAATAAAGTGATTTGAGATGAGGGTGCGACCTATCTGGCGGCATGGTGAAGTAGGCAGGTCCAGCTGCCGAGTCGGTGAGGCCGGCACGGTTGCGGTGGCCACCGATGGCAGGGAAACTGCGATGTCGCGATGGTCGACGGCTATGGGGAAGCAACGCCGGGACTCTGGACGGATCCGAAGTTGGAGCCGCTCCGGCACCGTGAACAACGGCGGGGGTGAATCGGCTCCGGTACGGTTCACGCGGCCGTCGTCAAGGCAGCTCCAGCAGCACGGAGTAAGAGGCACACGGCCCAGTGCACAATGGCAAATGGACAACGTCTCCGGCATTAGGGAGGATGGCGGCTGTGAAATTGGTGCGGTGGGGGGCGCCATGGAGGAGGGGCTGAGGTTTCGCGGCTCGGGATAAGGGAGCTTCTGGGGAGAAGGTGATTTGGCACCCACGTGGTCTGAATGGGGGGGAATTGGGAGGGGAGTGGAACCATGTTTTACGGACGCATTTGTCTGAAATGTGAGGGGGAGTTACAGTTCTACCCCTCCCTTTAGGCTTCTCGGCTTAGGTCTGTGTACTGAGGGTCGGGGATAGTAGAGTAACTTTGCTTCTCCCCAAATAGTGGGCGGGAGCGATTTCGGGCGAGGAGGGCGTGTTTTGAAATATAGTGGGCGCGAGCGATTTCGGGCGAGGAGAGCGTATTTTGCCGACCATGGTTTATGAATTATTCAGCACATGTCATTTCGGCCGAGGAGAAGGCGCGCTTGGATGAAGTTACGAACCTACCCTCGATGCACAACGGGCCAATTAATGTGTCTCCCACATATGACGGTAATTTCGCGTCTCCCATTTATTTGCTCGGGCGAATTCCACCGAGCAGAGGATGTTTAACGGTTCGCTCAAAATTTGGGAGAACGAGCATCCACGTCTACTTACCAAGTCAATTCGAATCAAATTTAGAAATATTAGCTTGCCACTTCTTTTTTAGATGAAGAGATGATGCTCGGGAGTAATTGTTTTTACATGCTCGTTGCTAGCGATTTACTATATGACAAATAGTTGACCCACTAAAAACGGGAATCAAACCCAAAATGAAATATCTCGATTCAATGAAATAGCTCGTTCACCAGGTCAAAATAGTGAACTAAATCAAAAATTGAACACCTCAATCGAATAGCATGTTGTACAGTATTATAGTACTCCATGAACATGTTGAAAGTCAAATTAATGAACTTGTTTGATATACGCATATATCCGTTCATGTGTGGATTACAGACAACATGTTCTCCAATTTAAATATTTGAATGCAAGTTTATATCGAAACATGGTTTATATCAGTCTTTGATGCATAAAACGCGACCTCCCCCTCTCCCGGACTCCTGCTCTCTCTCTCTCTCTCTCGCCAACAATCTTCAATTCTGTCGCACGCATCCAACACACAAACCTTGTTGGTCCTCTCTGTTTCTCTCCATCTCTCTATCTCTTTGTGTGTGTGCGTGGGGGGGGGGGGTCTTTCTAGTTCGCATGCATATATACTCCATCTATAGGTCTCTCTCGCACACTATGTATGATTCTCTAGTCCAAGCTAGATATCTTGGGTGCACTCATCGTACGCACACAAATTCCTTGGCTCGTTGCCCGTAACTCTCTCACGCAGCACTCTGTCGTCTTGGAGCTCTTCCCCCTCTCTCTCTCAAACTCTCCATCTACCTGGGTCACACATACACATGCATATCTCACTCGCACTCGATAGGCCCATCTAAAACTCTATCTCTCTCCCTCGTTCTCTCTCCATCTCACACGCGCACACACACAATCTCATGCCTAGCTAGCCAAGTATGATGGTCTCTCGCTCAATTGTAGGCACACGTAGTCCCCCTATATGTATATGACTAGCTAATCTTAGTCTCCATCACAAACATGTGCATGGTCTATCTCGATTTCTCTCGGGGCATCTTTCTATCGCGCACGCACCTCCCTCGATCTCCCACCCATATAGTCCCCTCACGATCTCGAGGGGGCTCTCTATCACAAACACACCCTCTCGCCCTCCCCATGTGTCCATGTTCTCTATGTGTCCCTCTCGACCTTTGTTCCTTGTTGGCCAGACCTCTATTGGACATGTGCTATAGGGGTGTCTCTCTCCGTTGCAAACAATCACACACTAGCTATCTTCATGTATCTCCTCGCCTCGCTTTTCTATCTTGGGAGATGCATGCGTGATATGTTTGCCTAAGAAACGAAAACACACACACTCTCTCTCTCTCTCTCTCTCTAATTTATCGTTTGTTGTCACTTTCTCTTTCACACACATACTCTTTTTGCACACTTACTCATTCTCCTTCACACGCACTTGATCCCTCTCGACTTAGGCACTCTCCTCGGTCCATAGCATATTGATTTATTGAAAAGTCAAACATCACAAAGTTTGACCATGTACGTGGAGAAAAACAATTACATCTGGAACGGCAAACATATACCAGTAGATTCACCATGAGATGTAGTTTCGTATGATGTATATTTGGTATTGAAGATATAAATAACATTTGTGTAAACCTGATCAAAGTTTCCAAAGTTTGACTTCTAAAAAATTACATGCACTGCATTATCGAGCGGATGGAATATCTCTTTTCCCCTCTCAGCTATTTGACGCACCACTCAGCCTTATTGGGGCTCCTCAATCTCTCTCAAACTTTATATCTCCCTGGTTCACACATACACATGTCTCGCTCGCGCTATACATATAGACCCATCCAACACTCTTCACCCTTGTTCTCTCTCTATGTGACACGCACCTCCCTAATAAGTACCATAATCCCTCACTCCATCATAGGCGCAAGCACTCCCCCCCTAAGTATGAGTATCTCTCACTAGCCATCAGGAACACACGTATTGTCTCCTTCCATCCATACGCCTATCTCGATATCTCTCGTGGTATCTTCTATCGCGCACACACCTTGTCACTCTATCTCCCACCCATGTAGTCCCATCACGATCTCTAGGGGATCTCTCTATGACAAACATACACTCTCTCCTCCCCATGTCTGCATTTTCTCCGTACGTCTCTCTCGACCTCTCTCCCTTGTTTGTCAGACCCCTCTTGGCCACGTGCTAGGGGTCTTGCTCTCTCGGTTGCAAACAACCACACACTATCTCCTCACCTTGCTTCCGTTGTCGAAGAAGCATGCGTGATATGTTTGCATAAGACACACACGTTTTTTCTCGACTTTTATCGAGTGTTGTCCATGTCTCTTTCACACACGCACACACACTTTTTCACTCACTCTTTCTATTTCACTCTCTCTCTCTAGTTTGGAACTACATTATCAAACGGAGGGAGTAGCTCTTCCTCTCTCTCTCTCTCTCTCTCTCTCTCTCTCTCTCTCTGTGCTATCTCTCACGGGCCTCCCCTCTCACATGAACACTCTATACCGACGGATTATACGCTCACTGTGTCAGCTTATAGCTCCATATATTTTTTAGTTGACCGGTCAACCAGTCCACATGCTGCTTTGTCAGCTCGTGTTCTGTATCTTCGTGTGTTGGCCCATGTGGCAGTGGGTGAAAATAAGTAAACTAGAGGCCCATCTGATACGTGGTGAAGTAAACAAAGTTGAAACCACTCGGGGTAGCACCCCGCACGCTAGTAAATTGAGGGCGCATTGAGGACACACTTCTTCCGCGTGGAGGACGCACTCGCGCACAATTCACCACTGCGCGGCGGCATGCACAGAAGGACGCACTCGCGCACACCCAGCACACAACACACACCAGCAGACGTGTACATCGGCATCGCCGCTGGTTGAGATGGACGGTGAGGCAGCCGACAAGCAGAGGCGGCTCGAGCCAAAACCGCATCCGGCGAGCCTGGACTTCATCAGCAGCCTCCCCGACGACATGCTGCTCGTCATCATCGGCCTCCTCCCCACCAAATCTGCCGTGCGGACCACCCTACTCTCCCGGCGGTGGCGCCCCCTCTGGCGCCGCGTCCCCCTCAACCTCACCGTCGACAGCTGCCTCTGCGACGGGGATTGCAAACGCATGGACGCAATCTCCAAGATCCTTTCATCACACCCTGGGCCAGCCAGACGCCTTGACATCCGCATGTTCAGTATCAACTGCAAGGTCCAACCCAAGTTCGACGAGTGGTTCTTATCCCCCGCCCTAGATCAGCTCGAGGAGCTCAGCTTTGAAGTTGGATGATGTCGCTCTCTGCTGCCGTCCGCGCTCCGCCTCGCGCCAACGCTGCGCCACGCCAGCTTCAGCTCCTGCTATCTTCCCCAGATTAATGCCGCGCCCGCCCTTCTTCTCCCTCAACTCAAGCAGCTCGACCTCTTCGACGTTGTCATCTCGAAGAAGGCTATGGAGCACCTGCTCCGCAGCTGTACTGTGCTCGAGTACCTTCGTCTTGAGCAGATCCACGGGTTCATTAGCCTCCACATCGCCTCGACGAATCTCCGATGGATTTATGTGTCTTGGTGGCCCCGCAACAAGACATCAATTGGGTAGAGATCACTCCAGCTGTTCCATGTTATGGTCATCGAGAATGCGCCTTTCCTTGAGAGATTGCTTGTATCAGATCTAGAAGGTCCAACAAAAATCAGGGTCATTGATGCGCCGAAATTGACAGCGTTGGTGCACTCGTGTGCCAAATTCTCCGAACTCTTTATTGGATCCGTAATCGTTCAGGTACAACACTCATCTTCTTCTGTGTCTTCTTGAAATTCACATTTTTAAATTTCTTCTTGATGTATTTATGACCGTCTTCCAGAAAATGATTCCCACAAGCTTGACCCAGTCTATGCGCACAGTAAAGATCTTGGCAATAAAATCTATCGGCCCCAATCTAGATCAAGTTGTTGGATTCCTTACATGCTTTTCGTGCACGGAGAAGCTACTCATCGAGGTGAAACTTCTTTCCTATTAGTAAACGGTAATCACAACGTAGCTCAAATTTTTCGTAATTTTCCCAAATTACGATGACAAGTGTAGTGTTCAAAACTGCATCTACGCACTGCACCGAAAGAAATGTTTTTAGTATTTTTTCTCACGTGATCACCTGCATCATTTTTTTGTTGTACTACTATAGTAGCCTAGGCTAGTCATAGTGGAAAGTAACTTAGACTACTCCAGTAACTCTATGGTTACCCTAAGAGCAAGTACTACCTCTGTCCTGGTTTACTCTTCCTATTTTGTAGTATCAAAATTTGACCATAGATTTAACTGACAAAATTTTAATGCATGTCACTAAGAACTATATCATTGGATTCGTATTTGAACATAAGTTCAAATGGTGTAATTTTTAGTGGCATGCATTGGCATTTTCTTACATGAATATATGGTCAAAATTTTATACTAAATAAGAGGTAGTACAAAAGTGGGCTATAACGACCCTCCACTATGTAGGGCAAAACACGTGCCAAATTCACTTGTGATGCATTTGGCATCGATGCCCATCCATTGCTCACCTGGTGCCCCAATCTGGATCACCTACTTTGCTCCGGTGGCAAATTAACTCACGCAATGAAAAAACACTTGCGTGGGGGAGAGAGAGGACTGAGGCAATAAAAAAACACATGTTTGGGAGAGTGAGAGGCTGGTGTAATTGCTTTTATTGATTTGTTTATACATGTGGGTCTGTGTGCACAGCGGTGCCAACTCTCTCACATCGCGGGAGCGGTGCCAAAATCTTTTTATTTGACATCGATGCGTATTATGGCATCGGCCACATAGCGGAAGGCAACAAATGCCCAAGCTCTTCACGTACTCCTAGGTAAATGAGAGGAAAGAGAAAGAGAGAGAGAGTGAAAAAATATCACTAGCCAGCCAACCCTATCGTATGAGTGAATGATATTGGTACCTCTTGATGACACGGCAATCTTATACAGCCAGCTGCTCTAATATGTACTCTTCTTTTGCAGATAAAAAAAGACCCGAAAGTGAAAAATGTGCTGCACTATAACAATCTCATCGAATGCCTTGATCTCCATCTTACAGAAATTGATTTGATTGACTACCGAGGCAGCACATCTGAGATTAAATTGGCCAGGTTCTTTGTTCTGGAGGCAAGTGTGCTCATTGTAATGGGTTTGGCGTTCTCTGGCGCAACAATGAATGGCGTGCTGATCACCGCTAGCATCTAAGCCTAAATGACAATGTCTCTGCAGAAGCTGAATTTGTTTTTGAAACATCAAGTGGCCAGAGACTCGAAAACTTATTTGCCCATTAGTGACTTGTCAAGGTGGTGGATTTTAGTTTGTACGATAATGCTGCATCCACCTAAAGTAACGAAAGTTCTTACGTAAACTTCCTAGTAATTCCCTCTTCGTAGGTGCAGCATTACTCCTAACATTTGTAATATCAGTTTGAAACTTGTCATATTGCCGTGTCCTATTCCTGCGTTTTCAAAATCCTGCGAATCAAACAGGTCCTGAGTTGGTGATGATGTTGTGCCTGCCATCTTTCACCAATAGCCGTCGGATCTAGATCTGACGCATACAAACCAAACTTCTCCAGTTTTGCAAAAAGATGCCCGCACTTGTTCCCTATTTACAAACAACTCCTTGTCTCTCACAATCAGCCTTATCTCCTCCCCACCATATCTAGAAGGCCATGGAAAAATCTGGTGCGATGGCCGCTGCCGGCGCCGTCCACCCCCCAATCTTGGTGTTCCGTGCAATGCACGGGCATCTACGCACGGGAAATTATGTCGAACACGGCTAGTTGTAAGCAGGCTAGGTCTATAGCCATGATGATAGTGACTGCAAATGGTGAGGCTGACTATGGTATGCCGAACACGGCGCCTATACTCAGGTGTCATCTCTGGCGTAGGGTCTTGTCACTTCACTGTGAGGAGCAGCACGTAATAATTTGACCAACGGGTAGTACAGTGCTACTACATTGGTAGTACTACTACTACTAGTACTAGCACCACCGTCTGGATTTAGAAGTACTACCACGTCCATCTGGATTTAGTATTTGACTGGCAATATCTAGTAATGCATGTCACAAAAAATGTACTACTCCCTCTGTAAATAAATACATGGTGTATTGTTTTATTCCTATCGGCGAGGTAACTTAATGTCTTTTTGCTACTTAATTGGATTACATGCAATGAACTAACCACGGCATGTGATGTTTAGTAGTCTCAAGTCATTGAAAGCATGCACGGGCACGGAGGAGGACGCAACTTCATTGACTTACTGCACCTGCCTTTGGGTGTATGACACGTGGGCCCAACAAGTGGCTGGCCAACCTGTCATACAGCCAAAGGCGGGTGTAGTAGAGGGGCGAGGAGTAGATGGCCAACACACACGTGAATTCAACGCAGTCTGCACTTCTCATATAAAGGCTCCCGCCAGTCCAATCTACGAAATCCTACGCACCTACGCACCCAAGGGCAAGAGTGATCACTCCAATCGCAAGATCAGTTGACTAGAAGCTAGACCCATGGAGGCGATGAGCGCGAGCATCAGCCGGCTGTGCCAGATGGTCCACGACGCCGGCCAGCGGCCCGGCACCGAGGAACGTCTCCAGGTAGTGCTTGAGGCCGCCAGGGCGAGGGGCCGCTTGGACGACAGCTTCGTCTCCTTGTTCGACGAGGTACTCGTTGGCTTCCTCAACAAGTTCACCGTCGTCAAGAAGCTCGCGGACGACCTTGATGTACGCCTCCAACCCACGCGCCCAGGCTCTGCGATGCCTGCCACTCTCAACGGCATCTATAGTGACAACCTCTTCGACACACTGGTGGCCTTGCGACTGCCCGCCGTCGCGCCGGAGAATGTCCACCTCGAGGTCGCGCTCGCCGTGCAGCGCCTGGCGCAGCAAGACACCATCGACATACTCACCCACGTCTACGCACAAATTGTCCACAAGGACTACTACATGCAAGAGGAGGACGATAGGACACTGGCCTTCTTGGACCGCAGGGCAACCTTGGACGACATTGTTCAGAAGCACGTTGAGCTTGCCGCCAATGCCGCTGCTCCTCACACGTCGGTTGGTGACCCGGTGCTCTAGGGCGTGAGGATGTCGTTGATGGATCCGTATGTATCTTTATCTTTCCGTCAAATCCATGTAGTAGTATATGGTACTACTAGTAATTATTTTACCTTTCGTATCAACTTCATAATTTTCCTACGTACTCCATGCATGAACCGCGCCAGAACCAAACTTCTCATTACTCTAGGGAAAATCGTTATTTCTATCTATCGGTCGCCCCAGGGAGCAGAACCAAATTTTAAAAGTTACAAGTTCAAAAGGAAAAGCCTGCCGTGTTCGCCGCACCCCCACACGGTTTGTCCGGCACGCCGCCCAAGGGGGAATGCGTTCACTTACAAGTGGGACCACAGTTGAGCAAACCGACTATCGGCAAACCCCCACCCCGCCCACCGCGCGATGGCTGAGAAAACAGGAGGGAGAAGAGATGGTTGTAGCTAGCACGGACTCCAAGAAAATTGGTGCCGGATCGGACTCGTGTGGGTGGCGTGTGCCGTACTGCTAGACATGAATGCTAGTTATGGCCCATGCCACCCCACTATATCGAGGTGCTGGTTACGTAGAACAAATTTCCTAGAGTCCGTGCTCAGCCCTCCTCTATCTCTCTTCTCAGCCAGCCAGCAGACGCGCCGAGCCCATCGTCTGTTTGCTCATATGCGTTCCACATGTCAGTGAAAACGCAAGAGGACCCACTGAACCTGCACATATTTCACCTCGGCGTGCTGGTGATGAAAAACAAATCCAATAAAGATCTTCGGTGGCCGCTTTTGGCGTAACTCAACAGTAGTAAGATTCTATTTATAGTTTAACCCAAGATGCACATCACGTGGCTTCACCTACCACTCTATTTTCTTGCATAACACGACCCGGATGCTGGATGTCCCACGTGTCAGCAAAAGGAGGAAGAACTTGACCAAATCTTCGGTTGTGCTCTCGGATTAGACTAGTTGTGCTAACTTAAAATTTTATTGTGTAGAATGGATGCAAGTTTTGGTATTGGGAAGAGTACAACGATATATTGATAGAGCGCAATTTAGTAGATGTTCTAGCACTTTTAGCTAGCATAGAGGCTAGAGATGGGACTAGTGCACTTTTCGATAGAATAGAGGCTAGACACGTCTACTTCTTTACACTCGAAGAAGAAAGAAGCACGCAAGATCGAGCCTCCGCAGATCAACAATGAATGCATCGAGAAGGCAATAATCCAACTTACAAGAGCAGTTATGGAGGTTGGATATCTTCTAAAATGTATTCTTGTGGTTCTTGTTTTCTTTGGTCTTGCTTTTCTAGTCAAAAGGTGATGTATTTCCATGTACCAAAAAATCAATGATGAAAAAAAGATATGTGTTTGCAAAGAAAAAAGTACGCGGCCGGGATGCGGTCGCGTGTTCGGCGCACGACCACCGCATCCGAGAAATCGCCCGGACACGACCCCATTGCCCTACCCAAACGGACATAATCTGGGCAAAACGGAGGTCCGTTTGGGGTCGTGCATTGGAGTTGGCCTTACAAGTGGGACCGCAGTTGAGGAAACCAACTATCGGCAAACCCCCACCTCGCCCGCCGCGCGATGGCTGAGTTAGAGAAACGACGAGGTTGAAGAGATTGCTGTAGCACGGACTCCAAGAAATATGGTGTCAGATGGAAGTCGTGCTGGTGGCGTGTGTCGTACTCCTGGACGTGAATGCTTGTTCTGGCCCATGCAACCCTACTACTCCTACTACTTAGGTGGTGTTTGGTTCTAGTCCTAGGACTTTTTTAAAAAGACTCTCAAGGAGGTGCTTCTGAGGACTTTTAGCAAAAAGTCCCAAAAAAGTCCCTGGAACCAAACACCCCCTTATAGTAGTAGTAGTATCGAGGATTCGAGGTGGAACGGGACCACATGTCAACAAAACATGGTGTGTAATTTCTCGTGCAAAATGCGATCTGGCCGCGTTGGCCCGAGGTGCCGCATTAGTTATCGACCTTTATTTTTTTACATACAATCTGAGTGGATAGCTCCAGTGGTCATCACACGTGAGCAGATATATAGGTGGGCTAGGTGGGCAGGCGGCAACAATCTAAGTGCTAAAAGAGTTGATCTCGAAAAAAGAGTTGATCCAATGCTTGGTTTTGTTTGGATTTTCCAACTATGACAATTGGATAGAGTGAATCAATGGCTTACGTTCAAAGTTATTCTCATACTATAGAATGGTATAGGAACGTGGAAAGATTTGGTTGATTTTAAATAATATAAAATATTATGAGTGCAGACACTCCACCCCGAGGTTTGAAGCTCCTTCTCGATCGTCGGGAATCTATGTTCTTCCACTCTTTCGTTTAAGACATGAGCTTTGTTCATCCTGTTGCCGACACGCGGGACATCTATATGCCTCCATTTTACAAAACCATACTATATGCCTCCATGACATGCGGGACATCTAGCATCAAGGTGGCGTGTCATGCAAGAAAATGGAGATATGCAGTGCGTAAGTGAGTCGTGCACTTCGATGGCACCTAGTACTACGCAATATTTTTTCTCCTTGATGGCAAGTGAATAGTGCACGTACTCAATGACAGAGCACGGGATGGTAGCCATGGACATGGTTGGCCCTTTTTGAAGAGAGTACTAATAAATAACTTTGATGTGTCTCGGTAACTCGCAGAACGACGAGAAGCTTGCTTACTACGCCTTCTCCCTTGCCAACGCGTGCGCGGTGGCTCGCAGCACGAGGAGAAACTTTTGCTTACAAGCGGTGGACGTGCAGCAGTTCATTTGGTGTCAGATTGCCAGAAGTACTACTGTAGTACCATCATTATTGTTCGACTTCCGGAAGAGGAGAAGAGCCAAGCGCAAGGTCACCTACTAACCTAGTACAGTACTACTATAGCCAAAGCTGGTCCACCTTTTTAGAGCATGGTTAATTAATATAGGCGGCTCTTGCAGCAGCACATCATTTAGAGCAAGTACTCTCTTCGTAGGAACAAAGGAAGTGAAACAAAAGTTGGAGTGGATGCCAGATTGCCAATTAAAACATGATTACATAGGAAAAAAATCCTATAGCGTTCTATCCTATGAATCAAACGACCAATGTAGGAAAATTATGAGGGCGGTCTCTCCAACAGTGTTCCTTGGCTCGCACCTAGCATCACGGTGGTCGAACTTGGAGTCATTCATCTGGTACACGTGGCATCTCAGATCTGGACACAAGGTGACGCGACCTCTCACTTCCTCCGCCATTTGAAGCGGCGCGTCGGTGGAGGGCTAGCATACTCCAATATTACGTTGGCTCTACGTGATGTGGCAACTTCATATACTAACCGGATGCTGGCTATACTACTACGGTACTCACACTCCAAGAAGTGACTCAAAAACCATTCATAAATTGAGTCTATGACATGCATTTCCAACTGAAATGTACCATTCATTAAATACAATAAGTCACCAACACACAAAGACAACGAGGATACATGTTGGATTATAGATTATTTCCAACAAAACATTCTAGCAAATACTAAAGTTTTCATCACACAACAAATAACAAGCAATGAAATGAACTTCAACTCAACCAATCCTCGGCGTTGCAAACGCTTGCTTTGAACCATAGGTGCTCTGGGAAGGGCCAGCTATTGTCAATATCAAGAGCAACGCTGGACTGATCATCCAGGCTGAAGCGGCATATATCATTACCAGGGTAGGGAACCACCGAAATGTCCAAGGTATAGATACAGTTGCTTCTCATAAATGGTAGTAACGTTGTGTCAACAACAATTGGATCGCCTTTCACCATCATTGGATAGTTTGGTCCAAGGAAGAGCGAGTTTGCTCCAAGACTATCAATACTGAACTAGGGAGAAGGTGTTGGCGCTAGCACGCTAGTATCCGTCCTGAATACCATGCAACGGGTGTTGGAATAGGTTAGGAGAGGGCGACCATGGGAGACAACACCTGCTTCCTTAGTAGTAACAGTTTGAGTGCACTGTATACAGACAAGAAGAGGTGATCCATCGGAATTAGTTGCCAGGTGCCACTGAGTATATAAGTTCTGCTCCTCCTCATGCTCGTGATCATCACCATCGTCATCTCCCCCTTGCTTATAAATTTTTTCAAGTATAGGTGGTGGAATGTTCACAGGACCTTGGAAACACAAGAAGAAGGTTAATTAGTAAAGGGAAACTTGCTAACCCGCATGCATGTCGATGAAACAATTATAATTACGGTGGAAGACAAACGTACCGAAACTACGAGGATCCCATGCAAAAACAGTGCCACGAGTGGTGGCAGCAAACACAAGATCCTCGTATTCAATTGCATCACAGTACACATCCGTGTATAGAAACTGATTTTTGAGCAATATCCATCCAGTCGAACCACGAAGGACGGCAACAAGCTTGTCGAAGATGGCAACAACTTGATAGTTCTTGTAATTCCAAGAGCGGTTGGGAACTCGACAAATTGCGATCTTCAGTAGCCGACAGTCACCATGATCGTATTTGAACGTACGTAGATCATCTGTGTGCTCAACCTCAGGGCACTCTGAGATTTTTGGAAGTGGAATCCGCTGACGAGTGTACACATTCACAAGTTCCCACTCGCAATTGTACCCAATATAAACAAACCAATCTCCATTTGCGCCAGCCCAGGACTTACCCTTAAGCGATGGCATCTTGACATCACACGTATCATTATCAAGCGGCATCAACTTTCACAAGGCGAGGCCTCCGTCGTCCGCGCCCATGCGAACAGGCTTATAGCGAAGAAGATAAGGGAGATCAAACCGCTCCTGGACCCTTGGGTTCCTTGTAATGATGTTATTTGCTCAGTCGTGAATGGGCTTGAACGAACCTGCCATCCTAGCCGAGGTAATGACGTCGCACCGATCAATGAGTTCCCCCACCACGTCATCTTTCAGATCGGGGCAAGAATAACGGGGTCGTTTCTGGCTTGTTCCCTCCATGGAGAAGACGATCGAACAATGGCAGAAGGAAGGGTGAAGGCAAATGGAGGAGGGAGGAAGAGCGTGCGACAACAGTTCCAAATCGAGAGGGAAAGGTGAAGAGTCGATGGACGGTTGCCAGTTTGCCACGGTACACGAAGTGGCGCCCCGGCCTACACGTCCTTTCGGAAATTGTACAAAAGGACTCGCCGTCGTCTCATTGACATGTTGGAACGGGACCACATGTCAACGAGACATGGTGTGTAATTTCTCGTGCAAAACGCGATCTGGCCGCGTTGGCCCGAGGTGCCGCATTATTTCTCGACTTTATTTTTTTAATGGCGTGTCGTTTAGTTTTGAAGCACGACTAACTGGTACTGTTTGTAGAGAAAACATAAACTACTCTACCACTACTCCACCTCTAGTACTAGTAGTATAAAAAAGATATATAGGCTGGAGCTTCAGAGCTTTCTTGCTAAGGGCTGCCCACTTGCTTCTCACACTATCACCATCTCTCCAGATCTAAAAAAGACGGCCTCTCTCTCTCCCTCCTCCCCGGTGGTCACAGATCCGCCGGGGAAGAAAAGGACGTGCAGTGTTGACGCACTCGTCGTCGGCGAGCGAGGTCACGCACTGACGACAAGGCCGTCCTCTCGGACCTAGCGCCCGCGCGGGATGGCCTCCGTCCCCAAGCTCGCCGCCGTAGTGCGTGCGGAGGACAAGGACCACGAGCGAAGCCACTTCCCGCCGACCCTCAGGTATGCTACCTCTTTTCGGAACCATACCCTTGTTCTATTGCCCCATCTGCCATGTCGCTGCATGTGGATCTTTTTCCACTCCACCATCTTCCCAATTTGCTATCCTCTGCTCTGCTGGTCACGCAGACGAAAACCTTAATTTGCACTATTAAAGGAAACCCTACTTCATGCAGACTAATCCATGTCTGGGTTGAATAAGGAAAGGAAGGGAGACTGTACTGTCCAAGAGAGTAGGCATCGAACCCGCATCTAGGTTGAAAAGGGGAAAATCAGTAGCTAAGGAATGAGTCTCGTGTCTCTTGGTTGAAGAAGGGTAGAAAGGCATGACAACGCAATAGAGAATGACCAGGTCGATCGGTTTGTTGTCCTCACATAGGAAAAAGGTGGCTAAACATAACAAAAATGGGACGTAATCCACATGTGCTGTCTGGATATTTGTTGCTCTGGGAAACCATACCTACCTCACCACTCTATGCGTCCGTGGAGGTACATCGTACTGGTGCGACCACTGTCCAAATGGGCCTCCCATGCTCTTAGTGTCACTTTTTTGCTGTTAGTATAACACCAGCAGTCAAGTCAAGCAATGCTACTTCTAAAGTGATGCCACATTTAACTAATGCCGCACTCAGTCTAATGCCACCGATAAATTTAAGCAATGTCATTTAAAGTCACTGGATTGTTTGAGGGTTAGCTGTTGATTGTGGATGTATTAAAGATTTTTCAGCTAAGGCATTCTAATGCTGTTGCACAGCCAGTATACCAACGATGAAACTTGTTACTACCTTCAGATTTTTGCACTGTTAATGCTTATAGATTACATACCTCACTTTCATGAAATAAGTTAATTTTTTTGTACAGTGTCAAGTTTTCCCAGATATGTGCTCAAGAAAACTACTACCTGTTTTTGTAAATACTAGTAAATGTTTGGGTACTTTAAATTGAACTGCGAAAACGTCTTGTATTAAGGAATAGAGGGTGTAGAGTTCACTCAAATTATCCCGGTAAAGCTAGTCACACCTTTGTTAAAATTAATGTTCATTATGTTATCGGAGGAGGTCTGTAAGTTTGTCTCTAATGCTTGTCGACTATATACCTGACATCATGATGTAATGTTAAGTCATTTCCTTTTGTACAGTGTCACTGAATTGTCAAGGCGGTGATGGCATTTTATTTTAGTTGAACTGCACAAAATATGCTTAAAAGAAGAGGAAAGGTCAGGAATCGATCAGTCTTTTAGAAAGAACTATATATGCCTTTCTGACATCAGCCTCTGTTGCCTTATTTATTCCTTCAAACGGGTGGTTAGAAACAGTCTTGCTACCTTTTCCCATTAAGAAATTGGAATGCTTATATTTGTGAGTCTATGCTTCAACTAGTGCCACTTTTATAGTAATCACACTTCCAATATCTATGCAAACTGGGATGCTCGATTTTAGTGGAACTGCACAAAAACTCCAACTGGTTCAACATTAGGAGCATGTTTTCTTCCAAACCTTTATATCCAATTGCTGGCACTATGAGCTGTTCATTAAGAAGGTACATTGTTTGCTACTATCTTGCTACTCTTTTTGTACTGTCATTAGATAGTAATACTAGTGGTTTGCATGTGAATTTATTGGCAGGGTGGACCTAAATTGGAGGTGCAGGACAGGATTCAATGATTGGATGCTCAATTTTGGTTTGATCGATTTCACCTCTTCCATCACTGCGAACATGGATATCCTTGGTCTGATGAAGAATAGGCGCGATATTTTTGCTCTGAACAAGCAAATCAATTCAGTATGAAATTGTCCAGGGCAAAACATGACTGTAACAAATTGTCCAGTGCAAAACATGACAGATGCTAAGCGGAAGAGACATGTTTAAACCAAAAATACAAGGTGGGGTATATGTTTACTAGCTGCTTGATATTTGTGCAGACAGAGGTGTCTGCCCGTTGCTATTTGGCAAACACACAAAGTGACCGCAATTTTGGTTGAACTGCACAAGAGAATAGTATAGTCACTGCATGCAGTGCCATTTGAAAATAGACACAGAAAGATTGGATAGTCACTTCATGGACTGCAGAAAAGCAGTACTGTACTATTTATTGGCCAACATTAGGTGCTTCATTGCTTTGGTATGATTATACAATGGGCATCATTTTTCCTAAGTTAAAGTTTGTATTCCGAATATAGTCTCGCCGTGTGCTCAAGAGAAGACCAAATCATATTGCAGTGGATGTTCCTCCATCATGTGTGGTTCATTCTCATGGTTCCAGCTGTTGGTGAAACCACTTACGTTTGCAAGAGGAATTGTAGACTTCACAAACAAATTTGTCTTTCAGTCTGTACTGAATTTTGGCCAAGAGAAGCATCCATGTTAGTAGGAAGAACATATGTTTTTTCTAGATCTTTGCTTTTGGAGCTACATATTTGTATATGATCTGTGAATCATTGAGATGCATTAACATGTTGATCTTATGTGTGGGAATCGTACTAGTTGGTTCTAGGTGTGGCTAACCTTTGCTTTTGGAGCTACATATTTGTATATGATCTGTGAATCATTGAGATGCATTAATAGTTCCTTATATTTGTTCACTCAGTGTTTCCAAGTTACTGATCGATCACTAGCTAGCCTACTAATGCGCTCCTAGCTGTTTTAGTTGCGACGCAAGATCCAAAGTGGCAGTTTTTTGAATAAAAATGCCTACCTATGAAGAAACTAACAAGCTGCTCTAAATAAAATGCCATGCGGATCTGAAGAAACTGCCAGCGAAAACGTTCGCAAATGCCTTATCTCCCAGCTAAAGTCCATCAACTAATGCCCTCGGCTGCGACTCGTTGCATGTTGCTCCGCGTACTGGCTGCGAGCGATTTTGAGTGCCTACATGCAGCCGGCCGTAATTGAGGCAGCTAACTGATGCGAAAAAAGATGTGCTTTAAATCCTTGGAATCATTATTGACAAGGAGGGAGATGATTTGAGTGCACTCATTTGACCGTCATGCCGACGTGCGACCCAGCACGGACGGGACAGGACGGCACCGTCAGAATTTCAGTTTCTCTAGTTTTCCAGGGCAAGCTGGCGCGCTAAGCCATGCCTGCTTAATTATGCATTGAATTCCAATGACTGTCGCGCTACCTTCTGCCTATAAGTACTATTTCCAAGCCTTCTATGGTGGCACCATCACCCAACTCGCCCTATCCTCATAAGCCCCCACCGGTCCGACGTCGCTCGCCACTTATCCTCGCTCTCGCCACGTCCGCCATGCCCCCACCCGTCCGCGATAGACGAGGCCGGAGGCGGTCACCGCCGGAACTAGTATTCGGTTTTTCACCGGAAGGCAGACGGAGGGAGGAGGCATTCTATTGGTCTTTAGATGGCAATGCGGAGATCGAGGACTTGTTGGAGCGCGACCGCCTGGCGGAGGAGCAGGAGTTGTTGGAGCGCGACCGCTTGGCGGAGGACCAGCGTATCGCCGATTTGCGCCACCAGCGGGACATGGAGCACCAGTGCACCGACGCTCTGAGTGGTGAGCAGAGTGCCCGCAACTGGGCCAACTACATGGAGGCCGGCGCCCGGCAAATAGCCCTGGAGGCTGTCGGGCACAAACGCATTCGCGACGCTGATTTTTACTACCAGGTCGTCAAGTGGGTTTCCCGCTTAGAAGCCGAAGCTTCGGTGGACCATGCCGGCATGGAAAGGGCCAACGCGCGCGAGAAACGCGCCCTATCGCACCTCTGGCAAGTCCGAGGCGAGGCGGAGGACGCCGATGCCGGCGTTTAGCGTGTACCGCAGATGGCGGCCGGCATCGTCTAGTTAGCTAAGAGTAAGTTAGTACTTGTATGCTACTAGAGTATTAGTGGGAGTAGATAGTTAAGTTGGCTATGATGGTTGTCAACGTGGAAGTTCAGTACTCTATATGTGGATCAGACCTGTTACTTTGCTCTGAATGTTGAACTTTCCGTTTGAACATATGGAATGGGTTGTTATTTTTTTAAATGGGTTGTATTTGTCCTCCACGGGTTTAGAGGCTGACTTGTGGGCCTACCAAGTTGACGCGTACACAATCAGGAGATGATTGTACGTGGAGAGGATGACAGCAGGGACCCGCCAAGGTCATGGCAGTACGCAAGAAAGTGCCTCCTTATTTCAATCCAATAAAAATGGCTCCTCCTAATGGATTTCTGACATCTGGGTACCATGCCATTGTCAACGTAGTCAATAAACGAGAGAGTTGCACAACGAGCGGCTGACACCAGGGACCCAGCAGCTCGCCCAGTTATTTTTGTTTTGGGTTAATTTGATAAATGCCACTCCAAATCTGGTGTTTTTGAGAAATGTCACTGCAATTTCCAAACTTTGAAAAATGCCATTTCATGCCATTTCCAGTGGCATTTTTCGAAGTCTGGAGTGGCGTTTTTCAAAGTTTGCAAATTGCAGTGGCGTTTTCCAAAGTTTGCAAAAATTGCAGTGGCATTTTTCAAAGTTTGGAAATTGCAGTGGCATTTTTATGAATCGCCATATTTGTTGTGGCATTTATCTAATTTGTTTTTCAGACGGAAGCAGGGTGTCAACTGGGCTGTGCGGGGCACTATGGCTTGTCTAGATAGCCTTCTCTTTTATATTTACCACAGACCAGCCCAGTAGTTTTCTTTCTTTCTGAAAATGGCTAACCCAGTTTTTTGTGATTTGCCAAGTCAGTCGCTTTGTCAGGCCTGTTGGGCTGCAAATCTTTCAAGACGAGGAGAGCTTCATTCGGCTGGACGAGAAAATGGCCTATCAGTAATGAGAAATGGGCTGTACATTTTTAAAACACATCAAACCGGTAATTACTTTCAAATTTCTTTTTTTCATTTCAAGATTTTAAATAGCATTAATTTTTATGCGTGGATAATTTCTTGGATTTTATATTGATATACATTTATTTTTAAAATCAGTTTGAATGTGTCTCGAAATTTCGGGATTAAAAACAGTTCGGACCGCACCGAAATATGCAATATTTCGTATAATTTTTTAACCGTGGCCACAATATGGGCTGTAATGCTAACAAAAAGAATATGGGCTCCAAAAAAACCTTAACAATTAGCAAACGGGCTATAAATTATTAGAAATAATGGCAGATGGGCTGTATGCTATTTTCCACAGATTTGAGGCTTTCCTAAAAAAAGGTTGACGCACAAGTAGTGACTGTTGGATGTCCATCCAACGGTCGTCATGCTTTTTCAATCTCTGCTCTTCCTGCTCCAGCCGCTCAAACAAGCGCCAGCGGGACTGCCTGCTCCCTCCTCCCCGCGGCCGGCTGTGCTGCCGCGCAGGCCTCACTGCCCCACCGTACTCCCATCGCTGGCCTAGCCATATCTCTACTCACCCACACCTACTGTTATTCTCCGGCGACGGCAGACGAACCAGTAAACCGTCGTACAGTCGTACTCCCCTCCACGTGGGAAACAACTGCCGAGTCTTCCCTGGCTCTGTGTCGTTCCCTTCCTAGGCCTCGCCGTCGTCCACCGCCCTGGTGCTCTCGGCGCGGCCTAGTCAACGTGGTCAACGACCGACATGCGTCTGAAGTGGACTGTACGTGGAGAGGCTGACAGCTGGGTCCACGGTCGCATGCAAGGAAATGCCTTCTTATTACGCGCAAAATAATGATTCCTCCACCTGACATCTGGGACCCACCGAAAGGGCCTCCGTATTTCACAAAAAAACGTTACCACCGCTGACAGCTCGGACCCACCACCTATATCTTCGCACGCAAGGAAGTGCGTCCTTATTACGCCCAAAAAATGAATACTCCCCCTGCTAGCCGGGACCCAGTATAGTGGCAGGCAGACTTGTGGGCCTACTAAATTGACGGGGACGGAGGGCTTTGTCAACTTAGTAAATATGCACGATTCTAGCTCCAGTGATCGTACGATGTCCATCCAACGGCCGTAGTGCTTCTTCAACCTCTGGTCTTCTTGCTCCAGCCGCCCAAACCAGTGCCGGCCGTGCCTCGTGCTCCTGCCTCTCGAGGCCGGCTGTGATGCGGCGGAGGCCTCACCGCCCCCTACTACTCCCACCGCTGGCCAGACCATCCCTGTACTCCACCCACACCCCTTGTTATTCTGCGGCGGCGGCAGCCTCACACCGCAGCGAACCAGTGAACCCTCATACTCCTCTACGCGTGGGCATCCACTGCCGCATCTACCCCGGCTCCGCGTCATCCCCTTCCTAGGCCTCGCCGTCGTCCACCGCCCTGGTGCTCTCGGCGCGGCCTGGTCAACGTGGTCAACGACCGACATGCGCCTGAAGTGGACTGTACGTGGAGAGGCTGACAGCTGGGTCCACGGTCGCATGCAAGGAAATGCCTTCTTATTACGCGCAAAATAATGATTCCTCCACCTGACATCTGGGACCCACCGAAAGGGCCTCTGTATTTCGCAAAAAAAACTTTACCACCGCTGACAGCTCGGACCCACCAGCTATATCTTCGCACGTAAGGAAGTGCGTCCTTATTACGCAGAAAAAATGAATACTCTCCCTGCTAGCCGGGACCCAGTATAGTGGCAGGCTGACTTGTGGGCCTACTAAATTGACGGGGACGGAGGGCTTTGTCAACTTAGTCCATATGCACGATTCTAACTCCAGTGATCGTACGATGTCCATCCAACGGCCGTAGTGCTTCTTCAACCTCTGGTCTTCTTGCTCCAGCCGCCCAAACCAGTGACGGTCGTGCCTCGTGCTCCTGCCTCTCGAGGCCGGCTGCGATGCGGCGGAGGCCTCACCGCCCCCTACTACTCCCACCGCTGGCTAGACCATCCCTGTACTCACCCACACCCCTTGTTATTCTGCGGCGGCGGCAGCCTCACACCGCAGCGAACCAGTGAAGCCTTATACTCCTCTACGCGTGGGCATCCACTGCCGCATCTACCCCGGCTCCGCGTCGTCCCCTTCCTAGGCCTCGCCGTCGTCCACCGCCCTGGTGCTCTCGGCGCGGCCTGGTCAACGTGGTCAACGACTGACATGCGTCTGAAGTGGACTATACGTGGAGAGGCTGACAGCTGGGTCCACGGTCGCATGCAAGGAAATGCCTTCTTATTACGCGCAAAATAATGATTCCTCCACCTGACATCTGGGACCCACCGAAAGGGCCTCTGTATTTCGCAAAAAAAACGTTACCACCGCTGACAGCTCGGACCCACCAGCTATATCTTCGCACGCAAGGAAGTGCGTCCTTATTACGCACAAAAAATGAATACTCCCCCTGCTAGCCGGGACCCAGTATAATGGTAGGCTGACTTGTGGGCCTACTAAATTGACGGGGGCGGAGGGCTTTGTCAACTTAGTCAATATGCACGATTCTAGCTCCAGTGATCGTACGATGTCCATCCAACGGCCGTAGTGCTTCTTCAACCTCTGGTCTTCTTGCTCCAGCCGCCCAAACCAGTGCCTCGTGCTCCTGCCTCTCGAGGCCGGCTGCGATGCGGCGGAGGCCTCACCGCCCCCTACTACTCCCACCGCTGGCCAGACCATCCCTGTACTCACCCAGCCTCACACCGCAGCGAACCAGTGAACCCTCATACTCCTCTACGCGTGGGCATCCACTGCCGCATCTACCCCGGCTCCGCGTCGTCCCCTTCCTAGGCCTCGCCGTCGTCCACCGCCCTGGTGCTCTCGGCGCGGCCTGGTCAACGTGGTCAACGACTGACATGCGTCTGAAGTGGACTGTACCTGGAGAGGCTGACAGCTGGGTCCACGGTCGCATGCAAGGAAATGCCTTCTTATTACGCGCAAAATAATGATTCCTCCACCTGACATCTGGGACCCACCGAAAGGGCCTCTGTATTTCGCAAAAAAAGTTAGCACCGCTGACAGCTCGGACCCACCAGCTATATCTTCGCACGCAAGGAAGTGCGTCCTTATTACGCACAAAAAATGAATACCCCCCTGCTAGCCGGGACCCAGTATAGTGGCAGGCTGACTTGTGGGCCTACTAAATTGACGGGGACGGAGGGCTTTGTCAAGTTAGTCAATATGCATGATTCTAGCTGCAGTGATCGTACGATGTCCATCCAACGGCCGTAGTGCTTCTTCAACCTCTGGTCTTCTTGCTCCAGCCGCCCAAACCAGTGCCGGTCGTGCCTCGTGCTCCTGCCTCTCGAGGCCGGCTGCGATGCGGCGGAGGCCTCACCGCCCCCTACTACTCCCACCGCTGGCCAGACCATCCCTGTACTCACCCACACCCCTTGTTATTCTGCGGCGACGGCAGCCTCACACCGCAGCGAACCAGTGAACCCTCATACTCCTCTACGCGTGGGCATCCACTGCCGCATCTACCCCGGCACCGCGTCGTCCCCTTCCTAGGCCTCGCCATCGTCCACCGCCCTGGTGCTCTCGGCACGGCGTGGTCAACGTGGTCAAGGAACGACTTCCATCGGAAGAGTACTGTACGTGGAGAGGCTGACAGCTGGGTCCACGGCAGCCGCAAGGAAGTGCCTCCTTATTACGCGGAAAATAATTATTCCTCCACCGGACAGCAGGGACCCACCGGACGGACCATCGTATTTGGCGTAGAAACGTTTCCCCCTGACTGCTGGGACCCACCGGACGGGCCACCGTATTTCACGAAAAAAACATTCCCCCGCTGTCAGCTAGGACCCACCGGAAGTGTCGCCTTATTACGCACACAAAAATGAATACTCCCCCTGCTAGTTGGGACCCACATTGGTGGGTGGCTGACTTGTGGGCCTACTAAGTTGACGGGGAGGAGTGCTTTGTCAACTTAGTCAATATGAACGATTCTAGCTCCAGTGACCGTATGATGTCCATCCAACGGTCGTTGTGCTTCTTCAACCTCTGGTCTTCTTGCTCCAGCCGCCCAAAGCAGCGCCGGTCGTGCCGCATGCTCCTACCTCCCGTGGCCGGCTGTGCTGCCGCGGAGGCCTCACCGCCCCCTACTATTCCTACCGCTGCCCAGGCCCTGCGGCGATGGCAGCCTCACACCGCAGCCGAACCAGTGAACCCTCGTACTCCTCTCCGCGCGGGCTTCCACTGCCGCGTCCTCCCTGGCTCCGCGTCGTCCCCTTCCTAGGCCTCGCCGTCGTCCACCGCCTTGGTGCTCTTGGCACGGCATGGTCAATGTGGTCAATGACCGACTTCCATCGGAAGAGTACTGTACATGGAAAGGCTGGCAGCTGGGTCCACGGCCGCCGCAAGGAAATGCCTCCTTATTACACACAAAATAAATATTCCTCCACCTGACAGCGGGGACCCACCGGACGGGCCACTGTATCTCGCAAAAAAACGTTTCCCCCTTACTGCTGGGACCCACCAGCTACATCTTCGCACGCAAGGAAGTGCGTGCAGGTAAAAAAAACGATTCGCCCCCTTGACTACTAGGACCCACCAGCTACATGTGCGCACGCAAGGAAGTGCCTGACATTCAGGACCCACCTGGTCGAAGCGTACGTACCATTGTCATTTTGGTCGCGAACGTGTACGTACATACTGGTCGATGTAGAGGCGCGCACGTAGCATGTACACGTACGTACAACGGCCAGTGTGCAAGAAAGAAAATATGGCCACGTACGTACATACGGGCAGGGTCTCGAACGCCTACTCGCGCATACGTACGGCCAGGGCTCGTGTACATGGCTAGGTCGGAACGGAGAAACAGCGTCGCCGTCGTGTTCATGGGGAGCCAACCGGCTGGGTCAGAACGGAATGCGTCGTCGTGTTCATCAAGAGGGCTTGGACGGAACAGCCGATGGAAACGAGGCCTGGCGTACTGCGGAACGGAGGAAACGGCCTTGTGTTCGACCGGCCACGTTCAAAACGGGATCCTGTTCATCGGGAGTGGTCTGGCGTACCGCAAAACGCAGGAAACGGACCTCCTACGGTCGAAACGGGGGTCCTGTTGATCGGGAGGGGTGTGGCGTACCGCAAAACGGAGGAAACGGACTTGTGTTGGAGCGCTAAGGTCGAAACGGGGGTCCTGTTCATCGGGAGGGGTGTGGCGTACCGCAAAACGGGACTCCACGGGATACTGTTCTTCTCCACCGTCGACCCCCTCCAGCCTCCACGGGCTACTGTTGATCCACCGTCGACCTCCTCCAGCCTCCACCTGCGACTGTTCATCCACGGGCTCTTGTTCATCCAGCCTCCACCGCCCGCTACTCCACCGGCTACTGTTCAACCAGCCCTCTCCACGGGCTCCTGTTCAACCACCCCTCCACGGGCTACTGTTCATCCAGCCCTCCACCGTCTACTGTTCATCCTGCCCTCCACGGGGTGGTCCTATTCATCCTGCCCTCCACGGGGTCCTGTTCATCCAGCCCCAACCGGCTTGATCGATCGGGGTCCTGTTCATCCAGAGGCAACACCATGGGGTCCTGTTCATCCACCCCCACTGGGAATTGTTCATCCAAACCCCCAGCAACGCTCACTGTTCATCCAGAGGCAGCATCGATCGGCTTCAGTTAGCAACAGTAGCGAAGGAATCGCTCAATCGGGTTCAGTTAACAGCCATCGATCGATCGCTCGGGTTCAGTAACGCGTAGCCTGCAGTGCAATCGCTCGGGTTCAGTTGGAGCCCAACGCCTCGCTCAGGTTCAGTTAGAGCCCAACGCCTCGCACCCACGCGTGTGCGTGTACGAGAGAAACGCGCATCGCACGGCCGCGACCACCCACCGTAACCGGGAACACCCCGATATTTTCCTCACCCTCGCTTCTACACGGTTTTTTCCGTCATGGACGGCCCAAAGAATGTCATGCAGCTGCGTCTCCGGCCCGCCCAGGACAAAAAGCCCATTTTCTGTCATGATTTTTTGTCATAGAAGTATGACCCCACCACATCTATGATGATACCGGGTTTTTTTCACAATTATCGTCATAGAAGTGTCATAAGTATGACAGAAAAAATGTTCGTTCGGCCCAAAATGTCACGGATGTGTCTTTTTTTGTAGTGTGGCAAGCTCATATTTCAAAATTTGATTCCAATCGACTTGGTAAGGTAGACGTGGATGCTCGTTCTCCCAAATTTTGAACGAACCGTTAAACATCCTCTGCTCGGTGGAATTCGCCCGAGCAAAGAAATGGGAGACACGAAATTACCGTCCTATGTGGGACACGCATCAATTGGCCCGTTGTACATCGAGGGTAGGTTCGTAACTTCATCCAAGCACGCCTTCTCCTCGGCCGAAATGACATGTGCTGAATAATTCATAAACCATGGTCGGCAAAACACGCTCTCCTCGCCCGAAATAGCTCGCGCCCACTATTTCAAAACACGCTCTCCTCGCCTGAAATCGCTTGCGCCCACTATATTTCAAAACACGCCCTCCTTGCCCGAAATCACTCCCGCCCACTATTTGGGGAGAAGCAAAGTTACTCTACTATCCCCGACCCTCAGTACACAGACCCAAGCCGAGAAGCCTAAAGGCAGGGGTAGAACTGTAACTCCCTCTCACATTTCAGACAAATTCGTCTGTAAAACATGGTTCCACTCCCCTCCCAATCCCCCCATTCATATCTCGTGGGCGCCAAATCACCTTCTCGCTGGAAGGTCCCTTCTCCCGAGCCGCGAAACCTCAGCCCCTCCTCCATGGCGCCCCCACCGCACCAATTTCACAGCCGCCCTCCTCCCTAATACCGGAGACGCTGTCCATTTGTCGTAATGCACTGGGTCGTGTGCCTCTTACTCCATGCTGTGGAGCTGCCTCGACGACGGCCGCGTGAACCATACTGGAGCCGATTCACCCCCGCCGTTGTTCACGGCACCGGAGCGGCTCCAACTTTGGATCCGTCCAGAGACCCGGCGCTGCTTCCCCGTAGCCGTCGACCGTCGCGACATCGATGTTTCCCTGCAGCCGGTCGCCACCGCAACCGTGCCGGCCTCACCGACTCGGCAGCTGGACCTGCCTACTTCACCATGCCGCCAGTTAGGTTGCACCCTCATCTCAAATCACTTTATTTAGGCGTCAGTTGTCTGAATTTTTATTATGGGCCAATCGATTCCCAATGGGAAGCAGCACCCCTCGAGGCGGCGGAGCTCCTAGGCTGCCGGTTGGCTGGTGTCTAATGTAAGGGTGCGTTGCCGCAAGTTCGCCGTGGAAGCAGTGCTTAGATGGCTAGCTTAGAGTTGCATGGGTTGAAGGTACTGCCGCCGCCGGATCTGGATGACGGGAAGTCTTTGTGGATTGGCCAGGGGGCGGCGCAACCACGGCAGTGCGGTGGGGCGGGGAGCGGGGTTTTGGCTGGGGCCACCAAGCCATTGGTCGTTTTAGAGTTGCATTGGAGCGGGGTTTTGGCGGAGGCAGGCTGCTCTGCCGTTGGTCGCTGGCTCTTCGGGGAAGATTCCTAATAGTGTCAGCCGGGAGGCACAAGACGGCCATCAAGCCATCCGGCGTAGATCGGACAGTACCAAAATAAAATGAAATCGCGTGACCCCAATTTAGTCTTCAGTCAACCGACGTGTGACCACTCTCGTACCTTGCTGTTGATCTCTTAGTGTATTTCTTCAGATCAAAGAGAAGTGTCGTTCTTAACATTATACGTTATCTGCATCTTCAACCACACCGTCTTCCGACTCACCGCAGCTGCTCCAACAAGGGAAGCATACACCAGAAGGGGGCTATAGTCCCCACTCAACAGTTCCCTGCATCGAATGCGCAAGCCCGACATGGACAGCCACAACAACTGCAGGGCCATCGACAAGTCAGCACATGATGCTCACTCCTATGGATGGCGGCCAGATAGGTTGTACCCTCATCTTACTTGTGTGCAACATTTACGGCTTTGTTATTCATCTAAGCATGGAAAATAGATTATCACATTTCACTGTATATTCATGCTGATCTCTTACAGGTCTTGTTCAGGAGTTAACGCTGTTCCATAGTTCAGCTAAGATGCTTGTTCTTTAGGTAACGCTGTTCATTGTTATCATCCATCAGCCAATGCTATCCCACAGGCTGGTGATTATAGTATTATACCACTTCTAGTATTACCTATGTTGTTCTTTAATACTTTTGTGTGCCATCTAGTTAATCTCGAGTACAAACGATACATATTATGTAGCTTTCATCCGTGTTCTCCCTTTAGTTTTTGAGACTTGTTGCTGCTAGTTAACCCCAGTCCTACTATTTATGTCGTCTCCTACAGGCACTCATTACATAAATCTAACTACTAGTTGTCTTCCATGCATGTCAGATATAATTGCACACACTGATATATCCACAAGAACCTCACGGAGCAATGTAAAGGCCAATAAACTTGATGTCAATGATACCCAATATGATGGAACATGTAAAGACAGTTCTTCAGAAGACTTGCAGAAAGATGTTGAATCCTCTTCACCCCACAAGGTCCTTGCTCTAACTTGGCTCGTGATATGGGTACAACATGCATATAATGTCCTGGAGTGTATCTACTCTGTTGCAATGCCATGTGCTTAGCATGCTGATCATGCATGTAAATATGTCATGCTGATACGTCTCCGTCGTATCTATAATTTTTTATTGTTCCATGCCAATATTATTCAACTTTCATATACTTTTTGGCAACTTTTTATACTATTTTTGGGACTAACATATTGATCCAGTGCCCAGTGCCAGTTCCTGCTTGTTGCATGTTTTATGTTTCGCAGAATATCCATATCAAACGGAATCCAAACGGGATAAAAACGGACGGAGCTTATTTTTGGAATATTTGGAAAATTCCGGAAGAAAAATCCACGCGAGACGGTGCCCGAGGTGGCCACGAGGCCGGGGGCGCCCCTGCCCCCTAGGCACGCCCCTGACCCTCGTTCAGCATTTCCACGATATCGTTATGATCAATTAATGGGACTTGGCCGGAAAGTGTTCTTGCCTCTATCATTAGCTCGGGGAAGGCCTATGTGGGGTACCTTTCGGGTGTGGGATGCTCGTTTAACTTCTGTATTCATCTTGTTCCTTATTTACCTGGGTGCACTGCGTTTTCAAAAGCTTCCTGTCGGGCCACCCGTAAGGCGGTTGATGCCCTTCGTCGGCCGCAAGAAAGCTAATTTTTGGTAAAAAATCACGGCGAAGGTTTCAGTCCAATCGGAGTTACGGATCTCCATATATATACGAAACGGTGAAAGGGCAGCAGATGATAATGCAGAAACAGAGAGAGAGAGAGAGAGAGAGAGAGAGAGATAGATCCAATCTCGGAGGGGCTCTCGCCCCTCCCACACCATGGAGGCAAGGACCAGAGGGGAAACCTTTCTCCCATCTAGGGAGGAGGTCAAGGAAGAAGAAGACGAAGGGGCCCCCTCTCCCCTTCTCTTCCGGTGGCGCCGGAACGCTGCCGTGGCCATCATCATCACCACAATCTTCACCAACAACTTCACCGCCATCATCACCACCTCTTCCCCCCCTCTATGAAGTGGTGTAACCTCTCTCTTACCCGCTGTAATCTCTACTTAAACATGGTGCTCAACGCTATATATTATTTCCCAATGATGTATGGCTATCCTATGATGTTTGAGTAGATCTGTTTTGTCCTATGGGTTATTTGATGATCAAGATTGGTTTGAGTTGCATGTTTTATTATTGGTGCTGTCCTATGGTAGTCTCCATGTCGCGCAAGCGTGAGGGATCCCCGCTGTAGGGTTTGCAATATGTTCATGATTTGCTTATGGTGGGTGGCGTGAGTGACAGAAGCACAGACCCGAGTAAGTAGGTTGTTTGCGTATGGGATAAAGGGGACTTGATGCTTTAATGTTATGGTTGGGTTTTACCTTAATGATCTTTAGTAGTTGCGGATGCTTGCTTGAGTTCCAATCATAAGTGCATATGATCCAAGTAGGGAAAGTATGTTAGCTTATGCCTCTCCCTCAAATAAAATTGCAATAATGATTACCGGTCTAGTTATCGATTGCCTAGGGACAAATAACTTTCTCGTAACAGAAAGCTCTGTACTAAAACTAATTTATTTGTTTCTTCATCTAAACAGCCCCTAGCTTTTATTTACTCGCTCTTTACTTTCTTGCTTACCTATCCAAAAACACCTACAAAGTACTTCTAGTTTCATACTTGTTTCCGGTAAAGCAAACGTCAAGTGTGCGTAGAGTTGTATCGGTGGTCGATAAAACTTGAGGGAATATTTGTTCTACCTTTAGCTCCACGTTGGGTTCGACACTCTTACTTATCGAAAGAGGCTACAATTGATCCCCTATACTTGTGGGTTATCAAGACCTTTTTCTGGCGCCGTTGCCGGGGAGCAATAGCGTGGGGTGAATATTCTCGTGTGTGCTTGTTTGCTTTATCACTATGTAATTTTTATTTGCTGTTCTTAGTTGTTTTATATCTTTAGTTATGGGTAGGAAACGCAAAATACCAAAAAATTAGTTGTACCTACTGAACCAATGGTTGAAGAACCACTCAAAATCTATCACACTCCTGAAGCTTTTTACTTGGATCATCTTCGATCCCTATGTACTCGTGCTGAAACCCCAACTAGCTTAGTTGAGGGCAAATCTTTAGATGAGCATGCTTCTTATACACGACACCGAATATCTGAAAAGGGGAAAATTCTATTGGGTCAAATTCATCGTTTACAATGCTATGCTTGGAATTTATGTTATATGTATGATGTTACTTGTTGTTCTGAAAACCCTAAGAAACACCTCCCCTACCAATGTGAGTTTATTGATAATGGAATACTATCTTCGTATGCTAAGGGTGTTTATAATTACTATGATATTGAACAAATTGAAGAATTTGTTGCTTTTAAGGGTGCTTATGAAATTGCCTCTTTGATTGAAACGTATGATGCTACTCTTTACAAATCTGAAAATTTTGCCATTCTTAAATATTGCTATGACAATTATGCTTCTAATGCCTATGTTGAACCATATATTGAGGACTACTCCGCTATCCAAGAAGAGACTAATATTTTGCAGGAGTCTATGGAAGAAGAAATTGATGAAACTGTGAGCTCGTTGGATGAAAAAGATGATGAGGAGAGCGAAGAACAAAAGGAGGAAGAGCGGATTAGCTACCCGTGCCCACCTACTAATGAGAGTAACTCTTCAACTCATACATTGTTCAATTTCCCTTCGTGCTTACCGAAGGATGATTGCAACGATGATTGTTATGATCCCGTTGATTCTCTTGAAATATCCCTTTTTGATGATGCTTGCTATGCTTGTGGCCAAGATGCCAATATGTATTATGCTTATGGAGATGAACTTGCTATAGTTCCTTATGTTAAACATGAAATTGTTGCTATCGCACCCACGCATGATAGTCCTATTATCTTCTTGAATTCTCCCGAGTACACTATATCGGAGAAGTTTGCCTTTATTAAGGATTATATTGATGGGTTGCCTTTTACCGTTGCACATGATGATTTTGATAGATATAATATGCATGTGCTTGCTTCTCCTACTTGCAATTATTATGAGAGAGGAACTACATCTCCGCCTCTCCATGTTTCCAACACGATAAAATGGCAAGAAACTGTTTATACTATGCGTTGGCCTTTACTTTGTGTGCATGAATTGTTCTTTTATGACATGCCGATGCATAGGAAGAGAGTTAGACTTTGTCATTGCTTGATATATGTTGCTTTGTGCTCACTACTAAATGCCAAAGCATTGCTAATTAAAATTGGCTTTGATATACCTTGGGATCCGGGTGGATTCACTACTTGAGCACTATATGCCTAGCTTAATGGCTTTAAAGAAAGCGTTGCCAGGGAGACAACCCGGAAGTTTTAGAGAGTCATTTATTTCTGTTGAGTTCTTTTGTATAGTTTAAAAACAACAAAAATAAAGACGGGAACCCAAAACTTTTCCAAAAGGAAAGTGAAAGTGAGAAAGACAAGCATTGTTGAAGTGGGAGAGCTCCTTGAACTTTGTTCATGCTCACGGCAACTTTGTGAATCTTGATTACAGAAAATTTTCAACAAAAATAATTATCCCCATGTACAATTCCATTGTATTATAAAAATAATTTGCCAAGGTTTGCCTTTAGGATGTTTACAATACTTGTTGGTTTGTACGGTGCAGGACAAAAACTTTGGCTGTAGTGCGCGATTTTTAATTTTTTACTGGAACGTCAAATGGTTCTGATTATTTTTGCAATGTCTTTATATACAAATTGTTTATTTTTCCTAATTTTTCCAGAAGTTTTAAAGTACCAGAAGTATGGTGAATGTTCAGATTATTACAGACTGTTCTGTTTTAGACAGATTCTGTTTTTGATGCATAGTTTGCTTGTTTTGATGAAACTATCAATTTATATCAGTGGATTAAGCCATGAAAAAGTTATATTACAGTAGACACAATGAAAAACAAAATATGAATTGGTTTGCAACAGTACTTAGAGTAGTGATTTACTTTATTATACTAACGGATCTTACCGAGTTTTCTGTTGAAGTTTTGTGTGGATGAAGTGTTCGATGATCGAGAAGGTTTCGATGTGAGAAGAAGGAAGAGAGGCAAGAGCTCAAGCTTGGGGATGCCCGAGGCACCCCAAGTAAATATTCAAGGAGACTCAAGCGTCTAAGCTTGGGGACGCCCCGGAAGGCATCCCCTCTTTCTTCAACAAATATCGGTATGTTTTCGGATTCGTTTCATTCATGTGATATGTGCAAATCTTGGAGCGTCTTTTGCATTTAGTTTTCATTTTTATTTTATGCACCATGCTGGAATGAGATAGTCCTTGGTTGATTTATAGAATGCTCATTGCACTTCACTTATATCTTTTGAGTATGGCTTTATAGAATGATTCATGTGCTTCACTTATATCATTTGAAGCTTGGATTGCCTGTTTCTCTTTACATAGACAACCGCCATTTGTAGAATGCTCTTTTGCTTCAATTATATTTGTTACAGCGTGGGCATATCTTTTGTAGAAAGAATTAAACTCTCATGCTTCACTTATATCTATTTAGAGAGATGACAGGAACTGGTCATTCACATGGTTAGTCATAAAATCCTACATAAAACTTGTAGATCACTGAATATGATATGTTTGATTCCTTGCAATAGTTTTGCGATATAAAGATGGTGATATTAGAGTCATGCTAGTGGGTAGTTGTGGATTGTAGAAATACTTGTGTTGAAGTTTGTGATTCCCGTAGCATGCACGTATGGTGAACCGTTATGTAACTAAGTCGGAGCATGATTTATTTATTGATTGTCTTCCTTGTGAGTGGCGGTTGGGGACGAGCGATGGTCTTTTCCTACCAATCTATCCCCCTAGGAGCATGCGCGTAGTACTTTGTTTCGATGACTAAGAGATTTTTGCAATAAGTATGTGAGTTCTTTATGACTAATGTTGAGTCCATGGATTATACGCGCTCTCACCCTTCCATCATTGCTAGCCTCTTCGGTACCGTGCATTGCCCTTTCTCACCTCGAGATTTGGTGCAAACTTCGCCGGTGCATCCAAACCCCGTGATACGATACGCTCTATCACACATAAACCTCCATATACCTTCCTCAAAACAACCACCATACCTACCTATCATGGCATTTCCATAGCCATTCCGAGATATATTGCCATGCAACTTCCATCATCATCATATACATGACTTGAGCATTTATTGTCATATTGCTTTGCATGATCGTAAGATAGCTAGCATGATGTTTTCATGGCTTGTCCCTTTTTTGATGTCATTGCTACGCTAGATCATTGCACATCCCGGTACACCGCCGGAGGCATTCATATAGAGTCATATCTTTGTTCTAGATATCGAGTTGTAATATTGAGTTGTAAGTAAATAAAAGTGTGATGATCATCATTATTAGAGCATTGCCCCAGTGAGGAAAGGATGATGGAGACTATGATTCCCCCACAAGTCGGGATGTGACTCCAGACGGAAAAAAATAAAAAAGAGAGAGAGAAAGGCCAAAAAAAGAGAAGGCCCAAAATAAGAAAAAAAATGAGAGAAAAAGAGAGAAGGGGCAATGTTACTATCCTTTTACCACACTTGTGCTTCAAAGCAGCACCATGTTCTTCATATAGAGAGTCTCTTGAGTTATTACTTTCATATACAAGTGGGAATTTTCATTATAGAACTTGGCTTGTATATTCCAACGATGGGCTTCCTCAAATGCCCTAGGTCTTCATGAGCAAGCAAGTTGGATGCACACCCACTTAGTTTCAGTCTGAGCTTTCATACACTTATAGCTCTAGTGCATCCGTTGCATGGCAATCCCTACTCCTCACATTGACATCAATTGATGGGCATCTCCATAGCCCGTTGATTAGACGCGTCAATGTGAGACTTTCTCCTTTTTTGTCTTATCCACATAACCCCCATCATCATATTCTATTCCACCTATAGTGCTATGTCCATGGCTCACGCTCATGTATTGCGTGAAAGTTGAAAAGGTTTGAGAACGTCAAAAGTATGAAACAATTGCTTGGCTTGTCATCGGGGTTGTGCATGATTTGAATATTTTGTGTGGTGAAGATGGAGCATAGCCAGACTATATGATTTTGTAGGGATAACTTTCTTTGGCCATGTTATTTTGAAAAGACATGATTGCTTTATTAGTAGACTTGAAGTATTATTGTTTTGATGTCAAATGATAGACTATTGCTTTGAATCACTCATGTCTTAATATTCATGCCATGATTAGACATATGATCAAGATTATGCTAGGTAGCATTCCACATCAAAAATTATCTTTTTTATCATTTACCTACTGGAGGACGAGCAGGAATTAACCTTGGAGATGTTGATTCGTCTCCGTCGTATCTATAATTTTTGATTGTTCCATGCCAATATTATTCAACTTTCATATACTTTTTGGAAACTTTTTATACTATTTTTGGGACTAACATATTGATCCAGTGCCAGTTCCTGTTTGTTGCATGTTTTATGTTTCGCGGAATATCCATATCAAACGGAATCCAAACGGGATTAAAACGGACAGAGCTTATTTTTGGAATATTTGGAAAATTCCGGAAGAAAAATCCACGCGAGACGGTGCCCGAGGTGGCCATGTGGCAGGGGCGCCCCTGCCCCCCTGGGCACGCCCCTGACCCTCGTGGGCCACCCGTAAGGTGGTTGATGCCCTTCTTCAGCCGCAAGAAAGCTAATTTTTGGTAAAAAAAACCACGGCGAAGGTTTCAGTCCAATCGGAGTTACGGATCTCCATATATATACGAAACGGTGAAAGGGCAGCAGATGAGAACGCAGAAACAGAGAGAGACAGAGAGATAGATCCAATCTCGGAGGGGCTCTCGCCCCTCCCACACCATGGAGGCCAAGGACCAGAGGGGAAACCTTTCTCCCATCTAGGGAGGAGGTCAAGGAAGAAGAATACGAAGGGGCCCCCTCTCCCCTTCTCTTCCGGTGGCGCCGGAACGCTGCCGTGGCCATCATCATCACCGTAATCTTCACCAACAACTTCACCGCCATCATCACCAACTCTTCCCCCCTCTATGCAGCGGTGTAACCTCTCTCTTACCCGCTGTAATCTCTACTTAAACATGGTGCTCAACGCTATATATTATTTCCCAATGATGTATGGCTATCCTATGATGTTTGAGTAGATCTGTTTTGTCCTATGGGTTATTTGATAATCAAGATTGGTTTGAGTTGCATGTTTTATTATTGGTGTTGTCCTATGGTGCTCTCCGTGTCGCGCAAGCGTGAGGGATCCCCGCTGTAGGGTTTGCAATATGTTCATGATTTGCTTATGGTGGGTGGCGTGAGTGACAGAAGCACAGACCCGAGTAAGTAGGTTGTTTGCGTATGGGATAAAGGGAACTTGATGCTTTAATGCTATGGTTGGGTTTTACCTTAATGATCTTTAGTAGTTGCGGGTGCTTGCTAGAGTTCCAATCATAAGTGCATATGATCCAAGTAGAGAAAGTATGTTAGCTTATGCCTCTCCCTCAAATAAAATTGCAATAATGATTACCGGTCTAGTTATCGATTGCCTAGGGACAAATAACTTTCTCGTAACAAAAAGCTCTCTACTAAAAATAATTTAGTTGTGTCTTCATCTAAACAGCCCCTAGCTTTTATTTAGTCGCTCTTTACTTTCTTGCTTACTGCTACCTCTTGAGCACTGCGTTGGTTTTCCCTTGAAGAGAAAAGGGTGATGCAGCAAAGTAGCGTAGGTATTTCCCTCAGTTTTTTAGAGCCAAGGTATCAATCCAGTAGGAGGCTACGCGTGAGTCCCTCGCACCTACACAAAACAAATAAATCCTCGCAACCAACGCGATAAGGGGTTGTCAATCCCTTCACGGTCACTTACGAGAGTGAGATCTGATAGATATAATAGGATAATATTTTTGGTATTTTTGTGATAAAGATGCAAAGTAAAATAAAAGCAAAGTAAAAAAGCAAAGGAAATAACTAAGTGTTGGAAGATTAATATGATGAAGATAGACCCGGGGGCCATAGGTTTCACTAGTGGCTTCTCTCAAGAGCATAAGTATTTTACGGTGGGTGAACGAATTACTGTTGAGCAATTGACAAAATTGAGCATAGTTATGAGAATATCTAGGTATGATCATGTATATAGGCATCATGTCCGAGACAAGTAGACCGACTCCTGCCTGCATCTACTACTATTACTCCACTCATCGACCGCTATCCAGCATGCATCTAGAGTAGTAAGTTCATGGAAACAGAGTAGCGCCTTAAGCAAGATGACATGATGTAGAGGGACAAATTCATGCAATATGATAGAAACCCCATCTTGTTATCCTCGATGGCAACAATACAATACGTGCCTTGCTGCCCCTACTGTCACTGGGAAAGGACACCGCAAGATTGAACCCAAAGCTAAGCACTTCTCCCATTGCAAGAAAGATCAATCTAGTAGGCCAAACCAAATTGATAATTCGAAGAGGCTTGCAAAGATAACCAATCATACATAAAAGAATTCAGAGAAGATTCAAATATTGTTCATAGATAATCTTGATCATAAACCCACAATTCATCGGTCTCAACAAACACACCGCAAAAAGAAGATTACATCGAATAGATCTCCATGAGAGGGGGGAGAACATTGTATTGAGATCCAAAAAGAGAGAAGAAGCCATCTAGCTACTAACTATGGACCCGAAGGTCTGAGGTAAACTACTCACACTTCATCGGAGAGGCTATGGTGTTGATGTAGAAGCCCTCCGTGATGGATGCCCCCTCCGGCGGAGCTCCGGAACAGGCCCCAAGATGGGATCTCATGGGTACAGAAGGTTGCGGCAGTGGAATTAGGTTTTTGGCTCCGTATCTGATCATTTGGGGGTACGTAGGTATATATAGGAGGAAGGAGTAGGTCGGTGGAGCAACAGGGGGCCCACGAGGGTGGAGGGCGTGCCCTGGGGGGTAGGCGCGCCCCCTACCTCGTGGCCTCCTCTTTTGTTTCTTGACGTAGGGTCCAAGTCTCCTGGATAATATTCTTCCTAAAAATCACGTTCCCCAAGGTTTCATTCCGTTTGGACTCCGTTTGATATTCCTTTTCTACGAAATTCTGAAATAGGCAAAAAACAGCAATTCTGGGCTGGGCCTTCGGTTAATAGGTTAGTCCCAAAAATAATATAAAAGTGGATAATAAAGCCCAATAATGTCCAAAACAGTAGATAATATAGCATGGAGCAATCAAAAATTATAGATACGTTGGAGACGTATCACTTACCTATCCAAAAACACCTACAAAGTATTTCTAGTTTCATACTTGTTTCCGGTAAAGCAAACGTCAAGTGTGCGTAGAGTTGTATCGGTGGTCGATAGAGCTTGAGGGATTATTTGTTCTACCTTTAGCTCCTCGTTGGGTTCGACACTCTTACTTATCGAAAGAGGCTACAATTGATCCCCTATACTTGTGGGTTATCACATGCCTTCCTGTTTTTCAGTACCTATTCCATGCATGATAACATGTTTTCAAATTCAAGTACTGTCATTCTACTCTATCGCAGTGCCATCTGCTTAATTTGGACATCATGCTTTTGAATATCTTATGCATTGTTATTCATCAGTATGTACTTCATCTGTCTAGCATACCATGTTTTTTTTACATTGAAGTGTTGTTCTAGTGCTCTGTTGCAATGCCATCTTAATTTCCCAATCATACACGTGTATGTTGCCATAGTTTTTTCTGTACGTATTCCGCTAGCATACAGTTTTACATTCAACTAGTGTTTTTTTACTGTGTTGTCCTATCGTATCCCTAGCTCTTACACCATACTCCCTCCGTCTGTATTACATGTTGCCGAAATGGATAAAAAGGATGTATCTAGAACTGAAATACGCCTAGACCCATCCATTTTTTCCGTATGGAGGGAATACATGTCAATATGTCATGCCTTTCTATTCTTCAGTACCTATTCCATCTCTCTGTTGTAGCATGTTTTATAATTGAAGCACCATTCTTCTATACAACGTAGGCAAGGGGAAGACGACTATGTTAGAATCTGAAGGGTTACAAACCAGGTCTTTGCAAAAGATCCAAACGCCAGGAGATAATAAACCAACTCCATTTTTTTATAGATACTGCTCCAGCACAGAGAAACCCAACTCCTACTGATAATAAGCAGATTCCAGTGGCCAAAGAACTAGTCCGCTCCAGTCCAGCAAAAATATGTCAACTCCATTCTAAGAAGCGTGTGCGTATCCTTGTATCATGAAATTTTATAGCATGCTGATCATATTTTCTACATGTTTCTTACCCATCTCCCTTTTAGAAAATAAGCTTAACAGATAGAAGAATTTCTGCACTGGTATCGTCTGTGAGGAAAGATTCTTGCGGGAATTCTTTGTGCTCCAATGCAGATGTAAGTACCTATTGTATATCACTATATTTTTACATCAGCATGTATTTTGTTAATCGGCGTGAATCCATCCTTTATCTGATCTAAATTTAGTTGTAGCAAAATGTATGATTAAAGGCCACAATGTTGATTTTTGTAAGGAAAACTGCCTGGTAGTTTTGCATCCTGAGCAGCATGAGTGTACTATGTCATATCAGTGGGTTTGATTACTTTGGTTCTGCAGTGGGTTTTTAGTTTTTTTTACTGTGTTGTCCTGTCGTATCCCTAGCTCTTACATCATACTCCCTCCGTCTGGATTACATGTCGCAAAAATGGATAAAACTGGATGTATCTAGAACTGCAATACGCCTAGACCCATCCATTTATTTCCGGATGGAGGGAATACATGTCAATATGTCATGCCTTTCTATTCTTCAGTACCTATTCCATCTCTGATGTAGCATGTTTTATAATTGAAGCACCATTCTTCTATATAAGGCATGCAAGGGGAAGATGGCTATGTTAGAATCTAAAGGGTTACAAACTAGGTCTTTGCAAAAGATCCAAACGCCAGGAGATAATAAACCAACTCCATTTTTCATAGATACTGCTCCAGCACAGAGAAATCCAACTCCCACTGATAATAAGCAGATTCCAGTGGCCAAAGAACTAGTCCACTCTAGTCCAGCAAAAGAATGACAACTCCATTCTAAGAAGCGTGTGCATATCCTCGCATCATGAAATTTTATAGCATTCTGATCATATTTTCTACATGTTTCTTACCCATCTCTCTTTTAGAAAATAAGGTTAAATGATAGAAGACTTCCTTCATTGGGATTGTATTCGAGGAAAATATCTTGCGGGAATTCTCTGTGCTCCAATGCTGATGTAAGTACCTGTTGTATATCACTATATTTTTACATCAGCATGTATTTTGTTAATCGGCGTGAATCCAACCTTTATCTGATCTAAAATTAGTTGTAGCGAAATGTTAAAGGCGCCAATGTTGATTTTTGTAAAGAAAACTGCCTGGTAGTTTTGCATACTGAGCTGCATGAGTGTACTATCTCATATCATGCACATTACCAAATTGTAGTGCTGCTCTGGTTGCCCATTCATTCATTGTGTCAATGTTGCTTTTGTATTACCCTACCTGGCTCATGATAGTTGTGCCATATTGTGTTAATTTGGTGTTGGCTAGTTGCCCAAACGTTCGCTGTGCCAATGTTGCTTTCCTGTTATCTGACTTGGTTAATGATAGCAATGCTAGTGTCTTAATTTGGTGCAGGCTGCTGAAGCTAAGAAGACAAACTCTGAAAGCAGCAAGGCAACCCCATTGTTTCTTTCCAATAAATCTAGGCTAGGTAATATGGCACTAACTCATGATTAATCTATTTGGTTCCCCTCCTAATTTATGTTATGATGCAGTGGTCCAGACACTCTCCGCTATCAATAATACAAGCTTGCCAAAATCGCCATCTGAATCTGTTTAGTATCCTCTGTCTCGAATGCAATAGAGAAAATGTATGTTTGTGAACCAATTAATGTTTGAAGGAATGATGGAAATGGTGGAGGAATCAGAGGTGCAGATTCATGCAACACAACAACTGATCAATGTTTTCAGAGACAGTGTAGCAAAGCAGCAAGAACTTGCCCACATGTTATGGGCGTCATCCGTGCTGAGGTTGCAGATTGTGACGTTCTAGATCGTTAGGTTCTGTTCATTTATTTGCACTGGCATCAATCTTTGATTGCCCAGTGGATGTAATTTCCTGTAATATATGCTGGATGTGCAACGTTTTTCCTATATGTCGTACCTTTGCTTGATCGGTTTTGGTCCTGTGCATAATTGCTCGTCGTAATGGGCTCAAATTATCTAATTTGGCCTAAAGACATGTACGAACTTTAGTGGGCCCATTAAGTTAATGGGCCGTTACCAGGCCAAAAGTAAATGGTCGGCCCTCTTAACTCCCGGGTCGTTAACAGGCCGACATCGAAGCGGGCAACAGGTGGGCCCAATTGATTTCACGGGCCGTTACTAAGTTCGGGCTACATATGGCCCAACTATACTGTGGGCCTTTAGCAGGCCGAAAGAGACAGCGGGCTTGTACTGGACCATGAAGAGCATGGGCCGCTAAGAGGCCGAAAGTCAGGTCGTATTGTAAATGGTCCAACTGTGTTGTGGGCCTTTAGCAGGCCAAAAGAGAAACCGGGCTGGTATTGGACCATGAAGGGCATGGGCCGTTAAAAGGCAAAAACTCAGGTCCGACTGCAAATGGCCCAACAGATATATGGGCCGTCAACAAGCTGAAAGACACACCGAGCCGGAAATTGGACCAACACTTAAATGGGTCGCTAAAAGGCCGAAAGATGTACACCGTGAAAATTGGCCCATCCACTGGATGGGCCGTTAACAGGCTGAAATCTCATCGGGTCGATATTGAGCCCAAATATATAGCGGGCTGTTAACGGGCTCGAACTGACGATGGGCTGCAATGGTGTCAAATCTTTAACGGGCCGTTGACAGGCCGAATTGGCACATCTCGTATGGGCCGTGGGCTTAAATGGACCTGACACAAGTAGGCCTTATATGGGCCAGCCTGCTAATTTTTACTAGGCAGGCCTTTTTCACCGGAATGGGCCACTGTTGGTCCATGCCACGTGTCGACCTATCATAGGCGCCTCCTGTCCAATGAGTGTATGACATCTGTCCCAACGGTGAGGCAACGCGTGTTTCCTCCGGCCAATGATGATTTTACACGTGGAAAATCCCCATTGGTCCGGGCTGTTAACGGGTTATCGGATCCAAAACCGGACCCAATAGCTTAACGGTGTTCCGTTACGGTGGATGCAACGTGTCAGTCACCCTTGACGAAAGCACTTCTGTGACGCGCGATTTATCATCATGGAAGTGGGCACTTCCGTGATGATAATTTTGGTAATGTCATGGAACACTTCTACGACAGCACAGGTATGACTATCTTGATTCTGTCATAAAATCGTCATGGATGTACATGCATGACAAAAAACGCGACCTACTGTGACAAACACGTATCATCACGGAAGTGTATTTTCTTGTAGTGGAGGCGTTCGATATTCATCGCCTTTATAAAGGGACTAAGACCCGTCTTGCTTCTTCACGCCAACCCTTTCCTCAACCTCTCCAACCTCAAGCTCTAGCACCCAAGGTTCAATTTAATTGCTTCGAGCTTCCCAGTCATGTCCGGACCCAGCCCTCAAGGTCGGTGGGTGGCTTCCTCTGTCAAAGAGGAGGATATTGCGAAGCTCCGGGCGGCAAGATACCTGACCGCGCAAATCCCCCACAGGCTTCCTGCTCAAGGGCAGGTTATTTCTACTCCCAGATCCAGCGAGAGGGTCGTATTCATCTCCCACTTTCTCCGAGGGCTAGGGTTCGCTCTCCACCCCTTTGTTCGAGGGCTCATGTTCTTTTATGGGCTAGATTTTCATGATCAAGCTCCGGGCTCCTTTCTTCATGTCTTGGCGTTCATTATCATGTGCGAGGCCTTCCTCCGTATTCCCCCACATTTTGGCTTGTGGCTCAAGACCTTTAATGTGAAGCCGAAGGTAGTTGATGGGAAACAAGCGGAGTGCGGTGGTGCTACAGTGAGCAAACTCATCAACACTTCTTGGCTAAAAGGATCCTTCACAAAATCTTCCGACTTATGGCAGCGGGAGTGGTTTTACATCACTGAACCCCGTGGTACCAAGTGGGCAGCTACACCTGCGTTCTGATCTGGCCCTCCAATTCAGCTTGCATCATGGATCAATAAGGGGTTGGACTGGGGATCAATCGACGAAGTGCAGACTCTACAGAGCCGCATCCGGAGTATCCTTGAGAAGGACACTGATCTCATCAACCTGATTCAAGTAATGTTAGTCCGCCGGGTCCTCCCGTGCCAGCGACGGCCCCTCCGTATGTGGGAGTTTAATCCAGAAGGATCACGAACCTTTCCGCACTTCTTCGGCGCGACGCACAGAGGAATGTGGAAGTTATTTTTTGGGACACGAAAACAATGACCGGACACCACCGAGGACATCGGCCTCGACTGCAACCATCCGGATAGCTCGGTAAGCACTTGACTCCTGAACACAGCTTAGTTGAATATCCCGTGATAAGATACTGAGAAAACCATCTTCTTCCAGGGCTGGATAGAGAAGGCAGAGCGAATTAGGTGTTCGGCCCCTCTTCCCGAAGACTCAGCTAGTCCTGTGCTAACAAGGATGCTGGTCCCGGCACCATAACAGGTGCCGGTGAAAGAGGACAATGAGGAGAGTAGGAAGGCCAAAGGTAGCCTCCATTCCGAAGGTACACCAAACACTGTGTCCGGGGAGATTAAGGCTCCCTCTTTCGAAGACAAAAGAGAAGGAGAAGCTGACATCCTTTCTCCCCATGGTAAGAAAAGGGCCGCCTCCGAAGGTTGGGAGGTGAAGGCTCCTAAGCGAGGTAAGACGCCACTGTCAAGCGGTTCGGGCTCGGAAGGCGACGTTGTCGCATAGTTCCTCCGTAAGTGAATAAAGGTCTTTTAAACATATCCCATTCCTTTTCCTGTTACAAGGGTAACATTTAGAATATATGTTTTGCAGTCCGGCACACAGTCTTCCTCAACAATCCTCTTCCTCGGGGGATCTTCTTCTGGAGATGATGGAAAGCGAGACACCTCCACAAGCATCCTCGCCCAATAGGGCGGACGACTTCGAGGTGTCGTCCCGGAGGGTCTCTCCCGATCAACCGAGGATAATGAAGACAACGCCCCAAGGTGAAACTTTGGCCGCCCGGGGTCAGGGGTGTGCGGTCCTTACGGGGACCAACAATACAGGCCCCGGACTATCCAGTTTACAGTCGGAGATGACTCTAGGGTCGAGCAAACCTATCCTTTCAAAGGGAGTCCATACTCCCACAGCTGCTTCCAGGAATCCGGAGGCGCCGGATACACCGATGGACATGTTGCGATATTCGTCCATCTCAGAGGAACATCATACGTTAATGGGTACAGTGGTTGAGAGGATTCCGTCCGCGAAAAGCCGATTGAATGAAGCCCTCATGAGCCTGCTAAGAGGCTTCGAGGTACGTAATGTTATATTTTCGATTGTGCTCTACACGCAAGATGCACCTGTGTATAGATAGTAGCCCTTGAGACTCTGGTTGGTGTCCAAAGGGAGGCAATCAGAGGATCGAAAAAGATATGCCCAGGAAATAATCTAATGAATTGAAACACGATCTGTTACTTCCATGACGACTGCCCACGCTACAGAGGTTGCAGGTCTGAAGCAAAAACTTGATGTGGCGGATGACGACATCATGCTTATTATTAGGCGGCTCGACGAGGCACAAGGTATGTTGGGGCGGTCAGTGTGTGTATGTGTAATAACATGAGCACGAAGCTAGAATTATATACTGAGACATGTGTAACTGCAGATAGTGCTGCCGCAGTGGAGACCCTTCAGACTGAACTTGCCCGAGCCAAGGAGCAAGCCCGGATGAGTAATGTGGCTGCCAAGAAGGCAGCTGATGAGTTAAAAGCCGAGCAGGCTGCTCGGCGCCAGTGCGAGGAGAGAATGTCTACTATGGCGCGCGAGCTAAAGGAAGCCACTGTCCGGTGCGAATTCCTCGAGGGGATAACAAAGCCAAAGCAGCCAATCTCGACAAGGCCTTACAAGAGGCGAGAGAAGCACGATCCGAGTCTAGGGCGGCCCGGGAGGAGATCCGGCAAGCTGGGGAGATAGCAGCCAGTAAGCCTTTCTTATTACAGACTAAATTTGGTGATCCGAAGTATGCCCCGCTTAATCAAATGTGGAGCTCTCCAGACGCATTTTTGGACTTGCCGAAGAGCGCCTCCGATGCGGCGCAATTTTACCAAGCGCAGGAAGGGTATGCAATGGAGAAGCTTTTCTGGTCACAATTCGGCACGCCAACGCACCCACTGTTGCTGAACTAACAGATGGCCCAGTGGGCCGAGCTCCACAAGATATCCGGTTCTACCATGAAGGATGTCGTGGTCCGGCTGCGGCCGACTGAGCCAATTCCGAATAGTTATGTCGGTTTGGTGCAGCGACTTGATGCGGTGCCGCGTATCGACGCCGTTAAGCGGTCAACGTGCATTGAAGGTGCACGGATGGCCTTTGCCCGCGTCAAGGCGTACTGGGCGAAGATGAAGGCCACCGATATTGCAGCGAAAAGTCCACCAAGAGCAAGGACCATCACACGCCAGAGCATTATTTTGAGGATGTCTTAGAGGGTGCCCGCTTGATAGAGGGTCAGTGCTCGAAAGATATGATATTCGAGTGAAATGTATTGAAATTGTAAAAACAATGTAAATATATTTTAAGGCTATGCCTAAACATTTTGGCTCCTCCTGTGCGGCCGTTTTTGTATGATCTGAAAGTTTTCCAATCGTCGGCTTCAGCCCCCTCGCATAAAATACGGGGGTGTTCGGAAAAACACTTGATCACTCTTGAACCAATGTTTTGTTCCGTGAAGGAGGTGTCAATGCGGCGAACTAGGCAATCGGACCATAGGGCTTTAACACTTTCACTTAGCCATAGGAGTTTGATGGTGGGTCTACGATATAGCCCCTGGTATGTACGCAGTTATCCGAATACGGTGCATTACATAGGTGACCAGAAGAACGGTCCTTCGTGTAATACGGAAGGAATCGCGAAAGATTCTGATAAGTCATCGAGTGGTTGACCAGCTCTAGCCGCATCATGACAGTCAGTTTTCAGCTTTCTCTACTGAGGTGCTCATCCGCATAAACCAGGACACAATCGCAGTAGTTCTCCCTTTACTACCCTAGCCGATAGAGCGGAACGTAAGGTAGTAAGCACAGGAGCCGGGCAACCCAACTATTGACCAAAGACATGATTCAAAGCTGATGCATATAAGGCCAAACTCGTGACGCCGAAGTGTGCTATGAAGCTGTTCGGACTTGCCGGCAATTCATTTGTTCCTATATTGAGCCCCTGGCAATTTGTGCCGAGGTGCGTGTGTGAAACAACCGAAGAAGCAAAATTCAGTTCTTTAGAAAAAGCGAATACTGAATACGGATTATGCTCACTGGAACCTGATCGATATGTCAATTGCCATTTTACAGATAATAACGCCACGACCAAGGCTATTTGACATGCCGGTGGTCGAAGGCTGAGGGAGAAGGCACTTTCCAGGCTCGAAATAGAGAGTGCAGTCTATGAAAAATTAATTGGACCTCCTGTTCGCACGTCTGCGCCGCCCTGCCTCGGTGAAAGGACTCCTTAACAGGAATAGCCTTTGGGTAAGTGTACGAAGCCGAACTCCGAAAGAGTCCGTAAGATGACCAGTCTTTGAGCCACCTGTGGTAAAAGATAAAAAATAGTTAGAAAAGAAAAGGAGGCTATTGGGAGTGTTTGTAGGCCTGCCCGTATTGTGCCTCCGCCGATGACCAGGATATTCTAAGTACATAATTATGTATGCGCGGTACAAACTTCGCGGGTATATGAGGCGAACGACGGAGGCCGAACTGCTAATCCAGCTCTGAGGTTGTTCGGTTCCATTTAATAGAGACCGGCGGCTTAATGGCCGATGAGATATGCGACTTGATGAGGCCGCTTTGTGTTTCGGCTGTAGTAGCCGTAGTATGGTCCTTTGTACGGAGGGAGTGTTCTGTATTTCCATTTATTGGTATGACACCACATGGACCGGGCATCTTAAGTTTTGCACGGGCGTAGAGTGGGACCGCGTTAAAACGAGCAAAAGCGGTACGCCCCAGAAGTGCATGGCAGCTACTGCGGAACGGGACAATATCAAAGGTCAAGCCTTCGCTTCGGAAGTTGTTCGGCGAACCGAAAACAACTTCCAATGTGATGGAGCCCGTGCAGTGAGCTTCTACGCCGGGTGCTGCTCCCTTGAGGGTAGTTGTGGTGGCCTTGATTCTTGAAGGATCGATGCCCATTTTGCGGACAGTGTCTTGGTAAATTAGATTAAGGCTACTGCCGCCGTCCACAAGGACTTTCGTGAGATGGAACCCATCAATAATTGGATCGATGATCAGAGCCGCCGAACCTTCGGGGCGGATATGGCCAAATTTTGGGGGTAACGGCTGAGGGAGTCCTGGACTAAGGGGTCCTCGGGCATCCGGCCTGTTAGCCATGGGCCGGACTGATGGGCTATGAAGATACGAAGACCGAAGACTGCACCGATGTCCGGATGGGATTCTCCTTGGCGTGGAAGGCAAGCTTGGCGACTGAATATGTAGATTCTTTCTTTGTAACCGACCTTGTGTAACCCTAGATCCCCCCGGTGTCTA